>NC_092342.1:141505000-142172500 GCF_046630445.1 Rutidosis leptorrhynchoides | reverse complement strand
AAACTCACAATACAGTATTTTGTAGTAAAAATACATATGACGATATTGAACAATTGAACAATGCAGGGTTGGCCTCGGATTCACGAACCTATATCATATATATATATATATATATATATATATATATATATATATATATATATATATATATATATATATATATATATATATATATATATATATATATATATTAACACACATAATTGTAATCAAACCAATTTATATGTATTTAGTTATGTATTAAGATTAATATTTATATATAATTTTATTAATACATATAATATATTATAATGTTTATATGATATATGATTTAATTAAAGTTATATCAATATAAATAATATTATTTTAGTTAAAACATAATATTATGTAATATTAGTATATATATAAATATATTTTTATATAAATATTTTTTGTTTGTAAAAATTAATAATTGTAATAATACTAATTTAAGGATAATAATAATAATGTTAGTAATAATAGTAATAATAAAAATAAAAATGTTACTTTTAATAATGAAAATTTTAATAAAGAAACTAATAGTTTTTAATGATAACAAAATAATAATTCTAGTAGGAATGATACTTTTAATAATAATAGTAGTTTTTAATAAAAGATAAGTTTAATAATAATGATAATGAAAATAATAATAACTATAAAAATAACAATATTTATAATACTTATATAAAATGATAATAATGTAAACTATGTTAATAATAATAATAATACTAATATTTACAAAATTATACTAATACTAGTATTAATGATACTAATAATAGTTTGTATTATGATAGTAATAATAATACTAATACTACTTAGCGATAATACTTAGTAATAATAATAATATCAATTATACTAATAATCATATTATTAATGTTAGTAATAATAATAATTAACTTAATAATAACAATAGTTAATAACAATTAGAATAACAATAATAATATCAATAAATAATAATAATAATAATAATAATAATAATAATAATAATAATAATAATAATAATAATAATAATAATAATAATAATAATAATAATAATAATAATAATAATAATAATAATAAAAGTGAGTAAACTACCTTTAAGCTTTTCCCAAAAAAAATAAATGCCTCAGACAAGGCTCGAACCCAAGACCTCTCGTTTAAACCCCAACACTCCAAACTATCCCTCTGATTCATCACATCTATTTTTTGATTCACGACCTAATCTATTTAACCATTATCATTACTCTTCAAATCATCATAAATCACGCTCATTACCAATCATTATTATTGTTAAGCTTTTTGACCCAACTAGGAACTTGTGGCCCAACAGAAATAATGAAACTCTCGGCCCATTTGCAACAATCGGCCCAACTTAAAATCAAGTTTAATGTTTTCAAGTTTAAGCCCATTAAGAATTTTAGTTCATAAAAGGGAAATCACAGTCGACTTTTAATTGCAAAAGGGATGATTTGAGCAGGGCAATAACGTACACGCACCCTTTTCATCATTATAGCTCATCCCCATTAAGCATAAAATATTTGCTATTAAATCATCATCATTGTCGTCTTCTATCTCTATCAACATCTTTCATTCATCATCATCCTAACTGTGAGCATGCTTTATCATTCGATGGAATTATAGGATCGAATGACAGCAACAGTGAATGTTGATAAGGTTTGGCGAGTAGCAACTACAACAGTGGCAATCAATCGAAGGCTAGTAATAGTAGAAAAAGTGTTATAGTTACCACAGTTCACAAAGGTAGTTGTAATTTGTGGTTTGATTATAACAGTAACAGTATCGAAACAGAAAAAAACAAATTTGGAAAAGTAAGGTAGTGGTGGCAGTTTAGATGATTCTTGTGATGGTTTCGGTGGTGAGGATCTGTGAGTGTAAAAGTGACTCAAGTCTAGTGATGTTTGTCATTTAGAAAAGGAATAATATTAACGTGAATAATAGTGGATGATGATCGTTTGGGTTGTCTTTTGGTCTGAAGAGTTCCTTTTACGAAATCTTAGTTAAAGAATGAAGATTACACTTAACTATAGTATCAACAAACCCTAAAGTTTCTTCTTCTTCTTCTTCTTCTTCTTCAAGGTATGATCTTCTTCGCTTTTAACTCATACAAATACAGCAGGAAAAAAAATAAAAGTAAATAAATGCTAGTAGTGGTCAAAGAAGATGATTGTTCTTGGGTTAAGTTCTCACAACAAGACACAGGGACATGTAGCCGTATTAGTTGCATCTAACACGTTAAAGGTTATTGAGTTGTTGTCAGTTATTGATCAAGAAAATAGAAACAGAAAGATGATGGGTTTTATGACGTAAGGTGAAGGATTGATGAAGGTGATTTCGTTGCACGTTCAATAGAACCAACAGATGCAGTCAGCGAATTGCAGTAGCTTTTGTTGATAGATGGTTGGAGTGATTAAGTGGGTGAAGTTTTATGGAGTTCATGACCGAGGCAAAGAATATAGTCGATCCATCATCTATCATAATTACTTGATCAAGCATGTTGTATGTTTGAATCTCGACTGAACCAGAAAAATAATCGCAGGAGTAAGATTTTAATGGGTTGACGTTTATATGGTTTGGAAGAGTACCCATTGATAGTCCCATTTAATCAAAGACAATGGAAGTAATACGCCACAAAAGTTTATGCGTGGGTATGGCTTGGAAAACAAATGGGGTTTTAGGTTCATATGGAAATAAAGATAGTAATAATACTTGCAAGTTGATAAATGATAGGTGTTTTGAAAATAGAACTAATCAAGCTTTAATTAATTAATTTACAAGTGGGTTTGGTTTATGTCTCGTAATGCATGTATAGAAATAGATTAGAAAGTGTAATAACAAGAAAACACAAACAGTGACCAATCATGATTCAATCTTGTACAGTGATTAATAGTGAAGCAGCTATCGATTAGAGTTTAATTACCGACAGTTTTAATAGGATATTATATCATGTCCATTGCTAAACAGTTAAAATATAAAAGTGTTCCTAAAAATCCCAAATTTTTAGATTAAGTCCATTTATTTATTCTGGTCACTATGGTATAAAATTCGATCATTAATTTATTAAATAAAAATTACATCAACTGTCCCTCTCATTTATGGGTGAAATATAAAAAGTGTTAAAATTAAATAATTAGATCCTAAATATACTTTTAATAAGCCAAAAATTTATAGAACTCATTTTCGTATCACCGTTTATTTTAAAATTACATAAGTTTTAATTTAACTTGCTTAATATCAATCGGAACAGTAAACGAGTATTACAATCATCTAATATTTATTTTTAATATACTTTATTTATATATAGAGATATATTTTAAATAATAATTATTATAATATCTTATTTTTATTTTATTAATTTTTAACAACAACATATAATACTTCAAATGATTTCATAAACTAGTTCAAAACTTTTGAAATTCAATTTAATAGACTTTGCTTATCGTGTCGAAATCATATAAAGATTAATTTTAAATTTAAATTTGGTCGAAAATTTCCGGGTCATCATCATACCTACCCGTTAAAGAAATTTCATCCCGAAATTTGATTGGGATGGTTATGGCTGACAATAAGTATGTTTTCATGACGCATACGAGCTGAAATTAGAGCTTTTATCATCAGTGAGTAATATGGTTAAAACAATTCATTTATGTGAAAGGTACGATTGAAGCTATCACAAAAGAGTGTAAATGAGTAAATGCAGGTTCGTCTTAACCGGTGACGTAGTCACGGTTGATTTCCTGAATTCAAAGGAAAAGATAGAACTATCAAGATAATATGTTCTTGATATGTTTAGAGTTTAGATAGAATGTAAGAGTCGTGTAACATGGCACATAATGACGTTATGATCTATGAATCATCACGTTTCATTGGAAACTCAGCATGACTTACTGTAATATAATCACGTTGATCAAGTGTCATTATATTAACTAACTCATGCATCAATTTCCAACACTACTTCAAAATCATTCATAATTCAAACTCGAATGTTTACAGAATATAAAAACTAACAGTTTCTTATATGATGTAACACTGATAGTTCGAAGAGATGAATTGATTTCAGATAAGATTAGTTATGAAAATATCTTCATAAATATTAAGGATATTTATAATGAAAGATACGATGATATTTTAGAATTTTAAAATTAAAGTGTGATGAAGAAATTCATTCACAATGATTTAGAGCTAAAGATTTCATTAGAAATAGAATCATCAGGATTCTTTATGTACAAGTTTAGTCCTTGTAATTTGTTCAAAGTTTCAGGATGAGAGATCATAATTCTAAGGGATAAATGTTATATGTATATATAACTTTTGATGTAGAAACGCTGCGAGATTCAAAATACTGATTACTGATTTCCTGATACTTGGTATGGCAATTCTCGTTACAAGATGCCGATGAGTTCATGATAAGACTTCAATAGATAAATATAGTGATTTGTCGAAGAGATTTAAGCCAACGAGCAACGAGGTTGCTGGTACGTCTGCTGGTAACATGATGGAATATAAAAGATTCCCCGGTAACAATAAAAGAGCACGCATATATATCAAGGTTATAATAAGGTTGTTTAGAACGAAAAGTCGAAGTTGACTTGTTGGAGTTGTGACAAAACTGGCTATCTCGAACAGGAATTGCAAAGTTATTTTCTGTAATAATAACGCTAAAGGAATTAACACAGCTTTGTGTTAAACGTTTACTCAGTTTCCGAGAGTTTTTCAGGTGCATAACTATATTCATCAATCTTTTCTTTCGTAGATGAAGTGCGGTTGGTTCATCATCTCGATTGAGGTATTTTCAAGAATCATGAAAGGTTTGAATGCAGATTGTAATCGTCAAGATACAAATGAGGTTTAAGATGAAATCAAGAGGCAAACTTGAAGAATTGTTTAGTTTCATATGTTATAATCAATATTTTAATTCATTTTAATTGTCCAATGTTATTAGTCCACAGTCGATAGTCCACAGTTGACAATCCAATAATTCATATATAGTTTAATATATAATATTCGAATTAATTAATACGTATCGTGACCCATTGTATACATGTCTCAGACTCGATCACAACTCAAAGTATATATATTATTGTAGAATCAACCTCAACCCTGTATAGCTAACTAAAGCATTACTGCATATAGAGTGTCTATGGTTATTCCAAATAATATATATAGATGCGTCGATATGATATGTCAAAACCTTGTATACGTGTCCCGATATTTAAAGTGCTTAAAATAAATAACAGAAATTAAATGACGATAAATAAAATTGCGAGAATTAAAATTGCAGGAATTAAATTGCGATAATTAAATTGCGATAAATAAATGTAATAAGGAATTAACAGTTAGCTAGGAACAGTTAGCTAGTGAGACACCCCCAAACAGGGCTTGGGGTATTTGTGTCTAATTATATCAAATCACAGTTGTATAAACAAGAACGACTCTACATGAGACGTTTTGTTGAGTTTTGCAGCGGAAGATAAATATGTCTTTAATTGATATGATATGTAATGAAGACTCCAAGCATAGCAAGCAATCATCATCAAAGCAGTAGATATACAGCGGAAGCAATATTTAAGTACCTAAGAATAAACATGCTTAAAAAGTAAACACGAGGTAGAGTGAGTTCATAGGTTTGTCATAAATAATGATTTCAGTAATAGTTTTAGACTACAAGATTTAGTTTGTAAAGTAGATCTCCCAATATCCCAAAAGTTGATCTCCCGCAGGATCAAAAAGTTATGCCAGTGCGTAATATTTAGACTAAACGTTGTTTGCCCCGTGACAAGTTGTTCTGTCCTTGTCGTTTAATTTCATTATCAAGTAATACAAAGACTTAGTCAAATGTATCGGGGACGTTACTCCCGATAGGCCTATCCCCAATAATTAAGAATGCCGCAGCAATTAAAAATATCACTGTAGGGACTTAGTCGAACATAGCCGGGTATAGCATAGTTTTAACAGTTGGTACCGATATTTAGACTAGACTTTCAAGTTTGCCCCGTAACAAGTTATCGTTTATACTTGTCGGTTGGGAACTTGCTGGTCATAGCCAACATATCACAGTTTAATAGTTGGTACTTGTATTTAGACTAGACTTTCAAGTTTGCCCCGTAACAAGTTATCGTTTATACTTGTCGGTTGGGGACTTGCTGGTTATAGCCTAACATATCACAGTTTAATAGTTGATACGTGTAAAACAGTTATAAAAGTTGCGCATGTATTCTCAGCCCAAAAATATAGATAAAAAGGGAGCAGATGAACTCACAATACGATAGTTTGTATGATATGCGTATGACAGCACTGAACAAGTACAAAGTTGTCCTCGGATTCACGAACATATATTAGTTTTATATATATTAAAACATATAAATGGAAATCAAATAAACTTGTATATAATTATTAGTGATATAATTATATATATATATATATATATATATATATATATATATATATATATATATATATATATATATATATATATATATATATATATATATATATATATATATAATATATATATATATATATTTATTTATTTTTATATATTTTAAATTTATGTTAATTTATTTTCATCATTAGTTCATTAATATAGTAAGTCTTGAAGGTATTTCGTATGCCCGAGAGACATATTAAATCAATGTGGCTAATATGTTTTGATCCAAGTCGGGTCATACCCAATAACAAGTTTACCGACACCTTAAACGTATTTGATCTTAACGATTGGTTCATTAAACAAATACGCGACACTTGTACTTTAGAAAATCGGTTTTCTAAAATATCATCACTTGAGATAAGTTATTTGGATAATTTATATTTAATTATTTATGGGTTTAAATAATTATGTTATGTTATATTTTATAAAATGGTTTATAAAATTATTGCAAGTAACAAATACATTTTATTTTATACATGTTTTATAAAACTTGTAACAAATTTTATAAAACATTCTTGTTATAAAATAATGCATGGATGGGCAGTTTTTTAAGACTCCTAGACAAGTCCCATGCTTAATTATTCTTGTTACTTTTGATACATAGATTCTCAAGTGCATGCTTAACATAAAGACCAAGGCTTGACTCATTTTCTAAGTGAGTGAACTAGACATTAAGCTTAATAAAAAAACTGCACAAACAGCATCCTGTCTTTGCTGCTGGCCGTGGGTGTTTTAGGACCAAAGGAGGTTCTAAAATTTGTCTTGCAATCTTGTATCAAGTGTCAAATAAAAGCCTAACCATAGAGAAAGGTGTTGGGGTTAATTGCTTGGGGTATTACACACTTGAGGCTTCAAGTTAGAAGCTAATTTTTCATCATCTTCATCATCATCTTGCAACTTGAAAACAACCCTCAATTTACTTGAGGAGGTATTAATCTTACTTCCTTTGTTCTTGTATGTAAGTATATGTTTCAAGACTTGATAACAATATGGAATTCATTAAAATGGTTTAACATATAAACTTGTTTCTACAAACAATCATGCTTCCGCTTTCTTTAACTATCATAAAATGGTTTTGTGATTAAGTTGACATTAAGAACTTGTTGTTATGATGAATTCCTTCATTGGTATCTAGAGCCGAAGTCTATGAAATATGCTTCTTATATATGGTCTTTAAAACCCATCAACTTTGCATTCTACTAACATGCATGAAAGTAAAATGCAAAATTAATGGATTTGGGAGGGTTGTATAAGAATGGCCGAATTTTAAAGGGTTCCAAAAGTTGGTTTGGAACTTGCAAATTGGTCATTTTGTTGTATGTTGAAGTTCACAATCAAGCCTTGGCCTTTTGTTTGAATGGTTGCATGTTTGGTTGAATAAATTCATTCATTTGGTATGTAATATTAATTCATTCATGTGGTTGTAATATTCATGCAATTTGGTTTGTAATATTATTACTTTGGTTATGTAATTTATTTTATATTTGGTATGTAAAATAGATTAGGATGTTATTTCATTTTCTAGACAAAATGTATTAGGATATATTTTGTAAAATGATGAAGATGATGAAGACTTGAAGAACACAAGAAGAAGCATTTGGATGCAAGATTAAGTGGGAGATTTTAAAATCTTCTACTTTGTGTTATTACCCTTAACCGGTGGCATTTGTTTTCGGCTAAACAAATGTCTACCAAAATTGGCTTGATTGTGAACATATGATTTTGCATGCGTGGTTGTTTTGTATGATTATGTGGATTGTATGTTTGAATGCTACAAGTTAATCACACAAGTTAACAACAAACTAAAATGCCAATTTGAATTGGTTAAAATTGACATTATTAACGACATGCAAAACGTCAATTTAAATGGTTAAATTAAAAACGGCTAAAAGGACATTAATAAACGGTTATTAAGGACATGATAAGGATCATACATATAAAATGGTTTATATTAAGTAATTGGCTTAATTACAAGACATGAAAATGGTTTTTCATAAGTACCATGCACTAAATGCATGTTGGTGTATGGTATAAAAGGTTTCTCAAACTAGAATTAACGAAAACTCAAAATCCCTTTCACTAACAAGGTAAACAAGTTAAACGCCATCCTATTGTGTGACACTTAAAAGTATTAGGGAACTCATGATGGGATAAAGGTCACCTAACCATTATGAGCAAACTAATATGATTAAGGTAAATTTCGCATGCTTGTAGGATAAAGGTCACCTAACCACATGTATGTTAAATTTACAAGTCTATACAAATAGGACGACTTGATTTGGGAATCATGAACTTAGGGTCACCGAAGCATGAAGAACAAATAGGCGTTGATGGGATAAATATGCCATGCAAAAGGATTGCATGATCCCATACTCTAGAAGTTGCAAATGGATTGCAATTGTCATTTATTGACTACCTAGCTAAATCAAATTACGGGATAAAGGTCACCTAACCGAAATTTGGTTTACCGTTGGATTCTAGAATTTAATAATTCAATTTGATTTAAAGGGTATTGAATGTTAAATTAAAATCGATACTTAAACAAACTTTGTTAATTTTGTAGATGGCCGCCAATAACAACAACAACATTCCAAACGCACCACTTAATCTAAACCACCTATCATTAAGGTCTCTCTTAGAGAAAGACAAACTCAACCATACAAACTTTATGGATTGGTTCCGCAATCTTCGGATTGTCCTCAAACAAGAGGATAAAATGTATGTGCTTGAGGACCCCATTCCCGATCAACCGGATGAGAATGATGTGGAAGCAATGGCCTCTTATGATAAGTATTGCCACGACTCCCTTCAAGTCTCATGCTTAATGCTTGGGACTATGATACCCGAACTCCAAAAGGATTTCGAACATCATAGTGCATACGACATGATAACGCAATTGAAGGAGATGTTCCTTCAACAAGCGCGTGTCGAACGCTTCGAAACGGTTCGAGCGCTACATGCTTGTCGTATGGACGATACCCAATCGGTTTCATCTTATGTACTTAAGATGAAAAGCCTTATCGATCGTGCTAACCGTCTTAACCTAAACATTTCCAATGAGTTAGCCACCGATCTTATCCTTAACTCCCTATCAAAAAGGTTTGATCAATTTGTAATTAATTACAATATGAATGGGATGGATAAGAGCATAGGTGAGCTTCACGGTATGCTTAGAACGGCGGAAACTAGCATGGGTAAAAGGGCTTTACCCGTGTTAGCAATCGATCAAGGTGGATCCAAAGGTAACACCTCTAAGCCAAAGGTGGCTAAGAGGAAAGGACCCGCCCATCAAGGCAAAGGGAAGGGGAAGATGGTTACCCTAACCAAGAACAAGGCTAAGAAGCAAAAGGTAGCCGAGAAGGCAAACCCCAAGGAAGACCCATGTTTCGGTTGCGGTGAGATGGGTCATTGGAAACGAAACTGCCCGGTCTATCTTAAGGAGTTGAAGGACAAGAGGGATGCAGGGCAAACCTCAGGTAGTATATATATGGTATATATAGAGCTTAATATTACTTCTTCTAATACATGGGTATTAGACACTGGATGTGGAACTCACATTTGCAATTCATTGCAGGGGTTCAAAAGAAGTAACAAGCAAATGGGAACATCAAGTCTCTTCATGGGGAATGGAGCTAAAGTACAAGTGAAGGCTCAAGGAGACTTTGTGTTAAAACTTCCAAGTGGCTTGGAACTTATTTTGAATGATGTTTTGTATGCACCCGACTTATGTCGAAACATTATTTCTGTTTCCCGTTTGAAACAATGTGGTTTTAATCCTAATTTTGTTAATGATGATATCCACTTTTATTTAGATAATGTATTCTATTTCAAGGCTTCACCTTCAAATGGAATTTATGAATTGGTTCACGATGACACATTATCTAGTAGCTCAATGTACCATACAAGCACCAAGAAACTCAAAAGGGATTTGAGTGATTCCTACTTATGGCATTGTCGCCTTGGTCACATAAACAAGAACCGAATGCATACACTTCAAAGGAATGGACTTTTGAAATCAAATGAAATGGATTCGTTTGATGTATGTGAATCTTGTTTACAAGGCAAGATGACTAAAGCACCTTTCAAAGGGACCTATGAAAGGGCTAAAGATTTATTGGGATTAATACATTCGGATGTATGTGGACCCTTTAAACCCATGACTAGGAATGGTGAAAGATACTTTGTTACTTTCATTGATGACTTTAGTCGTTTCGGATATGTCTACTTATTAAGACACAAGGACGAAACGTTTGAAGCATTCAAAGAATATCAAAACGAAGTACAAAATCAACTCAATAAGACAATTAAGGTACTTCGTACCGATAGAGGAGGTGAATACCTAAGCGATGCCTTCCAAGATCATCTTAGGAGTTGTGGGATTATCTCACAACTTACTCCACCCGGAACACCCCAACTTAATGGAGTTTCCGAAAGGAGGAACCGAACCCTAATGGATATGGTTCGATCTATGATGGCAAGAAGCTCGTTGCCTCTATCATTTTGGGGTTATTGTCTAAGCTCCGCGGCTCGTATTTTAAATATGGCCCCAACCAAGAAAGTGGAACGAACTCCTCATGAGATGTGGTTTGGAAAACCTCCTTCTCTTTCATACTTGAAAATATGGGGATGTGAAGCTTATCCTAAGCGTTATGTAGCAAATAAGCTACATGCTCGATCCACAAAGTGTATCTTCATAGGATATCCCAAAGATGACATGGGATATTACTTCTATGATCCATCCGAGCAAACGGTATTTGTTGCTCGGAAAGCGGAATTCCTGGAAACCAAGTTCCTTATGGAAGGGGATGGTGAAAGGAAGATAGATCTTGTAGAGGTACAAGATCAAGCAGATGATACACAATTAGTTGGCACTAGTACTCAACATGAGGATGTTGAAAATCATCAAGTGGATGATCAAAGTACACAAGACGTTCGAAGATCTAGTAGGATTAGTAATCCTCCCGAGAGATATGGGTTTCTCGTGGATGGTTGCTATACGGTTGATTTGGATGAACCGACAAACTACGAAGATGCTTTATCAAGGATTGATAAAGATAAATGGCAGGATGCCATGAACGCCGAGATGCAATCCATGTATGAAAACCAAGTGTGGGAACTTGTTGAGCAACCTCCTAGCTCTAAGCTAGTTGATTGCAAGTGGCTTTTCAAGAAGAAAACTGACATACATGGAAACTTGGATACATATAAAGCTAGACTTGTAGCAAAAGGTTTCACTCAAACTCAAGGGGTTGATTATGATGAAACTTTCTCGCCAGTGGCAATGCTAAAGTCTATTAGGATATTATTTGCCATTGCTGCTCATTACGACTATGAAATATGGCAAATGGATGTCAAAACCGCTTTCCTAAATGGATATCTTATGGAAGATGTCTATATGGTCCAGCCTGAAGGTTTTGTTGATCCAAAGTATCCTAAAAGTGTATGCAAGTTAAAGAAGTCAATCTACGGATTGAAACAAGCATCTAGAATGTGGAATCATCGTTTTAATGAGGAAGCCGAGAAATTTGGCTTCATTAAAAATGGTGATGAAGCTTGTGTATATAAGAAAGCTAGTGGGAGCACTATCATATTCCTTGTACTATATGTGGATGATATATTATTATTTGGGAATGATATTACCACAATGCAAGGAGTCAAAACTTGGCTAAAGAGTTGCTTCTCCATTAAGGATCTTGGAGATGCACAATACATATTGGGGATAGGGATCTATAGAAATAGATCCAAGAGATTGATAGGTTTAAGTCAAAGTACATACATTGATAAAATCTTGAAAAGGTTCAAGATGGAAAACTCTAAGAGAGGTTTGGTACCTATTCAAAAAGGAACCGTTCTCAGTTCATCTCAGTGTCCTGCCACGAAAGATGAACAAGAGAGAATGAAGAAAGTCCCATACGCATCTGCTATTGGGTCTATCATGTATGCAATGATATGTACTAGACCGGATGTGTCATGCGCTCTAAGCTTGACAAGTAGATACCAGAATAACCCAGGAAACAGTCATTGGATTGCTGTTAAAAGCATATTGAAATACCTTAGGAGGACTAAGGATATGTTTCTAATATATGGGTCTGGTGAGGAGGAACTCGCTGTAAAAGGTTACGTGGATGCGAGTTTCCAAACTGATCGAGATGACTCTCGATCACAATCCGGTTATGTCTTCATGTTAAATGGTGGTGCGGTCTCTTGGAAGAGTTCGAAACAGGAAGTTGTTGCGTTATCCACTACAGAGTCAGAGTACATTGCCGCCTCACTAGCAGCTCAGGAAGCTGCATGGATGAAGAAATTCATCGACGACTTAGGAGTGGTCCCTTCCATTCAGGACCCTCTTGAGATTTTTTGTGACAACGAGGGTGCGATTGCTCAAATCAAGGAACCTCGTGCTCATCAAAAGACTCGTCACATTGAGCGGAGATTCAACTACATCAGGGATGAGGTTGAAAAAGGAAAGATATGTATTCGCAAAGTTCATACAGATCATAATGTTGCGGATCCACTCACGAAGCTTTTACATGGGCCAAAACATGAGGGACATGTTTGTGCATTAGGGCTTCGATATTCTAGTGATTGGATATGATCTATTTTATGTATTGTACCGGAACGAAATTATTCAAACTCATTAATATAACTATGGTGTTAATTTATTTGAGTTATGTTCCTATTTTGCATATTTCATCCATGAATAAGCAATTATTCTAAATTTCCGTAGTCGATCACATTTGTGGGAACAAGTGTGAGGTTTAGACTATTATGAACTCGGATTGGTATACATTCATAGGTTGAATGTGGGGCAAAGTTGCAACCAAGGTTCATAGATATTTGTGGGAAACAAATATTGGAAGACCCGCTCTCAAGAATTACTGAATAGAGCCTTTGTGGTTGATCACATGTAATCTTGAGTAAAGGCGAATATCATTGTATCCTCTGACCTGAGATACATATTGGGTTCGGATATTCACCAAGTACTGTGCCTTGATTCTTTCCTTCGCTATTCTGAAACATGGTAGTACACAAGGAAGAACACAGGTATATTACAAAGTGTATATCTAGGACGTATGTAGTCAAGATGGAATTTGTCCCTCTTATTCGTTGAGAGTCAGATGTCTAAGGCCTGAAAAGTTAAATCTATAAGAGAGTGATCACTCTGTATCTCTTGGATTTAACATGACATCTAGGATGAAAGGATATAATGAAAGATTCACCTACATATATCAGTTCGAGTAGGGATCTCGAAAGGGATGATGTTATTGAATGGCACAAAGTCATAACATATTAGGGGTGATGGACAGTGTGTTAGGCTGTATCCATCACTTGCATCAATTTCTTATGTTTCTCGTGCAAGTGGGAGATTGAAGGTATTTCGTATGCCCGAGAGACATATTAAATCAATGTGGCTAATATGTTTTGATCCAAGTCGGGTCATACCCAATAACAAGTTTACCGACACCTTAAACGTATTTGATCTTAACGATTGGTTCATTAAACAAATACGCGACACTTGTACTTTAGAAAATCGGTTTTCTAAAATATCATCACTTGAGATAAGTTATTTGGATAATTTATATTTAATTATTTATGGGTTTAAATAATTATGTTATGTTATATTTTATAAAATGGTTTATAAAATTATTGCAAGTAACAAATACATTTTATTTTATACATGTTTTATAAAACTTGTAACAAATTTTATAAAACATTCTTGTTATAAAATAATGCATGGATGGGCAGTTTTTTAAGACTCCTAGACAAGTCCCATGCTTAATTATTCTTGTTACTTTTGATACATAGATTCTCAAGTGCATGCTTAACATAAAGACCAAGGCTTGACTCATTTTCTAAGTGAGTGAACTAGACATTAAGCTTAATAAAAAAACTGCACAAACAGCATCCTGTCTTTGCTGCTGGCCGTGGGTGTTTTAGGACCAAAGGAGGTTCTAAAATTTGTCTTGCAAGCTTGTATCAAGTGTCAAATAAAAGCCTAACCATAGAGAAAGGTGTTGGGGTTAATTGCTTGGGGTATTACACACTTGAGGCTTCAAGTTAGAAGCTAATTTTTCATCATCTTCATCATCATCTTGCAACTTGAAAACAACCCTCAATTTACTTGAGGAGGTATTAATCTTACTTCCTTTGTTCTTGTATGTAAGTATATGTTTCAAGACTTGATAACAATATGGAATTCATTAAAATGGTTTAACATATAAACTTGTTTCTACAAACAATCATGCTTCCGCTTTCTTTAACTATCATAAAATGGTTTTGTGATTAAGTTGACATTAAGAACTTGTTGTTATGATGAATTCCTTCAAGTCTTTCATTAATATATTTATATGTATAATATTATGTAAATATAATATTAAAATATAATAATAGGTAATATTATGGTATTTGTAAGAAATAATAGTTGTTATCATAATAATAATATTAATAATGATGATAATGATAAACATATAGTTATTATAATTCTAGTATTGATAATGATAATAATGATAATAATGATAATAATTATGATAATAATAGTTTTGAAAATCATGTTATTAATAATAATACTAATACTAGTAATAAAAATAATGATAATAATAATAAATTTTAATCATATTGATATTACTAATAATAACTTTAATGATATTAATGATAATGCTTTTAATGATGTTAATAATAATAATAATAATAATAATAATAATAATAATAATAATAATAATAATAATAATAATAATAATAATAATAATAATAATAAGAAACTACCTTTAAAAGCTTTCCTAAAAACAATACCTCAAGCCAAATTCGAACCCGAGACCTCTCGCTAACATGACACGCATCCAAACCATCCCTCCATTTCAGTTTTCTTATTTATAATTTGGATTTATTATTATTTAACCCGTAATATTTATTTTCTATTCTCCTCTTCTTCACAGAACAAACGAGCAGGGAACCAAACTCCTAATAGCTAATATTTGTTTGATTTAAACTGTTATTTGAAACAGAAACGTCCCATGTGATTGTTTAATTAAATTAGCAAAAGAAAAAAAAAATTATAAAACTGCTACTGCCGTCGTTGTTTAAAAAAAATAAAAATTTAATTTTTGATTTAAAGAACGTTTTAGCCAAAGTTTTCAACACGAACTATGTTTCAAATCACACTTAGAATGTTTCTTAATCATCAATTGAACCGAAAACTGCAACAAGAACTCGAATTTTACGAAGAACAATCAGTTGACTTTTTAAAATTAAAGTTTGACTCTGAAATTCGAACTCGTCTTGAAGAATTGGATCGTGAAACTTTGTAGATAGATTGAGTAAATGATTCCTAACAAGACTGCAATTATAGATTTTAAAATGGGATTCGTTTTGAAGCTTTTGAAAAAATGGAACAAACACAGAGATATATCGAGCTTATTATTATTATTATTTTTAATTTAATCTGATAAATTTGATAACTGGTGCTGTGAGATTGATTGGTTTATATATAAAAAAATTTGAGATTGATTGATTAATCTTGTGTGGATGTCGACTAGATTACCAAGAAAAAGAGATATCACGATTGAATAAAAATATAAAAGCAGAAAGATAAATAAAAAAAAAACTGAATACCTAATTTTTTTTATAAAAGTATATATAAAAAATTAAGAAAAGCAAATAAAATAAATAAAAAAATTGAAAAGCTGAATACCTAATTTAGGTTTCGATCATTTTTATTTATTTATTAATAATTAATAATAATTATTATATTAATAATAATTATATTAATAATAATTATAATTATAGTAATAATAATAATAGTAAATGAAGATAATAATAATAATAAACCTAATTATAATAATGACAATTGTAATAATTTTATTAATAATTGATTATAATGATGATAATAATGTAAATAATAATATTAATAAGGTAATAAGAATAATAAAATGATAATTTTAATTGTTATTAATATAAGAGTAATATTTGTAAATGATAATGATTAATGATATATTATTAAAAATGATATTAATAATAATATTAATATAATGAATAATTACTAATGCATAATTATTTACGAATAATTATTCATGAATCGTCGGAATTCGTTCAAAGTTAAATGAAGTCATGTAGAGGTTTTTGTTTAAATTAACTCGGAAATTTCCGGGTTGTCACAGTATCCCCCTGTTAATAGAAATTTCGTCCCGAAATTTAGTTGTTGCCATCAATCGGCGTTGTTCGTACATAGATGAGAATATTTACGTTTTGTTTGGTCTTCACGTTCCCAAGTATGTTCGGGGCCTTGCGTGTTTTCCAACGGATAGAATATTGTTTTGTTTCAAGCGTTTAAGTCATACGAACCATAATTTCTACAGGTTCTTCTATGAAGTGCATTTTATCATTAATGCAAAGATCATTCAAAATGATGATGTTATGCAAGTCATTTCAGTAAATTGGATACATGAAATGTGTTATGAATAATATTGAGCTCATTTAAAACCTTGAGCGTTTATGCTGCAATATTAGGGCAGACAAAACATAGAGGAGTTCATGAAAATCATAGTCATGAGATTCGATAGAGATCGTCATTCTTTACAATAAGAATGATGAATTAGAGTTTTATCGACATTAAATAATATGGATAAAGTAATTCGATTATAGAAAGAGTATAAACGAAGCTATCGTAAAAGAGTGAAATGAGGAAATTAAATGTTCGCTTTTACTTTTGACGTAGTCACGATTGATTTCCGGAATTCAAGGAATTAAAGGAAATCTTCGTAGTTTATAGAATTTAATTCTCCGGTAATTAAGGAAATTAGGATTTTCATTAATTAAATGCGGTGAATTGCCTCGATTGATGTATCTGGTATTTTGCTATAAATTAGCTTCTTCCGTTTCATTATCTTCACCACTTCTATACTTTTTTCTCAATTCATACTTCCAAAAAGTTTTGTTAATATGCTCAATCCAGTTCTTGTTCTTGACCTTATATTGGTTATCGCCACAATCATCCTTCTTTTCCAACTACCACCAGAGGAGTCTGTTTACTTCTACTATGCTTTAGGATTTATTGTGTTTTTAGTTCTCCCGTGTCTTTATATTGCTATACGCATTGATATACACAGTTTGTAATTTCAGTGTTGTTATCGGGCTTTATATTTTCCCTTATATGTAGAAGCTTCATGCTTTTGTAAAGCAAGTAACAGTCCAGAATTCGTAGGTATGAAGTTTCGAATGATCATGATATTCAAAGCAGAAGGAAAGGTAATAGCACGATTTGATTTGTCATATTACCAGAATATTCGGAAAAGACTGAATCATCAAGAAAAATATTTTCTTGATATGTTTAGAGTTTAAATAGAATGTAAGAGTCGTGTAACATGGCAAATGATGATTATAAAGTCTATGAATCATCATCTTCCATTAAAAATTTAGCATGACTTACTGTAATATAATCACGTTGGCCTGACGTCATTATATTATACTAACTCATGCTTCAATTCCCAACACTACTTCAAATCATTCATAATTTAAACTTAAATTTTACAGAATATAGAAACTAAAACAGTTTCCTTTATGATGTGATAAAGATATCGCAAAGAGACAATTAATTACTGACAAGAATCGTTATAAAGATATCTTCAGAAATATAGAGGATATTTATAACGAAAGATACGGTGATATCTTAGAATTTCTAAGATCCAATGACGAGGAAAATTCTTCTGTTTCCTCTGCATTTAATGCTACCATATCTAATTCATTGGTTATCAATCCGAGATGGTTTCAAGAAATTTTATTTTTAGATGATTAAACGCTGATTGTAATCGTCAACAGATCTAATGGTTAACGAATAGGCGTTCTTGATTTCAAAAGTAATGAATGATAATTTCGGTGGTTTGATGTGATAATTCATTGCAGAATACGAATGAATATAATTCATGAATGTAGTAATCTTTAGGAAGATAACACCTGCTAAAGCTTTACTTGAATTCCGATATGTTAATTTCAGAATGTGTAATTGATTTTGTATGAAGATGATTGTGTATCATTGTGAAGGAAGTGCGTATATTTAATGATTTATGAATCGAAATTGAAGAATGTACAATGTATTAATGTGAGATGTAAATATTTCTCGGGTATTACCTACCCGTTAAAATATTTTCACAATTAACAGTTTGTACAACAGAATTTACAATCTTTATGAAGATATACGTTCATATATGTATTCTTCAGATATAATCATGGATTTAATGAGTTAATATATATTAAACTCATCTGATTTGCGGTTTGGAACAAGAGTAAATAATCTCCAAAACCTTAGAGATTTCATAATTGTCGCGAAATATTTCGCTAATGAAGTTATGAATTAATACATTCATCGTTACACTTGATTCATTATGAAATGGAGTTTATTGTGCTGAAGCAGTGATTAACAATTGTTAAGTCATTAACGAAGGGTGTACATCATAGCATATTAGTGATATGAATTAACCAAGTAGTACACACTAGTTGAGATTCACATGTAATTGCTTAGTACGACAAGATTTATTATTGTTCCAAATCATGTATATATAAGGTATACATATATAATTCTTCATGAAGAATGAGTCAATACATCTTAACTCATTATTACTAATATTCCTTGGCATCTATGGGTGTATGATGTCGATGTTTGAGGTACCGAGTGTGATGTTGAGGCGTGGGATGCGAATGTTGTTGTTGATGAAGCTGATGCTGTTGGTGGTGATGTTGATGGTACTGATGGTACTGGTGCTGCTGCTGGTGTTCGTAGGTTTTGTACCATATTCTCCAGAGCCACTACTCGAGCGCGAAGCTCGTTGACTTCTTCTACTATTCCGGGATGATTGGCGGTTGGAACATGGGGGTGAATAAGATCTAGAATCTTCGATATTATATATTCATGACGGGATACCCTGGAAAGAAGAGAGAAAATGGTGTTCCGAAGTAGTTCGCCAGTAAGTGCTTCAGGTTCTTCGCCAAGAGGTGAATTTGATTGGTGGAAGGGATCACCCTCTTCTTGCCTCCATTGATTGAGTCGGCTACAAACCCATCCCCAATTCATCCAGAATAGATGATGGCTGATGAAAGGACCCGTTCATATACATTATAAACGATTCACAATAGTTGATTACATTGCGAGGTATTTGACCTCTATATGATACATTTTACAAACATTGCATTCGTTTTTAAAAGACAATCTTTCTTTACATCGAAAATTGACATGTATGCATACCATTTCATAATATCCAAACTATAAATGACCTAATCTGTCATTTACTTAATAATAATCTTTAATGAACTTCAACGACTCGAATGCAACGTCTTTTGAAATATGTCATGAATGACTCCAAGTAATATCTTTAAAATGAGCTAATGCACAGCGGAAGATCTCTTTCAAACCTGAGAATAAACATGCTTTCAAGTGTCAACCAAAAGGTTGGTGAGTTCATTAGTTTAACATAAACAATCGTTTCCATCATTTTAATAGACCACAAGATTTCAGATTTCCATTTCTCATAAACATACGTCCCATGCATAGAGACAAAAATATCATTCATATGGATTGAACACCTGGTAACCGACATTAACAATATGCATATATAAGAATATCCCCATCATTCCGGGATCCTCCTTCGGACATGATATAAATTTCGAAGTACTAAAACATCCGGTACTTTGGATGGGGCTTGTTGGGCCCGATAGATCTATCTTTAGGATTCGCGTCAATTAGGGTGTCTGTGTAACATCCCGCCTTTTTCCGTCAACTTTTCCGTTTAACTATTTAAACTCCGTTATATGTTTATAACATCACCCGTTTACTCGAGCGTTTTAAAAATATTCGTTTGGTTAATTCCCGCACCCGCTCTGAAACTTGAGGGACTAGTTCCGCCACTTGACCAAAGAGGTGGCTAATAGTTGACTAGTCAACCACTCACCACCTCCACCCCTCATTCATCCATTTCTTTCTCCTTCTTTCTTTCTTTTTTTCTCTCAAGAACACAAACATAAATCATCATCTAAATCCGGATCGGGAAGCAAACTCCAAAACAAATTACATATTTGGAATCCTCTCTTCATCCTCTACAATTTGATACCAACTTCATCTCGTTTGGGTAACTTTCTAAAAACTCTAGATTTCTATAAATTCGTGTTTTTGACTTGAAATGGTGTTAGTTAGTGTCTATGGCTCGTGTATAACATGAATATATGTTTTGTTTGCTCGATTCGTTGTTTTGAGTAACTAGTTTGAACATTTGAAATGGGTTTGCTTAATCCTTGATTTTGGATGAGTTAATGTTGTTAGATTGTTAAAGTGCATGTTTTAATTGTGTTACTAGTATCACTAGCTTCGTTTTGATGCGTAGGTTGATTAAGAAAACTTCAAGAATCCGATTAATGATTTTGTGATGTTTGACTAGGGTTTGGTAGTTCTTGACATGAACTTTTGGATGCTTAAATGCCATGGAATGTTAATTGTTAGTGTTTAGTAGTGATGTATGCTTCATTACCTTCAAAACGGCATATCATATGTGTGAATTGGATTCCCGAAACTTAAAATGCAATTGATGAACTTGAAACTTTGAAAATGGACTTTTAAATGATCACTTGACGAGAAATCGGTTATGGAAAATGTTGTTTTTGTTTGATGAAACATGTTTAGTTGTGTTCCTTGTCAAAAGAGCTTTCCAACGGTATAAGATACGCCTTCTAGTTGTTTACGGTTTGCGTTTTATGGTTGTTTGAAGTTTTGACCAAGACTTGAACATTTGAGACTGACCAGGTACCAGGCCACGGCCATTGTCGCGCCGCGGAGCAATTTGTCGCGCCGTGGCCCAAAGGGTGATTTTAGAACATGTTTTTCAGGCTTTCTGACCTTCAACATAGGCATTTGTCGCGCCGCGGAGCCATTTGTCGCGCCGCGACAATAGCCTGTTTCATCCGAACTTCAGCAAACTTGTTTTGGCCATAACTTTTTGACCGTAACTCCGTTTTCGATGAATCAAATATCGTTGGAAACGTAATAAGATTTCCTTTCTAATGGTAAGGTTTTGAAATGTCAACTCAAACTTTATTACAATCGTTCTAACATGCTTTTATACTTGATTCTTGCATGAAACTTGACAACGTGATTCACATGCTATACTATTCGAGTCGTAACGAGCCATAGGACTAATTGAACACATTTCACCCGACCTTGTGTCGTAACCGGTTAATTGATATAACTTACTTGTTTAGGTCAAGACTAGCATTGTTCTTTGCACACGTTACTTGTCGAAGTACTTTTTGGTTCGTGCATACAAGGTGAGATCATAGTCCCACTTTTACTCTTTTAAACTTACTTTTGGGATGAGAAAACATAAACGATTCTTTTGAACTAAGTGAACACAAGAACGGGAAAACAAACATTCTACATACGAGTTTAGAACGAAAATCCTCAATCCGATTATCATTAGTTACATCAGATGGTGTAAGCGAGAACTTATGTTATATGGCCATATGGGTTTGACAAACCCTCATTCAAACGGTTCGCTACCGTTTACGAATGAAATATATTTTCGGGAACAGTGTTGTTCTAGCACTAATTGATGGGGTATTCAACGGACGGAACGTTAAGCTTTGATAATTGGGTGCTCGTGAATATTAACTTTTAGAATGTACTATGGCTTTATCGATGTTACAAATCTTGTGGTTCAACTTACTATTACTCATTTACTTACTTAAACCTATGATTTCACCAACGTTTTCGTTGACAGATTCTCTATGTTTTTCTCAGGTCCTTGAACTTAGGTGATACATGCTTCCGCTCATACTATTTGATACTTGCATTGGATGTCGAGTATACTTGCATACGTGGAGCGTCTTTTCGACTACTTTTAATCGTGTCGCACGTGTTTCATACAAACTTTAAACATTGTTATGTACTTGTTATGGGAACCACTTTTGTAAACTTTGAAACACCCTTATTTATGAAATGAATGCGACATACTTTTCGGTCAAACGTTGTTATAAAGACTTACAACCATGTAATGGGACCATACGTAGATGACGCCGTCATTTGACGATTTGTCGGGGTCGCTACAAGTGGTATCAGAGCTTTGGTTGTAGGGATTTAGAGTTCATTGGTGTCAACCCCGAGTCTTAGGGTACATTGGTGAGTCTAGACTACAACCGGCATATAGACTTGACGTAGGAATTACTTGACTATTTGTGCATTTATACTCGAACTCTCTTACTCATATCTACTCTTATCCTATCTAAATCTTGCGTTGTATAATTTAATTGACACGCCACCTTGACTATATGATGTAATGTCGAATGCACATATGAATTAGGGTAATATAATTCCCGGAAATTATATTACGGTGACTCATATGAACATACCGACATTATGACATAAAGAATTTAAGGCGGGTCAAGGATAATTTTTCTCTCTATCTTTATCCCATATCACGGTTAGTATCATTTAGAATACTAACCAACGGTATTCTTTTGTTTTGAAGGAACAATGGCTCCTCGTCGTGTACGCCGCAATGAAACTCCCGAACAAGCTCTCGAACGGATGATAGCTACCGCCGTAGATGCGGCCATGGCCGGCCACTCTTCCAACAACAATAACAATAACCACAACCACAACAACAACAACAACAATGGGGCCGGTAACTCAAACGAGGGATGCTCCTACAAAGCTTTCATGGGGTGCAAACCTCACACTTATGATGGAACCGGTGGACCGGTTGTGCTTACGCGTTGGTTTGAACAAACCGAGGCCGTCTTTAGCATAAGCGGTTGTCGTGATCAAGACAAGGTCAAATACTCCACCCACACGTTCTCCGGTGTTGCTCTCACTTGGTGGAACACCTATGTTCAATCGGTGGGTACCGATGAAGCTCATGCCCTCTCTTGGACCGATTTGAAGGAAAAGATGATTGTCGAATATTTTCCGCGCGAAGAAACCCGAAAGCTTGAAGAAGAACTAAGAGCTTTGAAAGCGGTCGGAAACGATCTTAAAGCTTATAATCAACGCTTCGCCGAACTATCCTTGATGTGTCCTAATCTTGTTAACCCCGAATCTCAAAGGATTGAGCTCTACATGCTCGGTCTTCCAAAAAGCATCAAACAAGGGGTGATGTCATCCAAACCCACTACTCATCAAGCCGCTATGAACATGGCTCGCCAACTAATTGAAACGGTTGACGAAATCGTAGCGCCGGCTCCTAAGGCCGAGGACAAGTCGGGTGGCAACAAAAGGAAATGGGAAGCCACTCCATCAACTAACTACAACAACAACACCTTCACCAAAAAGCCCTTCAACAACGACGGCAAGAAGGGTTATGTCGGAAACTTACCTTTGTGCAACAAGTGCCACAAACATCATTACGGCGAATGTAACAAGCTAATTTGTCACCGTTGCCAAGGAGTTGGTCATAGGGCCAACAATTGCACAAGCACCGCCCCCGTCGCTCGAAAGGGGCCCAATCCTCCAAGGACGGTCACTTGTTATGAATGTGGCCAAACGGGCCATTATAAGAACGAATGCCCGAAAAAGAAAGCCAACCCCAACAACCGAGGCCGAGCCTTTAACATCAACACCGAGGAAGCCCGAGATGACAACGAACTAGTCACGGGTACGTTTCTTCTCAACAACTCTTATGTTACTTGCTTATTCGATTCGGGTGCCGATAAATGTTTTGTGTCCAAGACTTTAGCTCCTACCCTTTGCACTCCACCACACCCTTTAGATACTACTTATTCCATCGAAGTGGCCGACGGAAAACTCTTAAGTGCCGACACATATTACCGGGGGTGTACTTTGAACATTTTGGGTAAGGAGTTTGAAATTGACTTGATACCCATGGAACTAGGAAGCTTTGATGTAATAATCGGTATGAATTGGTTAGTCAAAACGAAATCTCACATTCTTTGTGATCTTAACGCAATCCGAATTCCTATCGAGAATGGTGAACCTTTGATCGTCTATGGCGATAAGAGTTGCACCGGACTCAACCTCGTTTCGAGTATTAAAGTTAGAAAACTACTCCGTAAGGGTTGTTTTGCGATCCTTGCTCACGTTAAGAAAGTCGAGTCCGATGAGAAGCACATCGATGATGTGCCAATTGTTAGTGACTATTCCGATGTATTTCCCGACGAATTACCGGGTCTTCCACCTCATCGACCGGTTGAATTTCAAATCGATCTTATTCCAGGAGCCGCACCCGTAGCGCGTGCACCATATAGACTCGCTCCATCTGAAATGCAAGAATTGCAAAGTCAAATCCAAGAACTACTTGATCGTGGTTTTATCCAACCTAGCCATTCACCTTGGGGCGCTCCGATTTTGTTTGTTAAAAAGAAAGACGGATCCCTACGAATGTGCATTGATTATCGTGAACTAAATAAATTGACGGTTAAGAACCGATACCCTCTTCCTCGCATCGATGACCTCTTTGATCAACTACAAGGGTCTTGTGTATATTCGAAAATCGATCTCCGCTCGGGTTATCATCAATTGAGGGTTAAAGGGGAAGATGTCTCCAAAACCGCTTTCCGAACTCGTTATGGTAGTTATGAATTCCTTGTCATGCCATTTGGTCTCACTAACGCACCGGCGGTGTTCATGGATCTTATGAACCGCGTGTGCAAACCGTATCTCGATAAATTCGTTATTGTGTTCATCGATGACATATTGATCTATTCTAAAAATGAAGAAGAGCACGAACAACATCTCCGACTTGTGCTTGAACTTTTAAGACAAGAACAACTCTATGCCAAATTCTCCAAGTGTGAATTTTGGTTAAGGGAAGTTCAATTTCTTGGTCATGTTGTAAGTGACCAAGGTATTAAAGTCGATCCAACGAAAATCGAAGCCATTAGCAAATGGGAGACTCCTACTACTCCTACTCACATTCGTCAATTTTTGGGTCTCGCCGGGTACTATCGTAGATTCATCGAAAACTTCTCTTTGGTTGCACGTCCTCTAACCGCATTGACTCACAAGGGAAAGAAATTCATTTGGGCGACCGAACATGAATCCGCATTCCAAATCTTGAAAACGAAGCTAACCACCGCTCCTATCTTGTCACTTCCCGAAGGCAATGATGACTTTGTTGTATATTGTGATGCCTCGAAACATGGTTTTGGGTGTGTATTGATGCAACGAACGAAAGTCATTGCTTATGCTTCTCGACAACTCAAAATTCATGAACGAAACTATACGACACATGATCTCGAACTCGGAGCCGTTGTCTTTGCACTTAAAATGTGGAGACACTATCTTTATGGAACCAAGAGTACTATCTTTACCGACCACAAAAGCCTCCAACACATTTTCGATCAAAAGCAACTAAACATGAGACAACGAAGGTGGATTGAAACCTTAAACGATTACGATTGCGAGCTTCGTTACCATCCCGGGAAGGCAAATGTAGTAGCCGATGCTTTAAGTCGAAAAGAAAGAGCGGTGCCTCTTCGTGTCCGAGCCTTAAACATCACTATCCACACAAACCTTAATAGCCAAATTCGGGTAGCCCAAGATGAGGCTCTCAAGGATGAAAACCTTTCACACGAGCTCTTGAACATTCTCGTCTCTCGATTCGAAATTAGGGAGACCGGACTCCGATATTACGCCGGAAGGATTTGGGTGCCTAGTTATGGGGACCTACGAAGCCTTATTTTAGACGAAGCCCATAAGTCACGATACTCGATTCACCCCGGTGCCAATAAGATGTACCACGACCTTAAACAACTATATTGGTGGCCGAACATCAAAAGGGACGTAGCTACTTATGTTTCCAAATGTTTGACATGTTCCAAAGTCAAAGCCGAACACCAAAGACCGTCCGGACTACTTCAACAACCCGAGATCCCGCAATGGAAGTGGGAAAGGATAACGATGGATTTTATCACCAAGCTACCAAAAACGACGGGCGGTTATGATACCATTTGGGTTATTGTTGACCGTCTCACCAAATCCGCACACTTCCTTGCCATGAAAGAAACGGACAAAATGGAGAGACTTGCACAACTTTACATTAAGGAGATCGTAGCCCGACACGGTGTACCTTTATCGATTATCTCCGACCGAGATGGCCGTTTCGTTTCTAGATTTTGGCGCACATTGCAAGAAGCATTGGGAACGCGTTTAGACATGAGCACCGCATATCATCCTCAAACCGATGGACAAAGCGAACGTACAATTCAAACCTTAGAGGACATGTTACGAGCTTGCGTGGTTGATTTCGGAAAAGCTTGGGACAAGCACTTACCTCTCGCCGAGTTCTCTTACAACAATAGTTATCACGCGAGTATTAAAGCCGCACCTTTTGAAGCGCTATATGGCCGCAAATGTCGTTCACCTCTTTGTTGGGCCGAGGTAGGCGACGTGCAAATCACCGGACCCGAACTCATTCACGAAACCACCGAGAAAATCGTTCAAATCCGAGATAGGCTTAGGACGGCCCGAAGTCGTCAAAAGAGCTATACCGACAAACGACGCCACGATCTTGAATTTCAAGTCGGTGACAGAGTAATGTTAAAAGTCGCACCTTGGAAGGGTGTAATCCGTTTTGGGAAACGCGGGAAGCTAAATCCGCGGTATATTGGTCCTTTCGAAATCTTGGAGCGTATTGGAACCGTTGCTTATCGTTTAGATCTTCCGCCTCAATTGAACTCCGTTCATCCTACCTTCCATGTATCTAACTTGAAAAAGTGTCTTGCCGAACCCGATATCGTCATCCCTCTCGAAGAACTTACTATCGATGACAAACTTCATTTTGTGGAGGAACCGGTTGAAATTGTGGACACCTCCGTCAAGACATTGAAACAAAGCCGAATCCCGATTGTTAAGGTTCGTTGGAATGCCAAAAGAGGACCCGAGTTTACTTGGGAAAGACAAGATCAAATGCAAAGGAAGTATCCTCATCTATTCGTGAATTCGGAAACGCAAGATCTCGAGGAAGAAACAACGACTACTACGCCTACTTAAATTTCGGGACGAAATTTCTTTTAAGGTGTAGGTAATGTAACATCCCGCCTTTTTCCGTCAACTTTTCCGTTTAACTATTTAAACTCCGTTATATGTTTATAACATCACCCGTTTACTCGAGCGTTTTAAAAATATTCGTTTGGTTAATTCCCGCACCCGCTCTGAAACTTGAGGGACTAGTTCCGCCACTTGACCAAAGAGGTGGCTAATAGTTGACTAGTCAACCACTCACCACCTCCACCCCTCATTCATCCATTTCTTTCTCCTTCTTTCTTTCTTTTTTTCTCTCAAGAACACAAACATAAATCATCATCTAAATCCGGATCGGGAAGCAAACTCCAAAACAAATTACATATTTGGAATCCTCTCTTCATCCTCTACAATTTGATACCAACTTCATCTCGTTTGGGTAACTTTCTAAAAACTCTAGATTTCTATAAATTCGTGTTTTTGACTTGAAATGGTGTTAGTTAGTGTCTATGGCTCGTGTATAACATGAATATATGTTTTGTTTGCTCGATTCGTTGTTTTGAGTAACTAGTTTGAACATTTGAAATGGGTTTGCTTAATCCTTGATTTTGGATGAGTTAATGTTGTTAGATTGTTAAAGTGCATGTTTTAATTGTGTTACTAGTATCACTAGCTTCGTTTTGATGCGTAGGTTGATTAAGAAAACTTCAAGAATCCGATTAATGATTTTGTGATGTTTGACTAGGGTTTGGTAGTTCTTGACATGAACTTTTGGATGCTTAAATGCCATGGAATGTTAATTGTTAGTGTTTAGTAGTGATGTATGCTTCATTACCTTCAAAACGGCATATCATATGTGTGAATTGGATTCCCGAAACTTAAAATGCAATTGATGAACTTGAAACTTTGAAAATGGACTTTTAAATGATCACTTGACGAGAAATCGGTTATGGAAAATGTTGTTTTTGTTTGATGAAACATGTTTAGTTGTGTTCCTTGTCAAAAGAGCTTTCCAACGGTATAAGATACGCCTTCTAGTTGTTTACGGTTTGCGTTTTATGGTTGTTTGAAGTTTTGACCAAGACTTGAACATTTGAGACTGACCAGGTACCAGGCCACGGCCATTGTCGCGCCGCGGAGCAATTTGTCGCGCCGTGGCCCAAAGGGTGATTTTAGAACATGTTTTTCAGGCTTTCTGACCTTCAACATAGGCATTTGTCGCGCCGCGGAGCCATTTGTCGCGCCGCGACAATAGCCTGTTTCATCCGAACTTCAGCAAACTTGTTTTGGCCATAACTTTTTGACCGTAACTCCGTTTTCGATGAATCAAATATCGTTGGAAACGTAATAAGATTTCCTTTCTAATGGTAAGGTTTTGAAATGTCAACTCAAACTTTATTACAATCGTTCTAACATGCTTTTATACTTGATTCTTGCATGAAACTTGACAACGTGATTCACATGCTATACTATTCGAGTCGTAACGAGCCATAGGACTAATTGAACACATTTCACCCGACCTTGTGTCGTAACCGGTTAATTGATATAACTTACTTGTTTAGGTCAAGACTAGCATTGTTCTTTGCACACGTTACTTGTCGAAGTACTTTTTGGTTCGTGCATACAAGGTGAGATCATAGTCCCACTTTTACTCTTTTAAACTTACTTTTGGGATGAGAAAACATAAACGATTCTTTTGAACTAAGTGAACACAAGAACGGGAAAACAAACATTCTACATACGAGTTTAGAACGAAAATCCTCAATCCGATTATCATTAGTTACATCAGATGGTGTAAGCGAGAACTTATGTTATATGGCCATATGGGTTTGACAAACCCTCATTCAAACGGTTCGCTACCGTTTACGAATGAAATATATTTTCGGGAACAGTGTTGTTCTAGCACTAATTGATGGGGTATTCAACGGACGGAACGTTAAGCTTTGATAATTGGGTGCTCGTGAATATTAACTTTTAGAATGTACTATGGCTTTATCGATGTTACAAATCTTGTGGTTCAACTTACTATTACTCATTTACTTACTTAAACCTATGATTTCACCAACGTTTTCGTTGACAGATTCTCTATGTTTTTCTCAGGTCCTTGAACTTAGGTGATACATGCTTCCGCTCATACTATTTGATACTTGCATTGGATGTCGAGTATACTTGCATACGTGGAGCGTCTTTTCGACTACTTTTAATCGTGTCGCACGTGTTTCATACAAACTTTAAACATTGTTATGTACTTGTTATGGGAACCACTTTTGTAAACTTTGAAACACCCTTATTTATGAAATGAATGCGACATACTTTTCGGTCAAACGTTGTTATAAAGACTTACAACCATGTAATGGGACCATACGTAGATGACGCCGTCATTTGACGATTTGTCGGGGTCGCTACAGTCTGTTCCCTAATTCTTAGATTACCAGACTTAATAAAAAGGGGCATATTCGACTTCGATAATCCAACCATAAAATGTAGTTTCACGTACTTGTGTCAATTTCGTAAAACAGTTATAAAAGTTGCGCATGTATTCTCAGCCCAAAAATATAAAGGGTAAAAAGGCAAATGAAACTCACCATACTGTATTTTGTAGTAAAAATACATATAACATCATTGAGCAAGTGTAGGGTTGGCCTCGTATTCACGAACCTATATTAATTATATATATATTTATATGTTGATCAATATTTGTCTAACAATTTAGGTTATGTCATAGTGTACCACAATCCTAATGCTCGAGACTAATATGTAAAAGTCGACAAAAATCAAATTAACTCAAAATGATTTCCAAAATTTATACATGATTATTATATATTTTAAATATCGTCGTTTTATATTTTTAAATATTTTTAAAAGATTTAATAGAGTAAATAATAAATAAAATTTATATTAAAATTTATATAATAAAATATACTTTTATATATCTTAGATAATAAACTTTATAAAGTTTATTGAATATCATAAACCGTTATGATAGGTTTTATTAAGGTATTTATATAATTTGTATTACAGTTTTGTTTGATAAAATAACATTGATAATAATAATAAGTAAGTTGTATTATTTTGTATTGATAATTATTATTATTCTACTAACAATAATAACAATATTTATATTTACGAAAATGGTATTATAACAATATGATAATTCTTATTACTAATGAAATTCTATATTAATAATGATACTCCTATTAAAATAATGATTTTTGTAAAGATGATATTTTTAATATTAAATATAATAATTTTAATGATAATAGTAGTATAACTTTAACGATAGTAATAATAATAAAATAACAATTTTTAATGATACTACTTCTTATAGATAATGATAATATTAATAATAATAATAATTAGATAATAGTTATGACGACGATTATAACGACGATAATAATAATCATTTTTAATAATAATACAAAAATTCATTTGACGATAACTTCTAATCCATCCGTCAAAATCATTCGGTACCTAAAGGAAAAGTTCTTAGTTTTTCGCTAGCTTTCCAACGACATGCATATCTTATATCTTATCTCATCCCTAGAATAACAACCTTTAAGATTCAACATAACCTATTTAGGGGCAATATCAAATATACAAGCATGCATAATTCTATTTTCTCGAGCACTAGTCAGGGATACACTATTGATAAATAAAAGTTAAGTTATGAGTACTCACGTATCAATATTGAGGTTCAATATTGTAGGAAAGGTACGTAGACGCAACGGAGATGATAAACTCTAGATTGACCTCATGAGCTATACCCATGAACATTACCCATCACCTCCATAGCTATAACCCATAATTTCCTTAGCCCTATCCTACTCGAAAAACACGTTTGAAATAACTTGCGCATAACCTCGTCGTAGTATTTTATGTAGTAATAATAATAATAATATTACTCTTAGTGATAATAATTAGATTAATAAAATATTAATCTTACTAATAATGTTCATAATATAAATATATGTGTACATCGTGAGAGAGAGATAGGATAAATATTGGAAATGGGATCGAATGGTTTTATAGATGGTTGCCACACACTGACACTTATGCGAATAGTAATACTGGCACACCATTTTCATTCTTTCATTATCATCGACATAAGACTTGTAATGTAATAATATATATATTATTTAATATATAATATATTTAATCTTTAGAATTAATTAAATATTATATTATATTTACGTGCGTAGTAAAAATATAATTTTTACAAAAAAAGACTCGTACGTTGTCACTGACTCATGTACCACTTTCAGTTTTTCTGGCGCACTTTCGTACGTTTAGAAAACTAGCCTTTTACGTTACGCGACGTGTACCTTTTACAAAAATTAGACTTACTTAACAATAAATTACCTTTATAAAAATATAATTTATAAAGTTGAGCGTTGTGGTCATTTCCTTATATAATTCAAAGTCTCGTTATTTGTCAAAATATTTTATTTTAAATCAGGACGTTTTATGACATGTACCTTTATTAATAGGTAGACTTAAATTAATTAAAAACTAACTCACTCAAGATGTAACTTAATCTCTTGAGTGTTTTGGTCATTTACTTTTATAATTCATACTCTCGTTAGTTATCGAAGCATATTTAATAACATTAACTTAAATCAAAACGTCTTTTAAAATATATCTATATACATAATATATATAGGTTTGAAATATTTTACTAACAATAAAACTATTTAGACTTTTATTATATTTCAAAATATAATTGAAGATCGTTTATAACACTATATCCTATAACGTTTAGGCTTTAAAAAATAATAATAATTCACTTATGCGCCAACGTTTAATTTGCTTTTCTTAAACTTTCTAAATAATATAACTATATTCTCAAGGTTTCACTTTCACTCTGAATAATAGGATGGTTACTAGTTAACGTTTATATAGAAAGTCGAACAGAAACTCCACTAACGTTTGGTTAATTCCCGTTAATTGACACATTTGTCTTCACTTATAACTCACTTTACCATTTTCTGAATACGGTTAATAATAAGGGTTACCTAATTCAAAGTGGACCTCATAACAGATACTCTTAATCATAATTCAATGTATCTGATAATTCAATCATTTGATATTATCTTTTAATCTCGTCGATAAACTTACATCGAACAAATACCTTCATGTAAAGTATTACCTATTCAATACCTTGATAGCATTTCCAGGTTCATAAAATAGATCTCATAGCTTATAATCATATCCACTAATCCGTTCGATATAATATATCTCAATTTAATAATCACACATGTATGTATATATAATTATTTACACATAATTGTTCGTGAATCGCTAGGCATGGTCAAAGGGTAATTGATTACATGAATATAGTTTTCAAACTTTTCGAGACTCAACATTACAGATTTTGCTTATCGTGTCGGATACATATAAAGATTAAAGTTTAAATTTGATCGGAAATTTCCGGGTCACTACAGTACCTACCCGTTAAAAGAAATTTCGTCCCGAAATTTGATAGAGGTCGTCATAGCTAATAGTAAGAATGTTATTATGACGAATATAAGCTGATACATAGAGTTTTATCATGATTAAGAAGTACGGATAAAATAATTCGATTTCTCGAAGCGTATGAGTGAAGCTATCGTAAAAGAGCGAAATGAGTAAATGTAGATTTGTTTTAACTGATGACGTAGCTATGATTGATTTCCGGAATTTAAGGGATTTAAAGAAAATTTTCGTAATAAGATTTGGTTCTTCGGCGACTTAGGAAATCAGGATCTTCTTTGAGTAAATGTAATAATCTGTTCCGATTGCTCTGTCGGATATTTTTCTATAAATCCACCCTCTTTGTTTCCTTACAACTCACACCTTCTATTCTTTCTCCTCAGTTCATACTTTAAAACATTCGTCAATATGCTCCATCCCATTTTGATCCTTGATATACTCTTAATTTTTACATATGTCATCCTTCTCTTTCATCTACCACCGGAAGATTTTATTTACTTCTACTATTATCTTGGGGTTATAGTGTTATTAATTTTTCCGTGCCTTTACGTGGCAATACGTATTGATATGCACGGTTTGTAGCTTCAGGGTGGTTGTTGAGTTTTATATCTTCCCTTATATTTCGATGCCCCTGCATCTGTCTTCTATAATCATTGTCACCCATAATTAATATTCTCTTTTATTTGCTGCGGTTTATGCTCCAATTTCTAGTTTGGAGCTTCATTCTTTCGTTTCCTCTTCCCGTCCTCGAGTCAAGCGAGTAATGGTCCAGAATTTGCAGTTATGAATTTCGGAATGAACATAGTTAATGTTCTAAGAAGGAAATCTTAATGATGCGATTTTGACTTGTCAAATTACCAGAATATCCTGTAAAAGATCGAATCATCAAGAAATATTTTCTTGCTATGTTTAAGGATTAGATCGAATGTAAGAGTCGTGTAAATGGCACATGATGATGGTGCTGTGAATCATCACATCCCATTAGAAACTTAACATGACCTACTGTAATATAATGACGTTGATCAAGTGTCATTATATTATATTAACTCATGTATCAGTTCCCAACACTACTTCAAAAACATTCATATTCGAATTTTTCAGTATTTAGAAACTAACACAGTTTCTTTTTATGTTGCAGATATTACAGAGAGATAATTGATTTCAAATGAGAATACTTATGAAAATATCTTCAGAATTATCAAGGATATTTATAATGAAAGATACTATGATATCTTAGAATATTCAAGATATGATGATGATGAATAATATTTGTCTGTGGAGATTTAGAATAAGAAATAAGGTGTTCGCTAATGAGTTCAGCAGGCACTGAATCATTTGGATCCTTTGAAGGCAGATTCAGTCTCTGTGATTTGTCCATGGCTTCCTTCATACTTTGCTCAATCCATTTTTCAGTACCAAATCCTTTCTTTTTCTGAGCTTTACCAACTCACTATCTTTTATCATCAAACTTTTGACCGTTTAAACCATCTACCATTTTTATGTTTCCTCTGCATTTAATGCAATAATATCTGAATCTCTGGTTATCAATCTGAGGTGGGTTCAGAAGAATCGTGTTTTAGATGATTAAACGCTGGTGGTAATATGGTGGAATATGAAAGGTTCCCCAGTAATAATGACGAAAGGGCAACGTATCTATCAGGGTTATAATAAGACTGGTCCGACTGAAAAAATCGAAGTTGACTTGCTGGATCCGTGACAAAATTGGCTACTTTGAAAAGGAATCGAAATGTTGTTCTTGCTAGAAGAATTCGACGCAGGTACATGTTAGATTATGACTTTGGTTTCGAGAGTTTTTCAGGTACAAAACTTCGGGTAACGTGTGGTTGGATCATCATCTCAATTGTTTATTATTTGAAGTGTCTTCTAGAATTTCGGAGGGTTTTGATTGCAGATTGTCATAGTCAATATCCAAATGATGAAATCGTCCTAAATCCCGAATGATTTCTCATATCCATCTTGTGTGTTACGATTAAAAATGATGTGCTATCACAGTTTTGAAGTCAAAGTATAGCTTTGAAAAATATAAGGATCTAAGAGTGATGATTTTGGTTGTATCTCGAGTTGAATTCTGAAATTCCCAAAATCAGAATATGTAATTAGATTCGAATGAGTATGATTGTTTTGATTTCTATAGAAGAATGTATATTGGTTTAGTTGATGATTATTGAATCAGAATTGAAGAATGTAACATATTAATTGTGATTTTATATATCTCTCGGGTATTACCTACCCGTTAAAAAAATTTCACAAATAATATTTTGAACAAGAATTCTCATTACAATCTTTATGAAAATATATGTGGGTATATTTTCTTCAGATGTAGTACAGATTCAATGAGTTAATATCATACTAAGCTCATTTGATTTTCGGATTGAATTAGAAATGAATTTTCTCTAAAACATTAGAGATTACATAAACTTTGCGGAGTATTTCACTAATGTAATCAATGCTTCAATATTTATATGTATTTCCTTAGTGAATCATGCTGATGCTCATGGAACTCTTGCTAACTTCGCAAGATACGAATATTGTTTTCCCGTAAATTTCGGGTATATCAAAGATGAAAGTGTATAATCAAACATGTTATTGAATGATACACTTGATTTATTATGAAATAAAATTCATTGAGTTGAAGCAGAGATTGTAGTTAACAATGATTAAATTGTTAACGAAGAATGTACATCATAGCAAATTAGTAATATGAATTAACCAGATAGTTAAGTTCCATACATAATAGCTTAGTACAGAAAGATTTATTATGGTAAAAATTTTTTTTTTTATAGAATATACATATAAATTCTTCGGAGGAACTGAGTTAATACTTCATAACTCGTTGATACAATATACTTGTTATTAATTTGTAATGGTTTCCACAGTGATTCTTGAATTGGCGAAACTTGTGAGGTTAGAGGTGCTGACGATTCTAACAATGTTGACAGCATTGACTGTGTTGGTGAGGCTATTGGTACTGCTGATGATGTTGGTAAAACAAGTCTAGCTTGTACCTTACGCACCAGTCTTGTTAGGGTTTCGGTTCTTCTCTCTATCATCTCTGTCCACTCATCTGGTTTACGGTTAAAGCTGAGATAGATAATCTCTAAAACTTTAGAGATTACCTAATCACCACAGAATGTTTCTCCGATGAAGTTATGAATCAATACTTCATCGTTTGTTGTTGTTGATACTCCTTGGTATCTTTGGTGCGTGTGACGTTGATATCCGATATACAGATTGGGATATTGAGGTGTGTGATGCGGATGTGATTGTTGGTGGTGGTAATGATCCTGTTGATGTTAATAATGGTGGTTGATGTTGATGTCGGTGATGCTGCTGGTGCTTTTAGTATTGAGACTTGCGATGTGGATGTTACTGGCGGTACTGGTTACGCTGCTGGTGCTGCTGATGGTGTTTGTAACCTTCGCACCGTATTCTCCAAAGCCACTACCCGAGCGCGAAGCTCGTTAACTTCTTCTATTACACCGGGGTGATCGTCGGTTCGGACGAGCGGATAAATATAATCAAGAATTTGGTGTAGTATATAATCGTGACGAGATACTCTGGAGATGAGAGAGAAAATGGTTTCTCGAACAGGTTCGCCGGTAAGTGCTTCAGGTTCATTGTCAATAGGGCAATTTGGTGGATGGAAAGGATCACCTTCTTCTTGTCTCCAATAATTGAGGAGGCTACGAACCCATCCCCATTTCATCCAGAATAGGTGATGACTGATTGGTTGATCTATTCCGGTCATACTGCTTTCGGAGCTGGAATGAGACTCCATATCGGAATAGCTGTCGTAATCTGAGGAATTCGAACTGGTTGAGGGATCCATCTCGTATGATCAAGGGAATGAATTTTTGATATGAAATAGATTATAGGAGTTAGATTTGATATCTTTCTATACATAATTTACATATGTATATATAATACCAAAATCCCATAAATTACGGAGAATCTTTGAAAAATGTCAGTCAAAGTTCACAGTATCAGATATGCTAAGATAAGAATTCGTCTATACACTATTATGCAATAAATGCAGGAAAGCGCGTCTAGTCTTAAAAATGATAAGCAGGTAATTTTCGACACGAAATGATAAGCAAAACTTTTGACATGCAGACACGGTCGAAGTCCAGACTCACTAATGTATCCTAACAACTTATCAGTTAGACACACTAATGCAGACCTGGTTCGCTAAGACCACCGCTCTGATACCAACTGAAAGGACCCGTTCATATACATTATAAACGATTCACAATAGTTGATTACATTGCGAGGTATTTGACCTCTATATGATACATTTTACAAACATTGCATTCGTTTTTAAAAGACAATCTTTCTTTACATCGAAAATTGACATGTATGCATACCATTTCATAATATCCAAACTATAAATGACCTAATCTGTCATTTACTTAATAATAATCTTTAATGAACTTCAACGACTCGAATGCAACGTCTTTTGAAATATGTCATGAATGACTCCAAGTAATATCTTTAAAATGAGCTAATGCACAGCGGAAGATCTCTTTCAAACCTGAGAATAAACATGCTTTCAAGTGTCAACCAAAAGGTTGGTGAGTTCATTAGTTTAACATAAACAATCGTTTCCATCATTTTAATAGACCACAAGATTTCAGATTTCCATTTCTCATAAACATACGTCCCATGCATAGAGACAAAAATATCATTCATATGGATTGAACACCTGGTAACCGACATTAACAATATGCATATATAAGAATATCCCCATCATTCCGGGATCCTCCTTCGGACATGATATAAATTTCGAAGTACTAAAACATCCGGTACTTTGGATGGGGCTTGTTGGGCCCGATAGATCTATCTTTAGGATTCGCGTCAATTAGGGTGTCTGTTCCCTAATTCTTAGATTACCAGACTTAATAAAAAGGGGCATATTCGACTTCGATAATCCAACCATAAAATGTAGTTTCACGTACTTGTGTCAATTTCGTAAAACAGTTATAAAAGTTGCGCATGTATTCTCAGCCCAAAAATATAAAGGGTAAAAAGGCAAATGAAACTCACCATACTGTATTTTGTAGTAAAAATACATATAACATCATTGAGCAAGTGTAGGGTTGGCCTCGTATTCACGAACCTATATTAATTATATATATATTTATATGTTGATCAATATTTGTCTAACAATTTAGGTTATGTCATAGTGTACCACAATCCTAATGCTCGAGACTAATATGTAAAAGTCGACAAAAATCAAATTAACTCAAAATGATTTCCAAAATTTATACATGATTATTATATATTTTAAATATCGTCGTTTTATATTTTTAAATATTTTTAAAAGATTTAATAGAGTAAATAATAAATAAAATTTATATTAAAATTTATATAATAAAATATACTTTTATATATCTTAGATAATAAACTTTATAAAGTTTATTGAATATCATAAACCGTTATGATAGGTTTTATTAAGGTATTTATATAATTTGTATTACAGTTTTGTTTGATAAAATAACATTGATAATAATAATAAGTAAGTTGTATTATTTTGTATTGATAATTATTATTATTCTACTAACAATAATAACAATATTTATATTTACGAAAATGGTATTATAACAATATGATAATTCTTATTACTAATGAAATTCTATATTAATAATGATACTCCTATTAAAATAATGATTTTTGTAAAGATGATATTTTTAATATTAAATATAATAATTTTAATGATAATAGTAGTATAACTTTAACGATAGTAATAATAATAAAATAACAATTTTTAATGATACTACTTCTTATAGATAATGATAATATTAATAATAATAATAATTAGATAATAGTTATGACGACGATTATAACGACGATAATAATAATCATTTTTAATAATAATACAAAAATTCATTTGACGATAACTTCTAATCCATCCGTCAAAATCATTCGGTACCTAAAGGAAAAGTTCTTAGTTTTTCGCTAGCTTTCCAACGACATGCATATCTTATATCTTATCTCATCCCTAGTATAACAACCTTTAAGATTCAACATAACCTATTTAGGGGCAATATCAAATATACAAGCATGCATAATTCTATTTTCTCGAGCACTAGTCAGGGATACACTATTGATAAATAAAAGTTAAGTTATGAGTACTCACGTATCAATATTGAGGTTCAATATTGTAGGAAAGGTACGTAGACGCAACGGAGATGATAAACTCTAGATTGACCTCATGAGCTATACCCATGAACATTACCCATCACCTCCATAGCTATAACCCATAATTTCCTTAGCCCTATCCTACTCGAAAAACACGTTTGAAATAACTTGCGCATAACCTCGTCGTAGTATTTTATGTAGTAATAATAATAATAATATTACTCTTAGTGATAATAATTAGATTAATAAAATATTAATCTTACTAATAATGTTCATAATATAAATATATGTGTACATCGTGAGAGAGAGATAGGATAAATATTGGAAATGGGATCGAATGGTTTTATAGATGGTTGCCACACACTGACACTTATGCGAATAGTAATACTGGCACACCATTTTCATTCTTTCATTATCATCGACATAAGACTTGTAATGTAATAATATATATATTATTTAATATATAATATATTTAATCTTTAGAATTAATTAAATATTATATTATATTTACGTGCGTAGTAAAAATATAATTTTTACAAAAAAAGACTCGTACGTTGTCACTGACTCATGTACCACTTTCAGTTTTTCGGGCGCACTTTCGTACGTTTAGAAAACTAGCCTTTTACGTTACGCGACGTGTACCTTTTACAAAAATTAGACTTACTTAACAATAAATTACCTTTATAAAAATATAATTTATAAAGTTGAGCGTTGTGGTCATTTCCTTATATAATTCAAAGTCTCGTTATTTGTCAAAATATTTTATTTTAAATCAGGACGTTTTATGACATGTACCTTTATTAATAGGTAGACTTAAATTAATTAAAAACTAACTCACTCAAGATGTAACTTAATCTCTTGAGTGTTTTGGTCATTTACTTTTATAATTCATACTCTCGTTAGTTATCGAAGCATATTTAATAACATTAACTTAAATCAAAACGTCTTTTAAAATATATCTATATACATAATATATATAGGTTTGAAATATTTTACTAACAATAAAACTATTTAGACTTTTATTATATTTCAAAATATAATTGAAGATCGTTTATAACACTATATCCTATAACGTTTAGGCTTTAAAAAATAATAATAATTCACTTATGCGCCAACGTTTAATTTGCTTTTCTTAAACTTTCTAAATAATATAACTATATTCTCAAGGTTTCACTTTCACTCTGAATAATAGGATGGTTACTAGTTAACGTTTATATAGAAAGTCGAACAGAAACTCCACTAACGTTTGGTTAATTCCCGTTAATTGACACATTTGTCTTCACTTATAACTCACTTTACCATTTTCTGAATACGGTTAATAATAAGGGTTACCTAATTCAAAGTGGACCTCATAACAGATACTCTTAATCATAATTCAATGTATCTGATAATTCAATCATTTGATATTATCTTTTAATCTCGTCGATAAACTTACATCGAACAAATACCTTCATGTAAAGTATTACCTATTCAATACCTTGATAGCATTTCCAGGTTCATAAAATAGATCTCATAGCTTATAATCATATCCACTAATCCGTTCGATATAATATATCTCAATTTAATAATCACACATGTATGTATATATAATTATTTACACATAATTGTTCGTGAATCGCTAGGCATGGTCAAAGGGTAATTGATTACATGAATATAGTTTTAAAACTTTTCGAGACTCAACATTACAGATTTTGCTTATCGTGTCGGATACATATAAAGATTAAAGTTTAAATTTGATCGGAAATTTCCGGGTCACTACAGCTGATTGGTTCGTTTGTTCTGGTTACGCTACCGTTGGAGCTCAAGGAGTTCGAGAAATTCATATTATGTGTTTGGAATAGGGTTTGATATAAAATGGGTATTGAATACTGAATGATATATTTGTCTCCTTGAATACGTATTTATAGCAAAAAGATTTCCGTAATTTACGGAGGAAATTTAGGAAAAGTGTTAGACAAAGTTTACTTGGATAGATATGATAAGATATGATATTGTCTGTACATCATCTATGCAATAATTGCAGTATGACGTGTCGAGACTTTAATTATTAAGCAAATGCTTTCCAACAAGGATTGATAGATATACTTTTGATTAAAGACTTTTAATTCGTATATTGTGATAACCCAATGACATTTTCTGGTTCGCAAACCGATGAAAAAAGGCATAAGGCATATAGATACGTGAATATTTGGAGTAGCAGTAGGAGCTTGTAGACGAACCATTATCTTCACTACATAAGGGTGTATAGAAGTTTGATAATTCTGATAGGTCATAAGTTTGAAAAAATTTTAAGTGGGATAAAGATGAATATGATATAAACGAAACACTTTATTTTATTAAGAACGAGGCTTTAAACAAGCCTTCTTATTACACGATTCGGGGATAGAAATAGTTTAAGGCCTAGCCTTTGCATAGATAGAAAATAGGAAAATAACTAGGAAATATTAAGATTGAAGTAGTCTTCATATTTCTTTTTCTCGTCCTCAACCTTCTTCATAAACTTTTCAACTTTCTCATTCTTCTCCTTTTGTTCCTTATAAAGATACTCGAGGTTATCATAAAGATTGGAAACATCATTGTTGTTTACATGGTACATGTAGTCCCTTATAGAAAGTTGACTATTCATGTGGTCTTCCTCCATCTTAAATCTAAGGTCGACATCTTCTCTTAAATAGGCAAGAGATTACTTTCCCCAGCGGGTATTGCGTTCTTCATCGTCCTTCACTTTCATTACCTTCTCCATCACTTTTTCTGTGTTATACTTTACAAGTTTTTCTAGCCTTTCGGTTTGGGTTTCGAAGGATTCTATGATGATTTCTTTCAAGATTTTGTTTTCTTTCTCTAGGTTATTTAGACGCGCCTCTATCTGAGTGATGTTTTCACAAGATGGTGAGCTAGCCCTTTTTGATGGACCGGCTTCATCAGTAGTAGCGGTTTCGGTTTGCTTTCTCTTTAGAGATAAGTTTTTAGATAATTCCTCAATAGGATCTTTTTCGGGCTCGTAGCCTGAGTAGTCACCATTGTAGTTAGGAAGGCTTTGAATAGCTTCCCATTCAGAAGTACTCGTTGGTTTATATACCGATGAATGATTAGAGCCAGAGTCAGCAGAATCAACAGGTATCGCATTTGAATGTGGTGGCATAATTGGAGAGTAGACAGAGTTCTCGGATTGGCTCGGCATTCTAAGAAATATTAAAGAATTTAATAAGCATCGTTTCTAAGGCATAGTGTAGCATTTAACAGTTTAAAGGCAACAATTAAAGGCACTATGGTCAAAGAAAGTTGAAGTCCTACATTGCTAAGGTACCTAATTGTATAAGGCACACATAAAATGCAATCCTGGTTCTCTACAACAACCTGCTCAGATACCAATCTGAGACATCCCCAAATAGGGCCTGGGGTATTTGTGTCTAATTATATCAAATCACAGTTGTATAAACGAGAACGACTCTACATGAGATGTTTTGTTGAGTTTTGCAGCGGAAGATAAATATGTTTTTAATTGATATGATATGTAATGAAGACTCCAAGCATAACAAGCAATCATCATCAAAGCAGTAGATATACAGCGGAAGCAATATTTAAGTACCTGAGAATAAACATGCTTAAAAAGTCAACACGAGGTTGAGTGAGTTCATAGGTTTGTCATAAATAATGATTTCAGTAATAGTTTTAGACAACAAGATTTAGTTTGTAAAGTAGATCTCGCAAGATCCTAAAAGTTGATCTCCCGCAGGATCAAAAAGTTATGCCAGTGCGTGATATTTAGACTAAACGTTGTTTACCCCGTGACAAGTTGTCCTGTCCTTGTCGTTTAATTTCATTATCAAGTAATACAAAGACTTAGTCAAATGTATCGGGGACGTTACTCCCGATAGGCCTATCCTCAATAATTAAGAATGCCGCAGCAATTAAAAATATCACTGTAGGGACTAAGTCGGACATAGTCGGGTATAGCATAGTTTTAACAGTTGGTACTGATATTTAGACTAGACTTTCAAGTTTGCCCCGTAACAAGTTATCGTTTATACTTGTCGGTTGGGAACTTGCTGGTCATAGCCCAACATATCACAGTTTAATAGTTGGTACTTGTATTTCGACTAGACTTTCAAGTTTGCCCCGTAACAAGTTATCGTTTATACTTGTCGGTTGGGGACTTGCTGGTCATAGCCCAACATATCATAGTTTAATACTTGATACGTGTAAAACAATTATAAAAGTTGCGCATGTATTCTCAGCCCAAAAATATAGATAAAAAGGGAACATATGAACTCACAATACGATAGTTTGTATGATATGCGTATGACAACACTTGAAAGGACCGCTCCTAATCCACCCGGACGAAGTCTTCAACAGTTGGTCCCATTACGATGATCGACTCCAAATAATATCTTTAATATGAACTAATGCACAGCGGAAGGTTTCTTTAATTCCTGAGAATAAACATGCTTTAAAACGTCAATATAAAGTTGGTGAGATATAGGTTTGATGCTAGCAGCGTTATAACTATGGACCACAAGATTTCATATATTTAAACATAATACACTCGCAAGTGTATGTAAAAGTAGTTGAGCACTTGGTAACCATACTTAACATTTAAATCATCGCAGCATATTCTTAAATAATCGCTACACCGTACCAAGTGTAGTATACAGAAACGAAGTACCGTGCAACCGTTGAAAACTGGTCGTCCAGCCCGGTTGGGGTTGTCAGGCCCGATAGATCTATCAACAGGTTTCGCGTTTACATTCCTCATGTAAATATTAGCTACCAAGTATAAAGAAATATGCCATGGTACAACTCAACATAGAATTTATTTTTGATTACTTGTGTCCATTAAGTAAATCATAAAATGCATGTATTCTCATCCCAAAATATTTAGAGTTTAAAAGGGACTATATACTCACCATACTGTATTTTGTAGTAAAAATACATATAACATCATTGATCAAGTATAAGGTTGGCCTCGGATTCGCGAACCTATATCATTTATATATATATTAACACATATACTAACAAGTAAACAAGTATATATTAATATTAATTACTATACTTGTTATAATAATAATTTATATGTTATTTTAATTAATTGCAACTATTGTACATATTCTAAATAGATAAAAATATAGTTTTGTTAGAATAATTCTTATATAACTAATTTTTATTGTAATAATAATAATAATAGTAATATTGATATTAATAATAAAACTATAAGTATTACAATAACAAGAATGATATTAGTAATAAAATGATAGTAATAATATTGTAAAAAAATAATATTAATGTTAAAATTAATAATAATGATAATAAAAATAATAATAATAATTTTAATAAAAGTTGTAAATTTTAAGACTAATGATAATAAATATTAACAATTAACAATAAAATAATAATAATAATAATAATAATAATAATAATAATAATAATAATAATAATAATAATAATAATAATAATAATAATAATAATAATAATAATAACAGAAACTACCTTAAGGATATATATATAATCTTCAAAAAAATAAGAAATCTGTCCACACCAAGATTCGAACCCGTGTCCTCTAACTAAACCCGAAACACCATTTACCATTGCACCAGTTCAGGTTTTCTGATTTATAACCCTTTTAAATTTCTTTAATCCTTTTCTCTTTCATGTTTTCTCCTTCTTAATACAAAGTCGACCAGGGAACTCAAAATTATAAAACAATCTACCAAACATGATTTAAGTCTTGAAATTTATTTAACACTACTAGTATTTAGGGAATTTGTTCAACAGACACAAGAGAAAAAAAAAATTAATACGCTGATGTGCAGCCTCGCCATGTATATCAAGAACTCAAACATCAAAAATGATTTTATGATTGTTTTAGCCAAAGATTACTACATGAAAAAGGTTAGAAATAATCCCTGGAAACTTGCTAAATTCTCAATTTAATTGGAGACTTCAAATTGGGTTCGAATTTTACTAAAAACGAAACCTTTGACTTTTAAATTAAAATCTTTGACTTCAAAATTCTTCTTTGATTTTGCAAATTAATTATTAAATCTTTGAAGATAGTTTAAATGAATTATTCCTAACAGCTTTGCAATATTAGATTTTGCTAAATGTTTAGAATTCGAGTTTTGATTAAAAAGTTGAAGAACATAGATACCTGCGATAGTTCTTCTGTTTTTTTCTGTTTTTAATTCCAAAAAAAAAAAAAAAATTGCAAGTGATAATTTGATTAAAGGGGAAACTGAATGATTCCTTTGAAAGCTTGAGTGAATTCAATTTAATAGAGACTATGGGGGTATCGACATCCAACACAGACAGGGAGAAAAATATAAATATAAAAAAATCTATTTTATCAATTCACAGAACTAGATTTATCTGATGCGGTTTGTTTGATATTTGATATGAATGACTGCAGAGTCGAATGGATTGGTGTAGGGGTTATAAGGTGATGGAATGATCTCATGTAGGGTCGAAAGAACACGGGTAAACAGAATTTTTGCTAGGTAGAAACAAAATAAAAAAAATCTGATAGTGAGACAGATATATATCATGCGTAAATATCAGTATTTGTTTATCTTTATTTATATATTTCTATTTATATTGATGTATTATAATTAATCTTAATAATTATCAAATATATTAATAATATTAATACTAAAAAAATATAGTAATAATAACAATAATCTAATAGTAATAAAATTAATAATATTATTAAGGATAATGATAAAAATAAATGATATTTTTAATTAATAATTAAATCATAAATAGGTTATAATTTTAATCATACTTATATTTTTAACTTGTAATTATATTTGATATGTTAATATCACAATTTATCAGTTATATCATAGTTTCTAATTATATGATATGTAATTGAATATTTATACTCTATACACATATTGTAATATACATAAAAATCAAATATATTTATATATAGATTCTTTTAAATTACAACATAATTATTTTATAACTCATCTTACCTTTTAATTCAAATGTTTAAATCATATTTTTATTACATAATTTAATATACTAATTACATATTTCTAAACACATAAATTTAATATTATAATGTATATTTACAAGTAATATTCTTATGTGTATATATATATATATATATATATATATATATATATATATATATATATATATATATATATATATATATATATATATATATAAAATAATAAATTTCATACTATGCTTTTAATAACCTTTCAAGTTATAAAAAAAAACACATCTATATATATATATATATCCATATCAATTTAAAATTAGTCGTTCGTGAATCGTCATGCATGGTCAAAAGGGTAACTGATTATCTAAACATAGATTTCAAACTTTCTAGACTCAACATTACAAATTTTGCTTATCGTGTCAGAAATATATAAAGATTAAGGTTTAAATTTAGTCGGAAATTTCCGGGTCGTTACAGTACCTACCCGTTAAAGAAATTTCGTCCCCGAAATTTGATTGAGATCGTCATGACTAACAATAAAATGTTTTTATGACGAATATGAATTGATAACTAGAGTTTTATCACCATTTAGTAATAGTGGTAAAATAATTCGATTATGTGAAGCGTACGAGTGAAGCTGTCACAAGAGATTGAGATAGAGATTTAACTTTTGACGTAGTCACAGTGAATTTTCGGAATTTAAGGGATTTAAAAGAGAATCTTGGAAATCTAAAAGATTTGATTCTTTAGCGAATAAGGGAAATTATGATCTTCTTTGATTTAATGCGCCAATCTGTTTCGATTTCTCTGTCGGATATTTCACTATAAATTCACCCCTTCGTTTTTCTTATTCTCCACGCCTTCTATTCTTTCTCCATTTACTCATTCCTTAATATGCTCCATCCAATCCTGATTCTTGATATACTCTTAATCTTCACATCTATCATCCTTTTTTTCCATCTACCATCGAAAGAATCTATTTACTTCTACTATACTCTTGGGTTTATAGTGTTTTTAGTTCTCCCGTGTCTTTATATTGCTATATGCATTGATATACACGGTTTGTAGTTTCTGGGTGGTTGTTGGGTTTTATATCTTCCCTTATACTTCGATGTCCCTACTTTTGTCTTCCATAATCATTATCATCCACAGTTAATACTCTCTCCTATTTGCTGCGATTTATACTCCAATTTCTATTTCGGAGCTTCATTCTTTCGTTTCCTCTTCTTGAGATTAAGCATCTCTTGTAATGGTCCGGAATTCACACATATGGATTTCAGAATGAACATAGCTAACATTCTAAGAAAGAAATGGTAATGGGACGATTTTGATTTGTCAAGTTACCAGAATATCCTGGAAAAGACCAAATCATCAAGAAATATTTTTCTTGATATTTTTTTAGAAATTAGATAGAATGTAAGAGTCGTGTAACATGGCGCATGATGATGGTACTGTTGATCATCACATTCCATTAAAAACTCAACATGACTTACTGTAATATAATGACGTTGATCAAGTGTTATTATATTATACTAATTCATGCTTCAGTTCCCAACACTACTTCAAAACGTTCATTTTTGTATTTTTCAGAATTTAGAAACTAACACAGTTTCTTTTATGTTGTATCACAGATGTTTGAAGAGATAACTGATCTCAGATAAGATTAGTTGTGAAAATATCTCCAGAAATATGGAGAATATTTATAATGGAAGGTACGAAGATATCTTATAATATCTAAGATCAGAGGATGATGGAGACTATTGTTCACAAGGGTTTAGAGTAAGGAGCAAGATATTTGCTAAAGACTTCAGCAGGCATTGAATCACTTGGATTCTTTGAAGTCAAACTTATTCTTTGTGATTTGTCCACGGCTTTCTTCATAATTTATCTTAATCCGCTTTTCGGTACTAAATTTTCTACCTAGCGTTCCTCACACTCCTTTCTGTATCATCAAACTTTTGGCCGTTTAGACCATCTACCACTTCCCTGTTTCCTCTGCATTTAATGCTACGATATCTGAATCATCGGTTGTTAACCCGAGGTGGTTTCAGGAGAATTGTGTTTTTAGATAATTAATCGCTGATGATAACATGATGAAATATGAAAAGTTCCCCGGTAACGATGAGGAAAGCCAATCGTATATATCAAAGTTATAATAAGACTTTATTCGAATGAAAGGTCGAAGTTTTTCTGCTGGAGTTGTGACAAAATTTGGCTAATTTGGAAAGGAATTGCAAAGTTATTTTGGGTAATAATAACGCCAAAGGAACTAGCACAGATATGTGTTAAACGTTTAATCAGGTTCCGAGAATTTTTCAGGTGCATAACTATACGCATCATTTGTAGTGACCCGAACTTTTCCATGGTTATATATATTAATTGAGATTGATATTTACATGATTAAATGTTTTCAACATGTTAAGCAATCAAACTTATTAAGACGTGATTAATTGAAATAGGTTTCATATAGACAATTGACCACCCAAGTTGACCGGTGATTCACGAACGTTAAAACTTGTAAAAACTATATGATGACATATATATGGATATATATATATATATATATATATATAGTTAATATGATATTATGATAAGTAAACATATCATTAAGTATATTAACAATGAACTACATATGTAAAAACAAGACTACTAACTTAATGATTTTTAAACGAGACTTATATGTAACGATTATCGTTGTAAAGATATTTAATGTATATATATCATACTAAGAGATATTCATACATGATAATATCTTGATAATATAATAATTTAAAATCTCATTTGATATTATAAACATTGGGTTAACAACATTTAACAAGATCGTTAACCTAAAGGTTTTAAAACAACACTTACATGTAACGACTAACGATTGCTTAACGACTCAGTTAAAATGTATATATCTGTAGTGTTTTAATATGTATTTATACACTTTTTAAAGACTTCCATACACTTATCAAAATACTTCTACTTAACAAAAATGCTTACAATTACATCCTCGTTCAGTTTCATCAACAATTCTACTCGTATGCACCCGTATTCGTACTCGTACAATACACAGCTTTTAGATGTATGTACTATGGGTATATACACTCCAATGATCAGCTCTTAGCAGCCCATGTGAGTCACCTAACACATGTGGGAATCATCATTTGGCAACTAGCATGAAATATCTCATAAAATTACAAAAATATGAGTAATCATTCATGACTTATTTACATGAAAACAAAATTACATATCCTTTATATCTAATCCATACACCAACGACCAAAAACACCTACAAACACTTTCATTCTTCAATTTTCTTCATCTAATTGATCTCTCTCAAGTTCTATCTTCAAGTTCTAAGTGTTCGTCATAAATTCCAAAAGTTCTAGTTTCATAAAATCAAGAATACTTCCAAGATTGCAAGTTTACTTCCAAGTTTTCTAAATCTATTCCAAATAATCATCCAAGATCAAGAAACCTTTGTTACTTACAGTAGGTTATCTTTCTAATACAAGGTAATAATCATATTTAAACTTTAATTCAATTTCTATAACTATAACAATCTTATTTCGAGTGGAAATCTTACTTGAAATTGTTTTCGTGTCATGATTCTGCTTCAAGAACTTTCAAGCCATCCAAGGATCTTTTGAAGCTAGATCTATTTTTCTCATTTCCAGTAGGTTTATCCAAGGAACTTGAGTTAGTAATGATGTTCATAACATCATTCGATTCATACATATAAAGCTATCTTATTCGAAGGTTTAAACTTGTAATCACTAGAACATAGTTTAGTTAATTCTAAACTTGTTCGCAAATAAAAGTTAATCCTTCTAACTTGACTTTTAAAATCAACTAAACACATGTTCTATATCTATATGATATGCTAACTTAATGATTTAAAACCTGGAAACACGAAAAATACCGTGAAATCGGATTAACGCCGTCGTAGTAACACCGCGGGCTGTTTTGGGTTAGTTAATTAAAAGCTATGATAAACTTTGATTTAAAAGTTGTTATTTTGGGAAAATTATTTTTATTATGAACATGAAACTATATCCAAAAATTATGGTTAAACTCAAAGTGGAAGTATGTTTTCTAAAATGGTCATCTAGACGTCGTTCTTTCGACTGAAATGACTACCTTTACAAAAACGACTTGTAACTTATTTTTCCGACTATAAACCTATACTTTTTCTGTGTAGATTCATAAAATAGATTTTAATATGAAACCATAGCAATTTGATTCACTCAAAACGGATTTAAAATGAAGAAGTTATGGGCAAAACAAGATTGGATAATTTTTCTCATTTTAGCTACGTGAAAATTGGTAACAAATCTATTCCAACCATAACTTAATCAACTTGTATTGTATATTATGTAATTTTGAGATACCATAGACACGTATACAATGTTTCGACCTATCATGTCGACACATCTATATATATTTCGGAACAACCATAGACACTCTATATGTGAATGTTGGAGTTAGCTATACAGGGTTGAGGTTGATTCCAAAATATATATAGTTTGAGTTGTGATCAATACTGAGATACGTATACACTGGGTCGTGGATTGATTCAAGATAATATTTATCGATTTATTTCTGTACATCTAACTGTGGACAACTAGTTGTAGGTTACTAACGAGGACAGCTGACTTAATAAACTTAAAACATCAAAATATATTAAAAGTGTTGTAAATATATTTTGAAAATACTTTGATATATATGTATATATTGTTATAGGTTCGTGAATCAACCAGTGGCCAAGTCTTACTTCCCGACGAAGTAAAAATCTGTGAAAGTGAGTTATAGTCCCACTTTTAAAATATAATATTTTTGGGATGAGAATACATGCAGGTTTTATAAATGATTTACAAAATAGACACAAGTACATGAAACTACATTCTATGGTTGAATTATCGAAATCGAATATGCCCTTTTTATTAAGTCTGGTAATCTAAGAATTAGGGAACAGACACCCTAATTGACGCGAATCCAAAAGATAGATCTATTGGGCCTAACAAACCCCATCCAAAGTACCGGATGCTTTAGTACTTCGAAATTTATATCATATCCGAAGGGTGTCCCGGAATGATGGGGATATTCTTATATATGCATCTTGTTAATGTCGGTTACCAGGTGTTCACCATATGAATGATTTTTATCTCTATGTATGGGATGTGTATTGAAATATGAAATCTTGTGGTCTATTGTTACGATTTGATATATATAGGTTAAACCTATAACTCACCAACATTTTTGTTGACGTTTAAAGCATGTTTATTCTCAGGTGAATACTAAGAGCTTCCGCTGTTGCATACTAAAATAAGGACAAGATTTGGGTTCCATGTTTGTATGATATTGTGTAAAAACTGCATTTAAGAAACTGATTTCGATGTAACATATTTGTATTGTAAACCATTATGTAATGGTTGTGTGTAAACAGGATATTTTAGATTATCATTATTTGATAATCTACTTAAAGCTTTTTAAACCTTTATTTATGAAATAAAGGTTATGGTTTGTTTTAAAAATGAATGCAGTCTTTGAAAAACGTCTCATATAGAGGTCAAAACCTCGCAACGAATTCAATTAATATGGAACGTTTTTAATCAATAAGAATGGGACATTTCAGTTGGTATCCGAGCGTTGGTCTTAGAGAACCAGAATTTTGCATTAGTGTGTCTTATTGAGTTTGTTAGGATGCATTAGTGAGTCTGGACTTCGACCGTGTTTACTTGAAAAATGATTGCTTAACAAATTTTGTTGGAAACTATATATTTTTAACATGTGAATATTATGTGATATATTAATCTCTTAACGCGTTTGATATTATGTGATAGATGTCTACCTCTAGAACAAGTCCCATTGACTCACCTAATAATAATGAAGAGTCAAATGTAAATTGGAATGATTCGTGGACTGATTCACAAGTTCCCGAAGAGGAACCGGAAGAAGAGTCGAAACCGGAAGAAGAATCGGAACAGGAAGAAGAATCGGAACCGGATGAAGAAATAGAACTGGTGGGGGAAATAATAAAACGGTTAAGTAAAATAAAATCCTCAACCAACCGACCAAGGTTAATTATGGTCAATGGTGTTTCCGCCAAGGAAGCAAAATATTGGGAGGATTACCAATTATCCGATGAATCGGATTCCGACGAGAATTCCGATGATGTTATAGAAATTACCCCAACTGAATTTAAAAAGGCAAAAGAAAATAATAAGGGAAAGGGCATAAAAAAAAGAGAAATCTAATTTCAATCCCGACGAACTTTATATGTATCGTCAACCCCCGAAGCCCTTAAGTAGTAACAATGACCCGGGAACCTCTAAACCACCAGGTTTTTCTAAACCAATGTGGAAAACGACGGCTCGTATTAGGAGAAAATCATATATCCCTAGAAACTTGGCAAAACGAACCATAACCAAAGAAGAAGAAACGAGCGAGTCGGAATAAGATAGTTGTATTCGTGTGGTGTAATATATGTAATATAGTGTGCTTATGCTTTATGATATATGTAAAAATTGCTTGTATTAATAAGTATTTTTTTTATGAATCTAACTCTTGTCTATTTTACAGTATAAAAACACAAAATGAATAGACAACCAAATATTTTAAGAGACCTACCCGGAGACATGATTGATGAAATCTTGTCTAGAGTCGGTCAGAATTCTTCGGCACAACTATTTAAGGCGAGATCAGTTTGTAAGACATTCGAAAAACGTACCAAGAATGCCTTGGTTTATAAAAGGCTTTCGTTCGAAAGATGGGGGATATCACATTGGGAAATCCATAAGTTACGATGTGTTTACTTTGACGCATATATTGCGGGGAACCCAAATGCTATTTTACGCAATGGGTTAAGAAATTATTTTGACTCAATATATCCGAATATTGGACTTCGTGATTTAGAAAAAGAGCTAACATGCAACATAAAGAAGCATGTTATGCTTACGGATTAGTAATGTTCGCTTCTCACCAAAGTGAGAACAAGAACATCAGGCTACAACTATTAAACAAAACGTTCCCACAAGTGACGGAGTCGGTAATTGGGGTAAGAAATGAGGTTTTTAGATTGTTACGGGACTGTTGGACATTACGTAACCCTCGTCCCTTTGATGACGTTACAACACGCTGTCTTATCAACGGCCATAACGGTTATGTTCCACAAGACCAAGGATGGGAAGTAGTCCTAGTAAAACCAGAATGCATGACTTGTTTCTGGACGTATGAATTACGTGTCTTTATTGCCTTTGCTGAACGACTTGTGTACTAGCTAGAATTATCTTCACAACCATCTTGTATCAAATTTATTGTGTGCTATATTTCATGCTATATGTAAAATAAGCGATATTGTAAGTTTGTAAAATATTGTGTAAAAGTTTGAACGCGAAATATTATTATAATCAGTTTTTCATATAGAATTGTAGTAATTGAATTGTATATTAGCTACTAAGTATGAATTTAACGGGTAGGTACTACCCGAATTTAAACTTATAAAATGTTAATATGAAGAAAAAGCTTTTATAAATGAGTTCATATTATGCTACGAAATACTATTAACTACTCTTAATATTCTGTATGATTAACTTGTTCCATTTGACTATTTTGAAAGAAATGGCACCGACTACTCGACACACCGTGAATATGAATGAAGAGGAATTCCGTACTTTTCTAGCTTCAAACATAGCCGCAGTACAGGCTGCGCTACATACCAACAATAATCTTGGATCTAGCAGTACAGGAAATCGTGTAGGATGCACCTACAAAGAATTCACTGCCTGCAAACCTTTAGAATTTGATGGAATCGAAGGACCGATCGGATTGAAACGGTGGACCGAGAAGGTCGAATCGGTGTTTGCCATAAGTAAGTGTACTGAAGAGGACAAAGTGAAGTACGCTACGCATACCTTCACAGGTTCTGCGTTAACATGGTGGAATACCTATCTAGAGCAAGTGGGACAAGATGATGCGTACGCACTACCGTGGTCAGCATTCAAGCACTTGATGAACGAGAAATACCGTCCCAGAACCGAGGTCAATAATCTCAAGATAGAACTTAGAGGGTTACGAACCCAAGGATTTGATATTACCACGTATGAAAGACGATTCACAGAATTGTGCCTATTGTGTCTGGGAGCGTTCGAAGATGAGGAAGAGAAGATCGACGCGTTTGTGAAAGGATTACCGGAAAGAATCCAAGAAGATATAAGTTCACACGAGCCCGCCTCCATTAAACAGGCATGTAGAATGGCTCACAAACTAGTGAACCAGATTGAAGAAAGAATTAAAGAACAGACTACTGAAGAGGCCAATGTGAAGCAAGTCAAAAGAAAATGGGAGGAAAACGGTGATAAGAATCACCAATACAACAACAACAGCAATTACAACAATAATCGCAACAATTATCCCAACAATCGCAACATCAATCGCAACTAAAACAAACGGCCCAACAACAACAACAACAACCACAACAACAACAACAACAACAGCAGCAACAACAACAACAACAACAACAACAACAACAACAACAACAACAACAACAACAACAACAACAACAACAACAACAACAACAACAACAACAACAACAACAACAACAACAACAACAACAACAACAACAACAACAACAACAACAACAACAACAACAACAACTACAACAACAATCATCCCAACAACAATAATAACCGCAACAACAACAACAATAATCAGAAGCAGCTATGCCAAAGGTGTGAAAAGTATCACTCGGGGTTCTGCACCAAATTTTGCAGCAAGTGTAAAAGAAATGGTCATAGCGCGGCGAAGTGTGAGGTCTACGGACCAGGGGTTAACAGAACGAAAGGAACAAATGGTGTCGGAACGAGTAATGGCGGAGCAAGTAGTGTCGGAGCAAGTTATGCCAATGTAGTTTGTTATAAATGTGGAAAATCGGGTCACATTATTAGAAATTGCTCGAACCAGGAGAACACGAATGGACAAGGCCGCGGAAGAGTTTTCAATATTAATGCGGCAGAGGCACAGGAAAACCCGGAGCTTGTTACGGGTACGTTTCTTATTGACAATAAATTTGCTTACGTTTTATTTGATTCGGGTGCAGATAGAAGCTATATGAGTAGAGATTTTTGTGCTAAATTAAGTTGTCCATTGACGCAGTTGGATAGTAAATTTTTACTCGAATTAGCGAACGGTAAATTAATTTCAGCAGATAATATATGCCGGAATCGAGAAATTAAACTGGGTAGCGAAATATTTAAGATTGATTTGATACCAGTAGAGTTAAGGAGTTTTGATGTAATAGTTGGGATGGACTGGCTGAAGAAGGTGAAAGCAGAGATCGTATGTTATAAAAATTCAATTTGCATTGTACGAGAAGAAGGAGAACCCTTAATGGTGTACGGAGAAAAGGGCAACATGAAGCTACATCTTATTAGTAATTTGAAGGCACAAAAACTAATAAGAAAAGGTTGCTATGCTGTTCTAGCACACGTCGAGAAAGTACAAACTGAAGAAAAGAGCATCAATGATGTTCCCGTGGCAAAATAATTTCCCGATGTATTTCCGAAAGAATTACCGGGACTACCTCCACATCGATCTGTTGAATTTCAAATAGATCTTGTACCAGGAGCTACACCAATAGCTCGTGCTCCTTACAGACTCGCACCCAGCGAGATGAAAGAACTGCAAAGCCAACTGCAAGAACTATTAGAACGTGGTTTCATTCGACCAAGCACATCACCATGGGGAGCTCCTGTTTTGTTTGTCAAGAAGAAGGATGGTACATTTAGGTTGTGTATTGACTACAGAGAGTTGAACAAACTTACCATCAAAAACCGTTATCCGCTGCCGAGAATTGACGACTTATTTGATCAACTACAAGGCTCGTCGGTTTATTCGAAGATCGATTTACGTTCAGGATATCATCAAATGCGAGTAAAGGAGGATGATATTCCAAAAACATCTTTTAGGACGCGTTATGGTCATTACGAGTTTATGGTTATGCCGTTTGGATTGACTAACGCACCAGCTGTGTTCATGGACCTTATGAACCGAGTGTGTGGGCCATATCTTGACAAGTTTGTCATTTTTTTCATTGATGACATACTTATTTACTCAAAGAATGATCAAGAGAACGAAGAACATTTGAGAAAAGTGCTAGAAGTATTGCGGAAATAAAAACTGTACGCTAAGTTTTCAAAGTGTGCATTTTGGTTGGAAGAAGTTGAATTCCTCGGTCACATAGTGAACAAAGAAGGTATCCAGGTGGACCCGGCAAAGATCGAAACCGTTAAAAAGTGGGAAACCCCAAAAACTCCAAAGCATATACGTCAATTTTTCGGATTGGCTGGTTACTACAGAAGATTCATCCAAGATTTCTCCAAAATAGCAAAACCCTTGACTGCATTAACGCATAAAGGGAAGAAATTTGAATGGAAGGATGAACAAGAGGAGGCATTTCAATTATTGAAGAAAAAGCTAACTACGGCACCTATATTTTCATTACCTGAAGGGAATGATGATTTTGTGATTTATTGTGATGCATCAAAGCAAGGTCTCGGTTGTGTATTAATGCAACGAACGAAGGTGATTGCTTATGCGTCTAGACAATTGAAGATTCACGAGCAAAATTATACGACGCATGATTTGGAATTAGGCGCGGTTGTTTTTGCATTAAAGACTTGGAGGCACTACTAATATGGGGTCAAAAGTATTATATATACCGACCACAAAAGTCTTCAACACATATTTAATCAGAAACAACTGAATATGAGGCAGCGTAGGTGGATTGAATTATTGAATGATTACGACTTTGAGATTCGTTACCACCCGGGGAAGGCAAATGTGGTAGCCGACGCCTTGAGCAGAAAGGATAGAGAACCCATTCGAGTAAAATCTATGAATATAATGATTCACACTAACCTTACTACTCAAATAAAGGAGGCGCAACAAGGAGTTTTAAAAGAGGGAAATTTAAAGGATGAAATACCCAAAGGATCGGAGAAGCATCTTAATATTCGGGAAGACGGAACCCGAAATAGGGCTTAAAGAATTTGGGTACCAAAATTTGGAGATATGAGAGAAATGGTACTTAGATAAGCTCATAAAACCAGATACTCAATACATCCTGGAACGGGGAAGATGTACATGGATCTTAAGAAACATTTTTGATGGCCAGGTATGAAAGCCGATATTGCTAAATATGTAGGAGAATGTTTGACGTGTTCTAAGGTCAAAGCTGAACATTAGAAACCATCAGGTCTATTACAACAACCTGAAATCCCGGAATAGAAATGGGAAAACATTACCATGGATTTCATTACTAAATTGCCAAGGACTGCAAGTGGTTATGATACTATTTGGGTAATAGTTGATCGTCTCACCAAGTCAGCACACTTCCTGCCAATAAGAGAAGATGACAAGATGGAGAAGTTAGCACGACTGTATTTGAAGGAAGTTGTTTCCAGACATGGAATACCAATCTCTATTATCTCTGATAGGGATGGCAGATTTATTTCAAGATTCTGGCAGACATTACAGCAAGCATTGGGAACTCGTCTAGACATGAGTACTGCCTATCTTCCACAAACTGATGGGCAGAGCAAAAGGACGATACAAATGCTTGAATACATGCTACGAGCTTGTGTTATTGATTTCGAAAACAGTTGGGATCGACATCTACCGTTAGCAGAATTTTCCTACAACAACAGCTACCATTCAAGCATTGAGATGGCGCCGTTTGAAGCACTTTATGGTAGAAAGTGCAGGTCTTCGATTTGTTGGAGTGAAGTGGGGGATAGACAGATTACGGGTCCGGAGATAATACAAGAAACTACCGAGAAGATCATCCAAATTCAACAACGGTTGAAACCGCCCAAAGTCGACAAAAGAGCTATGCTGACATTAAAAGAAAAGATATAGAATTTGAAATTGGAGAGATGGTCATGCTTAAAGTTGTACCTTGGAAAGGCGTTGTTCGATTTGGTAAACGAGGGAAATTAAATCCAAGGTATATTGGACCATTCAAGATTATTGATCGTGTCGGACCAGTAGCTTACCGACTTGAGTTACCTCAACAACTCGCGGCTGTACATAACACTTTCCACGTCTCGAATTTGAAGAAATGTTTTGCTAAAGAAGATCTCACTATTCCATTAGATGAAATCCAAATCAACGAAAAACTTCAATTCATCGAAGAACCCATCGAAATAATGGATCGTGAGGTTAAAAGACTTAAGTAAAACAAGATACGAATTGTTAAGGTTTGATGGAATGCTCGTAGAGGACCCGAGTTCACCTGGAAGCGTGAAGATCAGATGAAGAAGAAATACCCGCATCTATTTCCAGAAGATTCGTCAACACCTTCAATAGCTAAAAATTTCGGGACGAAATTTATTTAACGGGTAGGTACTGTAGTGACCCGAACTTTTCCATGGTTATATATATTAATTGAGATTGATATTTACATAATTAAATGTTTCTAACATGTTAAGCAATCAAACTTGTTAAGACTTGATTAATTGAAATAGGTTTCATATAGACAATTGACCACCCAAGTTGACCGGTGATTCACGAACGTTAAAACTTGTAAAAACTATATGATGACATATATATGGATATATATATATATATATATATATATAGTTAACATGATATTATGATAAGTAAACATATCATTAAGTATATTAACAATGAACTACATATGTAAAAACAAGACTACTAACTTAATGATTTTTAAACGAGACTTATATGTAACGATTATCGTTGTAAAGACATTTAATATATATATATCATACTAAGAGATATTCATACATGATAATATCATTATAATATAATAATTTAAAATCTCATTTGATATTATAAACATTGGGTTAACAACATTTAACAAGATCGTTAACCTAAAGATTTCAAAACAACACTTACATGTAACGACTAACGATGGCTTAACGACTCAGTTAAAATGTATATACATGTAGTGTTTTAATATGTATTTATACACTTTTGAAAGACTTCCATACACTTATCTAAATACTTCTACTTAACAAAAATGCTTACAATTATATCCTCGTTCAGTTTCATCAACAATTCTACTCGTATGCACCCGTATTCGTACTCGTACAATACACATCTTTTAGATGTATGCACTATTGGTATATACACTCCAATGATCAGCTCTTAGCAGCCCATGTGAGTCAACTAACACATGTAGGAACCATCATTTGGCAACTAGCATGAAATATCTCATAAAATTATAAAAATATGAGTAATCATTCATGACTTATTTACATGAAAACAAAATTACATATCCTTTATATCTAATCCATACACCAACGACCAAAAACACCTACAAACACTTTCATTCTTCAATTTTCTTCATCTAATTGATCTCTCTCAAGTTCTATCTTCAAGTTCTAAGTGTTCTTCATAAATTCCAAAAGTTCTAGTTTCATTAAATCAAGAATACTTCCAAGATTGCAAGTTTACTTCCAAGTTTTCTAAATCTATTCCAAGTAATCATCCAAGATCAAGAAACCTTTGTTACTTACAGTAGGTTATCTTTCTAATACAAGGTAATAATCATATTCAAACTTTAATTCAATTTCTATAACTATAACAATCTTATTTCGAGTGGAAATCTTACTTGAAATTGTTTTCGTGTCATGATTCTGCTTCAAGAACTTTCAAGCCATCCAAGGATCCTTTGAAGCTAGATCTATTTTTCTCATTTCCAGTAGGTTTATCCAAGGAACTTGAGGTAGTAATGATGTTCATAACATCATTCGATTCATACATATAAAGCTATCTTATTCGAAGGTTTAAACTTGTAATCACTAGAACATAGTTTAGTTAATTCTAAACTTGTTCGCAAATAAAAGTTAATCCTTCTAACTTGACTTTTAAAATCAACTAAACACGTGTTCTATATCTATATGATATTCTAACTTAATGATTTAAAACCTGGAAACACGAAAAATATCGTGAAATCGGATTTACGCCGTCGTAGTAATACCGCGGGCTGTTTTGGGTTAGTTAATTAAAAACTATGATAAACTTTGATTTAAAAGTTTTTATTCTGGGAAAATGATTTTTATTATGAACATGAAACTATATCCAAAAATTATGCTTAAACTCAAAGTGAAAGTATGTTTTCTAAAATGGTCATCTAGACATCGTTCTTTCGACTGAAATGACTACCTTTACAAAAACGACTTGTAACTTATTTTTCCGACTATAAACCTATACTTTTTCTATTTAGATTCATAAAATAGAGTTCAATATGAAACCATAGCAATTTTATTCACTCAAAACGGATTTAAAATGAAGAAGTTATGGGTAAAACAAGATTGGATAATTTTTCTCATTTTAGCTACGTGAAAATTAGTAACAAATCTATTCCAACCATAACTTAATCAACTTGTATTGTATATTATGTAATCTTGAGATACCATAGACACGTATACAATGTTTCGACCTATCATGTCGACACATCTATATATATTTCGGAACAACCATAGACACTCTATATGTGAATGTTGGAGTTAGCTATACAGGGTTGAGGTTGATTCCAAAATATATATAGTTTGAGTTGTGATCAATACTGAGATACGTATACACTGGATCGTGGATTGATTCAAGATAATATTTATCGATTTATTTCTGTACATCTAACTATGGACAACTAGTTGTAGGTTACTAACGAGGACAGCTGACTTAATAAACTTAAAACATCAAAATATATTAAAAGTGTTGTAAATATATTTTGAACATACTTTGATATATATGTATATATTGTTATAGGTTCGTGAATCAACCAGTGGCCAAGTCTTACTTCCCGACGAAGTAAAAATCTGTGACAGTGAGTTATAGTCCCACTTTTAAAATCTAATATTTTTGGGATGAGAATACATGCAGGTTTTATAAATGATTTACAAAATAGACACAAGTACGTGAAACTACATTCTATGGTTGAATTATCGAAATCGAATATGCCCCTTTTTATTAAGTCTGGTAATCTAAGAATTAGGGAACAGACACCCTAATTGACGCGAATCCTAAAGATAGATCTATTGGGCCTAACAAACCCCATCCAAAGTACCGGATGCTTTAGTACTTCGAAATTTATATCATATCCGAAGGGTGTCTCGGAATGATGGGGATATTCTTATATATGCATCTTGTTAATGTCGATTACCAGGTGTTCACCATATGAATGATTTTTATCTCTATGTATGGGATGTGTATTGAAATATGAAATCTTGTGGTCTATTGTTACGATTTGATATATATAGGTTAAACCTATAACTCACCAACATTTTTGTTGACGTTTAAAGCATGTTTATTCTCAGGTGAATACTAAGAGCTTCCGCTGTTGCATACTAAAATAAGGACAAGATTTGGAGTCCATGTTTGTATGATATTGTGTAAAAACTACATTCAAGAAACTGATTTCGATGTAACATATTTGTATTGTAAACCATTATGTAATGGTCGTGTGTAAACAGGATATTTTAGATTATCATTATTTGATAATCTACGTAAAGCGGGATATTTTAAATTATCATTATTTGATAATCTACGTAAAGCTTTTTAAATCTTTATTTATGAAATAAAGGTTATGGTTTGTTTTAAAAATGAATGCAGTCTTTGAAAAACGTCTCATATAGAGGTCAAAACCTCGCAATGAAATCAATTAATATGGAACGTTTTTAATCAATAAGAACGGGACATTTCATCATTCTTTTCTTCTGTAGATGAAGTACGGTTGGTTCATTCTCTCGATTGAGGTATTTCCAAGAATCATGAAAGGTTTGAACGCAGTATTTGAATCATCAAGACAAAATGAGACTTTAAGATGAAATCAAGTGGCAAACTTGAAGAATTGTTTAGTTTCATATGTTATAATCAATATTTTAATTCATTTTAATTGTTCAAAGTTAGGAGTTCAATAGTCCAGTTATCCAATAGTCCAATATATCCATATATAATTTAATATATAATATTCGAATTAATTAATACGTATCGTGACCCGTGTACCGGTCTCAGTATTGATCACAACTCAAACCATATATATATTTTGGAATCAACCTCAACCCTGTATAGCCAACTCCAACATTCACATATAGAGTGTCTATGGTTGTTCCGAAATATATATATAGATGGGTCAATATGACAGGTCAAAACCTTGTATACGTGTCCCGTTATTTAAAGTGCGTAAAATAAATAAATATATATCATGACCCGTGTACAACGTATTGTCTCAGAATTAATCCGACGTATTGTGTACATGTGTCCTGATTTAAAGTGCGTAAAATAAATAACAGAAATTAAATGACAATAAATTAAATTGCGATAAAATGTAATACGGAATTAACAGTTAGCTGGGAACAGTTAGCTAGGAACAGTTAGCGTGGAATCTTAACAATATTTCAATTAGTTAATCCGTTTGTTTCTAACAAATTTTATTTGTCCAATGTTTTCTTCGTTATGCCACTTGTTGAATTTTTGATAGATCAAAATCCAAATATGTAATTTGTATGGAAATGGTTATTCTGTGATGAACGGATACATATATCGGTGGTTGTAAGTAGGATAGTAAATGACCATTGAATCAGATTCGAAGAATGTACACTGTAACTTATTAATGGCAGATCTAAATATTCCTCGGGTACTACCTACCCGTTAAAATATTTTCATCATTAACAGTTTGTACGAAAGAATTTTTAATTACAATCTTTATGAAAATATACTTGCATATATATTTTCTTCAGATGTAATCATGGATCTAATGAGTCAATAAGATATTAAACTTATTTGATTTATCGTAAATACTTGATTACATGATCTCTAAAACATTAAAGATTACATAATTACTATGTCGAACGAAGATAAATGAGATAGAACGATACGTAAAGCGAAGATAATCGATATAGAATGATATGTAGAACGAAGATCATACTCGAAGTACAGATAGTGATATTGAGGTGTGTGATGTTGATATCCGAGGTACAAATTGTGATGTTGAGGTTTACGACGCAGTTGTGGTTGAGGGTGATATGGGTACTGTCGGTGTTGATGATGGTGGTACGGATTATGCTGCTGGTGCTGCTGCTGGTGTTTGTAACCTTCGCACCATATTCTCCAAAGCCGTCACGCGAGCGCGAAGTTCGTTAACTTCTGCTAGTACACCGGGATGATTGGTGGTTGGAGTGAGCGAATGAACAAGATCTGAAATATGGGATAGTATATAATTGTGACGAGATACTCTAGAAATGAGAGAGAAAATGGTTTCTCGAACAGGTTCGCCGGTAAGTGCTTCAGGTTCATCGCCAAGAGGGCAATTTGGTGGATGGAAGGGATCACCCTCTTCTTGTCTCCAATAATTTAGTATATTACGAACCCATCCCCAATTCATCCAGAATAGATGATGGGAGATTGGTTGATCCATTCCGGTGACGCTGCTCTCGGAACCCGAATGGAAATCCATATCGGCGTAGCTGTCGGAGTCGGAGGAATTCGAACTAGAAGCGGATTCCATCTTGTATAGTCTGGGAAATGAATTTTTGGTATAGAATAGATTATAGGAGTTAGATTTGGTATTCTTTAATACATAATTTACATATGTATATATAATACCAAAATCCCGTGAATTGAGGAGAATCTTTGAAAAAATGACAGTCAAAGTTAACAGTAACAGATACGCTAAGATATGAATTTTTTCTATACACTTTCGATGCACTAAATACAGTCAGACGTGTCTAGACTTATGAATGATAAGCAGGCAATTCCCTAAGGATGATAAGTAGATGATTTCCGACTAGATATGATAAGCAAAACTTTTGACATGTAAACACGGTCAAAGTCCAGACTCATTAATGTATCCTAACAACTACTAGTCAGACACACTAATGCAAGACCTGGTTCGCTAAGACCACCGCTCTGATACCAACTGAAAGGACCTCTCCTAATCCACCCGGACGAAGTCTTCAACAGTTGGTCCCATTACGATGATCGACTCCAAATAATATCTTTAATATGAACTAATGCACAGCGGAAGGTTTCTTTAATTCCTGAGAATAAACATGCTTTAAAACGTCAACATAAAGTTGGTGAGATATAGGTTTGATGCTAGCAGCGTTATAACTATGGACCATAAGATTTCATATATTTAAACATAATACACTCGCAAGTGTATGTAAAAGTAGTTGAGCACTTGGTAACCATACTTAACATTTAAATCATCGCAGCATATTCTTAAATAATCGCTACACCGTACCAAGTGTAGTATACAGAAATGAAGTACTGTGCAACCGTTGAAAACTGGTCGTCCAGCCCGGTTGGGGTTGTCAGGCCCGATAGATCTATCAACAGGTTTCGCGTTTACATTCCTCATGTAAATATTAGCTACCAAGTATAAAGAAATATGCCATGGTACAACTCAACATAGAATTTATTTTTGATCACTTGTGTCCATTAAGTAAATCATAAAATGCATGTATTCTCATCCCAAAATATTTAGAGTTTAAAAGGGACTATATACTCACCATACTGTATTTTGTAGTAAAAATACATATAACATCATTGATCAAGTATAAGGTTGGCCTCGGATTCGCGAACCTATATCATTTATATATATATTAACACATATACTAACAAGTAAACAAGTATATATTAATATTAATTACTATACTTGTTATAATAATAATTTATATGTTATTTTAATTAATTGCAACTATTGTACATATTCTAAATAGATAAAAATATAGTTTTGTTAGAATAATTCTTATATAACTAATTTTTATTGTAATAATAATAATAATAGTAATATTGATATTAATAATAATACTATAAGTATTATAATAACAAGAATGATATTAGTAATAAAATGATAGTAATAATATTGTAAAAAATAATATTAATGTTAAAATTAATAATAATGATAATAAAAATAATAATTTTAATAAAAGTTGTAAATTTTAAGACTAATGATAATAAATATTAACAATTAACAATAAAATAATAATAATAATAATAATAATAATAATAATAATAATAATAATAATAATAATAATAATAACAGAAACTACCTTAAGGATATATATATATATATATATATATATATATATATATATATATATATATATATATATATATATATATATATATATATATATATATATATATATATATATATATATATATATAATCTTCAAAAAATAAGAAATCTGTCCACACCAAGACTCGAACCCGTGTCCTCTAACTAAACCCGAAAACCATTTACCATTGCACCAGTTCAGGTTTTCTGATTTATAACCCTTTTAAATTTCTTTAATCCTTTTCTCTTTCATGTTTTCTCCTTCTTAATACAAAGTCGACCAGGGAACCCAAAATTATAAAACAATCTACCAAACATGATTTAAGTCTTGAAATTTATTTAACACTACTAGTATTTAGGGAATTTGTTCAACAGACACAAGAGAAAAAAAAAATTAATACGCTGCTGTGCAGCCTCGCCATGTATATCAAGAACTCAAACATCAAAAATGATTTTATGATTGTTTTAGCCAAAGATTACTACATGAAAAAGGTTAGAAATCATCCCTGGAAACTTGCTAAATTCTCAATTTAATTAGAGACTTCAAATTGGGTTCGAATTTTACTAAAAACGAAACCTTTGACTTTTAAATTAAAATCTTTGACTTCAAAATTCGACTTTGATTTTGCAAATTAATTATTAAATCTTTGAAGATAGTTTAAATGAATTATTCCTAACAGCTTTGCAATATTAGATTTTGCTAAATGTTTAGAATTTGAGTTTTGATTAAAAATTTGAAGAACATATATACCTGCGATAGTTCTTCTGTTTTTTTTCTATTTTTAATTCGCAAAAAAAAAAAAAAATTTGCAAGTGATAATTTGATTAAAGGGGAAACTGAATGATTCCTTTGAAAGCTTGAGTGAATTCGATTTAATAGAGACTATGGGGGTATCAACATCCAACACAGACAGGGAGAAAAATATAAATATAAAAAATCTGTTTTATCAATTCACAGAACTAGATTTATCTGATGCGGTTTGTTTGATATTTGATATGAATGACTGCAGAGTCGAATAGATTGGTGTAGGGGTTATAAGTTGATGGAATGATCTCATGTAGGGTCGAAAGAACACGGGTAAACAGAATTTTTGCTAGGTAGAAACAAAATAAAAAAAATCTGATAGTGAGACAGATATATATCACGCGTAAATATCAGTATTTGTTTATCTTTATTTATATATTTGTATTTATATTGATGTATTATAATTAATCTTAATAATTATCAAATATATTAATAATATTAATACTAAAAAAATATAGTAATAATAACAATAATCTAATAGTAATAAAATTAATAATATTATTAAGGATAATGATAAAAATAAATGATATTTTTAATTAATAATTAAATCATAAATAGGTTATAATTTTAATCATACTTATATTTTTAACTTGTAATTATATTTGATATGTTAATATCACAATTTATCAGTTATATCATAGTTTCTAATTATATGATATGTAATTGAATATTTATACTCTATTCACATATTGTAATATACATAAAAATAAAATATATTTATATATAGATTCTTTTAAATTACAACATAATTATTTTATAACTCATCTTACCTTTTAATTCAAATGTTTAAATCATATTTTTATTACAAAATTTAATATACTAATTACATATTTCTAAACACATAAATTTAATATTATAATGTATATTTACAAGTAATATTCTTATGTGTAAATATATATATATATATATATATATATATATATATATATATATATATATATATATATATATATATATATATATATATATATATATATATATATATATATATATATATATCTAAAATAATAAATTTCATACTATGCTTTTAATAACCTTTCAAGTTATAAAAAAAACACATCTATATATATATCCATATCAATTTAAAATTAGTCGTTCGTGAATCGTCATGCATGGTCAAAAGGGTAACTGATTATCTAAACATAGATTTCAAACTTTCTAGACTCAACATTACAAATTTTGCTTATCGTGTCGGAAATATATAAAGATTAAGGTTTAAATTTAGTCAGAAATTTCTGGGTCGTTACAACACTGAACAAGTACAAAGTTGTCCTCGGATTCACGAACCTATATTAGTTTTATATATATTAAAACATATAAATGGAAATCAAATAAACTTGTATATAATTATTAGTGATATAATTATATATATATATATATATATATATATATATATATATATATATATATATATATATATATATATATATATATATATATATATATATATATATATATATATATATATATATTTATTTATTTATTTATTTATTTTTATATATTTTAAATTTATGTTAATTCATTTTCATCATTAGTTCATTAATATAGTAAGTCTTTCATTAATATATTTATATGTATAATATTATATAAATATAATATTAAAAAATAATAATAGGTAATATTATGGTATTTTTAAGAAATAATAGTTGTTATAATGATAATAATATTAATAATGATGATAATGATAAACATATAGTTATTATAATTCTAGTATTGATAATGATAATAATGATAATAATGATAATAATTATGATAATAATAGTTTTGAAAATCATGTTATTAATAATAATACTAATACTAGTAATAAAAATAATGATAATAATAATAAATTTTAATCATATTGATATTACTAATAATAACTTTAATGATATTAATGATAATTCTTTTAATGATGTTAATAATAATAATAATAATAATAATAATAATAATAATAATAATAATAATAATAATAATAATAATAATAATAATAATAATAATAATAATAATAAGAAACTACCTTTAAAAGCTTTCCTAAAAACAATACCTCAAGCCGGAATCGAACCCGAGACCTCTCGCTAACATGACACGCATCCAAACCATCCCTCCATTTCAGTTTTCTTATTTATAATTCGGATTTATTATTATTTAATCCGTAATATTTATTTTCTATTCTCCTCTTCTTCACAGAACAAACGAGCAGGGAACCAAACTCCTAACAGCTAATATTTATTTGATTTAAACTGTTATTTGAAACCGAAACTTCCCATGTGATTGTTTAATTAAATTAGTAAAAGGAAAAAAATTATAAAACTGCTACCGCAGTCGTTGTTTAAAAAAAAAAATTTGATTTTTCATTTAAAGAACGTTTTAGCCAAAGTTTTCAACACGACCTATGTTTCAAATCACACCTAGAATGTTTCTCAATCATCAGTTGAACCAAAAACTGCAACAAGAACTCAAATTTTACGAAGAACAATCAGTTGACTTTTTAAAATTAAAGTTTGACTCTGAAATTCGAACTCGTCTTGAAGAATTGGATCGTGAAACTTTGTAGATAGATTGAGTAAATGATTCCTAACAAGACTGCAATTATAGATTTTAAAATGGGATTTGTTTCGAAGCTTTTGAAAAAATGGAACAAACACAGAGATATATCGAGCTTATTATTATTATTTTTTTTAATTTAATCTGATAAATTTGATAACTGGTGCTATGAGATTGATTGGTTTATATATAAAAAAATTTGAGATTGATTGATTAATCTTGTGTGGATGTCGACTAGATTACCAGGGAAAAGAGATATCACGATTGAATAAAAATATAAAAGCAGAAAGATAAATAAAAAAAAGCTGAATACCTAATTTGTTTTATAAAAGTATATATAAAAAATTAAGAAAAGCTGATAAAATAAATAAAAAATTGAAAAGCTGAATACCTAATTTAGGTTTCGATCATTTTTATTTATTTATTAATAATTAATAATAATAATTATATTAATAATAATTATATTAATAACAATTATAATTATATTAATAATAATAATAGTAAATGAAGATAATAATAATAATAAGCCTAATTATAATAATGATAATTGTAATAAGTTTATTAATAATTGATTATAATGATGATAATAATGTAAATAATAATATTAATAAGGTAATAAGAATAATAAAATGATAATTTTAATTGTTATTAATAATAAGAGTACTATTTGTAAATGATAATGATTAATGATATATTATTAAAAATGATATTAATAATAATATTAATATAATGAATAATTACTACTGCATAATTATTTACGAATAATTGTTCGTGAATCGTCGAAATTTGTTCAAAGTTAAATGAAGTCATGTAGAGGTTTTTGTTTAAATTAACTCGGAAATTTTCGGGTTGTCACAGCTAGGAACAATTAGCGTGGATTCTTAACAAAATTTCTCATAGTTAATTTGTTTGTTTCTAACAAATTTTATTTTTGTCCAATGTTTTCTTCCTTATGCCACTTGTTGGATTCTGATAGGTCAAAATCCAAATATGAAATTGAATGAAAATTGTTATTCTGCGATGAACGGATTCGTATCTCTGTAGATGTAAGTACGATAGTAAATAACTGTTGAATCAGATTCAAAGAATGTACAGTGTAACTTATTAATGTGAAATCTAAATATTTCTAGGGTATTACCTACCCGTTAAAATATTTTCACAATTAACAGTTTGTACAACAGAATTTTTTTTATTACAATCTTTATGAAAATATACTTACATATATATTTTCCTCAGATGTAATCATGGATTTAATGAGTTAATATGATATTAACTCATCTGATTTACCGTTAGAATAAGAATATATAATCTCTAAAACATTAGAGATTACATAATCACCATGTCAAACGAAGATAAATGATGTAGAACGTCATGTAGAATGATGATTATACTTGAGGTACAACATGAGATGTTGAGGCATGTGATGTTGAAACTTGGGTTGTTGGTGGTACTGTTGGTGCCGGTGATGTTGCTGAAGCTGGTAAGTTTTGCACCACGTGTTTCCAAATAGATTTACTCGAGCGCGAAGCTCGTTGACTTCTTCCATTATTCTGGGATGATTGTCGGTCGAAACGAGTGGATGAATAAGATTTTGAATTTGAGATAGTATATAATCATAGCGAGATATTCGGGTAATGAGGGCGAAAATAGTGTTTCAGATTGCTTCGCTGGTGAGTGCTTCAGGTTCTTCGCCAAGAGTGCAGGTTGGTGGGTGGAAAGGATCGCCTTCTTCTCGTCTCCATCGGTTAAGTCGACTACGAACCCTTCCCTAATTCATGGTTGATCCATTTCATTTACACTGCTTTCTGAGCTTAGGTGAATATCCATGTCGGAATAGCTGTCAGAATAACTATCGGAATCTGAGGGACTCGAACTAGTTGAGGGGTTCATCTCGTACGATCAGATGAAGGATTTTCGATAAGAAATAGATTATAGGATGTAGATTAGTACCCTGCAATACATAAATTACATATGCATATATAATACTAAAATCCCATAAGTTACTGAGGAATCTACGGAATATGTCAGGCAAAGTTTACAGTAACATATACGCTAAGGTATGAATTAGCAGATACGCTAAGATATGAATTTTGTCTATACACTATTCATGCAATCAATGCAGTAAGATGTGTCTAGACTAAGAATGATAAGCAGGCAATTTCTGACAAAAATGATAAGAAAAACTTTTGACATGCAGACACGGTCGAAGTCCAGACTCACTAATGCATCCCAACGACTTATTAGTTAGACACACTAATGCAGACCTGGTTCGCTAAGACCACAGCTCTGATACCACCTATCGTGACCCGTCCTAATCCATCTGGACGAATACATTACAATTGGTTACATCGCGAGGTACTTGACCTCTATATGATACATTTTACAAACATTGCATTCATTTTTAAAAGACAAACTTTCATTACAACGAAAGTTGACGGCATGCATATCATTTCATAGTGTATCCAACTATAATTGACTTAGTAATAATCCTGATGAACTCAACGACTCGAATGCAACGTCTTTCGAAATATGTCATGTATGACTCCAAGTAATATCTCTAATATGAGCAAATGCACAGCGGAAGATTTCTTTCATACCTGAGAATAAACATGCTTTCAAGTGTCAACCAAAAAAGTTGGTGAGTTCATTAGTTTATCATAATCATTCATTTTTATCATTTTAATAGACCATAAGATTTTCATTTCCATTTCTCATAAATATACGTCCCATGTATAGAGACAAAGATAATCATTCATATGGACTGAACACCTGGTAACCGACATTAACAAGATGCGTATAAGAATATCCCCATCATTCCGAGACATCCATCGGACATGATATAAAAACTCGAAGTACTAAAGCATCCGGTACTTTGGATGGGGTTTGTTAGGCCCAATAGATCTATCTTTAGGATTAGCGTAAATTAGGGGTGCACTAATTCTCAAAATTAGTGATGTTCCCTAATTCTTAGGCTACCAAGCAAAAAGGGGTATATTCGGCTTCGATCATTCAACCATATAATGTAGTTTCGATTACTTGTGTCTATTTCATAAAACAGTTATAAAAGCGCATGTATTCTCAGTCCCAAAAATATATATTGCAAAAACATTTAAAAAGGGAGCAAATGAAACTCACAATACTGTATTTTGTAGTAAAAATACATATGACGATATTGAACAACTGAACAATGCAGGGTTGGCCTCGGATTCACGAACCTATATCATTTATATATATATATATATATATATATATATATATATATATATATATATATATATATATATATATATATATATATATATATATATATTAACATAATTGTAATCAAACCAATTTATATATATTTAGTTATGTATTAAGATTAATATTTATATATAATTTTATTAATACTTATAATATATTATAATGTTTATTTGATATATGATTTAATTAAAGTTATATCAATATAAATAATATTATTTTAGTTAAAACATAATATTATGTAATATTAGTATATATATAAATATATTTTTATATAAATATTTTCTGTTTGCAAAAATTAATAATTGTAATAATACTAAGTTAAGGATAATAATAATAATGTTAGTAATAATAGTAATAATAAAAATAAAAATGTTACTTTTAATAATGAAAATTTTAATAAAGAAACTAATAGTTTTTAATGATAACAAAATAATAATTCTAGTAGGAATGATACTTTTAATAATAATAGTAGTTTTTAATAAAAGATAAGTTTAATAATAATGATAATGAAAATAATAATAACTATAAAAATAACAATATTTATAATACTTATATAAAATGATAGTAATGTAAACTATGTTAATAATAATAATATAACTAATATTAACAAAATTATACTAATACTAGTATTAATGATACTAATAATAGTTTGCATTATGATAGTAATAATAATACTAATACTACTTAGCCATAATACTTAGTAATAATAATAATAATAAAAATATCAATTATACTAATAATCATATTATTAATGTTAGTAATAATAATAATTAACTTAATAATAACAATAGTTAATAACAATTAGAATAACAATAATAATATCAATAAATAATAATAATAATAATAATAATAATAATAATAATAATAATAATAATAATAATAATAATAATAATAATAATAATAATAATAATAATAATAATAATAAAAGGAGTAAACTACCTTTATGCTTTTTCCAAAAAAAATAAATGCCTCAGACAAGGCTCGAACCCAAGACCTCTCGTTTAAACCCCAACACTCCAAACCATCCCTCTGATTCAGCACATCTATTTTTTGATTCACGGCCTAATCTATTTAACCATTATCATTAATCTTCAAATCATCATAAATCACGTTCATTACCAATCATTATTATTGTTAAGCTTTTTGACCCAACTAGGAACTTGTGGCCCAACAGAAATAATGAAACTCTCGGCCCATTTGCAACAATCGGCCCAACTTAAAATCAAGTTTAATGTTTTCAAGTTTAAGCCCATTAAGGGTTTTAGTTCATAAAAGGGAAATCACAGTTGACTTTTAATTGCAAAAGGAATGATTCGAGCAGGGCAATAACGTACACGCACCCTTTTCATCTTTACAGCTCATCCCCATTAAGCATAAAATATTTGCTATTAAATCATCATCATTGTCGTCTTCTATCTCTATCAACATCTTTCATTCATCATCATCCTAACTGTGAGTATGCTTTATCATTCGATGGAATTATAGGAACGAATGACAGCAACCGTGAATATCGATAAGGTTTGGCGAGTAGCAACTACAACAGTGGCAATCAATCGAAGGCTAGTAATAGTAGAAAAGTCTTATAGTTACCGCATGTAGTGACCCGAACTTTTCCATGTTTATATATATATATATATATATAATGAAATTGGTATATTTACATGATTAAATGTTTTCAACATGTTAAGCAATCAAACTTGTTAAGACTTGATTATTTGAAATGAGTTTCATGTAGACAATTGATCACCCAAGTTGACCGGCGATTCACGAACGTTAAAACTTGTAAAAACTATATGTTGATATATATATGGACATATATATATATATATAGTTAAAATAATTTTATGATAGGTAAGTATCTCACTAGGTATATTAACAATGAGTTATATACATAAAATGAGACTATTGAATTAAGAAAATCGAAATGATATATATAACGATTATCGTTATGACAACGTCTTACCAAGTACATATGTATCATATTAAGATATTGTTACACTATATTTAACATGATAAAATGATAATTATTTATATCATTAAGTATGTTAACAATGAACTTCATATGTAAAACAAGACTACTAACTTAAGGATTTCAAAACGAGTTATATATATAACGATTATCGTTGTAACGACATTTTAATATATATATCGTATTAAGATATATTCATACTCCATGTTATCATGATAATATGATAAATTAACATCTCACAAAATATAATAAACAATAGGTTAACTACATTAAATAAGATCGTTATCTTAAAGGTTTCAAAAACAACACTTACATGTAACGACTAACGATGACTTAACGACTCAGTTAAAATGTATATACATGTAGTGTATTAAGATGTATTAATACACTTTTGGAAGACTTCAAGACACATATCAAAACACTCATACTTATCAAAGTTATTCAAAATTACACTCTCATTCGTTTTCATCAACAATTCTACTCGTATGCACCCGTATTTGTACTCGTACAATACATAGCTTCTAGATGTATTTACTATTGGTATATACACTCCAATGATCAGCTCTTAGCAACCCTTGTGAGTCACCAACACATATGGAAACCATCATTTGGCAACTAGCATGACTTATGAGCAAGGAAACAAAACAAGAACTTCTTTTAACCCCACTCACCCTTCACCACTCACCACCCACTCCATTTCACTTCGAATTCTCTTTCTAATTCTCTCTCAACACCTACACACACTTATGAAGGAATTTTTCCAGTAACTAATTATCATCTTTATCAAAAATTACTTCAAGAATCAAGCTATAATCATCATAGGAAGAACACTTCAAAAATCCTTTCAAGTTTACTAGTTTACTTCCAAGTTTTCTAATCCATTCTAAGTAATCATCTAAGATCAAGAAACCTTTGTTATTTACAGTAGGTTATCTTTCTTATACAAGGTAATATTCATATTCAAACTTTGATTCGATTTCTATAACTATAAACTATCTTAATTCGAGTAAAAATCTTACTTGAACTTGTTTTTGTGTCATGATCCTACTTCAAGAACTTTCAAGCCATCCAAGATCCTTTGAAGCTATATCATTTCTTGTCACTTCCAGTAGGTTTACCTACTAAACTTGAGGTAGTAATGATGTTCATAACATCATTCGTTTCATATATATATAACTATCTTATTCGAAGATTTAAACTTGTAATCACTAGAACATAGTTTAGTATATTCCAAAATTGTTCGCAAACAAAGTTAATCCTTCTAACTTAACTTTTAAAATCAACTAAAAACATGTTCTATATCTATATGGTATGCTAACTTAATGATTTAAAACCTGGAAACACGAAGAACACCGTAAAACCGGATATACGTCGTCGTAGTAAAATCGAGGGCTGTTTTGGTTTGAATAATTAAAAATTATGATAAACTTTGATTTAAAAGCTATTCTTCTGGGAAAATTATTTTTCTTAGGAACATGAAACTATATCCAAAAATCATGGTTAAACTCAAAGTGGAAGTATGTTTTCCAAAATGGTCATCTAGAAGTCGTTCTTTCGACTGAAATGACTACCTTTACAAAAACGACTTGTAATTTGTATTTCTGACTATAAACTTATATTTTTTCTGTTTAGATTCATAAACGTAAGTTCAATATGAAACCATAGCAACTTGAATCACTCAAAACGAATTTAAAACGAAGAAGTTATGGGTAAAACAAGATTGGATAATTTTGCTTGTTATAGCTACGTGAAATTTGTAACAAATCTATACAAATCCTAACTTAACTAACTTATATTGTATTATACAAGTATTCTAACATATATTATGTAATCTTGGGATACCATAGACATGAATACAATGTTTTGACATATCATATCGACCCATCTATATATATATTTCGGAACAACCATAGACACTCTATATGCAGTAATATTGGAGTTAGCTATACAGGGTTGAGGTTGATTCCAAAATATTATATATACTTTGAGTTGTGATCTAGCCTGAGGCTTGTATACATGAGGTCGTGGATTGATTCGAGATAATATATATTGCTTTATTTCTGTACATCTAACTGTGGACAACTAGTGGTAGGTTACTAACGAGGACTTCTGACTTAACAAACTCAAATCATTAAAACGTAATAAAAAATGTTGTAATTATATTTTTATCATACTTTGATACATATGTACATATTTGTTATAGGTTCGTGAATCAACCCGTGGCCAAGTCTTACTTCCCGACGAAGTAAAAATCTGTGAAAGTGAGTTATAGTCCCACTTTTAAAATCTAATATTTTTGGGATGAGAATACATGCAGCTTTATAAATGTTTTACAAAATAGACACAAGTACATGAAACTACTTTCTATGGTTGAATGATCGAAGCCGAATATGCTCCTTTTTGCTTGGTAACCTAAGAATTAGTAAACTAGTCTACTAATTGACGCGAATCCTAAAGATAGATCTATTGGGCCCAACAAACGCCATCCGTTGTAGCGGATGCTTTAGTACTTTGAGTTTTTATATCATGTTCGATGGATGTCCCGGAATGATGGGGATATTCTTATATGCATCTTGTTAATGTGGGTTACCAGGTGTTCACCATATGAATGATTTTTATCTCTTTGTATGGGATGATGTTTACTAAAAATGGAAATATGAAATCTTGTGGTCTATTATTACGATTGATAAATTTATAGGTTAAACCTATAACTCACCATCATTTTTGTTGACGTTTTAAGCATGTTTATTCTCAAGTAATTGTTAAGAGCTTTCGCTATTGCATACTAAATTAAGGACAAGATTTGGAGTCCATGCTTGTATAATATTGTTTGAAAACTGCATTCGAAGACATATATTGTTGTGTAATATTATTGTAAACCATTATGTAATGGTCGTGTGTGAACGCTATATTTTGATTATTATTATTTGATAATCATCGTAATATTTTAAACCTTTATCGATAAAATAAAGGTTATGGTTGTTTTAAAAATTGAATGCAGTCTTTGAAAAATGTCTCATATAGAGGTCAAAACCTCGCAACGAAATCAATTAATATGGAACGTTTATAATCAATATGAACGGGACATTTCAGTTGGTATTCGAGCGTTGGTCTTAGAGAACCAGAAAATTGCATTAGTGTATCTTACCGAGTTTGTTAGGATTCATTAGTGAGTCTGGACTTCGACCGTGTTTTCTTTAAAAACGATTGCTTAATATTTTTTTTGTTAGAAACTATATATTATTAACATATAAAAATTATGTGATATATTAATCTCTTAATGTGTTTGATATTGTGTGATAGATGTCTACGTCTAGTACAAATCTCATCGACTCACCTAATAATATTGAAGAGTCGAATATATTTTGGGAAGATTCACAAATTCCCGAGGAAGGACTGGAAGAGGAAGAACCGGAAGAGGAGGAACCGGAAGAGGAGGAACCGGAAGAAGAGGAACTGGAAGAAGAAGAGGTTTCGGAGGATGAAATATTAATACCTACAGTAAAACGATTAAATAAAAGAAAATCCTCAATTAATGGACCAAAGTTAAAAATGGTCAATGGTGTTTCCGCCAAGGAAGTAAAATATTGGGAAAATTACCAATTTTATGATGAATCGGATCCCGACGAGGATTTCGATGATGTTATAGAAATTACCCTAACTCAATTTAATAAGGAAAAAGAGAATAATAAGAGAAAGGGCATCAAAATAGAGAAACCTGATTCCGACCCCGATGAACTTTATATATATCGTAAACACCCGTATTTCTTAGATTTTAACAATAATCCGGGAACATCTAGGCCACCAGGTTTTTCTAAACCATTTGTGAAAATTATGGCTCGTATTAGAGGATCACCATGTATCCCTAGGAAATTAGCCAAACGAACTAAGTCCGAAGAAGAAGAAACGAGTGATTCGGAATAAAGAGTTATAATCATGCTGTGTAATATATGTATTGTTATGTGCTTGTACTTTTAAGATATATGTAAAAATTGCCTGTATTATTTGTTAATTATCTTTTACGAATCTAATCCTTGTTTATTTTACAGTATAAAAACAAAAATGGACGTTAAGGATAGACAACCAAAAATTTTAGAAGACCTACCAGGGGATATGATTGATGAAATCTTGTCTAGAGTCGGGCATAATTCATCAGCACAGTTATTTATGGCAAAATTAGTTTGTCGAACGTTTGAAAGACATTCCAGGCATGCCTTAGTTTATAAATGGCTTTCCTTTGAAAGATGGGGCATATCACATTGGGGAGACTTTAAGTTACGCCAAGTTTTCTTTAAGGCATATAGTGCGGGAAACTAAGATGCAATTTTACGCTACGGGTTACGAACCTATTTTGACTCAACATATCCTAACATAGGACTCCGTTCTTTAGAAAGAGCTTCTAACATGCAACATAAAGAAGCATGTTATGCTTACGGGTTAATAATGTTCGCTTCTCATCAAATTGAGAAAAAGAACATTGGGTTGCAACTTTTAAATAAAACCTTCCCACAAGTGACGGACTCGGTAGTTGAGGTGAGAAACAAGGTTTTTAGATTGTTACGGGGCTATTGGGCATTACGTAACCCTCATCTTTTTGATGACATTACAACATGCTGCCTAGTCAACGGTCACAACGATTATTTTCCACAAGATCAAGGATGGAAAATAATACTAGTAAAACCTGAATGCATGACTTGTTCCTGGACTTATGAATTACGTGTCTTTATTTCTTTTGCTGAACGACTTGCGTATTAACTAGAATTGCCTTTATAGCTGCTGAGTAGCAAAGTTATTATGTGCTATATTTCATCCTATATGTATAATAGTGGTATTGTAAGTTTGTAAAATATTGTATAATAGTTTGAAAGCAAAATATTATTGTAATAAGTTTTTCATATAGAAGCGTAGTAGTTGAATTGTATAGTAGCTACTAAGTATGAACTTAACGGGTAGGTACTACCCGAATTAAAACTATAAAATGCTAATATGAAGAAAAAGCTTTTATAAATAAGTTCATTTTATGCTACGAAATACTATTGACTACTCTTAAATTCTATATGATTAACTCAATTCTTTTGGCTATTTTTGAAGGAAATGGCACCGACGACTCGTCAGAACTTGAACATGAGTGAGGAAGACTTCCGTGTTTTCCTTGCTGCAAACATAGCCGCAGTACAAGCCGCAATGCAAAATAACAACAATAACTCTGGTTCTAGCAGTGGAACTAATTCCACAAGAAATCGTGTAGGATGCTCCTACAAAAAATTCACTGCCTGCAAACCTTTGGAATTTGATGGAAACGAGGGTCCAATCGGATTGAAACGGTATACCGAGAAATTTGAATCGGTGTTTTCCATAAGTAAATGTACTGAAGAAGACAAAGTAAAGTATGCTACTCATACCTTCACAGGTACTGCGTTAACATGGTGGAATACCTATCTCGAGCAGGTAGGACAAGATGCTGCTTACGCACTACCGTGGTCAGCATTCAAGCAATTGATGAATGAGCAGTATCGTCCAAGAAATGAGGTAAATAACCTCAAGGTAGAGCTTAGAGAATGCAAGGTTTTGATATCACCACGTACGAACGACGATTCACAGAGTTGTGCCTATTGTGTCCCAGATCGTTCAAAGATGAAGAAGAGAAGATCGACGCATTTGTAAAAGGGTTACTGGAAAGGATTCAAGAAGATGTGAGTTCACACGAGCCCGCCTCCATACAAAAGGCAAGTCGAATGGCTCACAAACTAGTGAATCAGATCGAAGGAAGGATTAAAGAGTAGGCGGCCGAAGAGGCTAACATGAAACAAGTCAAGAGAAAGTGGGAAGAAACCTGTGACAAGAGTCACCAGTACAACAACAACAATCACAACCACAATCGCAATAACTATCCCAACAACCGCAACATCAATCGCAACAACAACTTCAACAAACGTCCCAACAACAACTACAATAACGGTCCCAACAACAATAACAACAACAACAACAATCCCAACAACAATCTCAATAACAACAATGGCAACCAAAACCAAAAACAGCCATGCCAATGGTGTGAAGAGCATCACCCGTGGTTCTACACGACATTTTGCAACAGGTGTAAAATAAATGGTCATAGCGCGACGAAGTGCGTGATCTACGGACCAATGCATAACAGAACTAAAAGAACAAATAATGTCGGAACAAATAACACCACCATAGTTTGTTTTGGATGTGGAAAACCAGGCCACTTTAGTAGAAATTACCCGAATCAGGGGAATACTAATGGGCAGGGCCGCGGAAGAGTTTTCAATATTAACACGGCAGAAGCGCGAGAAGACCCGGAGCTTGTTACGGGTACGTTTCTTATTGACAATAAATCTACTTATGTTTTATTTGATTCGGGTGCGGATAGAAGCTATATGAGTAGAGATTTTTGTGCTAAACTAAGTTGCCCACCGACGCCCTTGGATAATAAATTTTTACTCGAATTAGCAAACGGTAAATTAATTACAGCAGATAATATATGTCAAAATTCAGAAATTAAACTGGTTAGCGAAACATTTAAGATTGACTTAATACCAGTAGAGTTAGGGAGTTTTGATGTGATAATCAGTATGGACTGGTTGAAAGAAGTGAAAGCAGAGATCGTTTGTTATAAAAATGCAATTCGCATTATACGAGAAAAAGGAAAACCCTTAATGGTGTACGGAGAAAACAGCAATGCGAAGTTAAATCTTATTAGTAACCTGAAGTCACAAAAACTAATAAGAAAAGGTTGCTATGCTGTGCTAGTACACGTCGAGAAAGTCAATTCCGAAGAAAAGAACATCAATGATGTTCCCGTCGTAAAAGAATTTCCCGATGTATTTCCGAAAGAATTACCGGGACTACCTCCACACTGATCCGTTGAATTTCAAATAGACCTTGTACTGGGAGCTGCACCAATAGCACGTGCTCCATACAGACTCGCACCCAGTGAAATGAAGAAACTTCAGAGCCAATTATAAGAACTTTTAGAGCGTGATTTCATTCGACCAAGTACATCACCGTGGGGAGCTCCTGTTTTGTTTGTCAAAAAGAAAGATGGTACATTTAGATTATGTATCGACTATAGAGAGTTGAACAAACTTACCATCAAGAACCTTTATCCACTACTGAGAATCGAGGATTTATTTGATCAGTTGCAAGGTTCGTCAGTGTACTCGAAGATTGATTTACATTCTGGATATCATCAAATGCGGGTGAAGGAGGATGATATTCCAAAAACTGCTTTTAGGACGCGTTACGATCATTACGAGTTTATGGTTATGCCATTTGGTTTGACTAACGTACCAGCAGTGTTCATGGACCTTATGAACCGAGTGTGTGGACCATACCTTGACAAGTTTGTCATTATTTTCATCGATGACATACTTATTTACTCAAAGAATGATCAAGAACACGAAGAACATTTGAGAAAAGTGCTAGATTTGTTGAGGAAAGAAAAACTGTACGCTAAGTTTTCAAAGTGTGCATTTTGATTGGAAGAAGTTCAATTCCTCAGGCACATAGTGAACAAAGAAGGTATTCAGGTGGATCTAGCAAAGATTGAAACCGTTGAAAAGTGGAAAACCCCGAAAACTCCGAAGCATATACGCAAATTTTGGGACTGGCTGGTTACTACAGAAGGTTCATCCAAGATTTTTCCAAAATAGCAAAACCTTTATTAACGCATAAAGGGAAGAAATTTGAATGGAAGGATAAGCAGGAGAAAGCGTTTCAATTGTTGAAGAAAAAGTTAACTACGGTACCTATATTGTCATTACCTGAAGGGAATGATAATTTTGTGATATATTGTGACGCCTCAAAGCAAGGTCTCGGCTGTGTATTAATGCAACGAATGAAGGTAATTGCTTATGCGTCCAGAAAATTAAAGATTCACGAGCAAAATTATACGACTCACGATTTGGAATTGGGCGCTGTTGTTTTTGCATTAAAGACTTGGAGGCACTACTTATATGGGGTCAAAAGTATTATATATACCGACCACAAAAGTCTCCAACATATATTTAATCAGAAACAACTGAACATGAGACAACGTAGGTGGATTAAACTGTTGAATGATTACGACTTTGAGATTCGTTACCACCTGGGGAAGGCAAATGTGGTGGCCGATGCCTTGAGCAGAAAGGATAGAGAACCTATACGAGTAAAAGCTATGAATATAATTATTCATACTAACCTTACTACTCAAATAAAAGAGGCTCAACAGGGAGTTTTAAAAGAGGGAAATTTGAAGAATTAAATACCCAAAGGATCGGAGAAACATCTTAATATTCGGGAAGACGGAACCCGGTAAAGGGCTGAAAGAATTTGGGTACCAAAGTTTGGAGATGTGAGAGAAATGGTACTTAAGGAAGCACATAAAACCAGATACTCAATACATCTTGGAGAGGGAAAGATGTACAAAGATCTCAAGAAGCACTTTTGGTGGCCGGGTATGAAAGTCGATATTGCTAGATATGTGGGAGAATATTTGACGTGTTCTAAGGTCAAAGCGGAACATCAAAAACCATCAGGTCTACTTCAACAACCTGAAATTCCGGAATGGAAATGGGAAAACATTACCATGGATTTTATTACTAAATTGCCAAGGACTGCAAGTGGTTATGATACTATTTGGGTAATAGTCGATCATCTCACCAAGTCATCACACTTTCTGCCAATGAGAGAAGATGATAAAATGGAGAAGTTGGTGAGATTATACTTGAAAGAAGTTGTCTCTATACATGGTATACCAATCTCTATTATCTCTTATAGAGATGGCAGATTTGTTTCAAGATTTTGGCAGACATTACAACAAGCATTGGGAACTCGTCTAGATATGAGTACTGCCTATCATCCACAAACCGATGGGCAGAGCGAAAGGATGATACAGACTCTTGAAGACATGCTACGAGCATGTGTTATTGATTTTGGAAACGGTTGGGATCGATATCTACCATTAGCAGAATTTTCCTACAACAACAGTTACCACTCGAGTATCGAAATGGCACCGTTCAAAGCACTTTATGGTAGAAAGTGCAGATCTCCAATTTGTTGGAATGAACTGGGGGATAGACAGATTACGGGTTCGGAGATAATCCAAGAAACTACAGAGAAAATCATTCAAATTCAACAACGGTTGAAAATCGCTCAGAGTCGACAAAAGAGCTACGCGGACCTTAAAAGGAAAGATATAGAATTTGAAATTGGAGAGATGGTCATGCTTAAGGTTTCTCCTTGAAAAGGCATTGTTCGATTTGGTAAACGGGGGAAATTAAATCCAAGATACATTGGACCATTCAAGATTTTAGATCGTGTCAGACCAGTAGCCTACCGACTTGAATTACCTCAACAACTCGCCAATGTACATAACACCTTTCACGTCTCGAATTTGAAGAAGTGCTTAGCTAAAGAAGATCTCACTATTCCTTTAGACGAAATTAAAATCAATGAAAAACTACAATTCATTGAAGAACCCGTCGAGATAATGGATCGTGAGGTTAAAAGGCTCAAGAAAAACAAGATACCAATCGTCAAGGTTCGATGGAATGCTCGTAGGGGACCCGAGTTCACCTGGGAGAGTGAAGATAAAATGAAGCTGAAATACCCGTACCTATTTCCAGATGATTCGTCAACACCTTCAACAGCTTAAAATTTCGGGACGAAATTTATTTAACGGGTAGGTACTGTAGTGACCCGAACTTTTCCATGTTTATATATATATATATAATGAAATTGGTATATTTACATGATTAAATGTTTTCAACATGTTAAGCAATCAAACTTGTTAAGACTTGATTATTTGAAATGAGTTTCATGTAGACAATTGACCACCCAAGTTGACCGGCGATTCACGAACGTTAAAACTTGTAAAAACTATATGTTGATATATATATATATATATATATATATATATATATATATATATATATATATATATATATATATGGACATATATATATAGTTAACATGATTTTATGATAGGTAAGTATCTCACTAGGTATATTAACAATGAGTTATATACATAAAATGAGTCTATTGAATTAAGAAACTCGAAACGATATATAACGATTATCGTTATGACAACGTCTTACCAAGTACATATGTATCATATTAAGATATTGTTACACTATATTTAACATGATAAAATGATAATTATTTATATCATTAAGTATGTTAACAATGAACTACATATGTTAAACAAGACTACTAAATTAAGGATTTCAAAACGAGTTATATATATAACGATTATCGTTGTAACGACATTTTAATATATATATCGTATTAAGATATATTCATACACCATGTTATCATGATAATATGATAAATTAACATCTCACTAAATATAATAAACAATGGGTTAACTACATTAATTAAAATCGTTATCTTAAAGGTTTCAAAAACAACACTTACATGTAACGACTAACGATGACTTAACGACTCAGTTAAAATGTATATACATGTAGTGTATTAAGATGTATTAATACACTTTTGGAAGACTTCAAGACACATATAAAAACACTCATACTTATCAAAGTTAGTTGAAATGTCCCGTTCATATTGATTATAAACGTTCCATATTAATTGATTTCGTTGCGAGGTTTTGACCTCTATATGAGACGTTTTTCAAAGACTGCATTCGTTTTTAAAACAAACCATAACCTTTATTTTATCGATAAGGTTAAAAGGACATCACCTAGATTATCCAGAAATGATAATCTAAAAATATCACACTTACACACTACCAATACATATTGGTTTACAATATTAATATGTTACAACAAAGTAAATCTCGAATACAGTTTTGAACAATATTATACAAACATGCTGACACCAAATCTTGTCCATATTTTAGCAAGCAACAGCGGAAGCTCTTAATAATCACTTGAGAATAAACATGCTTTAAGCGTCAACAAAAATGTTGGTGAGTTATAGGTTTAACCTATATATTTATCAAATCGTAATAATAGACCACAAGATTTCATATTTCAATATACATCCCATACATAGAGATAAAAATCATTCATATGGTGAACACCTGGTAACCGACATTAACAAGATGCATATAGAATATCCCCATCATTCCAGGACATCCATCGAACATGATAATTTCGAAGTACTAAAGCATTCCAAATTCCAGAATGGAGCTTGTTGGGCCCGATAGATCTATCTTTAGGATTCGCGTCAATTTGAGGGTCTGTTCCCAAATTCTTAGGCTAACAAGCTAAAAAGGGGCATATTCGGCTTCGATCATTCACCCATATAATGTAGTTTCATTTACTTGTGTCTATTTCGTAAAATTTTTTTTTAAAATTGCATGTATTCACATCCCAAAATATTAGATTTTAAAAGTGGGACTATAACTCACTTTCACAGATTTTTACTTCGTCGGAAAGTAAGACTTGGCCACTGGTCGATTCACGAACCTATAACAAATATGTACATATATATCAAAGTACGTTCAAAATATATTTACAACATTTTTAATATGTTTTAATGTTTTAAGTTTATTAAGTCAGTTGGCCTCGTTAGTAACCTACAACTAGTTGTCCACAGTTAGATGTACAGAAATAAAGCAATATATATTATCTCAAATCAATCCACGACCTCGTGTATACAAGCCTCAGGCTAGATCACAACTCAAAGTATATATAATATTTTGGAATCAACCTCAACCCTGTATAGCTAACTCCAACATTACTGCATATAGAGTGTCTATGGTTGTTCCGAAATATATATATAGATGGGTCGATATGATATGTCAAAACATTGTATTCGTGTCTATCGATATGATATGTCAAAACATTGTATTCGTGTCTATGGTATCCCGATATTACATAATATATTAGAATACATGTAATACAATATGAGTTAGCTAGGATATGGTTAATATAGATTTGTTACCAATTTTCACGTAGCTACAATAAGAAAAATTATCCAATCTTGTTTTACCCATAACTTCTTCGTTTTAAATCCGTTTTGAGTGATTCAAGTTGCTATGGTTTCATATTGAACTTAAGTTTATGAATCTAAACCAAAAAAGTATAAGTTTATAGTCAGAAATACAGCTTACAAGTCATTTTTGTAAAGGTAGTCATTTCAGTCGAAAGAACGACGTCTAGATGACCATTTTGGAAAACATACTTCCACTTTGAGTTTAACCATGATTTTTGGATATAGTTTTATGTTCATAAGAAAAATCATTTTCCCAGAAGAACAACTTTTAAATCAAAGTTTATCATAGTTCTTAATTAACTAACCCAAAACAGCCTGCGGTGTTACTACGACGGCGTATATCCGGTATTACGGTGTTTTTCGTGTTTTCAGGTTTTAAATCATTAAGTTAGTATATCATATAGATATCGAACATGTGTCTAGTTGATTTTAAAAGTCAAGTTAGAAGGATTAACTTTTGTTTGCAAACAAGTTTAGAATTAACTAAACTATGTTCTAGTGATTACAAGTTTAAACCTTCGAATAAGGTAGTTTTATATATTCTAAACTTGTTCGCAAACAAAGTTACTCCTTCTAACTTAGCTTTTAAAATCAACTAAACACATGTTCTATATCTATATGATATGCTAACTTAATGATTTAAAACCTGGAAACACGAAGAACACCGTAAAACCGGATATACGCCGTCGTAGTAAAACCAGGGGTTGTTTTGGTTTGGATAATTAAAAACTATGATAAACTTTGATTTAAAAGCTATTCTTCTGGGAAAATGATTTTTCTTAGGAACATGAAACTATATCCAAAAATCATGTTTAAACTCAAAGTGGAAGTATGTTTTCCAAAATGGTCATCTAGACGTCGTTCTTTCGACTGAAATGACTACCTTTACAAAAACAACTTGTAATCTGTATTTCTGACTATAAACTTATATTTATTCTGTTTAGATTCATAAAATTAAGTTCAATATGAAACCATAGCAACTTGAATCACTAAAAACGGATTTAAAACGAAGAAGTTATGGGTAAAACAAGATTGGATAATTTTGCTTGTTATAGCTACGTGAAATTTGTAACAAATCTATACAAATCATAACTTAACTAACTTATATTGTATTATACATGTATTCTAACATATATTATGTAATCTTGGGATACCAAAGACACGAATACAATGTTTTGACATATCATATCGACCCATCTGTATATATATTTCGGAACCATCATAGACACTCTATATGCACTAATGTTGGAGTTAGCTATACAGGGTTGAGGTTGATTCCAAAATATTATATATACTTTGAGTTGTGATCTAGCCTAAGGCTTGTATATACGAGGTCGTAGATTGATTCGAGATAATATATATTGCTTTATTTCTATACATCTAACTGTGGACAACTATTTGTAGGTTACTAACGAGGACTGCTGACTTAACAAACTCAAATCATTAAAACGTAATAAAAAATGTTGTAATTATATTTTGATCATACTTTGATACATATGTACATATTTTTTATAGGTTTGTGAATCAACTCGTGGCCAAGTCTCACTTCCCGACGAAGTAAAAAATCTGTAAAAGTGACTTATAGTCCCACTTTTAAAATCTAATATTTTTGGGATGAGAATACATGCAGCTTTATAAATGTTTTATAAAATAGACACAAGTACATGAAACTACTTTCTATGGTTGAATGATCGAAGCCGAATATGCCCCTTTTTGCTTGGTAACCTAAGATTAGTAAACTAGTCTACTAATTGACGCGAATCCTAAAGATAGATCTATTGGGCCCAACAAACCCCATCCGATGTAGCGGATGCCTTAGTACTTTGAGTTTTTATATCATGTCCAATGGATGTCCCGGAATGATGGGGATATTCTTATATGCATCTTGTTAATGTCGGTTACCAGGTGTTCACCATATGAATGATTTTTATCTCTATGTATGGGATGATGTTTACAAAAAATGGAAATATGGAATCTTGTGGTCTATTATTACGATTGATAAATATATAGGTTAAACCTATAACTCACCAACATTTTTGTTGATGTTTTAAGCATGTTTATTCTCAGGTAATTGTTAAGAGCTTCCGCTGTTGCATACTAAATTAAGGACAAGATTTGGAGTCCATGCTTGTATAATATTATTTGAAAACTGCATTCGAAGACATATATTGTTGTGTAATATTATTGTAAACCATTATGTAATGGTCGTGTGTGAACGCTATATTTTGATTATCATTATTTGATAATCGTCGTAATGTTTTAAACCTTTATCGATAAAATAAAGGTTATGGTTGTTTTAATAATCGAATGCAGTCTTTGAAAAACGTCTAATATAGAGGTTAAAACCTCGTAACGAAATCAATTAATATGGAATGTTTATAATCAATATGAACAGGACATTTCACCGCAGTTCACAAAGGTAGTTGTAATTTGTGGTTTGATTATAACAGTAACAGTATCGAAACAGAAAAAAACAAATTTGGAAAAGTAAGGTAGTGGTTGCAGTTTAGATGATTCTTATGATGGTTTCGGTGGTGAGGATCTGTGAGTGTAAAAGCGACTCAAGTCTAGTGATGTTTGTCAATTAGAAAAAGAATACTAGTAACGAGAATAATAGTGGATGATGATCATTTGGGTTATCTTTTGGTCTGAAGAGTTCCTTTTGCGAAATCTTAGTTAAAGAATGAAGATTACACTTAACTATAGTATCAACAAACCCTAAAGTTTCTTCTTCTTCTTCATGGTATGATCCTCTTCGCGTTTAACTAATGCAGATACGGCAGAAAAAAAATAAAAGTAAATAAATGCTAGTAGTGGTCAAAGAAGATGATTGTTCTTGGGTTAGGTTCTCACAACAAGACACATGGACATGTAGCCGTATTAGTTGCATCTAACACGTTAAAGGTTATTGAGTTGTTGTCGGTTATTGATCAAGAAAATAGAAACAGAAAGATGATGGGTTTATGACGTAAGGTGAAGGATTGATGAAGGTGATTTCGTTGCACGTTCAATAGAACCAACGGATGCAATAGCAGCGAATTGCAGTAGCTTTTGTTGATAGATGGTTGGAGTGATTAAGTGGGTGGAGTTTTATGGAGTTCATGACCGAAGCAAAGAATATAGTCGATCCATCATCTATCATAATTACTTGATCAAGCATGTTGTATGTTTGAATCTCGACTGAACCAGAAAAATAATCGCAGGAGTAAGATTTTAACGGGTTGACGTTTATATGGTTTGGAAGAGTACCCGTTGATAGTCCCATTTGATCAAAGACAATGGAAGTAATACGCCACAAAATTTGATGCGTGGGTATGGCTTGGAAAAAAAATGGGGTTTTAGGTTCATATGGAAATAAAGATAGTAATAATACTTGCAAGTTGATAAATGATAGGTGTTTTAAAAATAGAACTAATCAAGCTTTAATTAATTAATTTACAAGTGGGTTTGGTTTATGTTGTAGTGACCCGAACTTTTTTATGTTTATATATATTAATTGAGATTGATATTTACATGACTAAATGTTTCCAACATGTTAAGCAATCAAACTTGTTAAGACTTGATTACTTGAAATATGTTTCATATAGACAATTGACCACCCAAGTTGACCGGTGATTCACGAACGTTAAAACTTGTAAAAACTATATGATGACATATATATGGATATATATATATATAGTTAACATGATACTATGATAAGTAAACATATCATTAAGTATATTAACAATGAACTACATATGTAAAAACAAGACTACTAACTTAATGATTTTTAAACGAGACATATATGTAACGATTATCGTTGTAAAGACATTTAATGTATATATATCATATTAAGAGATATGCATACACGATAATATCATGATAATATAATAGTTTAAAATCTCATTTGATATTATAAACATTGGGTTAACAACATTTAACAAGATCGTTAACCTAAAGGTTTCAAAACAACACTTACATGTAACGACTAACGATGACTTAACAACTCAGTTAAAATGTATATACATGTAGTGTTTTAATATGTATTTATACACTTTTGAAAGACTTCAATACACTTATCAAAATATTTCTACTTAACAAAAATGCTTACAATTACATCCTCGTTCAGTTTCATCAACAATTCTACTCGTATGCACCCGTATTCGTACTCGTACAATACACAGCTTTTAGATGTATGTACTATTGGTATATACACTCCAATGATCAGCTCTTAGCAGCCCATGTGAGTCACCTAACACATGTGGGAACCATCATTTGGCAACTAGCATGAAATATCTCATAAAATTACAAAAATATGAGTAATCATTCATGACTTATTTACATGAAAACAAAATTACATATCCTTTATATCTAATCCATACACCAACGACCAAAAACACCTACAAACACTTTCATTCTTCAATTTTCTTCATCTAATTGATCTCTCTCAAGTTCTATCTTCAAGTTCTAAGTGTTCTTCATAAATTCCAAAAGTTCTAGTTTCATAAAATCAAGAATACTTTCAAGTTTGCTAGCTCACTTCCAATCTTGTATGGTGATCATCCAACCTCAAGAAATCTTTATTTCTTACAGTAGGTTATCATTCTAATACAAGGTAATAATCATATTCAAACTTTGGTTCAATTTCTATAACTATAACAATCTTATTTCAAGTGATGATCTTACTTGAACTTGTTTTCGTGTCATGATTCTGCTTCAAGAACTTCGAGCCATCCAAGGATCCATTGAAGCTAGATCCATTTTTCTCTTTTCCAGTAGGTTTATCCAAGGAACTTAAGGTAGTAATGATGTTCATAAAATCATTCGATTCATACATATAAAGCTATCTTATTCGAAGGTTTAAACTTGTAATCACTAGAACATAGTTTAGTTAATTCTAAACTTGTTCGCAAACAAAAGTTAATCCTTCTAAATTGACTTTTAAAATCAACTAAACACATGTTCTATATCTATATGATATGCTAACTTAATGATTTAAAACCTGGAAACACGAAAAACACCGTAAAACCGGATTTACGCCGTCGTAGTAACACCGCGGGCTGTTTTGGGTTAGTTAATTAAAAACTATGATAAACTTTGATTTAAAAGTTGTTATTATGAGAAAATTATTTTTATTATGAACATGAAACTATATCCAAAAATTATGGTTAAACTCAAAGTGGAAGTATGTTTTCTAAAATGGTCATCTAGACGTCGTTCTTTCGACTGAAATGACTACCTTTACAAAAACGACTTGTAACTTATTTTTCCGACTATAAACCTATCCTTTTTCTGTTTAGATTCATAAAATAGAGTTCAATATGAAACCATAGCAATTTGATTCACTCAAAACGGATTTAAAATGAAGAAGTTATGGGTAAAACAAGATTGGATAATTTTTCTCATTTTAGCTACGTGAAAATTGGTAACAAATCTATTCCAACCATAACTTAATCAACTTGTATTGTATATTATGTAATCTTGAGATACCATAGACACGTATACAATGTTTCGACCTATCATGTCGACACATCTATATATATTTCGGAACAACCATAGACACTCTATATGTGAATGTTGGAGTTAGCTATACAGGGTTGAGGTTGATTCCAAAATATATATAGTTTGAGTTGTGATCAATACTGAGATACGTATACACTGGGTCGTGGATTGATTCAAGATAATATTTATCGATTTATTTCTGTACATCTAACTGTGGACAACTAGTTGTAGGTTACTAACGAGGACAGCTGACTTAATAAACTTAAAACATCAAAATATATTAAAAGTGTTGTAAATATATTTTGAACATACTTTGATATATATGTATATATTGTTATAGGTTCGTGAATCAACCAGTGGCCAAGTCTTACTTCCCGACGAAGTAAAAATCTGTGAAAGTGAGTTATAGTCCCACTTTTAAAATCTAATATTTTTGGGATGAGAATACATGCAGGTTTTATAAATGATTTACAAATAGACACAAGTACGTGAAACTACATTCTATGGTTGAATTATCGAAATCGAATATGCCCCTTTTTATTAAGTCTGGTAATCTAAGAATTAGGGAACAGACACCCTAATTGACGCGAATCCTAAAGATAGATCTATTGGGCCTAACAAACCCCATCCAAAGTACCGGATGCTTTAGTACTTCGAAATTTATATCATATCCGAAGGGTGTCCCGGAATGATGGGGATATTCTTATATATGCATCTTGTTAATGTCGGTTACCAGGTGTTTACCATATGAATGATTTTTATCTCTATGTATGGGATGTGTATTGAAATATGAAATCTTGTGGTCTATTGTTACGATTTGATATATATAGGTTAAACCTATAACTCACCAACATTTTTGTTGACGTTTAAAGCATGTTTATTCTCAGGTGAATATTAAGAGCTTCCGCTGTTGCATACTAAAATAAGGACAAGATTTGGAGTCCATGTTTGTATGATATTGTGTAAAAATTGCATTCAAGAAACTGATTTCGATGTAACATATTTGTATTGTAAACCATTATGTAATGGTCGTGTGTAAACAGGATATTTTAGATTATCATTATTTGATAATCTACGTAAAGTTTTTTTTTAAACCTTTATTTATGAAATAAAGGTTATGGTTTGTTTTAAAAATGAATGCAGTCTTTGAAAAACGTCTGATATAGAGGTCAAAACCTCGCAACGAAATCAATTAATATGGAACGTTTTTAATCAATAAGAACGGGACATTTCAGTTGGTATCCGAGCGTTGGTCTTAGAGAACCAGAATTTTGCATTAGTGTGTCTTATCGAGTTTGTTAGGATGCATTAGTGAGTCTGGACTTCGACCGTGTTTACTTGAAAAATGATTGCTTAACAAATTTTGTTGGAAACTATATATTTTTAACATGTGAATATTATGTGATATATTAATCTCTTAACGCGTTTGATATTATGTGATAGATGTCTACCTCTAGAACAAGTCCCATTGACTCACCTAATAATAATGAAGAGTCAAATGTAAATTGGAATGATTCGTGGACTGAAGAAGAGTCGGAACCGGAAGAAGAGTCGGAACCGGAAGAAGAATCGGAACCGGAAGAAGAATCGGAACCGGATGAAGAAATAGAACCGGTGGGGGAAATAATAAAACGGTTAAGTAAAAGAAAATCCTCAACCAACCGACCAAGGTTAATTATGGTCAATGGTGTTTCCGCCAAGGAAGCAAAATATTGGGAGGATTACCAATTCTCCGATGAATCGGATTCCGACGAGAATTCCGATGATGTTATAGAAATTACCCCAACTGAATTTAAAAAGGTAAAAGAAAATAATAAGGGAAAGGACATAAAAATAGAGAAATCTAATTCCAACCCCGATGAACTTTATATGTATCGTCAACCCCCGAAGTCCTTAAGTTGTAACAATGACCCGGGAACCTCTAAACCACCAGGTTTTTCTAAACCAATGTGGATCATGACGGCTCGTATTAGGGGAACATCATATATCCCTAGAAACTTGGCAAAACGAACCAAAACCGAAGAAGAAGAAACAAGCGAGTCGGAATAAGATAGTTGTATTCGTGTGGTGTAATATATGTAATATAGTGTGCTTATGCTTTATGATATATGTAAAAATTGCTTGTATTAATAAGTATTTTTTTTTATGAATCTAACTCTTGTCTATTTTACAGTATAAAAACACAAAATGGATAGACAACCCAATATTTTAAGAGACCTACCCGGAGACATGATTGGTGAAATCTTGTCTAGAGTCGGTCAGAATTCTTCGGCACAACTATTTAAGGCGAGATCAGTTTGTAAGACATTCGAAGAACGTTCCAAGAATGCCTTGGTTTATAAAAGGCTTTCGTTCAGAAGATGGGGGATATCACATTGGGAAATCCATAAGTTACGATGTGTTTACTTTGACGCATATATTGCGGGGAACCCAAATGCTATTTTACGCAATGGGTTAAGAAATTATTTTGACTCAATATATCCGAATATTGGACTTCGTGATTTAGAAAAAGCGGCTAACATGCAACATAAAGAAGCATGTTATGCTTACGGATTAGTAATGTTCGCTTCTCACCAAAGTGAGAACAAGAACATCGGGCTACAACTATTAAACAAAACGTTCCCACAAGTGACGGAGTCGGTAATTGGGGTAAGAAATGAGGTTTTTAGATTGTTACGGGACTGTTGGACATTACGTAACCCTCGTCCCTTTGACGACGTTACAACACGCTGTCTTATCAACAGCCATAATGGTTATGTTCCACAAGACCAAGGATGAGAAGTAGTCCTAGTAAAACCAGAATACATGACTTGTTTCAGGACGTATGAATTACGTGTCTTTATTGCCTTTGCTGAACGACTTGTGTACTAGCTAGAATTATCTTCACAACCATCTTGTATCAAATTTATTGTGTGCTATATTTCATGCTATATGTAAAATAAGCGGTATTGTAAGTTTGTAAAATGTTGTGTAAAAGTTTGGACGCGAAATATTATTATAATCAGTTTTTCATATAGAATTGTAGTAGTTGAATTGTATATTAGCTACTAAGTATGAACTTAACGGGTAGGTACTACCCGAATTTAAACTTATAAAACGCTAATATGAAGAAAAAGCTTTTATAAATGAGTTCATATTATGCTACGAAATACTATTAACTACTCTTAATATTCTGTATGATTAACTTGTTCCATTTAACTATTTTGAAGGAAATGGCACCGACTACTCGACACACCGTGAATATGAATGAAGAGGAATTCCGTACTTTTCTAGCTTCAAACATAGCCGCAGTACAGGCTGCGCCACATACCAACAATAACCTTGGATCTAGCAGTACATGAAATCGTGTAGGATGCACCTACAAAGAATTCACTGCCTGCAAACCTTTGGAATTTGATGGAACCGAAGGACCGATCGGATTGAAACGGTGGACCGAGAAGGTCGAATCGGTGTTTGCCATAAGTAAGTGTACTGAAGAGGACAAAGTAAAGTACGCTACGCATAACTTCACAGGTTCTGCGTTAACATGGTGGAATACCTATCTAGAGCAAGTGGGACAAGACGATGCGTACGCACTACCGTGGTCAGCATTCAAGCACTTGATGAACGAGAAGTACCGTCCCAGAACCGAGGTCAATAAGCTCAAGACAGAACTTAGAGGGTTACGAACCCAAGGATTTGATATTACCACGTACGAAAGACGATTCACAGAATTGTGCCTATTGTGTCCGGGAGCATTCGAAGATGAGGAAGAGAAGATCGACGCGTTTGTGAAAGGATTACCAGAAAGAATCCAAGAAGATATAAGTTCACACGAGCCCGCCTCCATACAACAGGCATGTAGAATGGCTCACAAACTCGTGAACCAGATTGAAGAAAGAATTAAAGAACAGACTGCTGAAGAGGCCAATGTGAAGCAAGTCAAAAGAAAGTGGGAGGAAAACGGTGATAAGAATCACTAATACAACAACAACAGCAATTACAACAATAATCGCAACAATTATCCCAACAATCGCAACATCAATCGCAACTACAACAAACGGCCTAACAACAACAACAACAACAACAACAACAACAACTACAACAATCACCCCAACAACAATAATAACCACAACAACAACAACAATCAGAAGCAGCTATGCCAAAGGTGTGAAAAGAATCACTCGGGGTTCTGCACCAAATTTTGCAACAAGTGTAAAAGAAATGGTCATAGCGCGACGAAGTGTGAGGTCTACGGACCAGGGGTTAATAGAATGAAAGGAACAAATGGTGTCGGAACGAGTAATGGCGAAGCAAGTAGTGTCGGAGCAAGTTATGCCAATGTAGTTTGTTATAAATGTGGAAAACCGGGCCACATTATTAGAAATTGCCCGAACCAGGAGAACACGAATGGACAAGGCCGTTCAAGAGTTTTCAATATTAATGCGGCAGAGGCACAGGAAGACCCGGAGCTTGTTACGGGTACGTTTCTTATTGACAATAAATCTGTTTACGTTTTATTTGATTCGGGTGCAGATAGAAGCTATATGAGTAGAGATTTTTGTGCTAAATTAAGTTGTCCATTGACGCCTTTGGATAGTAAATTTTTACTCGAATTAGCAAATGGTAAATTAATTTCAGCAGATAATATATGTCGGAATCGAGAAATTAAACTGGTTAGCGAAACATTTAAGATTGATTTGATACCAGTAGAGTTAGGGAGTTTTGATGTGATAATCGGTATGGACTGGTTGAAAGAAGTGAAAGCGGAGATCGTTTGTTACAAAAATGCAATTCGCATTATACGAGAAAAAGGAAAACCCTTAATGGTGTACGGAGAAAAGGGCAACACGAAGCTACATCTTATTAGTAATTTGAAGGCACAAAAACTAATAAGAAAAGGTTGCTATGCTGTTCTAGCACACGTCGAGAAAGTACAAACTGAAGAAAAGAGCATCAATGATGTTCCCGTCGCAAAAGAATTTCCTGATGTATTTCCGAAAGAATTACCGGGATTACCCCCACATCGATCCGTTGAATTTCAAATAGATCTTGTACCAGGAGCTACACCAATAGCTCGTGCTCCTTACAGACTCGCACCCAGCGAGATGAAAGAACTACAAAGCCAATTACAAGAACTTTTAGAGCGTGGTTTCATTCGACCAAGCACATCACCGTGGGGAGCTCCTGTTTTGTTTGTCAAGAAGAAAGATGGTACATTCAGGTTGTGTATCGACTACCGAGAGTTGAACAAACTTACCATCAAGAACCGCTACCCACTACCGAGAATCGATGACTTATTTGATCAACTACAAGGCTCGTCTGTTTATTCAAAGATTGACTTACGTTCCGGGTATCATCAAATGCGGGTGAAAGAAGATGATATTCCAAAGACTGCTTTCAGAACACGTTACGGTCATTACGAGTTTATGGTCATGCCGTTTGGTTAAACTAATGCACCAGCTGTGTTCATGGACCTTATGAACCGAGTGTGTGGACCATACCTTGACAAGTTTGTCATTGTTTTCATTGATGACATACTTATTTACTCAAAGAATGACCAAGAACACGGTGAACATTTGAGAAAGGTGTTAGAAGTATTGAGGAAGGAAGAATTGTACGCTAAGTTTTCAAAGTGTGCATTTTGGTTGGAAGAAGTTCAATTCCTCGGTCACATAGTGAACAAAGAAGGTATTAAGGTGGACCCGGCAAAGATAGAAACTGTTGAAAAGTGGGAAACCCCGAAAACTCCGAAACATATACGCCAGTTTTTAGGACTAGCTGGTTACTACAGAAGGTTCATCCAAGACTTTTCCAGAATAGCAAAACCCTTGACTGCATTAACGCATAAAGGGAAGAAATTTGAATGGAATGATGAACAAGAGAAAGCGTTTCAGTTATTGAAGAAAAAGCTAACTACGGCACCTATATTGTCATTGCCTGAAGGGAATGATGATTTTGTGATTTATTGTGATGCATCAAAGCAAGGTCTCGGTTGTGTATTAATGCAACGAACGAAGATGATTGCTTATGCGTCTAGACAATTGAAGATTCACGAACAAAATTATACGACGCATGATTTGGAATTAGGCGCGGTTGTTTTTGCATTAAAGACTTGGAGGCACTATTTATATGGGGTCAAAAGTATTATATATACCGACCACAAAAGTCTTCAACACATATTTAATCAGAAACAACTGAATATGAGGCAGCGTAGGTGGATTGAATTATTGAATGATTACGACTTTGAGATTCGTTACCACCCGGGGAAGGCAAATGTGGTAGCCGATGCCTTGAGCAGGAAGGACAGAGAACCCATTCGAATAAAATCTATGAATATAATGATTCATAATAACATTACTACTCAAATAAAGGAGGCGCAACAAGGAGTTTTAAAAGAGGGAAATTTAAAGGATGAAATACCCAAAGGATCGGAGAAGCATCTTAATATTCGGGAAGACGGAACCCGGTATAGGGCTGAAAGGATTTGGGTACCAAAATTTGGAGATATGAGAGAAATGGTACTTAGAGAAGCTCATAAAACCAGATACTCAATACATCCTGGAACAGGGAAGATGTACAAGGATCTCAAGAAACATTTTTTGTGGCCGAGTATGAAAGCCGATGTTGCTAAATACGTAGGAGAATGTTTGACGTGTTCTAAGGTCAAAGCTGAGCATCAGAAACCATCAGGTCTACTTCAACAACCCGAAATCCCGGAATGGAAATGGGAAAACATTACCATGGATTTCATCACTAAATTGCCAAGGACTACAACTGGTTTTGATACTATTTGGGTAATAGTTGATCGTCTCACCAAATCAGCACACTTCCTGCCAATAAGAGAAGACGACAAGATGGAGAAGTTAGCACGACTGTATTTGAAGGAAGTCGTCTCCAGACATGGAATACCAATCTCTATTATCTCTGATAGGGATGGCAGATTTATTTCAAGATTCTGGCAGACATTACAACAAGCATTAGGAACTCGTCTAGACATGAGTACTACCTATCATCCACAAACTGATGGGCAGAGCGAAAGGATGATACAAACGCTTAAAGACATGCTACGAGCATGTGTTATTGATTTCGGAAACAGTTGGGATCGACATCTACCGTTAGCAGAATTTTCCTACAACAACAGCTACCATTCAAGCATTGAGATGGCGCCGTTTGAAGCACTTTATGGTAGAAAGTGCAGTTCTCCGATTTGTTGGAGTGAAGTGGGGGATAGACAGATTACGGGCCCGGAGATTATACAAGAAACTACCGAGAAGATCATCCAAATTCAACAACGGTTGAAAACCGCCCAAAGTCGACAAAAGAGCTAAGCTGACATTAAAAGAAAAGATATAGAATTTGAAATTGGAGAGATGGTCATGCTTAAAGTTGCACCTTGGAAAGGCGTTGTTCGATTTGGTAAACGAGGGAAATTAAATCCAAGGTATATTGGACCATTCAAGATTATTGATCGTGTCGGACCAGTAGCTTACCGACTAGAGTTACCTCAACAACTCACGGCTGTACATAACACTTTCCACGTCTCGAATTTGAAGAAATGTTTTGCTAAAGAAGATCTCACTATTCCATTAGATGAAATCCAAATCAACGAAAAACTTCAATTCATCGAAGAATCCGTCGAAATAATGGATCGTGAGGTTAAAAGACTTAAGAAAAACAAGATACCAATTGTTAAGGTTCGATGGAATGCTCGTAGAGGACCCGAGTTCACCTGGGAGCATGAAGATCAGATGAAGAAGAAATACCCGCATCTATTTCCAGAAGATTCGTCAACACCTTCAACAGCTTAAAATTTCGGGACGAAATTTATTTAACGGGTAGGTGCTGTAGTGACCCGAACTTTTCCATGTTTATATATATTAATTGAGATTGATATTTACATGACTAAATGTTTCCAACATGTTAAGCAATCAAACTTGTTAAGACTTGATTAATTGAAATATGTTTCATATAGACAATTGACCACCCAAGTTGACCGGTGATTCACGAACGTTAAAACTTGTAAAAACTATATGATGACATATATATGGATATATATATAGTTAACATGATACTATGATAAGTAAACATATCATTAAGTATATTAACAATGAACTACATATGTAAAAACAAGACTACTAACTTAATGATTTTTAAACGAGACATATATGTAACGATTATCGTTGTAAAGACATTTAATGTATATATATCATATTAAGAGATATTCATACATGATAATATCATGATAATATAATAATTTAAAATCTCATTTGATATTATAAACATTGGGTTAATAACATTTAACAAGATCGTTAACCTAAAGGTTTCAAAACAACACTTACATGTAACGACTAACGATGACTTAACGACTCAGTTAAAATGTATATACATGTAGTGTTTTAATATGTATTTATACACTTTTGAAAGACTTCAATACACTTATCAAAATACTTCTACTTAACAAAAATGCTTACAATTACATCCTCGTTCAGTTTCATCAACAATTCTACTCGTATGCACCCGTATTCGTACTCGTACAATACACAGCTTTTAGATGTATGTACTATTGGTATATACACTCCAATGATCAGCTATTAGCAGCCCATGTGAGTCACCTAACACATGTGGGAACCATCATTTAGCAACTAGCATGAAATATCTCATAAAATTACAAAAATATGAGTAATCATTCATGACTTATTTACATGAAAACAAAATTACATATCCTTTATATCTAATCCATACACCAACGACCAAAAACAATTACAAACACTTTCATTCTTCAATTTTCTTCATCTAATTGATCTCTCTCAAGTTCTATCTTCAAGTTCTAAGTGTTCTTCATAAATTCCAAAAGTTCTAGTTTCATAAAATCAAGAATACTTTCAAGTTTGCTAGCTCACTTCCAATCTTGTAAGGTGATCATCCAACCTCAAGAAATCTTTGTTTCTTACAGTAGGTTATCATTCTAATACAAGGTAATAATCATATTCAAACTTTGGTTCAATTTATATAACTATAACAATCTTATTTCAAGTGATGATCTTACTTGAACTTGTTTTCGTGTCATGATTCTGCTTCAAGAACTTCGAGCCATCCAAGGATCCATTGAAGCTAGATCCATTTTTCTCTTTTCCAGTAGGTTTATCCAAGGAACTTAAGGTAGTAATGATGTTCATAAAATCATTCGATTCATACATATAAAGCTATCTTATTCGAAGGTTTAAACTTGTAATCACTAGAACATAGTTTAGTTAATTCTAAACTTGTTCGCAAACAAAAGTTAATCCTTCTAAATTGACTTTTAAAATCAACTAAACACATGTTCTATATCTATATGATATGCTAACTTAATGATTTAAAACCTGGAAACACGAAAAACACCGTAAAACCGGATTTACGCCGTCGTAGTAACACCGCGGGCTGTTTTGGGTTAGTTAATTAAAAACTATGATAAACTTTGATTTAAAAGTTGTTATTCTGAGAAAATGATTTTTATTATGAACATGAAACTATATCCAAAAATTATGGTTAAACTCAAAGTGGAAGTATGTTTTCTAAAATGGTCATCTAGACGTCGTTCTTTCGACTGAAATGACTACCTTTACAAAAACGACTTGTAACTTATTTTTCCAACTATAAACCTATCCTTTTTCTGTTTAGATTCATAAAATAGAGTTCAATATGAAACCATAGCAATTTGATTCACTCAAAACGGATTTAAAATGAAGAAGTTATGGGTAAAACAAGATTGGATAATTTTTCTCATTTTAGCTACGTGAAAATTGGTAACAAATCTATTCCAACCATAACTTAATCAACTTGTATTGTATATTATGTAATCTTGAGATACCATAGACACGTATACAATGTTTCGACCTATCATGTCGACACATCTATATATATTTCGGAACAACCATAGACACTCTATATGTGAATGTTGGAGTTAGCTATACAGGGTTGAGGTTGATTCCAAAATATATATAGTTTGAGTTGTGATCAATACTGAGATACGTATACACTGGGTCGTGGATTGATTCAAGATAATATTTATCGATTTATTTCTGTACATCTAACTGTGGACAACTAGTTGTAGGTTACTAACGAGGACAGCTGACTTAATAAACTTAAAACATCAAAATATATTAAAAGTGTTGTAAATATATTTTGAACATACTTTGATATATATGTATATATTGTTATAGGTTCGTGAATCAACCAGTGGCCAAGTCTTACTTCCCGACGAAGTAAAAATCTGTGAAAGTGAGTTATAGTCCCACTTTTAAAATCTAATATTTTTGGGATGAGAATACATGCAGGTTTTATAAATGATTTACAAAATAGACACAAGTACGTGAAACTACATTCTATGGTTGAATTATCGAAATCGAATATGCCCCTTTTTATTAAGTCTGGTAATCTAAGAATTAGGGAACAGACACCCTAATTGACGCGAATCCTAAAGATAGATCTATTGGGCCTAACAAACCCCATCCAAAGTACCGGATGCTTTAGTACTTCGAAATTTATATCATATCCGAAGGGTATCCCGGAATGATGGGGATATTCTTATATATGCATCTTGTTAATGTCGGTTACCAGGTGTTTACCATATGAATGATTTTTATCTCTATGTATGGGATGTGTATTGAAATATGAAATCTTGTGGTCTATTGTTACGATTTGATATATATAGGTTAAACCTATAACTCACCAACATTTTTGTTGACGTTTAAAGCATGTTTATTCTCAGGTGAATATTAAGAGCTTCCGCTGTTGCATACTAAAATAAGGACAAGATTTGGAGTCCATGTTTGTATGATATTGTGTAAAAACTGCATTCAAGAAACTAATTTCGATGTAACATATTTGTATTGTAAACCATTATGTAATGGTCGTGTGTAAACAGGATATTTTAGATTATCATTATTTGATAATCTACGTAAAGTTTTTTTTTAAACCTTTATTTATGAAATAAAGATTATGGTTTGTTTTAAAAATGAATGCAGTCTTTGAAAAACATCTCATATAGAGGTCAAAACCTCGCAACGAAATCAATTAATATGGAACGTTTTTAATCAATAAGAACGGGACATTTCATATGTCTCGTAATGCATGTATATAAATAGATTAGAAAGTGTGATAATAAGAAAACACAAACAGTGACCAATCATGATTCAATCTTGTACAGTGATTAATAGTGAAGCAACTATCGATTAGAGTTTAATTACCGACACTTTTAATAGGATATTATATCATGTCCATTGCTAAACAGTTAAAATATAAAAGTGTTCCTAAAAATCCCAAATTTTTAGATTAAGTCCATTTATTTATTCTGGTCACTATGGTATAAAATTCGATCATTAATTTATTAAATAAAAATTACATCAACTGTCCCTCTCATTTATGGGTGAAATATAAAAAGTGTTAAAATTAAATAATTAGATCCTAAATATACTTTTAATAAGCCTAAAATTTATAGAACTCATTTTCGTATCCCCGTTTATTTTAAAATTATAAAAGTTTTAATTTAACTTGCTTAATATCAATCGGAACATTAAACGAGTATTATAATCATCTAATATTTATTTTTAATATACTTTATTTATACATAGAGATATATTTTAAATAATAATTATTATAATATCTTATTTTTATTTTATTAATTTTTAACAACAACATATAATACTTCAAATTATATTTCAAATTATTATTTATATATACATACACACATATCTATTTACAATTAATTGTTAGTGAATCGTCGAGAGCAGTCGAAGGTCAAATGATTTCATAAACTAGTTCAAAACTTTTGAAATTCAATTTAATAGACTTTGCTTATCGTGTCGAAATCATATATGTAGTGACCCGAACTTTTCCATGTTTATATATATTAATTGAGATTGATATTTACATGATTAAATGTTTCCAACATGTTAAGCAATCAAACTTGTTAAGACTTGATTAATTGAAATAGGTTTCATATAGACAATTGACAACCCAAGTTGACCGGTGATTCACGAACGTTAAAACTTGTAAAAACTATATGATGACATATATATGGTTATATATATAGTTAACATGATATTATGATAAGTAAACATATCATTAAGTATATTAACAATGAACTACATATGTAAAAACAAGACTACTAACTTAATGATTTTGAAACGAGACATATATGTAACGATTATCGTTGTAACGACATTTAATGTATATATATCATATTAAGAGATATTCGTACATCATAATATCATGATAATATAATAATTTAAAATATCTTTTGATATTATAAACATTGGGTTAACAACATTTAACAAGATCGTTAACCTAAAGGTTTCAAAACGACATTTACATGTAACGACTAACGATGACTTAACGACTCAGTTAAAATGTATATACATGTAGTGTTTTAATATGTATTCATACACTTTTGAAAGACTTCAAGACACTTATCAAAATACTTCTACTTAACAAAAATGCTTACAATTACATCCTCGTTCAGTTTCATCAACAATTCTACTCGTATGCACCCGTATTCGTACTTGTACAATACACAGCTTTTAGATGTATGTACTATTGGTATATACACTCCAATGATCAGCTCTTAGCAGCCCATGTGAGTCACCTAACACATGTGGGAACCATCATTTGGCAACTAGCATGAAATATCTCATAAAATTACAAAAATATGAGTAATCATTCATGACTTATTTACATGAAAACAAAATTACATATCCTTTATATCTAATCCATACACCAACGACCAAAAACACCTACAAACACTTTCATTCTTCAATTTTATTCATCTAATTGATCTCTCTCAAGTTCTATCTTCAAGTTCTAAGTGTTCTTTATAAATTCCAAAAGTTCTAGTTTCATAAAATCAAGAATACTTTCAAGTTTGCTAGCTCACTTCCAATCTTGTAAGGTGATCATCCAACCTCAAGAAATCTTTGTTTCTTACAGTAGGTTATCATTCTAATACAAGGTAATAATCATATTCAAACTTTAGTTCAATTTCTATAACTATAACAATCTTATTTCAAGTGATGATCTTACTTGAACTTGTTTTCGTGTCATGATTTTGCTTCAAGAACTTCGAGCCATCCAAGGATCCATTGAAGCTAGATCCATTTTTCTCTTTTCCAGTAGGTTTATCCAAGGAACTTAAGGTAGTAATGATGTTCATAACATCATTCCATTCATACATATAAAGCTATCTTATTCGAAGGTTTAAACTTGTAATCACTAGAACATAGTTTAGTTAATTCTAAACTTGTTCGCAAACAAAAGTTAATCCTTCTAACTTGACTTTTAAAATCAACTAAACACATGTTCTATATCTATATGATATGCTAACTTAATGATTTAAAACCTGAAAACACGAAAAACACCGTAAAACCGGATTTACGCCGTCGTAGTAACACCGCGGGCTGTTTTGGGTTAGTTAATTAAAAACTATGATAAACTTTGATTTAAAAGTTGTTATTCTGAGAAAATGATTTTTATTATGAACATGAAACTATATCCAAAAATTATGGTTAAACTCAAAGTGGAAGTATGTTTTCTAAAATGGTCATCTAGACGTCGTTCTTTCGACTGAAATGACTACCTTTACAAAAACGACTTGTAACTTATTTTTCCGACTATAAACCTATACTTTTTCTGTTTAGATCATAAAATAGAGTTCAATATGAAACCATAGCAATTTGATTCACTCAAAACGGATTTAAAATGAAGAAGTTATGGGTAAAACAAGATTGGATAATTTTTCTCATTTTAGCTACGTGAAAATTGGTAACAAATCTATTCCAACCATAACTTAATCAACTTGTATTGTATATTATGTAATCTTGAGATACCATAGACACGTATACAATGTTTCGACCTATCATGTCGACACATCTATATATATTTCGGAACAACCATAGACACTCTATATGTGAATGTTGGAGTTAGCTATACAGGGTTGAGGTTGATTCCAAAATATATATAGTTTGAGTTGTGATCAATACTGAGATACGTATACACTGGGTCGTGGATTGATTCAAGATAATATTTATCGATTTATTTCTGTACATCTAACTGTGGACAACTAGTTATAGGTTACTAACAAGGACAGCTGACTTAATAAACTTAAAACATCAAAATATATTAAAAGTGTTGTAAATATATTTTGAACATACTTTAATATATATGTATATATTGTTATAGGTTCGTGAATCAACAGTGGCCAAGTCTTACTTCCCGACGAAGTAAAAATCTGTGAAAGTGAGTTATAGTCCCACTTTTAAAATCTAATATTTTTGGGATGAGAATACATGCAGGTTTTATAAATGATTTACAAAATAGACACAAGTACGTGAAACTACATTCTATGGTTGAATTATCGAAATCGAATATGCCCCTTTTTATTAAGTCTGGTAATCTAAGAATTAGGGAACAGACACCCTAATTGACGCGAATCCTAAAGATAGATCTATCGGGCCCAACAAGCCCCATCCAAAGTACCGGATGCTTTAGTACTTCGAAATTTATATCATATCCGAAGGGTGTCCCGGAATGATGGGGATATTCTTATATATGCATCTTGTTAATGTCGGTTACCAGGTGTTCACCATATGAATGATTTTTATCTCTATGTATGGGATGTGTATTGAAATATGAAATCTTGTGGTCTATTATTATGATTTGATATATATAGGTTAAACCTATAACTCACCAACATTTTTGTTGACGTTTTAAGCATGTTTATTCTCAGGTGATTATTAAGAGCTTCCGCTGTCGCATACTTAAATAAGGACGAGATTTGGAGTCCATGCTTGTATGATATTGTGTAAAAACTGCATTCAAGAAACTTATTTTGTTGTAACATATTTGTATTGTAAACCATTATGTAATGGTCGTGTGTAAACAGGATATTTTAGATTATCATTATTTGATAATCTACGTAAAGCTTTTTAAACCTTTATTGATGAAATAAAGGTTATGGTTTGTTTTAAAATGAATGCAGTCTTTGAAAAACGTCTCATATAGAGGTCAAAACCTCGCAACGAAATCAATTAATATGGAACGTTTTTAATCAATAAGAACGGGACATTTCAGTTGGTATCCGAGCGTTGGTCTTAGAGAACCAGAAAATTTGCATTAGTGTGTCTTATCGAGTTTGTTAGGATGCATTAGTGAGTCTGGACTTCGACCGTGTTTTCTTTAAAAATGATTGCTTAACATTTTTGTTGGAAACTATATATTTTTAACATATGAATATTATGTGATATATTAATCTCTTAACGTGTTTGATATTATGTGATAGATGTCTACCTCTAGAACAAGTCCCATTGACTCACCTAATAATAATGAAGAGTCAAATGTAAATTGGAATGATTTGTGGACTGATTCACAAGTTCCCGAAGAGGAACCGGAAGAAGAGTCGGAACCGGAAGAAGAATCGGAACCGGAAGAAGAATCAGAACCGGATGAAGAAATAGAACCGGTGGGGGAAATAATAAAACGGTTAAGTAAAAGAAAATCCTCAACCAACCGACCAAAGTTAATTATGGTCAATGGTGTTTCCGCCAAGGAAGCAAAATATTGGGAGGATTACCAATTCTCCGATGAATCGGATTCCGACGAGAATTCCGATGATGTTATAGAAATTACCCCAACTGAATTTAAAAAAGCAAAAGAAAATAATAAGGGAAAGGGCATAAAAATAGAGAAATCTAATTCCAACCCCGATGAACTTTATATGTATCGTCAACCCCGAAGTCCTTAAGTTGTAACAATGACCCGGGAACCTCTAAACCACCAGGTTTTTCTAAACCAATGTGGACAACGACGGCTCGTATTAGGGGAACATCATATATCCCTAGAAACTTGGCAAAACGAACCAAAACCGAAGAAGAAGAAACGAGCGAGTCGGAATAAGATAGTTGTATTCGTGTGGTGTAATATATGTAATATAGTGTTCTTATGCTTTATGATATATGTAAAAATTGCTTGTATTAATAAGTATTTTTTTATGAAACTAACTCTTGTCTATTTTACAGTTTAAAAACACAAAATGGATAGACAACCCAATATTTTAAGAGACCTACCCGGAGACATGATTGATGAAATCTTGTCTAGAGTCGGCCAGAATTCTTCGGCACAACTATTTAAGGCGAGATCAGTTTGTAAGACATTCGAAGAACGTTCCAAGAATGTCTTGGTTTATAAGAGACTTTCGTTTGAAAGATGGGGGATATCACATTGGGAAACCCATAAGTTACGATGTGTTTACTTTGACGCATATATTGAGGGGAACCCAAATGCTATTTTACGCAACGGGTTAAGAAATTATTTTGACTCAATATATCCGAATATTGGACTTCGTGATTTAGAAAATGCGGCTAACATGCAACATAAAGAAGCATGTTATGCTTACGGATTAGTAATGTTCGCTTCTCACCAAAGTGAGAACAAGAACATCGGGCTACAACTATTAAACAAAACGTTTCCACAAGTGACGGAGTCGGTAATTGGGGTAAGAAATGAGGTTTTTAGATTATTACGGGACTGTTGGACATTACGTAACCCTCGTCCCTTTGACGACGTTACAACACGCTATCTTATCAACGGCCATAACGGTTATGTTCCACAAGACCAAGGATGGGAAGTAGTCCTAGTAAAACCAGAATGCATGACTTGTTTCTGGACGTATGAATTACGTGTCTTTATTGCCTTTACTGAACGACTTGCGTACTAGCTAGAATTATCTTCACAACTATCTTGTATCAAAGTTATTGTGTGCTATATTTCATGCTTTATGTAAAATAAGCGGTATTGTAAGTTTGTAAAATATTGTATAAAAGTTTGAACGCGAAATATTATTATAATCAGTTTTTCATATAGAATTGTAGTAGTTGAATTGTATATTAGCTACTAAGTATGAACTTAACGGGTAGGTACTACCCGAATTTAAACTTATAAAACGCTAATATGAAGAAAAAGCTTTTATAAATGAGTTCATATTATGCTACGAAATACTATTAACTACTCTTAATATTCTGTATGATTAACTTGTTCCATTTGACTATTTTGAAGGAAATGGCACCGACTACTCGACACACCGTGAATATGAATGAAGAGGAATTCCGTACTTTTCTAGCTTCAAACATAGCCGCGGTACAGGCTGCGCTACATACCAACAATAACCTTGGATCTGGCAGTACAGGAAATCGTGTAGGATGCACCTACAAAGAATTCACTGCCTGCAAACCTTTGGAATTTGATGGAACCGAAGGACCGATCGGATTGAAACGGTGGACCGAGAAGGTCGAATCGGTGTTTGCCATAAGTAAGTGTACTGAAGAGGACAAAGTGAAGTACGCTACGCATACCTTCACAGGTTCTGCGTTAACATGGTGGAATACCTATCTAGAGCAAGTGGGACAAGATGATGCGTACGCACTACCGTGGTCAGCATTCAAGCACTTGATGAACGAGAAATACCGTCCCAGAACCGAGGTTAATAAGCTCAAGACAGAACTTAGAGGGTTACGAACCCAAGGATTTGATATTACCACGTACGAAAGACGATTCATAGAATTGTGCCTATTGTGTCCGGGAGCATTCGAAGATGAGGAAGAGAAGATCGACGCGTTTGTGAAAGGATTACCGGAAAGAATCCAAGAAGATATAAGTTCACACGAGCCCGCCTCCATACAACAGGCATGTAGAATGGCTCACAAACTAGTGAACCAGATTGAAGAAAGAATTAAAGAACAGACTGCTGAAGAGGCCAATGTGAAGCAAGTCAAAAGAAAGTGGGAGGAAAACGGTGATTAGAATCACCAATACAACAACAACAGTAATTACAACAATAATCGCAACAATTATCCCAACAATCGCAACATCAATCGCAACTACAACAAACGGCCCAACAACAACAACAACAACAACAACAGCTACAACAATCATCCCAACAACAATAATAACCGCAACAACAACAACAATCAGAAGCAGCTATGCCAAAGGTGTGAAAAGTATCACTCGGGGTTCTGCACCAAATTTTGCAACAAGTGTAAAAGAAATGGTCATAGCGCGGCGAAGTGTGATGTCTACGGACCAGGGGTTAACAGAATGAAAGGAACAAATGGTGTCGGAACAAGTAATGGCGGAGCAAGTAGTGTCGGAGCAAGTTATGCCAATGTAGTTTGTTATAAATGTGGAAAACCGGGCCACATTATTAGAAATTGCCCAAACCAGGAGAACACGAATGGACAAGGCCGCGGAAGAGTTTTCAATATTAATGCGGCAGAGGCACAGGAAGACCCGGAGCTTGTTACGGGTACGTTTCTTATTGACAATAAATCTGCTTACGTTTTATTTGATTCGGGTGCGGATAGAAGCTATATGAGTAGAGATTTTTGTGCTAAATTAAGTTGTCCATTGACGCCTTTGGATAGTAAATTTTTACTCGAATTAGCAAATGGTAAATTAATTTCAGCAGATAATATATGTCGGAATCGAGAAATTAAACTGGTTAGCGAAACATTTAAGATTGATTTGATACCAGTAGAGTTAGGGAGTTTTGATGTGATAATCGGTATGGACTGGTTGAAAGAACTGAAAGCGGAGATCGTTTGTTACAAAAATGCAATTCGCATTATACGAGAAAAAGGAAAACCCTTAATGGTGTACGGAGAAAAGGGCAACACAAAGCTACATCTTATTAGTAATTTGAAGGCACAAAAACTAATAAGAAAAGGTTGCTATGCTGTTCTAGCACACGTCGAGAAAGTACAAACTGAAGAAAAGAGCATCAATGATGTTCCCATTGCAAAAGAATTTCCCGAAGTATTTCCGAAAGAATTACCGGGATTACCCCCACATCGATCCGTTGAATTTCAAATAGATCTTGTACCAGGAGCTGCACCAATAGCTCGTGCTCCTTACAGACCCAGCGAGATGAAAGAACTGCAAAGCCAATTACAAGAACTTTTAGAGCGTGGTTTCATTCGACCAAGCACATCACCGTGGGGAGCTCCTGTTTTGTTTGTCAAGAAGAAAGATGGTACATTCAGGTTGTGTATCGACTACCGAGAGTTGAACAAACTTACCATCAAGAACCGCTACCCACTACCGAGAATCGACGACTTATTTGATCAACTACAAGGCTCGTCTGTTTATTCAAAGATTGACTTACGTTCCGGGTATCATCAAATGCGAGTGAAAGAAGATGATATTCCAAAGACTGCTTTCAGAACACGTTACGGTCATTACGAGTTTATGGTCATGCCGTTTGGTTTAACTAATGCACCAGCTGTGTTCATGGACCTTATGAACCGAGTGTGTGGACCATACCTTGACAAGTTTGTCATTGTTTTCATTGATGACATACTTATTTACTCAAAGAATGACCAAGAACACGGTGAACATTTGAGAAAGGTGTTAGAAGTATTGAGGAAGGAAGAATTGTACGCTAAGTTTTCAAAGTGTGCATTTTGGTTGGAAGAAGTTCAATTCCTCGGTCACATAGTGAATAAAGAAGGTATTAAGGTGGATCCGGCAAAGATAGAAACTGTTGAAAAGTGGGAAACCCCGAAAACTCCGAAACACATACGCCAGTTTTTAGGACTAGCTGGTTACTACAGAAGGTTCATCCAAGACTTTTCCAGAATAGCAAAACCCTTGACTGCATTAACGCATAAAGGGAAGAAATTTGAATGGAATGATGAACAAGAGAAAGCGTTTCAGTTATTGAAGAAAAAGCTAACTACGGCACCTATATTGTCATTGCCTGAAGGGAATGATGATTTTGTGATTTATTGTGATGCATCAAAGCAAGGTCTCGGTTGTGTATTAATGCAACGAACGAAGGTGATTGCTTATGCGTCTAGACAATTGAAGATTCACGAACAAAATTATACGACGCATGATTTGGAATTAGGCGCGGTTGTTTTTGCATTAAAGACTTGGAGGCACTACTTATATGGGGTCAAAAGTATTATATATACCGACCATAAAAGTCTTCAACACATATTTAATCAGAAACAACTGAATATGAGGCAGCGTAGGTGGATTGACTTATTGAATGATTACGACTTTGAGATTCGTTACCACCCGGGGAAGGCAAATGTGGTAGCCGATGCCTTGAGCAGGAAGGACAGAGAACCCATTCGAGTAAAATCTATGAATATAATGATTCATAATAACCTTACTACTCAAATAAAGGAGGCGCAACAAGGAGTTTTAAAAGAGGGAAATTTAAAGGATGAAATACCCAAAGGATCGGAGAAGCATCTTAATATTCGGGAAGACGGAACCCGGTATAGGGCTGAAAGGATTTGGGTACCAAAATTTGGAGATATGAGAGAAATGGTACTTAGAGAAGCTCATAAAACCAGATACTCAATACATCCTGGAACGGGGAAGATGTACAAGGATCTCAAGAAACATTTTTGGTGGCCGGGTATGAAAGCCGATGTTGCTAAATACGTAGGAGAATGTTTGACGTGTTCTAAGGTCAAAGCTGAGCATCAGAAACCATCAGGTCTACTTCAACAACCCGAAATCCCGGAATGGAAATGGGAAAACATTACCATGGATTTCATCACTAAATTGCCAAGGACTGCAAGTGGTTTTGATACTATTTGGGTAATAGTTGATCGTCTCACCAAATCAGCACACTTCCTACCAATAAGAGAAGATGACAAGATGGAGAAGTTAGCACGACTGTATTTGAAGGAAGTCGTCTCCAGACATGGAATACCAATCTCTATTATCTCTGATAGGGATGGCAGATTTATTTCAAGATTCTGGCAGACATTACAGCAAGCATTAGGAACTCGTCTAGACATGAGTACTGCCTATCATCTACAAACTGATGGGCAGAGTGAAAGGACGATACAAACGCTTGAAGACATGCTACGAGCATGTGTTATTGATTTCGGAAACAGTTGGGATCGACATCTACCGTTAGCAGAATTTTCCTACAACAACAGCTACCATTCAAGCATTGAGATGGCGCCGTTTGAAGCACTTTATGGTAGAAAGTGCAGGTCTCCGATTTGTTGGAGTGAAGTGGGGGATAGACAGATTACGGGTCCGGAGATTATACAAGAAACTACCGAGAAGATCATCCAAATTCAACAACGGTTGAAAACCGCCCAAAGTCGACAAAAGAGCTACGCTGACATTAAAAGAAAAGATATAGAATTTGAAATTGGAGAGATGGTCATGCTTAAAGTTGCACCTTGGAAAGGCGTTGTTCGATTTGGTAAACGAGGGAAATTAAATCCAAGGTATATTGGGCCATTCAAGATTATTGATCGTGTCGGACCAGTAGCTTACCGACTTGAGTTACCTCAACAACTCGCGGCTGTACATAACACTTTCCACGTCTCGAATTTTAAGAAATGTTTTGCTAAAGAAGATCTCACTATTCCGTTAGATGAAATCCAAATCAACGAAAAACTTCAATTCATCGAAGAACCCGTCGAAATAATGGATCGTGAGGTTAAAAGACTTAAGCAAAACAAGATACCAATTATTAAGGTTCGATGGAATGCTCGTAGAGGACCCGAGTTCACCTGGGAGCGTGAAGATCAGATGAAGAAGAAATACCCGCATCTATTTCCAGAAGATTCGTCAACACCTTCAACAGCTTAAAATTTCGGGACGAAATTTATTTAACGGGTAGGTACTGTAGTGACCCGAACTTTTCCATGTTTATATATATTAATTGAGATTGATATTTACATGATTAAATGTTTCCAACATGTTAAGCAATCAAACTTGTTAAGACTTGATTAATTGAAATAGGTTTCATATAGACAATTGACAACCCAAGTTGACCGGTGATTCACGAACGTTAAAACTTGTAAAAACTATATGATGACATATATATGGTTATATATATAGTTAACATGATATTATTATAAGTAAACATATCATTAAGTATATTAACAATGAACTACATATGTAAAAACAAGACTACTAACTTAATGATTTTGAAACGAGACATATATGTAACGATTATCGTTGTAACGACATTTAATGTATATATATCATATTAAGAGATATTCGTACTTCATAATATCATGATAATATAATAATTTAAAATCTCTTTTGATATTATAAACATTGGGTTAACAACATTTAACAAGATCGTTAACCTAAAGGTTTCAAAACAACATTTACATGTAACGACTAACGATGACTTAACGACTCAGTTAAAATGTATATACATGTAGTATTTTAATATGTATTCATACACTTTTGAAAGACTTCAAGACACTTATCAAAATACTTCTACTTAACAAAAATGCTTACAATTACATCCTCGTTCAGTTTCATCAACAATTCTACTCGTATGCACCCGTATTCGTACTTGTACAATACACAGCTTTTAGATGTATGTACTATTGGTATATACACTCCAATGATCAGCTCTTAGCAGCCCATGTGAGTCACCTAACACATGTGGGAACCATCATTTGGCAACTAGCATGAAATATCTCATAAAATTACAAAAATATGAGTAATCATTCATGACTTATTTACATGAAAACAAAATTACATATCCTTTATATCTAATCCATACACCAACGACCAAAAACACCTACAAACACTTTCATTCTTCAATTTTATTCATCTAATTGATCTCTCTCAAGTTCTATCTTCAAGTTCTAAGTGTTCTTCATAAATTCCAAAAGTTCTAGTTTCATAAAATCAAGAATACTTTCAAGTTTGCTAGCTCACTTCCAATCTTGTAAGGTGATCATCCAACCTCAAGAAATCTTTGTTTCTTACAGTAGGTTATCATTCTAATACAAGGTAATAATCATATTCAAACTTTAGTTCAATTTCTATAACTATAACAATCTTATTTCAAGTGATGATCTTACTTGAACTTGTTTTCGTGTCATGATTTTGCTTCAAGAACTTCGAGCCATCCAAGGATCCATTGAAGCTAGATCCATTTTTCTCTTTTCCAGTAGGTTTATCCAAGGAACTTAAGGTAGTAATGATGTTCATAACATCATTCGATTCATACATATAAAGCTATCTTATTCGAAGGTTTAAACTTGTAATCACTAGAACATAGTTTAGTTAATTCTAAACTTGTTCGCAAACAAAAGTTAATCCTTCTAACTTGACTTTTAAAATCAACTAAACACATGTTCTATATCTATATGATATGCTAACTTAATGATTTAAAACCTGAAAACACGAAAAACACCGTAAAACCGGATTTACGCCGTCGTAGTAACACCGCGGGCTGTTTTGGGTTAGTTAATTAAAAACTATGATAAACTTTGATTTAAAAGTTGTTATTCTGAGAAAATGATTTTTATTATGAACATGAAACTATATCCAAAAATTATGGTTAAACTCAAAGTGGAAGTATGTTTTCTAAAATGGTCATCTAGACGTCGTTCTTTCGACTGAAATGACTACCTTTACAAAAACGACTTGTAACTTATTTTTCTGACTATAAACCTATACTTTTTCTGTTTAGATCATAAAATAGAGTTCAATATGAAACCATAGCAATTTGATTCACTCAAAACGGATTTAAAATGAAGAAGTTATGGGTAAAACAAGATTGGATAATTTTTCTCATTTTAGCTACGTGAAAATTGGTAACAAATCTATTCCAACCATAACTTAATCAACTTGTATTGTATATTATGTAATCTTGAGATACCATAGACACGTATACAATGTTTCGACCTATCATGTCGACACATCTATATATATTTCGGAACAACCATAGACACTCTATATGTGAATGTTGGAGTTAGCTATACAGGGTTGAGGTTGATTCCAAAATATATATAGTTTGAGTTGTGATCAATACTGAGATACGTATACACTGGGTCGTGGATTGATTCAAGATAATATTTATCGATTTATTTCTGTACATCTAACTGTGGACAACTAGTTATAGGTTACTAACGAGGACAGCTGACTTAATAAACTTAAAACATCAAAATATATTAAAAGTGTTGTAAATATATTTTGAACATACTTTAATATATATGTATATATTTTTATAGGTTCGTGAATCAACAGTGGACAAGTCTTACTTCCCGACGAAGTAAAAATCTGTGAAAGTGAGTTATAGTCCCACTTTTAAAATCTAATATTTTTGGGATGAGAATACATGCAGGTTTTATAAATGATTTACAAAATAGACACAAGTACGTGAAACTACATTCTATGGTTGAATTATCGAAATCGAATATGCCCCTTTTTATTAAGTCTGGTAATCTAAGAATTAGGGAACAGACACCCTAATTGACGCGAATCCTAAAGATAGATCTATCGGGCCCAACAAGCCCCATCCAAAGTACCGGATGCTTTAGTACTTCGAAATTTATATCATATCCGAAGGGTGTCCCGGAATGATGGGGATATTCTTATATATGCATCTTGTTAATGTCGGTTACCAGGTGTTCACCATATGAATGATTTTTATCTCTATGTATGGGATGTGTATTGAAATATGAAATCTTGTGGTCTATTATTATGATTTGATATATATAGGTTAAACCTATAACTCACCAACATTTTTGTTGACGTTTTAAGCATGTTTATTCTCAGGTGATTATTAAGAGCTTCCGCTGTCGCATACTTAAATAAGGACGAGATTTGGAGTCCATGCTTGTATGATATTGTGTAAAAACTGCATTCAAGAAACTTATTTTGTTGTAACATATTTGTATTGTAAACCATTATGTAATGGTCGTGTGTAAACAGGATATTTTAGATTATCATTATTTGATAATCTACGTAAAGCTTTTTAAACCTTTATTGATGAAATAAAGGTTATGGTTTGTTTTAAAATGAATGCAGTCTTTGAAAAACGTCTCATATAGAGGTCAAAACCTCGCAACGAAATCAATTAATATGGAACGTTTTTAATCAATAAGAACGGGACATTTCAATATAAAGATTAAGTTTAAATTTGGTCAAAAATTTCCAGGTCATCACATTGATTACACACAATTGTTCGTGAATCGTCGGGAATAGTCGAAAGGTAAATTAATATGCATAAAATAAAAGAAAAATTTGAGACCCAACATTACAGACTTTGCTGATCGTGTCAAAACCATAATAAGATTAAGTTTAAATTTGGTCAAAAATTTCTGGGTTGTCACAACCACGATAGTGCGTAAGCAGTATTTTGTCCCATTTGATCGAGATAGGTGTTCCACCATATTAACGCAGTACAAGTGAAAGTATGCGAGGCGTATTTTACCAAATCCTCTTCTGCACATTTGCTAATTGAAAATACAGATTCAACCTTCTCGGTTCACCGTTTCTGTCCGACTGGTCCTTCGGTTCCATCGAACTCCAGGGGTTTACAGGCAGTGAATGTGACGACCCGGAAAATTTCGACTAATTTTAAACCAAACTCTCGATACGATTTAATATTTTCGACACAATAAGCAAAGTCTGTTAGGTTGAGTCTCAAAAATTTTGAACTGATTCATATGTTCAATTGACCCTCGACTAGTTTCGACGATTCATGAATCACTATTTCTAAATAGATACATATATATTTATATATATACATATATATTAATTATTATAAAATTAAAATATTATAAGAGTTAATTAATTGTGTAAATAAAATAATATATGATATCTTTATTATTAAAATATATATATATATATATATATATATATATATATGGTATGTTGAATGTATATTTATATGGTTTCGAATTTATTTAGTAAACGATAATAGCACTCGTTTGTCAGTCGATCGATATTAAGCAAGTTAAACTCAAACTTATATAATTTTAAAATAAACGGTGATCCGAAAATGAGTTATATGAATCATAGGCTTATTAAAAATGTAATTAAGAGCTAATTGTTAAATTTGAACACTTTTCATATTTTACCTGGAATCGAGCGCGGACAGGGGTGTAATTTTTATTTAATAGTTAATGATCGATTTCTATACCATAATGATCAGAATAAGTAACTATACTTAATATAAAAATTTGGGATTTTTCCGAAGACTTGTATTCGCCACTGAATAACAACGGAGCACGAAATAATACCCTAAAACTTATGTCAACTAAATAGTAACCGATGGCTATCCTATTTAAGTTTCTGTGCTTGATTGGATGATTGAATTTCTTTTTCACATTCACTTACTGCGTTATGATTAAAATATTATATATATATATATATATATATATATATATATATATATATATATATATATATATATATATATATATATATATATATATATATATATATATATATATATATGATTACGCCTAAAAGAATCTGTTATACATCCAAACCATTAGTTTTGATTTACTGTTTAACCATGATAAAATGTTGACAAACAAAAACATATATCTCTCACATGTGCTGTTCTTTTCATCACTTTTCTACTAATTTGTTATATGTTGCAATCAATTTTAAAGATATCACCAAACTAGTGTACCATTATTCAATTTTATTTTACTTGCTGCTAGTTCCTTTTCTTTACCACACATATATTATATTATACCTATCTAATTCTATATACATACATTCACACTTGCATAGAGATTTATATCTCAATTGTATATATATATTTATATCTCCTTCGGTACACACCATCCAGAGACACCTTTCACCTCACCACCTTCCATCAGCTTCACACCAACCTTGCACCACCGAAAAACCACCATAAAAACAATCACCCTAGACTCCTTGGTTACTACTCCTCTTCATGCTACTACTCATCTCTTTTGTTTATTTAGTTTAGCAAGACCATCAAAACCTGTTACAACTACTATAACCTGCTACGAGCTGCCTTCTGTTCCTGATTTCATAGCCACCACAAAGTAATTAAACTGCTATGCTAGTACTCGTCATTTAGTTGCTACTATTTTCTTATGTTAACCGGACATCAGCACCAATGAAACCATTATATTCCTACAGCTACTACTACACTGCGAATCTTTTTCTGTTCAATCAGCTTAAACATCAACACAAAACAAAGGTATCTGCTTCTGACTACATCTGTTTATTCCTGTTCATTGACACCCAAAATGTCACACCCCCTAAATGGAACCGGGGGTAATCTGTGACTAACCAATATCATAACACAAGTGTAAAGTGAGAATGACTCTATATGAGACGTTTTAAATAAAAATCAATGTATTTAACGCAGCGAAATGTAATAAGTCATTACAATTTATAAATCCAAAATGTAAATGTAAACTAAATTGTTTTAATGCAATAATGTAAATGATAATATGCGGACTCCAAAAGCAGCAAAGTCCAAAATAGCACACAAAGTCTTTAGCAATCTTCACCTAAGACAAAACATACTTAAAGAGTCAACCAAAAAGGTTGAGTGAACAACATAGATTTAATATATAGTTTTAGACCACAAGATTTTTTTATCAAAAGCAAATGCTGAAATTATGATATCGAGACGTAAACAAAGTTACCCCAGGACACCTTGAACTGTCAGTGTCATTTAATCATTATTATGTAACCAAAGACCAACGGTCAAATGGATAGAGATGTCACCCTTAATAGCGCTATTCACAATAACTAAGCTTGCCTTTATACGTAGCAATTAACGATATCATGGAAGGGATTTAGCATGAATCAAAGCATGTCAGCACAGTTAAACAGTTTTCAGGTACTTGTGTCTAAGCGTAAAACAGTTTGAAAACAAGCATGTGTCTCACCCCAACAGTTATAAAATAAGTAATAGAGAAGGTTTAAAAAGTGGGGCTATAAAGTTCACCTTATTAGCAGATAGGTATTCCAAGCAAGTAGTAAGTACGAAATGTGTAATCGAGGATCTCAACCTAGAGATATAATATTCGATTAGGTAATGTCCAATAGACATATAGCTTGTTTATTAATACAGTAAACTATATTAACAGTGACCGTTTTCGAGAAAGTTATATGTATATATGTGATAATACACTTAGTGTTATAAGTGTTACTACCTAGGTATGTATACATGTTACACCAATATTAGTATTATTAGTTACATTAACTATTCAACTATTGAGTAAGTTATGATTATATGTTATGTATATAATTATATCTATGTGATACATACATATATTCTTTATTCATTATTATTCATGTATGTGTTCACTACTATACAATATATTTATATATACATTAGGTGTTACATATAGATAGGTGTAAGATGTTACATATATATATATATACTCATTACTTTTTATTATTAAGTTTACTAACTTATGTATCTTACATAATGCATATTCATACATACATTCACACGTACATACACATACTTATATACACATACATATACATGTATGCATATATTTACATATACACACACACATATACATACAGTGTATACATGCACATGCGTACGTATGCATGCACGTACACCATGATCACCTTACTAATCCATAAACTTAAACTAATTCTTTTAATCAAAATCTTTATACTTAACATAAAATCATAAGTTTTCTTCATAATTACTAGTTACCCTAATAATAACAGCCATAATCATACTTGTTATCACCTTTTAATCATACTTTTAATTATACTTTTACTTTAATCATACCCATTATATTATTACTAATCAACTTTCATTAAACCTACTTTACCTTATTACTCCATAATTATAATTCATACATCTTTTATCATTATCACAATCTAGTTACTACATAAAATCATAACTACTATTAATAACTAATTATAATACTTGATCATAATCCTTTTCAATAATCATAATAATTAACCTTACAACAATTCATAAATCTTTATAAACTTTAAACCTTATTATTCATACTTCAATATTATACTTAACATAATACCTAGCAATACTTATGTGTAATTAAATAAAGACAAGATCACTAGGGTTATTAGGATACCTTAGGGTTTAATGACCAAGAATGATGATGACAATGGTGCGTACAGAAAAACAGAAAGCAAGCAGCAGCAACACGACCCAGACAAGGCCTGTTTGGGTCAGAATTAACACGACAGAACAGCAGTAACCTGGGCTGGTTTTGATCACGATTTGCAGCAACAGAAATAGAAAATAAACGCAGCAACAAGCAGAACAATGAGTGACCTTGGGCTGTAAAAAGGTATCGAATTATTCAATAGAGAACAGAAGAAGACTTACTCAATTTCCTGGGCTGTTTGGTTCGACAGAATAACAGGTACAGCAGCAGTTTTTATTCGACAAAACTTTAGATGGAAAGCAGGCTGGATTGTAGGTGATAATTCAGTTGACAAGTGCAGGTTGAATGAGGGTTTTTGTCGACAGGATGGTTGAGGGAAAGCAGGAGGTACTCGATAATGAAACTGGAGAGAAAGCAGGTGATTTGATCGACTGAATGCAGGTGAATCTGTGGTGATTTAATCTGATAATTCACGATAGCTTTTATAGATAAATTAGGTTTCCTAATTGCACTATGATTCTTGGGGATTAAGGAAGAAATTAGAGATAAACTAGGATAAAAAGACTTGGAGTTCAAGCTGCAGAATATACAGCCGATACATATCAGATACATATGATCTTATTTATTTTTTTTATACGGCTTTTTACTTATTTATTTATGTATTATATATTTTCTTTTATTATTATTATTATTATTATTATTTATTAATATTGTAAATATTAGGGTTACATTTATTTAGATACATTTTATTTATATATATTAGACCCTAACTTCTATTAATTAACTTTGGTTCTAATTAGTTTGTGGCAATTTTTATAGTTTATACAATATCACTTATAAGTATTTATATACATTTACAGTTTGTATAATAAAGATAATACACAAAAACATAAACTTTATATAACATGAAATATCGATCAAAAGTTAATATTCAATCAACGGTTGTTAAACAAGGTTTACGAGTACATAAAGTCCTATTAATGGAACAAAAATAATAGATATAGTAGAAATGAAAAGAAAAATTGAGGGTTGTCATAGTACCTCCCCGTTAATAAAAACTTCATCCCGAAGTTTTAGGTGGACTTCTCGGATGCAACTGTGTTTGAGAAGAGATGGAGATATTTCCGTCTCATTTGGTCTTCACGTTCCCAGGTATACTCGGGGCCTCGTCGCGAATTCCAATGGACTTTAACAATAGGTATAGTGCTTTGTTTCAAGCGTTTCTCGGTTTGATCAACAACCTCAATTGGTTCTTCAATGAAGTGCATCTTTTCATCAATGCGAATGTCATCCAAAGGAATAGCGAGTGTCTCATCAACAAGACACTTTTTCAGATTTGAGACGTGAAACACGTCGTGCATCTTACTAAGCTCGGCAGGTAGTTCTAATCGATAAGCCACGGGACCAATTCTTTCAATAATCTTGAAAGGTCCAACAAAACGCGGACTTAGTTTGCTTCGTTTACCAAAACGAATGACTCCTTTCCAAGGGGATACTTTCAACATGACTGTATTACCAACTTGGAATTCTAAATCTTTCCGATGAATATCAGCATCTCTTTTGTCGACTTCGGGCAGTTTCTAATCGTTTCTTAATTTGAACGATCTTTTTCGGTTGTTTCATGAATGATTTCCGAACCAGTTATTTGTCTATCCTCTAGTTCATCCCAGCACAGTGGAGATCTACATTTTCGTCCGTACAAGGCTTCGAAAGGTGCAGCCTTAATACTCGAATGATAACTGTTGTTGTAAGAAAATTTGGCTAAAGGCAAGTGTCTATCCCAACCTTTGCCAAAATCAATAACACAAGCACGAAGCATATCTTCCAATGTTTGAATGGTTCGTTCACTTTGACCATCGGTTTGCGGATGATAAGCAATACTCATGTCGAGTTGTGTTCCAAGAGCAGATTGTAAAGTTTTCCAAAATCTAGAGATAAATCGACTGTCGCGATCTGAAATGATTGAAATAGGGACTCCATGCCGAGAGACAATCTCTTTGATATAAAGTTGTGAAAATTTCTCCATCTTGTCGGTTTCTTTGATTGGTAAGAAGTGTGCAGATTTAGTAAGACGATCCACTATGACCCATATAGTATCATTGCCGTTTGAAGTCTTAGGCAACTTAGTGATGAAATCCATAGTGATACATTCCCACTTCCACTGCGGAATATCCGGTTATTGAAGTAAACCAGACGGCTTTTGATGCTCGGCCTAAACTTTCAAACAAGTAAGGCACTTGCTCACATAATCGGCAATATCAGATTTAAGATTAGGCCACCAATAAAACTCTTTCACATCGTGATACATTTTACTAGAGCCCGGGTGAATAGAATACCTAGTCTTATGTGCTTCATCCAAGACTAGTTCTCGAAGATTTCCAAAAATTGGGACCCAGATTCGGTTATTGAAATACCTTATTGCGTTTCCCTTGAGTTCAAGTTGCTTCACGAGACCTTTAAGTCCCTCGAGTTGAACATTCTCTTCCTTCAATGCCTCAAGTTGTGTTTCACGGATTTGAGATGTAAGATTCGTACGAATACGTATGTTTAAAGCTCGGACTCGGATCGGTTTGACTCGATCTTTTCTACTATGGGCATCGGCAACTACATTCGCCTTACTGGGATGATATTTAAGCTCACGGTCGTATTCATTTAATAACTCGACCCAATGCCTTTGTCTCATATTTAGTTGCTTCTGGTCAAAGATATGTTGAAGACTTTTATGATTGGTGAACACTGTGAATTTAATCCCGTAGAGATAATGTCTCCACATCTTCAATGCAAATACCACAACTCCTAACTCCAGGTCATGCGTGGTATAATTCTTCTCATGTTTCTTCAATTATCTAGATGCATAAGCTATAACTTTGTTACTTTGCATTAAGACACATCCGAAACCTTGATTCGAGGCATCACAATAGACTACAAAATCGTCATTGCCATCGAGTAGTGATAGAATCGGGGTTGTGGTCAATTTATCCTTTAGAACCTTAAAAGCAGATTCCTGTTCTTCGGACCACTCAAACTTCTTCCCCTTGTGAGTTAACTTAGTGAGAGGCTTGGCTAGAATTGAAAAATCTTTGATGAATCTTCGGTAATAACCAGCAAGTCCTAAAAATTGGCGAATATGTTTCGCACTCTTAGGTACTTCCCAATTCCGAATAGCAGTGATTTTCGCCGGATCGACATGTATTCCTTCACTATCAACTACATGTCCGAGAAATTGTAAGATTCGCAACCAAAATTCGCACTTAGAGAACTTAGCATACAGTTGTTCCTTCTTTAAGAGCTCTAGAATCAATCGCAAATGTTGCTCATGTTCTTTCTCATTTTTGGAATAGATTAGGATATCGTCGATGAAAATAATCATGAATTTATCGAGGTAAGGTTTGCATACACGGTTCATAAGATCCATGATTACAGCAGGAGCGTTGGTTAAACCAAAAGGCATAACAAGAAACTCATAATGCCCATAGCGAGTACGGAAAGCAGTCTTAGAAACATCAGTTTCCTTGACTCTCAATTAATGATAACCCAACCTAAGATCAATCTTCGAATAAATACTCGACCCTTGCAGTTGGTCAAATAGGTCATCTATGCGCGGGAGAGGATAACGATTCTTGATGGTTAGCTTGTTGAGTTCTCGGTAATCAATACACATTCTCAACGTGCCATCTTTCTTCTTGACAAATAAAACAGGTGCTCCCCAAGGAGACGAGCTAGGACGAATGAAACCTTTCTCTAAAAGTTCTTGTAGTTGGCTAGATAATTCTTTCATTTCGGATGGAGCTAGTCGGTATGGTGCCTTTGCAATCGGTGCAGCACCTGGAGTCAAATCAATTTGAAACTTAACCTGTCATTGAGGAGGGAGACCAGGGAGTTCCTCAGGAAATACTTCGGGAAAGTCTCTAACCACCGGTACATCTTCAATACATTTTTATTCCGGTTCGACTGTCTTAACATGAGCTAAGATAGCTTGATATCCCTTCATTAGATATTTGCGGGTTTTGATACAAGAGATGATATTTAGTTTAGAACCACTTGTTTCTCCTTGAACGATTAGGGTTTCACCATTTTCTAGAGGGATGTTAATGGTTTTCTTATAGCACATGATTGCAGCTCTTAATGGGCGTAACCAATCCATTCCTACAACTACGTCAAAGCTTCCTAACACGACTGGCAAAAGGTCGATCTTAAAGTGTTTATCGGCTAGGATCAGATCACAGTTTTTATACACATTGTCTACTTTCATAACCTTTCCATTTGCTACTTCTACAAGTCGTTTAATTTCTAAGGCTTTTGGTTTTTCGGAGAATAAGGTACAAAATTCAGTAGACACATAACTTCTGTCGACACCAGAATCAAATAAAAAAGTAGCATAGATGTTGTTAACAAGAAACGTACCCGTTATCACTTCAGCATCCTCACGGGCTTCTTCGGCAGTTATCACAAAAGCACGACTCTTAGCATTACCATTGTTACCCTTGTTCTTTGGACACTGATTGCGAACATGTCCAACTTCTCCACAATCATAGCAAGTTGGAACAAAAATGTTTGCCTTTGTAGCGGGAACTTTACAATACTTAGCTATATGACCAGTCTTCTTGCACTTGGTGCAATGAGCCATACACTTCCCATTATGATGCCTATCACAACGATTACATTGTGGTTTTGTCCCAGCATAACCACTTCTAGAACTATCGGCAGCTTTCTTGTTTGACCCTTGACTTGAACCTTGAGATGGTTCAAACTTTCTCTTACCCTCACTAGACTTAGCCTCGGCTTGTTTATTAGCCGCGGCCTTTCTCCTCTTAGCCATCATCAAATTTTGAGACATAAGTATCACCGCATCCAAGGTCTCCTTACTAGCAGCAATAACGTTTCCTTGAATCTCATCAGGAAGACCTTCTATGTATCGCTCAATCTTCTTTTGTTCAGTTGGTACCATATCCGGACACAAAGAAACCAACTCTATAAACCTGTTGGTATAAGCTTCAATGTTAGTACCAATGACCTTCAATTCCCAAAACTCCACTTCTAGCCTTTGAATTTGACTCGTTGGGTAAAACTTATCCGTCATCATTCTTTTCACAACGGCCCATGGAATAGCATTAGCAGCATCTAGCCCCATAGTTTGGGCATAAGCGTTCCACCAAGTCAAGGCAAGGCCACCTAGTGTGTGAGTGGCATACTTCACATTGTCGGCTTCCGCACAGTTACAAATACGAAAGATTGATACGACTTTTTCAAACTAACGAGTTAGCTCAACTGCTTCCTCATTCCCATTGAAGGATAGAGGCTTACAGTTCATGAACTCCTTGTAGGTGCATGATGTAGGTGGATTCCCTTGATTGTTCCCTTGATTATTGTTGCCTTGGGCGGCAGCAAGCAGTTGTTGAAATTGTGCGGGTGTCAAAGTGACGTTTGGAAGAGTGTTAGCACCACGAGTTGATTGAGCCATGATCTTTAATACATAAAACAGTATTAGTTGAAGAGTTATGGTGCTAATAAGTTATAAATTGTTTAATAAATGCACAACTTTCTCACAACAAGTAATAGGGAATATATGTAAGAGAAAACAACAAGATGTAGTCAAAACACTTAAATTTTATTAAACATCACAAAGATAACTAACATATTTTATTACACGGTATGAAAACTAGAATAAACACGAAACGAAACAAAGATAGTAGTTTTAGGCAAAGCCTTTACAATGAATGGAAACACTAATACGAAAATGGAAAACATGTGCTAGAAGGACACTATCTAATGGTACTCTTTGAAGAAATCTTCAAAATCCTTCATTGACTTATCTTGAAGTGCTTTCATGTCGACCATTATCTTCCCCAATTGATCTTGGTTCTTCTCGACCTTAGCCAATCGGGCATGAACAGGCGCTTGCTCTTTATCCCCTAGGAGATCTTGAACATCTTTCATGAAACCTTCAAATACTTGGTGCTTTTGCCTTTGGTACTTGATAAAATTAGACATGAAATCAAAGATGCTCTCTTGCTCCTTTTCCAACCTATCTTGGCGTTTAATGATCATTGCCAAGTCGGTGGTGTCTTGTCTTTTAAAAGGACCGGGGATAACACTAGTAAGGGTCTCGGGTTCCTTCCTCTTTAGAGAGTGAGGTGTGTCAACAGGGGGTTTGGATTTGGGTTCTTCCTCCTTGTCATCCCTATCATAATTTGCATCAGTGCAGGATTCTCCCATAGAAGGAGAGTGTGGAGGAGTAGCGGACGTGTAAACGGGTGATGTGGGCGGTGTAGCAGGTTCATAAACCGGTGATGCGGGTGGAGTAGTAGGTGTGTAGACCGGTGAGTTAACGGATCCTTCAGACTCGTTGTCGGAGATGATGATCGAGCTAACGTGAGACTTCCTAAAAGACACGAAAGAACTAAGTTAGGAAAGTTCTAAGGAAGATGCAAAAGCACGAATTAAAATGTAAAGGAAAGTACTTAAAAATCGAGGCAGGAAAGGTTATAGACCTATGGATTACTAAGACACCCTAACTAACACATAAGGCACATATAAAATGCAATCCTGGTTCTCTATAACAACCTGACTCTGATACCAATCTGTCACACCCCCTAAATGGAACCGGGGGTAATCTGTGACTAACCAATATCATAACACAAGAGTAAAGCGAGAACGACTCTATATGAGACGTTTTACTTAAAAATTAATGTATTTAATGCAGCGGAATGTAATAAGTCATTACAATTTGTAAATCCAAAATGTAAATGTAAACTAAATTGTTTTAATGCAATAATGTAAATGATAATATGCGGACTCCAAAAGCAGCAAAGTCCAAAATAGCACACAAATTCTTTAGCAATCTTCACCTGAGACAAAACATGCTTAAAAAGTCAACCAAAAAGGTTGAGTGAACAACATAGGTTTAATATATAGTTTTAGACCACAAGATTTAGTTATCAAAAGCAAATGCTGAAATTATGATATCGAGACGTAAATAAAGTTACCCCAGGACACCTTGAACTGTCAGTGTTGTTTAATCATTATTATGTAACCAAAGACCAATGGTCAAATGGATAGAGACGTCACTCTCAATAGCGCTATTCAAAATAACTAAGCTTGCCTTTATACGTAGCAATTAACGATATCATGGTAGGGATTTAGCATGAATCAAAGCATGTCAGCACAGTTAAACAGTTTTCAGGTACATGTGTCTAAGCGTAAAACAGTTTGAAAGCAAACATGTGTCTCACCCCAACAGTTATAAAATAAGTAATAGTGAAAGTTTAAAAAGTGGGGCTATGAAGTTCACCTTATTAGCAGATAGGTATTCCACGCAAGTAGTAAGTACGAAATGTGTAATCGAGGATCTCAACCTAGAGATATAATATTCGATTAGGTAATGTCCAATAGACATATAGCTTGTTTATTAATACAGTAAACTATATTAACAGTGACCGTTTTTGAGAAAGTTATATGTATATATGTGATAATATACTTAGTGTTATAAGTGTTACTACCTAGGTATGTATACATGTTACACCAATATTAGTATTATTAGTTACATTAACTATTCAACTATTGAGTAAGTTATGATTATATGTTATGTATATAATTATATCTATGTGATACATACATATATTCTTTATTCATTATTATTCATGTATGTGTTCACTACTATACAATATATTTATATATATATACATTAGGTGTTACATATAGATAGGTGTAAGATGTTACATATATATATATATATACTCATTACTTTTTATTATTAAGTTTACTAACTTATGTATCTTACATAATGCAAATTCATACATACATTCACATGTACATACACATACATATACACGTATGCATATATTTACATATACACACACATATACATACAGTGTATACATGCACATGCGTACATATGCATGCACGTACACCATGATCACCTTACTAATCCATAAACTTAACCTAATTCTTTTAATCAAAATCTTTATAATTAACATAAAATCATAAGTTTTCTTCATAATTACTAGTTACCCTAATCATAACAACCATAATCATACTTGTTATCACCTTTTAATCATACTTTTAATTATACTTTTACTTTAATCATACCCATTATATTATTACTAATCAACTTTCATTAAACCTACTTTACCTTATTACTCCATAATTATAATTCATACATCTTTTATCATTATCACAATCTAGTTACTACATAAAATCATAACTACTATTAATAACTAATTATAATACTTGATCATAATCCTTTTCAATAATCATAATAATTAACCTTACAACAATTCATAAATATTTATAAACTTTAAACCTTATTATTCATACTTCAATATTATACTTAACATAATATCTAGCAATACTTATGTGTAATTAAATAAAGACAAGATCACTAGGGTTATTAGGATACCTTAGGGTTTAATGACCAAGAATGATGATGACAATGGTGCGTACAGAAAAATAGAAAGCAAGCAGGAGCAACACGACCCAGACAAGGCCTGTTTGGGTCAGAATCAACACGACAGAACAGCAGTAACCTGGGCTGGTTTTGATCACGATTTGCAGAAACAGAAACAGAAAATAAACGCAGCAACAATCAGAACAATGAGTAACCTTAGGCTGTAAAAAGGTATCGAATTATTCAATAGAGAACAGAAGAAGACTTACTCAATTTCCTGGGCTGTTTGGTTTGACAGAATAACAGGTACAGCAGCAATTTTTATTCGACAAAACTTTAGATGGAAAGCAGGCTGGATTGCTGGTGATAATTCAGTCAACAAGTGCAGGTTGAATGAGGGTTTTTGTCGATAGGATGGTTGAGGGAAAGCAGGAGGTACTCGATAATGAAACTGGAGAGAAAACAGGTGATTTGATCGACTGAATGCAGGTGAATCTGTGGTGATTTAATCTGATAATTCACGATAGCTTTTATAGATAAATTGGGTTTCCTAATTGCACTATGATTCTTGGGGATTAAGGAAGAAATTAGAGATAAACTAGGATAAAAAGACTTGGAGTTCAAGCTGCAGAATATACAGCCGATACATATCAGATACATATGATCTTATTTATTTTTTTATATGGCTTTTTACTTATTTATTTATGTATTATATATTTTCTTTTATTATTATTATTATTATTATTATTATTATTATTATTATTATTTATTAATATTGTAAATATTAGGGTTACATTTATTTAGATACATTTTATTTATATATATTAGACCCTAACTTCTATTAATTAACTTTGGTTCTAATTAGTTTGTCGTAATTTTTATAGTTTATACAATATCACTTATAAGTATTTATATACATTTACAGTTTGTATAATAAAGATAATACACAAAAACAAAAACTTTATATAACATGAAATATCGATCAAAAGTTAATATTCAATCAACGGTTTGTTAAACAAGGTTTACGAGTACATAAAGTCCTATTAATGGAACAGAAATAATAGATATAGCAGAAATGAAAAGAAAAATTGAGGGTTGTCATACAAAAAGATCTAAAGTTGAACCCTCTCACCTCCAAACCAAGTCTTGCATACATGTACCCATCAACAGTTCCTGTCATAATTCTTGCTCAATCAAACCTAAGCCGAGTACCCTTCAACTACCATCCTACGATTGATTTCGTTTTTCTATTAAAACGAGACCAAACAACAAACTTTTAATCCCTTGTTTCTACTTTTGTTCTATAATGAGCAAGACAAAGGCTAAACCCTTGTTTTTGTCACTGTAACCCTTCATGATATGGCATCACTTCTGCTCACTGTTACTATTCAAACGAGACCCAAGTACCCCACAACAGTCCACTGGCTACTGCTATATATTCGTGATTAGTTATGGGCTGTTGTTATCAATCACCACCTATTGTTACCGTAAGCAATATTAATCGAAGGTGCTGCTGCTCATTCTTTTAACTGTAACCATTATGATGATGAACCGTGAAATAAAGGAGGTGATACATAATTATGATGGTAGGGACGATGAATATGATATTATGAGTGAATCAATGATAATGACTAGTAAGATAGGATTTAATATAAGAATGATAATGGAAGATGATGTGATGATGATGGTATGGTGATGCGATAATAATAATAACCAGTGACTTCGTTAATGAACTTGTTTTATTTTTACCATGGACTTGTTTTAATTGGTGGGCTTTATAGACTAAATTTTGTTATTGGCCTTATTTAATATAAAAGGGTTAACAACCTGGGCCGAGATCCAAATAGATTATGTTGGCCGTTTTGGTTTAGTTCCAATATTAGATGATATCCCGTTTTGATAATTAAAGGTCGATGATGATGGTGATAATTTAGATGATAATAATAATAAAGGATGATAATGAAAAGGAAATCAGTTGATTATTGGTTAAATAAGTTAAATTTAAGAATTATAACATAAAAACAACTGCAGAGGAGTGGTTAAGTGTTTGGTCGTTAATCGAGAGGTCGCGAGTTAGAGCCCGCGCTGGGGAAATTTTTTTGGGGAAGCTTGTTACTTTGAGGTAGTTTATTATTATTATTATTATTATTATTATTATTATTATTATTATTATTATTATTATTATTATTATTATTATTATTATTATTATTATTATTATTATTATTATTATTATTATTATTATTATTATTATTAAAGTTATCATTTTGATTAAAATTATCATTTTAGTTAAAAGTATCATCAAAAGTATCATATTATTTAAAAGTAACATTATTATTATTATTATTATTATTATTATCATTATTATTATTATTATCATTAAACATGATTTTATCATTATTATTATAACTATTATTATCATTATTTTTATTACTAGTATTATCATTATTATAAGTATCATTATTTTTAATATATTATTATTATCATTATTATTATTACTACAAATAAAATAACTAGTATTATTATCAAAAATTAATACTGTAATTATAAAACCTAAATATTATTATTTTCAACACTGTGTTAATATTATTAAAATCATTATTTTAACAAACTAAAAGTTATTTATATAAAAATATATCAGATACATATATGATAACTATATGAATATTACATTACTATTTTAAATAAGTAATATATAATTAATATATATACAAACAGGTTTGATTATTATTATATGGTAATTATATGTGTTAATATATATATACTTGATATAGGTTCGTGAATCCGAGGCCAACCCTACACTTGTTCAATATCGTCATATGTATTTTTACTACAAAATACAGTATGGTGAGTTCATTTGATTCTCTTTTACTCTTTACATTTTTGGGACTGAGAATACATGCGCTACTTTTACAACCGCTTTATTAAATGCTTTTGAAATACATTTTGAACTACGAATACATGAAATTCTTTTATAAATGTTTGACGAGATACACACAAACAAAACATTCCTCGAATGAATTATGTGGACGTGATAATTGCCACCATTGAAATATGTGGACGTGATAATTGCCACAATTGATATGAATATTTTTCCCCTGATTATTATTGCTTGGTAACCTAAGAATTAGGGAACATCACTAATTTTGAGAATTAGTGCACGCCTAATTGACGCGAATCCTAAAGGTAGCTACCGAGTTTAACACCCCCACCCAGAATGTTCACTAGACGGAAGGGCTAGTGGGCGTGGTGTTTAGTACTTCGAAGTTTATATGATTATTATACAAACGAGATGTTCTATTTTGGGGATATTATTATGCGCATTATATGTTAAGGTCGGTTACCAAGCCAAGCTATGAAAGCAATGAAAAGTGAAAGTTATGTATCGAGAGAATGACTTTATACACAGGTTATGTGTATGTTATTTTTGTGCACGAGATATGTGTACAGTTACTAAGATTTATGAAAAATGATTTTGTACACGAGAAAGGTGTACTGTATTTAAAAGATATCGCATTACATTACAGGTGGGTATAGGATTCGGGCCCATTTGTACCATGCAGCATTTAAATCTTGAAGTCTATCAAAATTACAGAATTTTATTGTTTTATGATAAAATTATGAACTTACCAACCTTTTGGTTAACACTTTAAAGCATGTTTATTCTCAGGTATGAATGAAATCTTCCGTTGTGCATTTGCTCATATTACATGGAGTCGTTCATGGCATATAGACGGTCAGAACCTCGCAATGGGACCAACTGTTGAAGACTTCGTCCAGATGGATTAGGACGGGTCACTACAGGTGGTATCAGAGCAGTGGTCTTAGCGAACCAGGTCTTGCATTAGTGTGTCTAACTGATAGTTGCTTAGATGCATTAGTGGGTCTGGACTTTGACCGTGTCTGCATGTCTAAAGTTTTGCTTATCATTTCGTGTTGAAAATTACATGCTTATCATTCTTAGGGAATCAGTTGCTTATCATCTTAAGTCTAGACACATCTTACTGCATTTAGTACACCGATAGTGTATAGACAAAAATTCATATCTTAGCGTATCTGTTACTATAGACCTTTCCTAACAGCTTCCGTAGATTCCTCCGTAACTTATGGGATTTTAGTATTATATATGCATATATAAATTGTGTATTGCAGGATACTAATCTGCATCCTATAGTCTATTTCATATCGAAAATCTTTCATCTGATCGTACGAGATAAATCCCTCAACCAGTTCGAGTCCCTCAGATTCCGATAGCTATTCCGATAGTTATTCCGACAACTATTCCGACATGGATATTAACTTAAGCTCCGAAAGCAGTGTCTCCAGAATGAATCAACCAATCAGCCATCCCCAATTCATCTGATGGCTTCGTAGTTGACTTATTCAATGAAGATGATAATAAGTCGATCCTTTCCACCAACCGAATTCACCTCTTGACGAAGAACCTGAAGCACTTACCGGCGAACCTGTTCATAATACCATTTTCTCTCTCATTTCCTGAATATCTCGTCACGATTATATACTATCTCAAATTCTAAATCTTATGTATCTGCTCGTTCCGACCGACAATCATCCCGGAATAATAGAAGAAGTCAACGAACTTTGCGCTCGAGTAATCAATCTGGAGAATATGGTGCAAAATTTACCAGCTTCAACAACATCACCGGCACCAATAGTACCATCAATAACAGCACCAGTACCATCAATAATCCACGCCTCAACATCCCAATCAATACCTCGAGCATAATCATCGTTCTACATGACGTTCTACATTATTTATCTTCGTACGACATGACGATTATGTAATCTCTAATGTTCTAGAGATTATATATTCTTGTTCTAACGGTAAATCAAATGAGTTTAATATCATATTGACTCATTAAATCCATGATTACATCTGAAGAGAATATATATGTAAGTATAGTTTCATAAAGATTGTAATTAAAAATTCCTTTGTACAAACTGTTAATGGTGAAAATATTTTAACGGGTAGGTAATACCCGAGGAATATTTAGATTTCACATTAATAAGTTACATTGTAAATTCTTCGAATCTGATTCAATGTTCATTTACTATTCTACTTACATTCACAGATATACGAATCCGTTCACCACAGAGTAATCATTTTTATTCAATTTCATATTTGGATTTTAACTTATCAGAATCCAACAGGTGGCATAATAAAGAAAATATTGGACAATTAAAATGAATTAGAATATTGGTTATAAACATATGAAACTAAACAATTCTTCAAGTCTGCCACTTGATTTCATATTAAACCTCATTTGTATCTTGACAATTCCAGTCCGCGTTCAAACCTTTCATAATTCTTGAAAACACTTCAATCGAGAGGATGAACCAACCGCACTTCATCTACGGAAGAAAAGATGGATGCGTATAGTTATGCACCTGAAAACACTCGGAACATGAGTAAAGGTTTAAAATGTATCTGTGCTAACTCTTTGGGAGTTGTTATTACCAAAAATAACTTTGCAATTCCTTTTCAAATTAGTCAATTTTGTCACAGCTCCAGCAAGTCAACTTCGACTTTTCATTCGAAACAACCTTATTATAACCTTGATATATATACGTGCTCTTTTATTGTTATCCCAGAACCTTTTATATTTCACCACATCACCAGCAGACATACCAGCAACCTCGTTGCTCCTTGGCTTAAATCTCTCCGACAAATTACTATATTTATCTATTGAAGTCTTATCATGAACTCATCCACACCTTGTAACAAAAATTGCCATACCAATTACCAGAAATCAGCAATCAGTATTTTGAATCTCGCAGCATGTCTACATCAACAGTCATATGTATACATATAACATTTATCTCTTAGAATTATGATCTTACATTCTGAAATTCTGAAAAGCACCCAGTCTACAAATCAATACTCCAAATTTTGAAAAAGCTGAATGAAGCAGCAGAAACTATAGACAACCGTAAACGACCTTAACCGTCGGAAGCTTGATGATGAAGAGTAGTATGTTGGCAAAGCTCAGAAAAGTTGGTACTGAAAAACGGATTGAGCTAACCATGAAGGAGACAAAGGACAAATACAAGGACCAAACACTATATTCCAAGAATCCAGGTAATTCTAGATCCGATGAAATCTTTATAAAATATCTTGCTCCGAAGTCATGTTAAAATATTACGGAAAATTTTTCTTCATCAACCTTCGAACTTAGAAATTCCAAAATATCATCATAAATATCTTCGATATTTCTGAGGATATTTTCATAAATATTCTTGTCCGAAATTATCTACATCTTCATGTTTTCTGCATTCTATTATATTGAAAACTTCTGTAAAATCTAAGTATAAATTATGAATGAATTGTGGAGAAGTGTTGGGAATTGAAGCATGGGTTAGTATAATATAATGACGCTTGGCCAACGTGACTATATTACAGTAAGCCATGCTGAGTTTCTAATGAAACATGATGATGGTTCACAGTAGATCATACCATCATCATGTGCCATGTTACATAACTCTTTCATTCTGCTTAACTTCTGAACATATCAAGAAAGTATATTCTTGATAGTTCTATCCTCTGTGATTATGGTAATTTACCAAATCAAATCGTGCTATTACGTTCCTTCCTGCTTAGAACATTATAATCATTCAAAACGCTATATCTACGAATTCTGGACCATTATTCACTTGATTTAGAATCGGGAAAAGAAAACAAGAGCATGGAGCTCCGAAATATAAAGGAAAATATAAAGCCGATCACAAACTCATAAGTTACAAACCGTGTATATCAATTCGGATAGCAACATAAATACACGGGAGAATGAAAAACACTATAACCCCAAGGTAATAGTAGAAGTTAACAGATTCCTCCGGTGGTAGATGAAAAATGAGGATGACAGAAGCAATTGTCAGAAGAAGGACAAGGATCAGTACTGGATTAAGCATTTTTACAATCTTTAGAAGTATGGATTAAGGAAGAAAGTATAAGAATGGCGAGAATAATAAAATGGAAGAGATAAATTTATAACGGAAATACCCGACAGGGCAATCGAGGCAGATGACCGCATTTAATTAAAGAGATCTTATTTTTCTTAATCGTTGACGAATCAAATCTTATATAGACAACGAAGGTTTTCTTTGAAATTCCTTGAATTCTGGAATTCAACAGTGACTACGTCAAAAGTTAAGACGAATCTCTATTTACTTCATTTCACTCTTTTGTCATAGCTTCATTCATTCTCTTCGAATAATCGAATTATTTTAACTATATTACTCAATGATGATAAAACTCTATTTATCAACTCATATTCGTCATGAAAACATTTTTTATTGTTAGCCATGACGACCACGATCAAATTTCGGGACGAAATTTCTTTAATGGGTAGGTACTGTGACGACCCGAAAAATTTTGACTAATTTTAAACCAAATTCTCGATACGATTTAATATTTTCGACACAATAAGCAAAGTCTGTTAAGTTGAGTCTCAAAAATTTTGAACTGATTCATATGTTCAATTGACCATCGACTAGTTTCGACGATTCATGAATCACTATTTGTAAATAGATACATATATATTTATATATATACATATATATTAATTATTATAAAATTAAAATATTATAAGAGTTAATTAATTTTGTAAATAAAATAATATATGATATCTTTATTATTAATATATATATATATATATATATATATATATATATATATATATATATATATATATATATATATATATATATATATATATATATATATATATATATATATATATATATATATATATATATATATATATATATGTATATATATGTAAGGTATGTTGAATGTATATTTATATGGTTTCGAATTTATTTAGTAAACGATAATAGCACTCGTTTGTCAGTCGATCGATATTAAGCAAGTTAAACTCAAACTTATATAATTTTAAAATAAACGGTAATACGAAAATGAGTTATATGAATCATAGGCTTATTAAAAATGTAATTAAGAGCTAATTGTTAAATTTGAACACTTTTCATATTTTACCTGGAATCGAGCGCGAACAGCGGTGTAATTTTTATTTAACAGTTAATGACCGATTTCTATACCATAATGATCAGAATAAGTAACTTTACTTAATATAAAAATTTGGGATTTTTCTGAAGATATTTATTCGCCACTGAATAACAATGGAGCACGAAATAATACCCTAAAACTTATGTCAACTAAATAGTAACCGATGGCTATCCTATTTAAGTTTCTGTGCTTGATTGGATGATTGAATTTATTTTTCACATTCACTTACTGCGTTATGATTAATATATAATATATATATATATAAATAAATAATTACGCCTAAAAGAATCTGTTATACATCCAAACCATTAGTTTTGATTTACCGTTTAACCATGATAAAATGTTGACAAACATACACATATATCTCTCACATGTGCTGTTCTTTTCATCACTTTTCTACTAATTTGTTATATGTTGCAATCAACTTTAAAGATATCACCAAACTAGTGTACCATTATTCAATTTTATTTTACTTGCTACTAGTTCCTTTTCTTTACCACTCATATAATATATTATACCTATCTAATTCTATATACATACATTCACACTTGCATAGAGATTTATATCTCAATTGTGACCACCTTCCTCCTTTGGTACACACCATCCAGAGACACCTTTCACCTCACCACCTTCCATCAGCTTCACACCAACCTTGCACCACCGAAAGACCACCACAAAAACAATCACCCTAGACTCCTTGGTTACTACTCCTCTTCATGCTACTACTCGTCTCTTTTGTTTATTTAGTTTAGCAAGACCATAAAAACCTGTTACAACTACTATAACATGCTACGAGCTGCCTTCTGTTCCTGATTTCATAGCCACCACAAAGCAATTAAACTACTATGCTACTACTCATCATTTAGTTGCTACTATTTTCTTATGTTAACCGGACATCAACACCAACGACACCATAATATTCCTACAGCTACTACTACGCTGCGAATCTTTTTCTGTTCGATCTGCTTAAACATCAACACAAAACAAAGGTATCTACTTCTGAATACATCTATTTATTCCTGTTCATCGACACCCAAAAAGATCTAAAGTTGAACCCTCTCACCTCCAAACCAAGTCTTGCATACATGTACCCATCAACAGTTCCTGTCATAATTCTTGCTCAATCAAACCTAAGCCGAGTACCCTTCAACTACTACCCTACGATTGATTTCATTTTTCTATTAAAACGAGACCAAACAACAAACTGTTAATCCCTTGTTTATACTTTTGTTCTATAATGAGCAAGACAAAGGCTAAACCCTTGTTTTTGTCACTGCAACCCTTCGTGATATGGCATCACTTCTGCTCGCTGTTACTATTCAAATGAGACCCAAGGACCCCACAACAGTCCACTAGCTACTACTATATATTAGTGATTAGTTATGGGCTGTTGTTATCAATCACCACCTATTGTTACCGTAAGCAATATTAATCGAAGGTGCTGCTACTCGTCCTTTTAACTGCAACAATTATGATGATGAACCGTGAAATAAAGGAGGTGATACATAATTATGATGGTAGGGACGATGAATATGATATTATGAGTGAATCAATGATAATGACTAGTAAGATAGGATTTAATATAAGAATGATAATGGAAGATGATGTGATGATGATGGTATGGTGATGGGATAATAATAATAACCAGTGACTTCGTTAATGAACTTGTTTTATTTTTACCATGGACCAGTTTTGATTGGTAGGCTTTATAGACTAAATTTTGTTATTGGGCTTATTTAATATAAAAGGGTTAACAACCTGGGCCGAGATCCAAATAGATTATGTTGGCCGTTTTGGTTTAGTTCCAATATTAGATGATATCCCGTTTTGATAATTAAAGGTCGATGATGATGGTGATAATTTAGATGATAATAATAATAAAGGATGATGATGAAAAGGAAATCAGTTGAGTATTGGTTAAATAAGTTAAATTTAAGAATTATAACATAAAAACAACTGCAGAGGAATGGTTAAGTGTTTGGTCATTAACCGAGAGGTCGCGGGTTCGAGCCCGCGCCGGGGCAATTTTTTTGGGGAAACTTGTTACTTTGAGGTAGTTTGTTATTATTATTATTATTATTATTATTATTATTAATATTATTATTATTATTATTATTATTATTATTATTATTATTATTATTATTATTATTATTATTATTATTATTATTATTAAAGTTATCATTTTGATTAAAATTATCATTTTAATTAAAAGTATCATCAAAAGTATCATATTATTTAAAAGTAACATTATTATTATTATTATTATCATTATTAATATTATTATCATTAAACATGATTTTATCATTATTATTATAACTATTATTATCATTATTTTTATTACTAGTATTATCATTATTATAAGTATCATAATTTTCAATATATTATTATTATCATTATTATTATTACTACAAATAAAATAACTAGTATTATTATCAAAAATTAATACTGTCATTATAAAACCTAAATTTTATTATTTTCAACACTGTGTTAATATTATTAAAATCATTATTTTAACAAACCAAAAGTTATTTATATAAAAAAATATCAGATACATATATGATAACTATATAAATATTACATTACTATTTTAAATAAGTAATATATAATTAATATATATACAAACGGGTTTGATTATTATTATATGTTAATTATATGTGTTAATATATATAGACTTGATATAGGTTCGTGAATCCGAGGCCAACCCTACACTTGTTCAATATCGTCATATGTATTTTTACTACAAAATACAGTATGGTGAGGTCATTTGATTCCCTTTTACTCTTTACATTTTTGGGACTGAGAATACATGCGCTACTTTTACAACCGCTTTATTAAATGCTTTTGAAATATATTTTGAACTACGAATACATGAAATGCTTTTATAAATGTTTGGCTTGATAGACACAAACAAAACATTCCTCGAATGAATTATGTGGATGTGATAATTGCCACCATTGAATTATGTGGACGTGATAATTGCCACAACTGATATGAATATTTTTCCCCTGATTATTATTGCTTGGTAACCTAAGAATTAGGGAACATCACTAATTTTGAGAATTAGTGCACGCCTAATTGACGCGAATCCTAAAGGTAGCTACCGGGTTTAACACCACCACCCAGAATGTTCACTAAATGGAAGGGCTAGTGGGCGTGGTGTTTAGTACTTCGAAGTTTATATGATTATTATACATACGAGATGTTCTGTTTTGGGGATATTATTATGCGCATTATATGTTAAGGTCGGTTACCAAGCCAATCTATGAAAGCAATGAAAAGTGAAAGTTATGTATCGAGAGAATGACTTTATACACAGGTTATGTGTATGTTATTTTTGTGCACGAGATGTGTACAGTTACTAAGATTTATGAAAAATGATTTTGTACACGAGAAAGGTGTACTGTATTTAAAAGATATCGCATGTACATTACAGGTGGGTATAGGATTCGGGCCCATTTGTACCATGCAGCATTTAAATCTTGTGGTCTATCAAAATTACAGAATTTTATTGTTTTATGATAAAATTATGAACTCACCAACCTTTTGGTTGACACTTTAAAGCATGTTTATTCTCAGGTATGAAAGAAATCTTTCACTGTGCATTTGCTCATATTACATGGAGTCGTTCATGGCATATAGGAGGTCAGAACCTTGCAATGGGACCAACTGTTGAAGACTTCGTCCAGATGGATTAGGACGGGTCACTACAGTGAAGGCCTTGTAGGAGCATCCTACACGATTTCCTGTGGAGTTAGTTCCACTGCTAGACCCTGAGTGATTGTTATTGTTTTGCAATGCAGCCTACACTGCGGCTATGTTCACAGCAAGGAAAGTACGAAAATTTTCCTCGCTCATGTTCAAGAATTGTTTGGTAGTTGGTGCCATTTCCTTCAAAAATAGCCAAAAGAGTTAAGTTAATCATATAGAATATTAGGAGTAGTTAATAGTATTTTGTAGCATAATATGAACTTATTATTATAAAAACCTTTTCTTCATATTAGCGTTTTATAATTGTATTTCGGGTTGTACCTACCCATTAAAGTTCATACTTAATAGCTAATACACAAATTAACTACTACGATTCTATCATGAAAAACTATGGTAAGTTATTATGTTATCACATAATAAGTAGTAATAATAATAATAAACCTTCCATGCTTATTTTTATTATTATACAGGAATAAGGAAAATTACATCGCAGATTTTCACACCAACTTAAACACACGTTATAATACATATATTACAAGGTACGGTGAAATGGTAATAACTGCGAACTCTTCATTCGGATTTATTAGCTTCTTCTTCTTCAGACTTAGTTCTTTTTGCCAACTGTTTGCCGAAGTGCGTACCACCCCTAATACGAGCAGCCCTTTTCTCACACTTTTCAGAAAAATCTAGCCTCTTTGATGTTCCAGGTCGATAATCAAAGTTTAAGTGGTACGGGTGTTTTTGGTATGATTGATCACGGTTATTCCTGATAACTAAAGGTCCATAGGGTTTGTTATCGGGTTTCTCTATTTTGAAAGATAAAGATTTCCCCCAATTCTTTATCTTTCCTTTATTATACTGTGCCGGTGTAATTTCTACTTCATCGGAATTCTCTTCGAGATTCTCTTCCAGTTCCTCGAGACGTTGTGATTATTCCCAATATTTTGCTTCTTCAGTGGTGACACCATCGACTAACTTTTGTCTTGGTACAATGGTTGAAGATTTTGATTCCCTATCTGAGTCGCTTGAGTGACTAATGTAATCGGAGTCGCTTGATAGACTAATGGGATCGGAGTCGCTTGATAAACTAATGTGATCGGATGAAGTCATCTATCACATAATAGCAAGCATGCTAAGAGATTAATATATCTTATAATATTTACATGTTAAAAATATATAGTTTTCAACAAAAATGTTAGCAATCATTTTCAAAGCAGACACGGTCGAAGTCCAGACTCACTAATGCATCCTAACAAACTCGGTTAGACACACTAATGCAAATTTCTGGTTCTCTAAGACCAACGCTCTGATACCAACTGAAATGTCCCGTTCATATCAATTATAAACGTTTTATATTAATTGTTTTCATTGCTAGGTTTTGACATCTATATGAGACGTTTTTCAAAGCCTGCATTCGTTTTAAAAAGAAACCATAACCATTATTTCATTTATAAAGGTTTAATTGACATAAAATAGATTATCAATGATAATCTAACAATACAAAGTTTTTACACAACCATTATAATATATTACAATAATAGATTTTCGAATGCAGTTTAAACATTTTAACACAAAAATGCTGACTTCAAATCTTGACCTTAGACAGCATACAACAGCGGAAGCTTTTTAGTAATCACCTGAGAATAAGACATGCTTAAAACGTCATGAAAAATGTTGGTGAGTCATAGGTTTAACCTAAATAAAAATTCGTAACAACAGGCCGCAAGATTTCATTTTATAAACATGCATAAATTTCATCTGCATAAAAATCATTCATTTGATAAGTTTCCTGATAACCGACATTAACAAAATGCATATAAAATATCCTTAACAGGAACCTCATCTGAAAAATCGAAGTAAATTAGCTGTTCAAATTCTTTGACTGAGGATCGTTAGTTCCCATAGATCTATCTCAATTAGTGGTAAAACAATAATTCTTAGGCTACCAAGCAAAAACAGGGATATCCGGTATAACAAATCCATCATGGAATGTAGTTTCAATACTTGTGCCTATTTTATAAAACATTTATAAAACTGCATGTATTCTCATCCCAAAAATATTAGATAGTAAAAATTAGACTATAACTCACTTGAATAGATTTTCAAATCGTCAAAGAATTAAGACTTGGTCTCGACAGGATTCACGAACCTAATAACGATATTATAAGTCAAAATATGCTATAATTAATATTTCATACTTATAATACTTTTAATTGTCCAACGTTAGTAGTCCAATGTTTGTAGTCCAAATAGTCCAATATATAATCTTAGAATTTAATCAGGACATATGTATACGTATTGTTCAAGACTCAATCATGACTCATTGTACGCGTATTGTCTTAGAATTAACCCAGACGTATTGTGTACATGGTGTCTTACAATTTATCCGAACGTATTGCATAACTGCTGCCTTAACTAATCAAGATTATATTATATTGTCTCGGAATTAACCAAGACTAGTATATTACAAGGAAATAGTCATGACATATATAAATACATGTAGGATATAGGAAAATTTAGCTAGGATATGGTTAGTATAGATTTTTAATAAAATTTCACGTAGCTAATTAGTTTGTTTCTAACCAATATTGTTTTGCCCATAATTTCTTCATTATAAATCGGATTTGAGTGATTCAAATTGCTATGGTTTTGTAATGAAGTTAATTTTTTATAACTAAACTATAAAAGTATTGGTTTATAGTTAGAGTTACAGGTTTCATATCCATTTAGAAGAAGGTAGTCATATCCATCATAAAAACGACATCTTGATGACCATTTTGAGAAACATACTTCTACTTCGAGTTTAATCACGGTTTTTGGATATATTATCATATTCATAAAAAATAACATTTTCCTAGAATACAACTTTCAAATCAAAGTTTAAGATAGGTTTTAAATATTCAACCCAAAACAGCCCCCGGTTTCTCTACGACGGCGTATGTTCAGTTTTACGGTGTTCTTCATGTTTACTAGTTATATATCCTTATGTTAGCATGTCATATAGATATATTACATGTTGTTCAAGTGTTTTAAGAGTCAAGTTAGAAGGATTAACTTTATTTGAAAACAAGTCTAGAATTAACTAAACTATGTTCTAGTGATTAAAAGTTATATACTCCGAATAAGATAGCTATATGAATATGAATCCAAAAAGTTTATGAACAAGGTTACTACCTCAAATCAAATGAATAAGGTTGCTGGAAAAATATGGAATTGTTCTTGAGCTTGATGATGTTCTTGAAAGCTTGGAAATTTTAGAAGTAGAATATTGGAATGAAACAAAGTTCAAGTAAGATTACTACTTGATTTAAGATAGTTATGTTTATAGTAAAATTGAATCAAAGCTTGAATATGATTCTTACCTTTGATTTAGAATGAAAAATTGCTGAGATTAGATGAAAGTTATTGATCTTGGATGATTGCTTGAAATGGATTTGAAAGATTGAAAGTAATCTTGCAAATTTGAAAAGTTTCTTGAAGTGTTCTTATATAGTTGTTTTTATGATGATTAAAGCTTGGATTTTGATCTAGTTTTTGATGAAGATGATGAAGGTTATGAAAGGGTTGTTTGATCTTGTAAATAGGTGTTTTTAGAGAGTGATATTTTAATAGAAAAATGAATGAGAAATGATATAGATATATAGATATATAAACATGTAATATAGATACATATAGATATATTTAGTTTGTTTTCTTGCTCATAAGTCATGCTAGTTGTCAAATGGTTGGTTTCACATGTTTCTTAATCATTTAGTACTGCTAAGGAGCTAATTTATTGGTATATACCAATAGTAAATATGTCTAGAAGCTGCGTATAATACGAGTAAACATACTGTATGAATACGAGTAGAATTTTTGAGAAAATTGAATGGGAAAATGAGTATAGCTATCTTTGTTGAGTATTAGTATATTGACATATGAATTTAAGTCTTTCAAAAGTGTACTAATACATCTTAATACGATACATATGTATTCATTTTAATTTAGGAGTTATTACATCGTTAAACGTTATATATATATATATATATATATATATATATATATATATATATATATATATATATATATATATATATATATATATATATATATATATATATATATATATATATATATATATATATATATATATCGTTTCGAAACCCTTAAGTTAGTAGTCTCATTTTGTGTATATAATTCATTGTTAATATACTTAATGAGATACTTAATTACCATTTTATCAAGTTATATATATATATATATATATATATATATATATATATATATATATATATATATATATATATATATAACCATATATAGTTTACTACAATTTATGACTTTCGTGAATCGTCAGACGAACTGGGTGGTCAAATATTTATGTAAAAATCGTTTCAAATATTGAAGTCTTAACAAGTTTGATTGCTTAACATGTTGGAAACATTTATTTATGTAAATATTAATCATATATATATATATATATATATATATATATATATCTACAGAAAAATTCGGGTCGTTACACATACTCATCTATCTAGTTCATTGTGAGGATAACTATTTACTTGTTGGTCTGACTTAGTAATTACGTATTTGAACTAATGTACAAGTTAATTAAACTATGTTATCATTAAAAAGTTAATCCAAGCTAGGAGGAGTGTGAAAGTCCATATGAATACCATTTTTCTTTTATTGTTATTTGCTTAGTTAATTATTGTTTAGTTAATATAAAAAACGGCCCAATTAAACTATGACAAGAATTTAACAAATAAAACATAATTATCGTACTCTCTGTAGGACGAACTTGACTTACCTTTTATCTATTATTACATTGATCGGGCCCGTTTCCTGTAATATGTGCTAGTAGTAAATTAGTTAGTTTTGTTTAATTTATTTAAGAGTGATCTACACACATAAAACTTTTTAACTCCGCTACCGGGGAGTGTGTGTTAATTTTGTTTTGTTTTTATATTTACATTAGTAATTGAAAGATACATATTGGTTGGGTAATGATGTCCAGGTTTCCTTAATACGGATGACTGATTGTTAGATTTTTCGAATAGTCACGAATTATATTGGGATCAAAAGGATCATGCCACTCCGTGCAATCTGGGTGTTATCTTGGACAACATATCTGGTTTGGAAATATTAATTAGTTGATCAAGAACCACGTTTTTTTACTCGTGTTGTAGAAGTCGATTTCTGCAAATAAATTCTTACTTCTTTTCTTTTCTTATATTTTCAGTTTATGACCTGCTCTTCTGAAAGTGATCCATTAATACCACTTTAGTAACCCCGATATTGTTTTTAGGAAAGAAAGTGCTACTATTGAGAACCAAAGTATGGAAGCGCTTATTAAAGCGAATCGTCAAGGTCAAGGCTCTGCTATTACTCGACCCGAGATTGTGAGTGCAAAGGAAGATAATAATGAACAGTGGGAGTGCAAAGGAAGATGCTATTACTATGGAGATTAGTGTCAGTTCAGTGGGAGTGCAAAAGAAGATGCTAATGAACACTTGCGTACATTCACCGAAATTCATAGATTGTTCAAACTGAAAGCTGTTGAGGATGCAGCAATTTATCTTCCAATTTTCCCATAGACTTCGAAGGGGGAAGCAAAATACTGGCTATAATATCTTACTGAAGGAGAGATCACGGGATGATATGGTAAACAAATTCTTGGGAAGATTTTTTCCTGCTTCTATGATTACGCAATTACAGGCTGAAATTACTCAGTTTACACAAAAGAGAAATGAAACTTTGTACAAGGCATGGACAAGATTTGACGAGATGATGAGAGTTTTCCCACAACATGGCTTGTCTATTTGTCAAAAAGTTCAGATTTTCTACAAAGGTGTTGACGTTGCTACAAGAAAAGAAATCAATACCGGTGCTGAAGGGTTGATCATGAAAAAGATACATGATGGGGCATACGCTATCATCACTAACTTGGTTGTACATTGGCGTGAATGCATTGATGCACGGCGCACGGTCACTTTTGTTTATTCTCGATGTCTGTCGTTGTAAGTAATGGCGGAGTTGAGATTCGCTCGCGCGATTAGTTGCTATTAGGTTTTAAATTTATATTTTGCTGGTCTCATGACATATTATACTACCTAACGTAAATATAAGTAAGTGGTAAATATGACTCGAGGTCGTTCAACGACCATATAAACTGCAAACAATAATTTAACCTTTTCTTCTAACTTAATCACAACCCATGGATAGATGAGTTAGATAGATTTTTATATTATATTAAATAATTTGATGGTAATTACACACAATCCACACCCAAACAATATATCAAAATATGTATAAGTTTTGTTATTATTAATAGGATGTTGTTGTAAGTGATTATTAATGTTTTAAAGGATACTTAAAAACCTTCTTTCATAACAAAATATATAATAGAGAGAGAATGTTAAGAGAGAAAGAGAGTTCAGGCTACGAGTGGATCAAGGTTCAACGCCAGAAAAACTTCAACAGATCGGGGCCAGCTTCTAGAAGAGGAGTTCAATACAATAGGACGAGCTACAGAGAACAAGCTTCCAGGATTAATGATGAGTGAGTGACTTCGTTTTTCTTCTACAACTATCCAGAAAGTTGGAACGAGACGGATCTATGGTGGAAGTTCAAAAGATACGGAGATGTTCGAGATGTATATTTAGTAAGAAAAGTACTAGCAAATGGGAAAAAATTTGGAATCGTGAGTGATGTGGTAGCGGAGGGGTATAAAATACTATTAAATTTTTGCAGGAAATACTATTAAATACGATACAGTTTTACACAAGATATTTATTTATTTATAGAATGGATATACTTAAACCTTGCTACAACACTTATAGGCAGTGTACCTAATCGTACAGTAGTGTAGTTTTTAGTAAGTCCGGTTCGTTCCACAGGGAATCTTTTTTAAACAAAGCTCAACGCTATATTAGTTTACTTTTATAAAAATACAAATATATATATAAGTAATATTATTATTATAAAGGGGGGTTTTTACCGTTTAATGACCGGTTTGTCGATTTTAAAACTTTAGTCGCAGTTAAAACCAAATGTAAAATAATAAATAAATACAAGACTTAATTTTAAGCGTAAAGTAAATAACGATAATGAAATTGCGAATAATAAAAGTGCGATAAAATAAACTTGCGATAATTAAAAAGGACGATAATTAAAAGTGCAATTAAATAACAATAAATAAAAGTGCGATAATTAGAAGTGCAATTAAATATAAAATAAAGGAAATTAAATATGAAATAAAAGAATTATGCTTATTTAAACTTCCGTAATCATGATGTTTGACGTGTTGATTTTAGTTTTATGCCCATGGGTTAATTGTCCTTTGTCCTGGATTATTTAATATGTCCGTCTGGTTTTTGTCCATACCAGTCCATCAGTCATAAATATAAAGTGCGAGTGTCCTCGTCAAATTATTCTTATACCCGAAGTTAAATATTCCAACTAATTGGGGATTTAAACTGTAACAAGATTTTAATACTTTGTTTAATAATTACACCAGGTTGTCGACTGAGTGTAACCCAAGGTTTTAATATTTTGTTATCAATTATACCAAGTGTCCTTTGTACATAATTTCACCCCTGTTTTAATTATTCTAGTGGCTATTAATCCATTCCCGTGTCCGGTTAAATGAACGATTATTCGTACATATAAATACCCCGCCCATCGTGTCCGATTGAGTGTATATGGTAATTTATAGGGACGCCCAATTGTAAATCTTTATATTAAAATTAACAAACTATCATTTAGTTAAACAAATATAACGCCCATTAATAGCCCATAGTCTAATTTCCACAAGTGTCGTTCTTTTGTCCAAACCCCAATTATGGTACAAAGTCCAATTACCCAATTTTAGTAATTAGCCCAACATCATGATTACTTCGGATTAAATAAGCATAATAATAACTTAGCTACGAGACATTAATGTAAAAAGGTTGAACATAACTTACAATGATTAAAAATAGCGTAGCGTTACACGGACAGAATTTCGACTTACACCCTTACAACATTCGCTAACATACCCTTATTATTAGAATTATAATTAAAATTAAAATATAAATTATAAATATATATATATATTTTACGTATGAGGAGAAGAAGAAAAAGATGATGATTTGCGATCAGAATTCGGTTGCTTTTATAGGGATTTTTGACTTTTGGGGCTTCGCGACTCGCGGCATTTTTGCCTTCAAACTCCGCGAGTCGCGGAGAATGAAATTACAGCTCAGTCCCTTTGGAGTCTTTCTTGCCGACGGTTTTTATTATTTATTATAATATATAAATAATTATAAGAATTATTTAAATATTATATTATATTTATGTGCATAGTTGACTTGTAATTTTTAGTCCGTTGCGTCGAGCGTTGAGAGTTGACTCATGTCCCGGTTCCGGATTCTCGAACGTCCTTGCGTACAATTTTATATTTTATACTTTGCGTTTTGAATCTTGTACTCTTGTAATTTCAAGACGTTTCTTGTCAATAATTGGAACCTCTTTGATTGTCTTTTGTACTTTTGAGCTTTTTGGTCGTTTGCGTCTTCAATTCGTCGAATCTGTCTTTTGTCTTCACCTTTTATTATTTAAACGAATATCACTTGTAAATAGAACAATTTCAACTAAAAGCTTGTCTTTCTTGAGGAATAATGCTATGAAATATATGTTCGTTTTTAGCATTATCAAATATTCCCACACTTGAGCGTTGCTTGTCCTCAAGCAATATCGTCTTGAAATACTAGAATCACTTCTTTATTCTTCACACTTTGTACATCAGTGATTTCTATACGGCGGTATAAACAATGGTAGTAACGATATGGTTTACAGTTCCACATGACTATAAAAATTTAGATCCATTAAGGAAATTGGATCTTTATGAAAACATTTGATCTTTTGAAAATTAAATCTAGTTTTTACCCTAGATAAGTTTTCCGGAATAACCCTTTACCGGTGTTTGCAAAATATTTTTGTGGGTTTGGTGGGTTTCAGATTTGAAAATTTTAGCTCAAAACTTGCGGTTTTGTGTCACCCACTTGCTAACCTTGTATTTGGAAAGCAACACGTCCAGTTTACTTGTCCCGTATATTACCTTTCGGTAAACTACCATCCGGTTGTAAAGGAAAGCGTTGAACAAGCAACTGTTAAGGCAATGTGTAGTGACCCGAACTTTTCCATGTTTATATATATTAATTGAGATTGATGTTTACATGATTAAATGTTTCCAACATGTTAAGCAATCAAACTTGTTAAGACTTGATTAATTGAAATAGGTTTCATATAGACAATTGACCACCCAAGTTGACCGGTGATTCACGAACGTTAAAACTTGTAAAAAAAACTATATGATGACATATATATGGTTATATATATAGTTAACATGATATTATGATAAGTAAACATATCATTAATTATATTAACAATGAACTACATATGTAAAAACAAGACTACTAACTTAATGATTTTGAAACGAGACATATATGTAACGTTTATCGTTGTAACGACATTTAATGTATATATATCATATTAAGAGATATTCGTACATCATAATATCATGATAATATAATAATTTAAAATCTCTTTTGATATTATAAACATTGGGTTAACAACATTTAACAAGATCGTTAACCTAAAGGTTTCAAAACAACACTTACATGTAACGACTAACGATGACTTAACGACTCAGTTAAAATGTATATACATGTAGTGTTTTAATATGTATTTATACACTTTTGAAAGACTTCAATACACTTATCAAAATACTTCTACTTAACAAAAATGCTTACAATTACATTCTCGTTCAGTTTCATCAACAATTCTACTCGTATGCACCCGTATTCGTACTCGTACAATACACAGCTTTTAGATGTATGTACTATTGGTATATACACTCCAATGATCAGCTCTTAGCAGCCCATGTGAGTCACCTAACACATGTGGGAACCATCATTTGGCAACTAGCATGAAATATCCCATAAGATTACAAAAATATGAGTAATCATTCATGACTTATTTACATGAAAACAAAATTACATATCCTTTATATCTAATCCATACACCAACGACCAAAAACACCTACAAACACTTTCATTCTTCAATTTTCTTCATCTAATTGAACTCTCTCAAGTTCTATCTTCAAGTTCTAAGTGTTCTTCATAAATTCCAAAAGTTCTAGTTTCATAAAATCAAGAATACTTTCAAGTTTGCTAGCTCACTTCCAATCTTGTAAGGTGATCATCCAACCTCAAGAAATCTTTGTTTCTTACAGTAGGTTATCATTCTAATACAAGGTAATAATCATATTCAAACTTTGGTTCAATTTCTATAACTATAACAATCTTATTTCAAGTGATGATCTTACTTGAACTTGTTTTCGTGTCATGATTTTGCTTCAAGAACTTTGAGCCATCCAAGGATCCATTGAAGCTAGATCCATTTTTCTCTTTTCCAGTAGGTTCATCCAAGGAACTTAAGGTAGTAATGATGTTCATAACATCATTCGATTCATACATATAAAGCTATCTTATTCGAAGGTTTAAACTTGTAATCACTAGAACATAGTTTAGTTAATTCTAAACTTGTTCGCAAACAAAAGTTAATCCTTCTAACTTGACTTTTAAAATCAACTAAACACATGTTCTATATCTATATGATATGCTAACTTAATGATTTAAAACCTGGAAACACGAAAAACACCGTAAAACCGGATTTACGCCGTCGTAGTAACACCGCGGGCTGTTTTGGGTTAGTTAATTAAAAACTATGATAAACTTTGATTTAAAAGTTGTTATTCTGAGAAAATGATTTTTATTATGAACATGAAACTATATCCAAAAATTATGGTTAAACTCAAAGTGGAAGTATGTTTTCTAAAATGGTCATCTAGACGTCGTTCTTTCGACTGAAATGACTACCTTTACAAAAACGACTTGTAACTTATTTTCCCGACTAGAAACCAATAATTTTTTTGTTTAGATTCATAAAATAGAGTTCAATATGAAACCATAGCAATTTGATTCACTCAAAACGGATTTAAAATGAAGAAGTTATGGGTAAAACAAGATTGGATAATTTTTCTCATTTTAGCTACGTGAAAATTTGTAACAAATCTATTCCAACCATAACTTAATCAACTTGTATTATATATTATGTAATCTTGAGATACCATAGACACGTATACAATGTTTCGACCTATCATGTTGACATATCTATATATATTTCGGAACAACCATAGACACTCTATATGTGAATGTTGGAGTTAGCTATACAGGGTTGAGGTTGATTCCAAAATATATATAGTTTGAGTTGTGATCAATACTGAGATACGTATACACTGGGTCGTGGATTGATTCAAGATAATATTTATCGATTTATTTCTGTACATCTAACTGTGGACAACTAGTTGTAGGTTACTAACGAGGACAGCTGACTTAATAAACTTAAAACATCAAAATATATTAAAAGTGTTGTAAATATATTTTGAACATACTTTGATATATATGTATATATTGTTATAGGTTCGTGAATCAACCAGTGGCCAAGTCTTACTTCCCGACGAAGTAAAAATCTGTGAAAGTGAGTTATAGTCCCACTTTAAAATCTAATATTTTTGGGATGAGAATACATGCAGGTTTTATAAATGATTTACAAAATAGACACAAGTACGTGAAACTACATTCTATGGTTGAATTATCAAAATCGAATATGCCCCTTTTTATTAAGTCTGGTAATCTAAGAATTAGGGAACAGACACCCTAATTGACGCGAATCCTAAAGATAGATCTATTGGGCCTAACAAACCCCATCCAAAGTACCGGATGCTTTAGTACTTCGAAATTTATATCATATCCGAAGGGTGTCCTGGAATGATGGGGATATTCTTATATATGCATCTTGTTATTGTCGGTTACCAGGTGTTCACCATATGAATGATTTTTATCTCTATGTATGGGATGTGTATTGAAATATGAAATCTTGTGGTCTATTGTTACGATTTGATATATATAGGTTAAACCTATAACTCACCAACATTTTTGTTGACGTTTTAAGCATGTTTATTCTCAGGTGATTATTAAGAGCTTCCGCTGTCGCATACTTAAATAAGGACAAGATTTGGAGTCCATGCTTGTATGATATTGTGTAAAAACTGCATTCAAGAAACTTATTTTGTTGTAACATATTTGTATTGTAAACCATTATGTAATGGTCGTGTGTAAACAGGATATTTTAGATTATCATTATTTGATAATCTACGTAAAGCTTTTTAAACCTTTATTGATGAAATAAAGGTTATGGTTTGTTTAAAAATGAATGCAGTCTTTGAAAAACGTCTCATATAGAGGTCAAAACCTCGCAACGAAATCAATTAATATGGAACGTTTTTAATCAATAAGAACGGGACATTTCAGTTGGTATCCGAGCGTTGGTCTTAGAGAACCAGAAAATTTGCATTAGTGTGTCTTATCGAGTTTGTTAGGATGCATTAGTGAGTCTGGACTTCGACCGTGTTTTCTTTAAAAATGATTGCTTAACATTTTTGTTGGAAACTATATATTTTTAACATATGAATATTATGTGATATATTAATCTCTTAACGTGTTTGATATTATGTGATAGATGTCTACCTCTAGAACAAGTCCCATTGACTCACCTAATAATAATGAAGAGTCAAATGTAAATTGGAATGATTTGTGGACTGATTCACAAGTTCCCGAAGAGGAACCGGAAGAAGAGTCGGAACCGGAAGAAGAATCGGAACCGGATGAAGAAATAGAACCGGTGGGGGAAATAATAAAACGGTTAAGTAAAAGAAAATCCTCAACCAACCGACCAAAGTTAATTATGGTCAATGGTGTTTCCGCCAAGGAAGCAAAATATTGGGAGGATTACCAATTCTCCGATGAATCGGATTCCGACGAGAATTCCGATGATGTTATAGAAATTACCCCAACTGAATTTAAAAAGGCAAAAGAAAATAATAAGGGAAAGGGCATAAAAATAGAGAAATCTAATTCCAACCCCGATGAACTTTATATGTATCGTCAACCCCCGAAGTCCTTAAGTTGTAACAATGACCCGGGAACCTCTAAACCACCAGGTTTTACTAAACCAATGTGGACAACGACGGCTCGTATTAGGGGAACATCATATATCCCTAGAAACTTGGCAAAACGAACCAAAACCGAAGAAGAAGAAACGAGCGAGTCGGAATAAGATAGTTGTATTCGTGTGGTGTAATATATGGAATATAGTGTTCTTATGCTTTATGATATATGTAAAAATTGCTTGTATTAATAAGTATTTTTTTTATGAATCTAACTCTTGTCTATTTTACAGTTTAAAAACACAAAATGGATAGACAACCCAATATTTTAAGAGACCTACCCGGAGACATGATTGATGAAATCTTGTCTAGAGTCGGCCAGAATTCTTCGGCACAACTATTTAAGGCGAGATCAGTTTGTAAGACATTCGAAGAACGTTCCAAGAATGTCTTGGTTTATAAGAGACTTTCGTTTGAAAGATGGGGGATATCACATTGGGAAACCCATAAGTTACGATGTGTTTACTTCGACGCATATATTGCGGGGAACCCAAATGCTATTTTACGCAACGGGTTAAGAAATTATTTTGACTCAATATATCCGAATATTGGACTTCGTGATTTAGAAAAAGCGGCTAACATGCAACATAAAGAAGCATGTTATGCTTACGGATTAGTAATGTTCGCTTCTCACCAAAGTGAGAACAAGAACATCGGGCTACAACTATTAAACAAAACGTTTCCACAAGTGACGGAGTCGGTAATTGGGGTAAGAAATGAGGTTTTTAGATTATTACGGGACTGTTGGACATTACGTAACCCTCGTCCCTTTGATGACGTTACAACACGCTGTCTTATCAACGGCCATAACGGTTATGTTGCACAAGACCAAGGATGGGAAGTAGTCCTAGTAAAACCAGAATGCATGACTTGTTTCTGGACGTATGAATTACGTGTCTTTATTGCCTTTGCTGAACGACTTGTGTACTAGCTAGAATTGTCTTCACAACTATCTTGTATCAAAGTTATTGTGTGCTATATTTCATGCTTTATGTAAAATAAGCGGTATTGTAAGTTTGTAAAATATTGTATAAAAGTTTGAACGCGAAATATTATTATAATCAGTTTTTCATATAGAATTGTAGTAGTTGAATTGTATATTAGCTACTAAGTATGAACTTAACGGGTAGGTACTACCCGAATTTAAACTTATAAAACGCTAATATGAAGAAAAAGCTTTTATAAATGAGTTCATATTATGCTACGAAATACTATTAACTACTCTTAATATTCTGTATGATTAACTTGTTCCATTTAACTATTTTGAAGGAAATGGCACCGACTACTCGACACACAGTGAATATGAATGAAGAGGAATTCCGTACTTTTCTAGCTTCAAACATAGCCGCAGTACAGGCTGCGCTACATACCAACAATAACCTTGGATCTAGCAGTACAGGAAATCGTGTAGGATGCACCTACAAAGAATTCACTGCCTGCAAACCTTTGGAATTTGATGGAACCGAAGGACCGATCGGATTGAAACGGTGGACCGAGAAGGTTGAATCGGTGTTTGCCATAAGTAAGTGTACTGAAGAGGACAAAGTGAAGTACGCTACGCATACCTTCACAGGTTCTGCGTTAACATGGTGGAATACCTATCTAGAGCAAGTGGGACAAGATGATGCGTACGCACTACCGTGGTCAGCATTCAAGCACTTGATGAACGAGAAGTACCGTCCCAGAACCGAGGTCAATAAGCTCAAGACAGAACTTAGAGGGTTACGAACCCAAGGATTTGATATTACCACGTACGAAAGACGATTCACAGAATTGTGCCTATTGTGTCCGGGAGCATTCGAAGATGAGGAAGAGAAGATCGACGCGTTTGTGAAAGGATTACCGGAAAGAATCCAAGAAGATATAAGTTCACACGAGCCTGCCTCCATACAACAGGCATGTAGAATGGCTCACAAACTAGTGAACCAGATTGAAGAAAGAATTAAAGAACAGACTGCTGAAGAGGCCAATGTGAAGCAAGTCAAAAGAAAGTGGGAGGAAAACGGTGATAAGAATCACCAATACAACAACAACAGCAATTACAACAATAATCGCAACAATTATCCCAACAATCGCAACATCAATCGCAACTACAACAAACGGCCCAACAACAACAACAACAACAACAACAACAACAACAACAACAACAACAGCAACTACAACAATCATCCCAACAACAATAATAACCGCAACAACAACAATCAGAAGCAACTATGCCAAAGGTGTGAAAAGAATCACTCGGGGTTCTGCACCAAATTTTGCAACAAGTGTAAAAGAAATGGTCATAGCGCGGCGAAGTGTGAGGTCTACGGACCAGGGGTTAATAGAACGAAAGGAACAAATGGTGTCGGAACGAGTAATGGCGGAGCAAGTAGTGTCGGAGCAAGTTATGCCAATGTAGTTTGTTATAAATGTGGAAAACCAGGCCACATTATTAGAAATTGCCCGAACCAGGAGAACACGAATGGACAAGGCCGTGGAAGAGTTTTCAATATTAATGCGGTAGAGGCACAGGAAGACCCGGAGCTTGTTACGGGTACGTTTCTTATTGACAATAAATCTGCTTACGTTTTATTTGATTCGGGTGCGGATAGAAGCTATATGAGTAGAGATTTTTGTGCTAAATTAAGTTGTCTATTGACGCCTTTGGATAGTAAATTTTTACTCGAATTAGCAAATGGTAAATTAATTTCAGCAGATAATATATGTCGGAATCGAGAAATTAAACTGGTTAGCGAAACATTTAAGATTGATTTGATACCAGTAGAGTTAGGGAGTTTTGATGTGATAATCGGTATGGACTGGTTGAAAGAAGTGAAAGCGGAGATCGTTTGTTACAAAAATGCAATTCGCATTATACGAGAAAAAGGAAAACCCTTAATGGTGTACGGAGAAAAGGGCAACACGAAGCTACATCTTATTAGTAATTTGAAGGCACAAAAACTAATAAGAAAAGGTTGCTATGCTGTTCTAGCACACGTCGAGAAAGTACAAACTGAAGAAAAGAGCATCAATGATGTTCCCATTGCAAAAGAATTTCCCGATGTATTTCCGAAAGAATTACCGGGATTACCCCCACATCGATCTGTTGAATTTCAAATAGATCTTGTACCAGGAGCTGCACCAATAGCTCGTGCTCCTTACAGACTCGCACCCAGCGAGATGAAAGAACTGCAAAGCCAATTACAAGAACTTTTAGAGCGTGGTTTCATTCGACCAAGCACATCACCGTGGGGAGCTCCTGTTTTGTTTGTCAAGAAGAAAGATGGTACATTCAGGTTGTGTATCGACTACCGAGAGTTGAACAAACTTACCATCAAGAACCGCTACCCACTACCGAGAATCGACGACTTATTTGATCAACTACAAGGCTCGTCTGTTTATTCAAAGATTGACTTACGTTCCGGGTATCATCAAATGCGGGTGAAAGAAGATGATATTCCAAAGACTGCTTTCAGAACACGTTACGGTCATTACGAGTTTATGGTCATGCCGTTTGGTTTAACTAATGCACCAGCTGTGTTCATGGACCTTATGAACCGAGTGTGTGGACCATACCTTGACAAGTTTGTCATTGTTTTCATTGATGACATACTTATTTACTCAAAGAATGACCAAGAACACGGTGAACATTTGAGAAAGGTGTTAGAAGTATTGAGGAAGGAAGAATTGTACGCTAAGTTTTCAAAGTGTGCATTTTGGTTGGAAGAAGTTCAATTCCTCGGTCACATAGTGAACAAAGAAGGTATTAAGGTGGATCCGGCAAAGATAGAAACTGTTGAAAAGTGGGAAACCCCGAAAACTCCAAAACACATACGCCAGTTTTTAGGACTAGCTGGTTACTACAGAAGGTTCATCCAAGACTTTTCCAGAATAGCAAAACCCTTGACTGCATTAACGCATAAAGGGAAGAAATTTGAATGGAATGATGAACAAGAGAAAGCGTTTCAGTTATTGAAGAAAAAGCTAACTACGGCACCTATATTGTCATTGCCTGAAGGGAATGATGATTTTGTGATTTATTGTGACGCATCAAAGCAAGGTCTCGGTTGTGTATTAATGCAACGAACGAAGTTGATTGCTTATGCGTCTAGACAATTGAAGATTCACGAACAAAATTATACGACGCATGATTTGGAATTAGGCGCGGTTGTTTTTGCATTAAAGACTTGGAGGCACTACTTATATGGGGTCAAAAGTATTATATATACCGACCACAAAAGTCTTCAACACATATTTAATCAGAAACAACTGAATATGAGGCAGCGTAGGTGGATTGAATTATTGAATGATTACGATTTTGAGATTCGTTACCACCCGGGGAAGGCAAATGTGGTAGCCGATGCCTTGAGCAGGAAGGATAGAGAACCCATTCGAGTAAAATCTATGAATATAATGATTCATAATAACATTACTACTCAAATAAAGGAGGCGCAACAAGGAGTTTTAAAAGAGGGAAATTTAAAGGATGAAATACCCAAAGGATCGGAGAAGCATCTTAATATTCGGGAAGACGGAACCCGGTATAGGGCTGAAAGGATTTGGGTACCAAAATTTGGAGATATGAGAGAAATGGTACTTAGAGAAGCTCATAAAACCAGATACTCAATACATCCTGGAACGGGGAAGATGTACAAGGATCTCAAGAAACATTTTTGGTGGCCGGGTATGAAAGCCGATGTTGCTAAATACGTAGGAGAATGTTTGACGTGTTCTAAGGTCAAAGCTGAGCATCAGAAACCATCAGGTCTACTTCAACAACCCGAAATCCCGGAATGGAAATGGGAAAACATTACCATGGATTTCATCACTAAATTGCCAAGGACTGCAAGTGGTTTTGATACTATTTGGGTAATAGTTGATCGTCTCACCAAATCAGCACACTTCCTACCAATAAGAGAAGATGACAAGATGGAGAAGTTAGCACGACTGTATTTGAAGGAAGTCGTCTCCAGACATGGAATACCAATCTCTATTATCTCTGATAGGGATGGCAGATTTATTTCAAGATTCTGGCAGACATTACAGCAAGCATTAGGAACTCGTCTAGACATGAGTACTGCCTATCATCCACAAACTGATGGGCAGAGTGAAAGGACGATACAAACGCTTGAAGACATGCTACGAGCATGTGTTATTGATTTCGGAAACAGTTGGGATCGACATCTACCGTTAGCAGAATTTTCCTACAACAACAGCTACCATTCAAGCATTGAGATGGCGCCGTTTGAAGCACTTTATGGTAGAAAGTGCAGGTCTCCGATTTGTTGGAGTGAGGTGGGGGATAGACAGATTACGGGTCCGGAGATTATACAAGAAACTACCGAGAAGATCATCCAAATTCAACAACGGTTGAAAACCGCCCAAAGTCGACAAAAGAGCTACGCTGACATTAAAAGAAAAGATATAGAATTTGAAATTGGAGAGATGGTCATGCTTAAAGTTTCACCTTGGAAAGGCGTTGTTCGATTTGGTAAACGAGGGAAATTAAATCCAAGGTATATTGGACCATTCAAGATTATTGATCGTGTCGGACCAGTAGCTTACCGACTTGAGTTACCTCAACAACTCGCGGCTGTACATAACACTTTCCACGTCTCAAAGTTGAAGAAATGTTTTGCTAAAGAAGATCTCACTATTCCGTTAGATGAAATCCAAATCAACGAAAAACTCCAATTCATCAAAGAACCCGTCGAAATAATGGATCGTGAGGTTAAAAGACTTAAGCAAAACAAGATACCAATTGTTAAGGTTCGATGGAATGCTCGTAGAGGACCCGAGTTCACCTGGGAGCGTGAAGATCAGATGAAGAAGAAATACCCGCATCTATTTCCAGAAGATTCGTCAACACCTTCAACAGCTTAAAATTTCGGGACGAAATTTATTTAACGGGTAGGTACTGTAGTAACCCGAACTTTTCCATGTTTATATATATTAATTGAGATTGATGTTTACATGATTAAATGTTTCCAACATGTTAAGCAATCAAACTTGTTAAGACTTGATTAATTGAAATAGGTTTCATATAGACAATTGACCACCCAAGTTGACCGGTGATTCACGAACGTTAAAACTTGTAAAAAAAACTATATGATGACATATATATGGTTATATATATAGTTAACATGATATTATGATAAGTAAACATATCATTAATTATATTAACAATGAACTACATATGTAAAAACAAGACTACTAACTTAATGATTTTGAAACGAGACATATATGTAACGTTTATCGTTGTAACGACATTTAATGTATATATATCATATTAAGAGATATTCGTACATCATAATATCATGATAATATAATAATTTAAAATCTCTTTTGATATTATAAACATTGGGTTAACAACATTTAACAAGATCGTTAACCTAAAGGTTTCAAAACAACACTTACATGTAACGACTAACGATGACTTAACGACTCAGTTAAAATGTATATACATGTAGTGTTTTAATATGTATTTATACACTTTTGAAAGACTTCAATACACTTATCAAAATACTTCTACTTAACAAAAATGCTTACAATTACATTCTCGTTCAGTTTCATCAACAATTCTACTCGTATGCACCCGTATTCGTACTCGTACAATACACAGCTTTTAGATGTATGTACTATTGGTATATACACTCCAATGATCAGCTCTTAGCAGCCCATGTGAGTCACCTAACACATGTGGGAACCATCATTTGGCAACTAGCATGAAATATCTCATAAGATTACAAAAATATGAGTAATCATTCATGACTTATTTACATGAAAACAAAATTACATATCCTTTATATCTAATCCATACACCAACGACCAAAAACACCTACAAACACTTTCATTCTTCAATTTTCTTCATCTAATTGAACTCTCTCAAGTTCTATCTTCAAGTTCTAAGTGTTCTTCATAAATTCCAAAAGTTCTAGTTTCATAAAATCAAGAATACTTTCAAGTTTGCTAGCTCACTTCCAATCTTGTAAGGTGATCATCCAACCTCAAGAAATCTTTGTTTCTTACAGTAGGTTATCATTCTAATACAAGGTAATAATCATATTCAAACTTTGGTTCAATTTCTATAACTATAACAATCTTATTTCAAGTGATGAGCTTACTTGAACTTGTTTTCGTGTCATGATTTTGCTTCAAGAACTTTGAGCCATCCAAGGATCCATTGAAGCTAGATCCATTTTTCTCTTTTCCAGTAGGTTCATCCAAGGAACTTAAGGTAGTAATGATGTTCATAACATCATTCGATTCATACATATAAAGCTATCTTATTCGAAGGTTTAAACTTGTAATCACTAGAACATAGTTTAGTTAATTCTAAACTTGTTCGCAAACAAAAGTTAATCCTTCTAACTTGACTTTTAAAATCAACTAAACACATGTTCTATATCTATATGATATGCTAACTTAATGATTTAAAACCTGGAAACACGAAAAACACCGTAAAACCGGATTTACGCCGTCGTAGTAACACCGCGGGCTGTTTTGGGTTAGTTAATTAAAAACTATGATAAACTTTGATTTAAAAGTTGTTATTCTGAGAAAATGATTTTTATTATGAACATGAAACTATATCCAAAAATTATGGTTAAACTCAAAGTGGAAGTATGTTTTCTAAAATGGTCATCTAGACGTCGTTCTTTCGACTGAAATGACTACCTTTACAAAAACGACTTGTAACTTATTTTCCCGACTAGAAACCTATACTTTTTTTGTTTAGATTCATAAAATAGAGTTCAATATGAAACCATAGCAATTTGATTCACTCAAAACGGATTTAAAATGAAGAAGTTATGGGTAAAACAAGATTGGATAATTTTTCTCATTTTAGCTACGTGAAAATTTGTAACAAATCTATTCCAACCATAACTTAATCAACTTGTATTATATATTATGTAATCTTGAGATACCATAGACACGTATACAATGTTTCGACCTATCATGTCGACACATCTATATATATTTCGGAACAACCATAGACACTCTATATGTGAATGTTGGAGTTAGCTATACAGGGTTGAGGTTGATTCCAAAATATATATAGTTTGAGTTGTGATCAATACTGAGATACGTATACACTGGGTCGTGGATTGATTCAAGATAATATTTATCGATTTATTTCTGTACATCTAACTGTGGACAACTAGTTGTAGGTTACTAACGAGGACAGCTGACTTAATAAACTTAAAACATCAAAATATATTAAAAGTGTTGTAAATATATTTTGAACATACTTTGATATATATGTATATATTGTTATAGGTTCGTGAATCAACCAGTGGCCAAGTCTTACTTCCCGACGAAGTAAAAATCTGTGAAAGTGAGTTATAGTCCCACTTTAAAATCTAATATTTTTGGGATGAGAATAGATGCAGGTTTTATAAATGATTTACAAAATAGACACAAGTACGTGAAACTACATTCTATGGTTGAATTATCAAAATCGAATATGCCCCTTTTTATTAAGTCTGGTAATCTAAGAATTAGGGAACAGACACCCTAATTGACGCGAATCCTAAAGATAGATCTATTGGGCCTAACAAACCCCATCCAAAGTACCGGATGCTTTAGTACTTCGAAATTTATATCATATCCGAAGGGTGTCCCGGAATGATGGGGATATTCTTATATATGCATCTTGTTATTGTCGGTTACCAGGTGTTCACCATATGAATGATTTTTATCTCTATGTATGGGATGTGTATTGAAATATGAAATCTTGTGGTCTATTGTTACGATTTGATATATATAGGTTAAACCTATAACTCACCAACATTTTTGTTGACGTTTTAAGCATGTTTATTCTCAGGTGATTATTAAGAGCTTCCGCTGTCGCATACTTAAATAAGGACCAGATTTGGAGTCCATGCTTGTATGATATTGTGTAAAAACTGCATTCAAGAAACTTATTTTGTTGTAACATATTTGTATTGTAAACCATTATGTAATGGTCGTGTGTAAACAGGATATTTTAGATTATCATTATTTGATAATCTACGTAAAGCTTTTTAAACCTTTATTGATGAAATAAAGGTTATGGTTTGTTTAAAAATGAATGCAGTCTTTGAAAAACGTCTCATATAGAGGTCAAAACCTCGCAACGAAATCAATTAATATGGAACGTTTTTAATCAATAAGAACGGGACATTTCACAATGTCCCCTGACATGCTTTTAATTATGGTCTATAACGTGTCGAACGCAATTACTATCCTTGGTAGGAGCAATAGTAAAGCTCACCCTTATAATTTTTCGGTATGGCACAAGGTCCTGTCTTTGACCACTATGCAACCACCATTCTTACGGTTGACACCCGATTTGGTTCAGGTGACCTAATGAATTCCAGGTGAATTCCTAGGATTTTACGTTCAATGGTAATGAAAGCATTGAAAATAGGGTTTTCAGAAAACAAATCGGTTTGTAATTTTGATCAAAATATTTTCTCGTTCAAGCTCGAGTTTAGATATCATTGAATTCCATGAGTTTGAATTCTCAATCTTTAAGGTCAATCTCTATGATTGAGTAATATCAGTCTTAAAAGCTGATTTTTAATCTTTAAGGAGATTATCCTTTCTGGGGATCTGATTCATTAGTCTTATCCGGCTAATTTGCATGGTGCCCCCCATTGTACGAGATAAATCCTTCTCATGGTTAGGATAAATCTGACCACTTGGCGACCCTGTTTAATGCTGAGGTCCGTGGATTTCCTGCTGATTTTAGTGATGACTTTTCTAGATTTTTCGTCAACCTACAGCTGGTCTGGACGACAACTTCATGACCTAAATCAAGAAGCGCATTTCTTTTTTCGGAAGACTTTACTTCCTTTTAATGATGGAATTGATTCATCGTGTAGATCCATCTCTTCTTTTCTTTCATCGGGTAAAACAGTTTAATTTAGTCCAAAGCAAAAGTATTTTCAGTTATTTGTTACAGATATATGTGACATTTGTTTAAGATAACTTGGTAGATTTTCCCACAATTGGCTTTTATTTTCCTTTTTATCGTCCTCTATTCCATTTTAAATGAATTTTAACATTTTGGTTTGTTTCTCAATTTATGTCCTTTCCGAGGTAATAATAATTTCGGTGTTAAAACCTAGTTTTATAGTTCATAAATATGTATAAACATGATTTTGAGTTCATTTAATTGAAAATTTTGAAAAATTTTACTAGAATTGGGTAGTCAGTATATAAGACTAGGGCTGTTCTTTATTATCAGAGAGCACTAGATTCTAATACAACTACTGCTTTACTAGTATTTTTAATGGTAACCAAGTGTATAAAGATAAAAATTTTAAAATCCGAAAGAATTTAACCCCTTCCCACACTTAAGATCTTGCAATGCCCTCATTTGCAAGAAATCAGTAACAATTTAAATTATTGAGGGTGATTTGTTGTGAAAATGATTAAATTTTTACCAAAGTTTCCAAATATATTGGCGTTTGTTTGATGAATGATAAATGGTGCACATCATTTGTTCATTCCGTCTTGTTGTTATTTCACATATATTTTGCATCTTGTCGTCAAAATTAGTTGCTTTTGCTGAACTTAATGACAGTCTTTGAAAATGCGTTGTTTTACCCTGTTGTGTACATAAAACAAACTGCAAACATATATACATATTTTTGAAGTTTGGTATATTACCCCACATTCAAAAATTATTAAAATCTAAGAATAAAAGTTAGATAATTATAAAAATGATTACAATATTAACAAAAGTATTAAACGTATCAATAATTACAAATTACAAAAAAAATAAGTATACTAGGGATGATACTGGTACCAATAAGGGTTCCAGGCATAACCATAGGTGCTATAGAATGCTTCGGCGGGGTCATACGTAGGATATGGTGGCTGCATCTCTATAGACCAGGGAGGGAAGATGGGTTTCGGTGTAGGAATATAGTTTCTACCTATATGTTGGCAATGAACTATGATTTGGTTCTGATGAACTTGCCAATCCTCAAATGCTCTCTGTCTAGCATTTTCGTACTCCTGAGAAGCTATAAACCTTTGCATTTCTTGCATCTCATTCCCCCCTCCTACATTACCTTGCTGTTGGTTTCTCTCAACCTGTGGATGTCTACCATGGTATGGTACTGCGGCGTTATTTTGCCTCTTCAAAACTTTCGCACCATGGTATACATTTAAACCTATAGTATCGCGGGGTTCTGGTTCTTCTACTAATAATCCCCCCCGACTTATATCCACACCGAGATATTCACCAATCAAAGTAATAAAAATTACCACCTCCTATTATGCTATGCGGTCGCATCCCCCGAACCATAGCTGATAAATAATAACCCACACAATATGGTATACTTACAGTGCTTTGTGGGTCTCGAATACACATATGGTAAAACAAATCTTGTTCATTTACCTTTTCCTTGTTCTTACCCCTTTGTGTAATCGAATTAGCTAAAAACCTATGAATCACTCTTAATTCGGCTCTATCTATATCCAAATAAGAGTAATTTCCCCCTTTGAAACGGTGATGGCTTGTCATTTGACTCCACACACCGTGTGTATCAAAATTTTCATCTATCTTTCTACCGTTTAGTATCAACCCTCTACAATCGGCAGATGCTAACTCCTCAGGCGTATATATACGTAAAGCCTGAGCCATGTCCATTAAAGACATGTGGCGCATCGAACCGCCTAACAAAAATCTAATAAAAGAACGATCGGTTAAACTAGCTACCCGATCATTCAACTCTATACTACATAACAATTCTTCACACCATACTTTATATACAGGTCTACGCATGGTGAATAAACGTACCCATTCATTAAAAGTAGAATTACCATACCTCTGTACAAGTAATTCCCTAATTGGCTCGGCCAATTCTACAGCTTCTAAGGGTCCCCATTCTATGACCCTCGGTACGTCAACAACCTTAGAATGAAGAGTATGCAAACCCCTTTGATATTTTGGATAATCTATCCAAAGTCTGTCAAATCTCAGGTTCGGGTGCAACTCTTCCAAGTGCATATCAGAAAAGGTCATGACTGGATGAGGTATATCCTGCTTGTAGTAGTTATCCACCTCCTGTTGTTCCGCATTCTCAGCAGGAGCATTGCGGGCTTGGGATGAAGATTCACCCCTTTCAGTCTGCAAAACACATCAAACACAAATTTTGTGCATCCAAATATGCATTAGTGTCAGCAAAATCATCAATCAAAATAATTACAATGACATTATCAATTTATATCAAACTTAAGCTTATTTTCATATTTTCATCAAATCTACACTTTTTCAAATAAGCATATACGAAAATGTTCGCCAAGTTCATAATCATTCAACTCAAATAACATGTCAAAATAATCATTACTAGCAATTAAACAAGTCTCAAATGGCATTATCTTTCAAAAATCAAGTTCATGAATTTTATACTTGAAAAAGTCCACTTTAATTCTCAAAATCATGTTTAGGCTCAAAGTTTGGATCATTTAACTACCTAGACATGTTACACTACTCAATTTAGCAACAATTCATGACAAAAATCGGCCATAACCTGTTTATATCAAAAAGCCCCAAATTTGCTCAAGAACACAAACCCTAGATTACTCAAAATTTGAAGTTTAAGGCTTCTAATCATGTTAAACAGCATCAATCTAGGTTATACAAGCATAATACATAAACAATTTAAGCATAATTACACTAAAAAGCATCAAAATCAAATTGGGAAAAAAATGGCTCAAGAACACTAATTTCGGATTAAATGGTGTTTAGGTGTAGAAATTTACCGTTTTTCTTGAGTAATTCCTAGATAGCATCCTTCTCAACATGATTTTAGTAAAAGATTTGGTGATTAACGGTTAAAAATTGTGATTTGGGGGTGTATTTTTCGGGTTTTTGTGGAGTATGTTCGCAGTTATTTTGCTGTTGTGGGGAGTGAACTGATCAGTTGCAGCTCTTTATTTTTTTTCTGTAATCCGGTACTCCCGCGACTCGCGGCATTTAAGCCTTCAAACTCCGCGAGTCGCGGAGTTTGCTATTTTTTTTTTTTTTTATAATCATTAACTTATGAAACAATTAAGTACTTAATTTTAAAATTTTGTTTCCCTTGTTATTTAGGACGAGGTCGTTTCGGATCGATGTCCTAGTCCGTCCCTCGACAAAATTTTAAAATTTGTCTTTTTGTAGCGATTGTTTTAAAAGCTAAGATTTTTGGGTTTTTTCAATGTTTTTGACATACTTTAATTCAATAAGATTAAAAATAATGATAATAAAAGTTCTCGTCCCTCCCTCGGGTAAAGCAATTTCGGTTCAAAGACCTAGTCTTCAACTTACGACGAATTTTAAAAATCATATTCTTAACTTAATGAGATAAAGTAAATTTTTGTTTTTAAATTCACACAACTTAAATATAAAATTCAAAATTAATATTAAAAATTCACACCAAACTTAAAATTTGAAATGCATAAAATTAAAAATTCATATTTTAAAAATTAAAAGTTCACACCAAACTTAATTTAAAAATTCATATTATAAATTCACACCAAACTTATATTAATTTTTTCAAATATTTACAATTTTAAAAATATTGATTTTACAAAGTTTACAATATTTATAAAGGGTTCAAATATTAATTTTAAAAACATGGTAAAAATAAAATTAAAAATCTTTTTGTCTTTTTATCCCACTTTAATCAATCAAATATTATCAAAAATATGCGCCCCTCTTTTCGGTAAAGTAATTTCGGTTCCAAGACCTAATTTAACTCATGACGAATTTTTGAAATATTTTGGGTTGATTGATTAAAGATATTTATACCTTAAGAATAAACGTTAAATTTTGCAGTGATGTAATAAATTTTTGAATGATATCAATAATTTCGGTCGCCAAACCTAATTTTATTCAATACCAATTTAATACTTTTTAGCGAACAAATTAGCGTTTATTATCAAAAGGTTAAAAATAAAAATAAAAATAAAAACTGTACAGACATACCTGTGAAATAGATTTCTTAGTTATATGATCTATCTCATTCATAAGATAGTCGGTTTAATTGGTTTTCCATGGCTACATAGGCGTAACCTCGAGCATTCAGTGTCTTTTCTTCTAAACATATGAACGGTCCGTCACTGCATAAAGTAACAAATTGGGTATTTGAATAGGTTTGATTATTTGAACATTTACCTCCATGTGACCATTTTCCGCATTTGTGACATCTTTCTAGGTGTCGTGCTCTTCTTTTTGCTGCGGATTTTGATTTTCCTTTACCAAATTGTAACTTATTATCTTCGCATATGGATTCTTTTCTAACTCCGTCCATTCTTTCTCTGATTACTGATACTATTTCACTTGGTAGTATGTCATTATTTCTTTTAGTGATCAAAGCGTGTAGCATTAGACCATGGTTTAGTTCACAGGCAGTCTTCATTTTGTAAAAACCTAAAAAAATAAAAATTCAGAATGGGGGGAGAAGACTAGTTCTTTAGGGTCTGCTAGGGAAAGACCATTCGGGTTCCATTTTCGAGAACTACACGAAAACAGACAATCTAACTCTAATAGAAATACATATTATCCTTTAAAGACTTGATTCTCCCCACACTTAGTTAGCTGTGGTGTCGAAATTGTGATTAACTTCGTTGTCGACTTCCATCGGACCATGTATGTAATGTTTAACTCTGTGACCATTAACTTTAAATTCAATCCCATTTGAATTTATTAATTCTATCGTTCCGTATGGGAAAACTCTTTTGACTATGAATGGTCCAGACCATCTTGATTTCAATTTTCCAGGAAATAGCTTGAATCGTGAATTGAAAAGAAGAACTCTGTCTCCTTCTTTAAATTCTTTTGAACTTCTGATTCTTTTATCATGCCATTTCATCGTTCTTTCTTTATAGATTAACGAATTATCGTATGCTTCATGTCTTAATTCTTCTAATTCGTTTAGTTGACTTAATCGTAGACGTCCGGCTTCATGTAAATCAAGATTACATGTCTTCAAAGCCCAAAATGCTTTGTGTTCAATTTCTACTGGAAGATGACATGCTTTTCCATAAACAAGTCTAAAAGGTGTGGTTCCAATTGGAGTTTTGTAGGCTGTTCTAAAAGCCCAGAGTGCATCCTCCAATTTAATGGACCATTCCTTTAGATTTGATCCTACGGTTTTCTCTAGAATACGTTTTAAAGCTCGGTTGGTATTTTCAACTTGTCCACTTGTTTGTGGATGATATGGTGGAGATTTTATGAGTTACTCCATATCTTTTAAGAACTTTCTCAAGTTGATTATTACAGAAATGAGTACCCCGATCACTTATTAAAGCTTTCGGTGTTCCAAACCTTGCAAAAAGACATTTTAAAAAGTTGACTACAACTCGTGCATCGTTAGTTGGGAGAGCTTGTGCTTCCGCCCATTTAGATACATAATCAATGGCTACGAGTATATATAGATTATTATGAGATTTTGGAAATGGACCCATAAAGTCAATACCCCAAATGTCAAATACTTCACATACTTGGATGATATTTTGTGGCATTTCATCACGTTGACTTATTTTTCCGGCCCTTTGACATGCATCACAGGATTTGCAAAGAAGGTGTGCGTCTTTGTAAATTGTAGGCCAATAGAATCCAGCTTCATAAACTTTTCTTGCTGTTAGTTGAGGCTCATAATGCCCTCCTGTTGGTCCTGTGTGACAATGGTTTAAAATTTTACTAGCTTCATCTCCAAATATACATCGGCGTATTATTCCATCGGGACAACTTTTAAACAGATGTGGATCTTCCCAGAAATAGTGTTTTATATCACTGAAGAATTTCTTTCGTCTTTGGTACGATAATCCTTTTTCAAGGAATCCACAAACTAAGTAGTTTGCATAGTCTGCAAACCATGGGATTTCTTTATAATCTATCTTCAATAGATATTCATCAGGAAAGTTGTCTTGTATGGCCGATTCATTTAGAACTTCTAACTCAGGATTTTCAAGACGAGAAAGATGATCAGCTGCGAGATTTTCTGCTCCTCTTTTATCTCGGATTTCAATATCAAACTCTTGTAAGAGTAAGATCCAACGGATTAATCTTGGTTTAGCATCTTGTTTTGAAAATAGGTATCTAAGAGCAGAATGGTCGGTATAGACCACCGTTTTTGCTAGAACGAGATATGATCGAAATTTGTCAAAAGCAAAGACAATAGCAAGGAGTTCTTTTTCAGTAGTTGTATAGTTCGTTTGTGCTCCTTGTAATGTCTTACTAGCATAATATATAGGTTGAAATTGTTTTTCAATCCTTTGTCCTAAAACGGCTCCCATTGCAAAATCACTTGCATCGCACATTAGTTCAAATGGTAGATTCCAATTTGGTGTTATCATGATCGGCGCATTAGTGAGTTTCTCTTTAAGAATATTAAAAGATTTGATACACTCATCTGAAAAGATGAATGGAGCATCCTTTTCTAGGAGTTTATTCATAGGAGTGGCAGTTTTAGAAAAATCTTTTATGAAACGTCGGTAAAAACCGGCATGCCCTAGGAAACTCCTAACTCCTCTAACATTGGTGAGATGTGGAAGTTTAGCAATTACATCTACTTTAGCTCTATCCACTTCAATTCCTTCTTTTGAAATTTTATGTCCAAGAACGATGCCTTCTTTAACCATGAAATGGCATTTCTCCCAATTAAGTACTAGATTTGATTGTTCGCATCTAATGAGCATTCGTTCAAGATTAACTAAACATGATTCAAATGTATCACCGAAGACTGAAAAGTCATCCATGAAAACTTCCATGCATTCTTCTATCATGTCGTGAAAAATCGCCATCATACACCTTTGAAAGGTTGCAGGGGCGTTGCAAAGTCCAAATGGCATGCGTTTGTAAGCAAAACTACCATAAGGGCACGTGAATGTGGTTTTCTCTTGGTCCTCGGGTGCTATTGGAATTTGAAAATATCCGGAAAATCCATCTAGAAAACAATAGTAACTATTTCCGGCTAATCTATCCAACATTTGATAAATGAAAGGTAAGGGAAAGTGATCTTTTCTGGTGGCGTCATTTAATTTTCTATAATCAATACATACACGCCATCCTGTTACAGTCCTAGTAGGAATAAGCTCATTTTTCTCATTTGTAATGACAGTCATGCCACCCTTCTTAGGTACGCATTGAACTGGGCTTACCCATGGACTATCAGAAATTGGATATATCAAACCTGCATCTAGCAGTTTAATAATCTCTTTCTTAACTACATCTTGCATATTAGGATTTAGTCTTCGTTGGCATTGCACATACGTTTTATGACCTTCTTCCATAAGGATTTTATGTGTGCAATACGAAGGACTTATTCCTTTAATATCATGAATCTTCCATGCAATGGCGGGTTTATGAGCTTTCAACACAGAAATGAGTTGTGATTTCTCATTTTCAGTAAGAGAAGACGATATTATTACAGGTAATTCAGATTCACCATGTAAATAAGCGTATTCCAAATGGTTTGGAAGTGGTTTTAACTCTAATTTCGGAGGTTCTTCTATCGATGATTTATATCGATATCTGTCTTCTTCTTTTAGCATTTGAATTTCTTCTGTTGTTGGTTCATATCCATTAGCTATAAGTGTAGCTAACATTTCAGCTTCATCAATTGGTTCATTACCTTCTCCTAAAGAACATTCTCCTGTTCCTTGTAATTCTGGAAATTCTTCTAATAATTCTGCATGTGCATCTATAGTTTGAATATAATAACATGTATCATCTGCAGATTGTGGTTGTTGCATTGCTCTATCAACTGAAAAGGTAACACTCTCATCCTCTATACTTAGGGTCAGTTTCTTACCGAACACGTCTATCATTGCTTTAGCCGTGTTTAAGAATGGTCTTCCTAATATGAGAGGAACTTGAGAATCTTCTTCCATGTCCAAAACAACAAAATCTACTGGAAATACTAAAGTACCAACTTTAACTAGCATGTTCTCTATTATCCCTCTAGGATATTTTATTGATCTATCGGCTAGTTGTATGCTTATTCTGGTTGGTTTCAATTCTCCAAGGTCTAGTTTAGCGTATAGTGAATACGGCATTAAATTTATACTAGCACCTAAGTCTGCCAATGCTTCTATTGAACTAAGACTACCCAGAAAACATGGAATTGTGAAACTTCCTGGATCAGATAGTTTTTCTGGTATCTTATTCAACAGCACTGCTGAACAATTAGCATTCATAGTAACAGCCGAGAGTTCTTCCATTTTCTTTCTATTTGAGATTAGATCTTTCAAGAATTTAGCATATCTAGGCATTCCTAAAATCACATCAATGAAAGGAAGATTTACATTTATCTGTTTAAACATATCCAAGAATTTGGATTGCTCGGCTTCAAGTTTCTCTTTCTTCATTTTACTCGGATAAGGAAGTGGTGGTTGATATGGTTTAACATAAGGTTTATCCTTAACTGTGTTATCTTCATTAACCTTTTCAACTACCGGTTCTTTTTCCTTATCTTGATCAGGTTGTGGTTCTTGTGGAGTAGGAATAGTTTCATCAGAAGTTACAGGTATTTCCGGTGGTTTAAGTGTTGTACCACTTCTTGTGGTAATGGCTTTAGCTGTTTCATTCCGGGGGTTAGCATTTGTATCACTAGGTAGACTTCCCGGTTTTCTTTCACCTATTAACCATGCTAGGTTACTCACTTCTTGTTCTAGATTTTGAATAGAAGCTTGTTGATTTCTAAATGCTTGAGCATTTTGTTCATTGGTTTGTTTTTGAGATGTGAAAAACTGTGTTTGAGTTTCAACTAGCTTCGTCATCATATCTTCTAAATTCGGCTTTTTATCATCGGTTTGTTGTGGTGGTTTGTTTTGAAAATTAGGTCTTTGCTGATTATAAGTATTATTGGATACTTGTTGATTGCTAGGACCTTGTTGGTTGTTGTATGGAATATTTCTGTTATAATTCTGGTTTTGATTGTAAATCGGTCTTGGCGGTTGATAATTATTCTGATAATTATTTCCAGGCCTTTGGTTTATGTATGAAATATTCTCTCTTTGTTCCATTGTTAATTCAATACTGAGACAATCTTTTGTCAAATGTGGTCCTCCACACTGCTCACAACTAATTCGTATTGAGTGAATATCTTTAGTCATCTTTTCCATTCGTCTCTCCACAGCATCTATCTTTGCGGAAATGGAATCTAAGTCATGGCTAGAATCGGCTCTAGCTGGTTTAGATGATCTAACGATATATTTTTCTTGGTGCCACTCATGTGAGTGGGAAGCAGTGTTATCAATAATTTTGTAAGCATCAGTTTCGGTTTTCTTCATAATAGAACCACCAGCTGCTATATCTATGTCTTTTCTTGTAGTGATGTCGCATCCTTGGTAGAATATTTTTACTATTTGACAGGTGTCTAAACCATGTTGCGGACATCCTCTTAATAACTTTCCATATCTTTTCCACGCCTCATATAGAGTTTCATTCGGTTTTTGTGTAAACGTAACAATTTCTGCTTGAAGTCTTACGGCTTTAGATGCAGGAAAGAATTGTTTAAGAAATTTGTCAACTAAAACATCCCATGTATCAATCGCCCCTTCAGGTAACGATTCTAACCAATCTTTGGCTTCTCCCTTTAAAGTCCAGGGAAATAACATGAGATATATCTGTTCATCCTCCACTTCTCGGATTTTAAATAGTGTGCAGATCTTATTAAAGGTACGTAGATGTTCATTTGGATCTTCCTTCGGCGCACCACTAAATTGGCATTGATTAGTCACCATGTGTAGAATTTGTCCTTTGATTTCATAATCTGGCGCATTAATGTCTGGATGAGTAATTGCGTGACCTTGGCCAGTGCGTTTAGCTCTCATTCGGTCTTCCATACTTAAAGGTTCCAGATTCTCCATAATTAAATTTGTTGAATCAGTATCACTAGATGATTCTGATTTAATGGTTCGTTCCTCAACAATCTCTGTTTGAATGATTGGTGGCTCCGGAGGAAAGTTTAATGGTTCAGGATCTACGAACCGTTCCTGAATATTCTCCGGATTCTCAATTGTGAGGTCGGGTTCAAAAAATGGATTATCGGAAATTTGAACTGAAGTACTGGGTTGACTGGATGACGATTCTAAAGAAAAATCAACGGCAGTAATATTTGCTAAATGTCTTGATCTAGTTACAGGTGGTGAACGTACAAAAGGTGGTGATCGTCTTGCTCGGTGCATTCACTGAATATCCTATTAGTTTTTTAAAAGGAAAGAAAAATTATAATAAGTTATCCAATTAATAGACTTTTCTGATTTTGCCCACGTTTCGAATAGCCAAAAGATGCAGCAGAGGGGCAGGATTCGTTTGGTCTCAATATAATTGAGGACTGTTTGGCTCCAATAACCCGGTCCACGTACAAATCCAACTATTACTACGAACCAGAAAATTTTGATGTCTATTAATTTAACCACTTAAAATAAATTTTTCGTAATTTTAAGAAATTTAGATAAGAAGTAGAATAAAAATCTATGTCCTAAAACTAGAATAGCGAGAAATAAGAAAGAAAAAGAGTTCGTCGGAAAAAGGTTGAAAAAGAAAAATGGTTGAAAAATAAAAGGTGACGGAAAAATAAAAGAAACTTATAAAAACTTAAAAATACTTGACAAACCTAACCTTATTACTACAACTAACTTAAAATTATAATCGCAAATTGAGATTACTAATTGGAATGATAATTGATACATAGGTAAAAGTCGTCTAAAAATATTAAAGCTTACAAGAAAAACTAAATCCCAAATGGAATTAACTTAAAAAGAAACTAAAACTTAAAAAGGCGTCGCAAAATTCTAAAGTACCTAAATCTTAGTCTAAAGAAAAAGCACTTAAGGAATTCTACGGCAAAGCCTAAAAATCTAGAAGTAAAAATAACTATGGGAAAAACTAAGTTTAAAACTAAAAATGAGCTAAATATACAAATATTACGCTAAAACGATTAAAAAGGGACAAAATATAAAAATATACAAAAAGTTGTAAAAAGTACAATTTTTATAAAAATATTATTTTTATATTATTTATTTATTAAAACTACTAATTTTATAATTTAATTAAACTAATTAAACTAAATAATACAAATTAATTAAAACTTAAATTAACTACTAAATTAATTAATTATTTAACCCTAATACAATTTAATTAATAATAATTAATAATACTCCGTAATAAATGCAGGATTAGGGCTTCTGTCGTGTGTCAGGTCCCCTCCGCGAGTCGCGGTATTTAAAGCATCAAACCCCGCGAGTCGCGGGGTTTAGAAATTCAGATGACAGCTTACTTTAAATTCGACGCGTTTTTCTTTATTTATATATTTTTTTTAATTTCTGTTTTTAATTTTCTGTTTTAATAAAAGTATTTATATAATAAAAACTTATATCTAAATAGAAATATTTTATAATTTTATAAATAAAAATCTTAAAACTAGAATTATATATATATATATATATATATATATATATATATATATATATATATATATATATATATATATATATATATATATATATATATATATATATATATATATATTTATGTTTTTAAATAAAAACAAAACACTTAAATAAAACTTAAGTTTTTATAATATAAAAACAAAGAAACTTTATAAAACTTAAATATTTATCAAACTCCTAAAAATATTTATATTTTTGTTTTTCTTTTTATATTTTCGAATATTTAAAACGTTTTTTTACAAAAACGAATTTTAATAAAAGTAAACTAAAAATCTTTTTTTTTTTTTTTATATTAGCGTTGCGCTTCCGGCGTTTAGAAAGTTCCCCAGCAGCGGCGCCAAAAATACTTGATGTGGTAGCGGAGGGGTATAAAATACTATTAAATTTTTGCAGGAAATACTATTAAATACGATACAGTTTTACACAAGATATTTATTTATTTATAGAATGGATATACTTAAACTTTGCTACAACACTTATAGGCAGTGTACCTAATCGTACAGTAGTGTAGTTTTTAGTAAGTCCGGTTCGTTCCACAGGGAATCTTTTTAAACAAAGCTCAACGCTATATTAGTTTACTTTTATAAAAATACAAATATATATATAAGTAATATTATTATTATAAAGGGGGGTTTTTACCGTTTAATGACCGGTTTGTTGATTTTAAAACTTTAGTCGCAGTTAAAACCAAATGTAAAATAATAAATAAATACAAGACTTAATTTTAAGCGTAAAGTAAATAACGATAATGAAATTGTGAATAATAAAAGTGCGATAAAATAAACTTGCGATAATTAAAAAGGACGATAATTAAAAGTGCAATTAAATAACAATAAATAAAAGTGCGATAATTAGAAGTGCAATTAAATATAAAATAAAGGAAATTAAATATGAAATAAAAGAATTATGCTTATTTAAACTTCCGTAATCATGATGTTTGACGTGTTGATTTTAGTTTTATGCCCATGGGTTAATTGTCCTTTGTCCTGGATTATTTAATATGTCCGTCTGGTTTTTGTCCATAACAGTCCATCAGTCATAAATATAAAGTGCGAGTGTCCTCGTCAAATTATTCTTATACCCGAAGTTAAATATTCCAACTAATTGGGGATTTAAACTGTAACAAGATTTTAATACTTTGTTTAATAATTACACCAGGTTGTCGACTGAGTGTAACCCAAGGTTTTAATATTTTGTTATCAATTATACCAAGTGTCCTTTGTACATAATTTCACCCCTGTTTTAATTATTCTAGTGGCTATTAATGCATTCCCGTGTCCGGTTAAATGAACGATTATTCGTACATATAAATACCCCGCCCATCGTGTCCGATTGAGTGTATATGGTAATTTATAGGGACGCCCAATTGTAAATATTTATATTAAAATTAACAAACTATCATTTAGTTAAACAAATATAAAGCCCATTAATAGCCTATAGTCTAATTTCCACAAGTGTCGTTCTTTTGTCCAAACCCCAATTATGGTACAAAGTCCAATTACCCAATTTTAGTAATTAGCCCAACATCATGATTACTTCGGATTAAATAAGCATAATAATAACTTAGCTACGAGACATTAATGTAAAAAGGTTGAACATAACTTACAATGATTAAAAATAGCGTAGCGTTACACGGACAGAATTTCGACTTACACCCTTACAACATTCGCTAACATACCCTTATTATTAGAATTATAATTAAAATTAAAATATAAATTATAAATATATATATATATTTTACGTATGAGGAGAAGAAGAAAAAGATGATGATTTGCGATCAGAATTCGGTTGCTTTTATAGGGATTTTTGACTTTTGGGGCTCCGCGACTCGCGGCATTTTTGCCTTCAAACTCCGCGAGTCGCGGAGAATGAAATTACAGCTCAGTCCCTTTGGAGTCTTTCTTGCCGACGGTTTTTATTATTTATTATAATATATAAATAATTATAAGAATTATTTAAATATTATATTATATTTATGTGCATAGTTGACTTGTAATTTTTAGTCCGTTGCGTCGAGCGTTGAGAGTTGACTCATGTCCCGGTTCCGGATTCTCGAACGTCCTTGCGTACAATTTTATATTTTATACTTTGCGTTTTGAATATTGTACTCTTGTAATTTCAAGACGTTTCTTGTCAATAATTGGAACCTCTTTGATTGTCTTTTGTACTTTTGAGCTTTTTGGTCGTTTGCGTCTTCAATTCGTCGAATCTGTCTTTTGTCTTCACCTTTTATTATTTAAACGAATATCACTTGTAAATAGAACAATTTCAACTAAAAGCTTGTCTTTCTTGAGGAATAATGCTATGAAATATATGTTCGTTTTTAGCATTATCAGTGAGATTTGCAGAGATCGGAGATATCGATTCCTTTTTCTACTTAAACTCAACAACATCCAAATGCAAGGAATCACGCTGAATGTCTTTAGGGAAAATGAAAGAAGAAAGGTTAACAGAGATAATGAACCTCATGGTTTGCAACAGGAGCAGGTGAGAAAGAGCAACTTACCACCACCGTGTAACAACAACATCAGGAGAACATTCAACCCGGTATTCCGAGATGACAGAAAATTCAATGAGGTTTTGGGAGCTTCAACAATCAGACAGAATACCCAAAGGTCCAATCTCAATCAAAAAGAAAATGTTCTTGAGAATTCAGTTGCCAAGTACAAATTCGAAGGCTGACTTGTCACTCTAGATGATGATGCTGATAATGATAAATACTTATCAAAAGCCATTTAAGGGGAGGTGAAAAAGAAAGAATGCATCGAGAAATTTCCTAACATATGCAAGGCAGAAGGATTGTATGATGTTAGCATCAAATATATTGGGGGACTCGATATGATGGTTATCTTAACTTTGGAGGATGCAGCACAGAAAATTGTCGATGACAAAACCATTGCCTTTGACAATGGTTAAATAACATTAGAAGGTCGGATGGCACTCTAACATCCCTGTTTCGACTAATATGGCTTAACATTTATGGTGTTCTTTCTCTTGGTGGTCGAAGAAAACCTTCAACACCATTGATAATTGTTAGGGAAATCCATTAAAATTCAGGAATTGCTCGCTAGAAGGAAATAAAAGTCTTGTGTTCGGCTGTCATACCCCCAAAAAGGGTCGGGAAATATGACTTCACATTATCACAACACAAGTATGTAAAAAGGAGAACTACTCTATATGAGACGTTTTATTTGATAACCAATGTATTAAAACAGCGGAAAGTATTAAGTCATTACAATCGTAAACTTTAATGTTCTAATGAAATAATATGAATATATAAATGCGGACTCCAAAAGCAGCAAAGTCCAAATAGCAAATAATCTTTAGCAATCTTCACTTGAGACAAAACATGCTTAAAGTGTCAACCAAAATGGTTGAGTGAACAACATAGGTTTAATAATCATAACAAGTTTTTAGACCACAAGATTTAATTATGAGGTTTAATCAGTTCGGTAGTAGTGCTGGTGTATATGATATCGAAACTAACCATAAGTTACCCTAAACACATCACGTTCGTGTCGTTGAATCATTATTATGTATCCATTGACCAGCGGTCATCCGAATAGAGACGTCACTCTCAATAGCGCTGCTCAGAATAACTAAGCTAGCCAAAATTCCAGCAACTAACGATATCATGGCAGGGATTTAGCATGAATCAAAGCATGTTAGCACAGTTTGAACTAATCAAAATAAAGTTTTCAAATACTCGTGTCTAAGCGTAAAACAGTTTAAAAGCAAGCATGTGTCTCACCCCAAAAGTTCAAAATAAGTAATAGAAACAGTTAAAAAGTGGAGCTATGAAGTTCACCTTAATAGTAGATAGATATTCCACACAAGTTATATGATCGGAGTTTTGAACACGGAGATCTCAACCTAGAGATATTATGTTCGATTAGTTAATGTCTAATAGACATAAAGTTTGTTTATTAATATAGCAAACTATATTAACAGTGGCCGTTCTCGAGAAAAGTTATATTTATATAAGTGATAATATGCTTAGTGTACTTAAGTGTTACTATATAGATAAGTGTATAGGTTATACTAATAGTATTATTCATTAATTACTTTAATGATCCCATTATTAATTAACCATCCTTATAAGACTTATCATGTTTTATATACATACATATTATAATCTTTGTATGTGTTAGATATATAAATAAATACGTATGTGATACATATATACATTCTTTATTTATGATCATACATGTTCATAACTATATAGTATATATATTTTAGGTATATGTGTTACATATATATAAGTGTAAGATGATACATATATATATTCTTATTACTTTTATTATTATGTTTACTAACATTATATAACTTACATAATACACATTCATACATATACACACACGTACATATACATGCATACATACACATACATATACACGTGTGTATATATCTAAATATATACACAAGCATATACCTACCTATATATATGTACATACATACGTATGCATGCATGCATGCATGTATATCCTTACCATTACTACTTTACTAATCATAAAATCATAGCTTTTTATCATAATCAAAACCTAATAACATTAACATAAAATCATAAACTATTTATCATTATAACTAATCCTAATCATAAACTTCTATCATTAACCATCATGCTTATTCTTAACAATTTATTAGTACTTCATAATCATACTCAACCTTATTACAATTATCACCTTTCAACCCTAACCATAATCTTGTATTATTATGTTCACCATACATAACCTTAACCTTTCATTAAAGCCTTTAACCAATTAATCACCTACTATATATACGAAGGTCTAATCTTTAATCTTATCACTAATAATCATTATCATTATTCATTCTAAATTCATGATCAAACCTAATTCATTATCATTATTCATTATCATCTTTTAAACTTAATCATAATACTTCATGATCAATTCATAATTCATAACTCTTAATTATATTTACTAGTTTATTATTCAATAACCATAATCTTTATTCATACATGATATTCATAATCATACTTTTATCTTTTTCATTAATTCATGAACTAATACCAACATTACTCATAATCTTAATACTTTTAACAATATACTTTAGTCTCAATCCATTAAAAGTGTATACTCCAATTAGTTATGAAAACTATATTTTTTTCTATTATAATTATATTAGTTTAAAATAAATAATATTACTATAGTCGTTCGAATAAAACACGGTTTAATAATTATATCGAAACATAAAACGATACGACGCAACACGAATTCGATACGATGCACCAAAAAAAAAAGAAATATGATGCGCAGCATCTCAATCCATGATGCACCGCATCATGAAGGTATTATAAATCTAACGTGTGATGCATTATATCTTATTACGGCGTATTAATATTTTATTTTTTTTACGATGCATTATATCCAAACATATGATGCGATGCATTATATCGAAAATATGTGATTGTTTTTCTTGTTTAAATTCTGTAAATTTATAATCTTATTATTGACGATTCGTACTAGTAAGAATATTAAATGTAAAGTTTAGAGTTTAAGCGCTATACCTCGAAAAGAAGACGAACAGAGTTGTAACGAGCAACAATTATTCGGATGATTTTTGTGAGTTGGGGTGGGTTTCAACAAGCAAGAAGAGAACAAAAGGGTTTGAATGATTTTTAGGATTAGGGATAGATGGGTATTTATAGGAGAATAATTAGAGTTAGGGTAGGATTACTTAGAGTACGGACCAAGTCATTAGGAAAGATCTAGAATACTTAGGGAACAAGTAATTAGTTTAATTAATTAAATTTTTTTTTAAATTTATTTAATTAATTATTTTAATTTATCACTTTAAGTTTTATTACATCAAGTTTGGTAATTTGGATATTTGACACCATATCTGAATTATGAGGCTAATTATATAACTTTATATAGTTTTGTTATAGAGTTATATATATTGAGGAATATTCAAATGAAACTAAGTTTTAAGTTGAGATTCAAGGGATCAATCAGAGTGCGACACGTGACGCGATAATCACATGTGATTGAAAAAAAAATTCAAAAAAAAAAAAATTTAATTTTTTTCGAAAATTTTTTTCTTAAATTTTTTTTCCGAATTTTTTTTTCAAACTTTTTTTTCAATCACATGTGATTGGATTTGACATGCAGTAAATCACATGTGATTCTGAATGTCAATTTCAATCACATGTGATTGAAATTTTTTTTTTTAGCAAAATGACGATTTTCAGTTAATTTGTGCTAAAACCTTTAAACACCAAGTTTTTGATCAAATCACCGATTTAAAGTCTAAAATTTTGAAGATATGATCACGAAATGCTAACAAAATTGATCAAATAGAAATTTTTTTGAAAAAAAAAATGAATTTTTTTTAAAAAAATTATGAATTTTTTTTTTCAATCACATGTGATTGGATTTGACATGTAGAATCACATGTGATTGTGTTTTACAATCATATGTGATTGGCCTTTACAATCACATGTGATTGATTTTGAAATGCTAAATTTAAAAAAAATATATTAAAAATTTTTTTTTTTTCAAAACAAAAAAAATTTAAAATAAAAAATTTCAAAAAAAATTATCAAAATTTTTTTTTTTTAATTTTTTTTTCAATCACATGTGATTGTTGCGTCACATGTCGCGCTCTGATTAGTCCGTTAGATTTCAAGCAAATTATTGGATTCAAGGGATTACAACTCATCACATATATACATAATAATTTGATTAGAGTTAGGGTTTATAATATTAGAGTTTATACTACTAAATTAAAAATTAGGGTTAGGGTTTATAAGATTAGGGTCTTAATTAATATCTAAGGTTGAGGTTTCAGGGTATTAATTACAAGCATTAATTTACAGATCGTTTTAATTACTCGGACACTTATTATATCTGAATAACAACCCTAATGCTAATACACAGAATACGATAATGAAACCCTAAGGGCAACTTAGTAATTTTAGAATAGAAATGTGAGGGTTGTTATAGTACCTCCCCGTTAATTTAAACTTCGTCCCGAAGTTTCAGGAAGACTTCTCGGATGCATCAGTGGTTGAGAATAGATGTGGATATTTCCGCTTCATTTGGTCTTCACGTTCCCAGGTATACTCAGGGCCTCTTCGTAAATTCCAACGGACTTTAACAATAGGAATAGAGCTTTGTTTCAAGCCTTTAACCTCACGATCCATATCCTCTATCGGTTCTTCAGTGAAGTACATTTTATCATTAATGCGGAGAATCCAAAGGAATAACAAGTATGTCATCAACAAGACACTTTTTAAGATTCGAGATGTGAATTGTATGAACTTTAATTAACAGGAGGTGTTGACTAAAAATTACCATTCGGTCAATATTTTGTTAAAACAAAGTTTACATTTAATTACTGTGGGGATCCACTTGAGTGAGAGCTGATATTATATGAAATTTCAGCTAAAAGAGACTGGGTGATTAGAATATCTAGTCTTATGGACTTCATCCATGACTAGTTCTCGAGAAATTTCTGAATAGCGGTGATTTTTATAGGATCGACATGTATTCCTTCACTATCAAATACTTGTCCAAGAAATTGTACGGTTCGCAGCCAAAGTTCACAGTTGGAAAGCTTGGCATACAGTTGTTCATTCTTTAAGAGCTCTAGATCAATCGCAGATGTTGCTCATACTCTTTCTCGCTCTTGAAATAGACTAAAATGTTAATAAAAACGATCACGAATTTATCAAGATAAGGTTTGCATGCATGGTTCATAAGATCCATGAATACCGCAGGTGCATTGGTTAAACAAAAAAGGCATGACAAGAAACTCATAGTGTCTACAACAAGTTCGAAAAGTAGTCTTTGAAACATCCGTTTCCTTGACTCTCAATAACCAGACCTAATATCAATCTTCGAATAGATACTTGATCCTTGCAGTTGATCGAACAGGTCATCATTAAGCGGGAATGGATAACGATTCTTAATGGTTAGCTTGTTGAGATCTTGGTAATTAATACACATCCTCAACGTGCCATCTTCCTTCTTAAAAAATAGAATGAGTGCTCCCCACGGAGGCAAGCTAGGACGAATGAAACCTTTCTCCAAACCTCTTGGAGTTGATTGGATGATTCCTTCATTTCGGATGGAGCTAAGCGGTACAGTGCTTATGCAATAGGTGCAGCACCGGGCGTGGATAATTGAAAGCGGAAGATAACATATTACCTAAGGTTGATTTTTTTAGTTGACAATATAGATATAAGGAGTAGGTAACGGTACACAATGGTCCTAAGGTTGATCAAATCTTATTTTCATCATGACCCATTAGGATTTCTGCATGACTTATCATAATATAACTACGTTGATCAAGTGCCATTATATTATACTAAATCATACTTTTATCACTCCATAAGGTTACTGCTATGTCATCTAGTCAATATTCATCTTCTTCGAGGTGAATGATTCAATGAAAAATGAAAGTAAAGAAAATAACATCATCCATTCATTTAAAAAAAAATAACTAGAGTATTACAGAAACTTAACGAAATCTTCCAAAATATAAAAGTACTAAATGATAACATAAAGAACACTATGAGAAATTTAAATGACTCTTGTAGTTGTCAAAAACTCTTCATTGTGCCTCTTCCCCTTCTTCCTCATTATCCTGAGCTTCCTCGGTAGTCATCACAAACGCTCGGCCCTTAGCATTTCTCGTATTATCCTTTTTCTTTGGACACTGGTTGCAAAAATGCCCTTTTTCTCCACAGTCATAGCATGTAGGAACGATTGCGTTGGCTTTTGTTGCAGGTGTATTGGTTGAAGGAACTGTAACCCTACAAGTCTTGGCTATATGACCAATCTTCTTACACTTGGTGCACTCAGCCTTGCACCACCCATAATGGTGTTTCTCACAACGATTACAATAAGGTTGTTTCCCTAAATATCCTCCTCTTAAATTTTCGGCAACTTTCTTATTTGACCCTTGGTTTGATTCCTGAGTAGGCTCAAATTTCCTTTTGCCTTCACTAGTCTTAGCCTCGGCTTGTTTATTAGCCGCAGCCTTTCTCCCCTTAGCCATCATCAAGTTTTGAGCCATAAGTATCACTGCATCTAAGGTCTCTTTACCAGCAACAATAACATTTCCTTGAATCTCGTCGGGAAGACCTTCTATGTATCGCTCGATCTTCTTTTGTTCAGTGGAAACCATGTCCGGGCACAATGAAACCAACTCTATAAACCTGTTGGTATAAGCTTCAATATTGGTACCATTAACCTTCAACTCCTAAAGCTCTACTTCTAGCTTTTGGATTTGGTTCCTTAGGCAAAACTTATCAGTCATCATTCTTTTCACTACGGCCCATGGAATAGCATTAGCAGCATCTAGCCCTACAGTTTGGGCATAAGCATTCCACCAAGTCAAAGCAAGACCACTTAGTTTATGAGTGGAATACTTCACTCGGTCAACCTCCGCGCAGTTACAGATGCGAAAGATTGATTCAAATTTTTTGAACCAACGAGTCAATTCGACTGCTTCCTCATTCCCATTGAAGGATGGGGGCTTACAGTTCATAAACTCCTTGTAGGTGCATGATGTAGGTGGGTTCCCTTGGTTGTTCCCTTGATTATTGTTGCCTTGAGTGGCAGCAAGTAGTTGTTGAAATTGTGCGGGAGTCAAAGTGACATTTGGAAGAGTGTTAGCACCGCGAGTTTGATAAGACATGATCTTCAATACACAAAACAGTATTAGTTGAAGAGTTTATGGTGCACTGGGTAGCAACACCAATGGATAAGAAAAGGTAGTATGGGTTAGTTATTGATAATGATGATGAAGCAAGTGAGTAATTAGGTGTGCGGATAGATCCTTCGATGTTCAAAACGATAACTGGTGATCCTAGACATCCTAGAGAAGGAGTACCAACAAGATTCTAAGGCACGGTATGACGCTAAAGATATAAAGAGAGCAGAGTAAGGCAAGCATAGAAATGAGGATCGCACTTTAACTAAGGCAAGAATATAGACAAATAAGTAAGGTGCTTAAACTAAGGTAGGAAAGGTTATAGTCCTATAGATTGCTAAGGCACCTAACTAACACATAAGGCACACATAAAATGCAATCCTGGTTCTCTATAACAAACCTGGCTCTGATACCACTATGTCATACCCCCAAAAAGGGCCGGGTAAATATGACTACACAATATCACAACACAAGTATGTAAAAAGGAGAACGACTCTATATGAGACGTTTTATTTGATAACCAATGTATTAAAGCAGCGAAAAGTATTAAGTCATTACAATTGTAAACTTTAATGTTCTAATGCAATAATATGAATGTATAAATGCGGACTCCAAAAGCAGCAAAGTCCAAATAGCAAATAATCTTTAGCAATCTTCACCTGAGACAAAACATGCTTAAAGTGTCAACCAAAATGGTTGAGTGAACAAAATAGGTATAATAATCATAACAAGTTTTTAGACCACAAGATTTAATTATAAGGTTTTATCAGTTCGGTAGTAGTGCTGGTGTATATGATATCGAAACTAACCATAAGTTACCCTAAACACATCATGTTCGTGTCGTTGAATCATTATTATGTATCCATTGACCAGCGGTCATCCGAATAGAGACGTCACTCTCAATATCGCTACTCACAATAACTAAGCTTGCCAAAATTCCAGCAACTAACGATATCATGGCAGGGATTTAGCATGAATCAAAGCATGTTAGCACAGTTTGAACTAATCAAAATAAAGTTTTCAAGTACTCGTGTCTAAGCGTAAAACAGTTTAAAAGCAAGCATGTGTCTCACCCCAAAAGTTCAAAATAAGTAATAGAAACAGTTAAAAAGTGGGGCTATGAAGTTCACTTTAATAGCAGATAGATATTCCACACAAGTTATATGATCGGAGGTTTGAACACGGAGATCTCAACCTAGAGATATTATGTTCGATTAGTTAATGTCTAATAGACATACAGTTTGTTTATTAATATAGCAAACTATATTAACAGTGGCCGTTCTCGAGAAAAGTTATATTTATATAAGTGATAATATGCTTAGTGTACTTAAGTGTTACTATATAGATAAGTGTATAGGTTATACTAATAGTATTATTCATTAATTACTTTAATGATCCCATTATTAATTAACCATCCTTATAAGACTTATCATGTTTTATATACATACATATTATAATCTTTGTATGTGTTAGATATATAAATAAATACGTATGTGATACATATATACATTCTTTATTTATGATCATACATGTTCATAACTATATAGTATATATATATTAGGTATATGTGTTACATATATATAAGTGTAAGATGATACATATATATATTCTTATTACTTTTATTATTATTATTATGTTTACTAACCTTATATAACTTACATAATACACATTCATACATATACACACCCGTACATCTACATACATACACATACATATACACGTATGTATATATCTAAATATATACACAAGCATATACCTACCTATATATATGTACTTACATACGTATGCATGCATGCATGTATATCCTTACCATTACTACTTTACTAATCTTAAAATCATAGCTTTTTATCATAATCAAAACCTAATAACATTAACATAAAATCATAAACTATTTATCATAATAACTAATCCTAATCATAAACTTCTATCATTAACCATCATGCTTATTCTTAACAATTTATTAGTACTTCATAATCATACTCAACCTTATTACAATTATCACCTTTCAACCCTAACAATAATCTTGTATTATTATGTTCACCATACATAACCTTAACCTTTCATTAAAGCCTTTAACCAATTAATCACCTAGTATATATACCAAGGTCTAATCTTTAATCTTATCACTAATAATCATTATCATTATTCATTCTGAATTCATGATCAAACCTAATTCATTATCATTATTCATTATCATCTTTTAAACTTAATCATAATACTTCATGATCAATTCATAATTCATAACTCTTAATTATATTAACTAGTTTATTATTCAATAACCATAATCTTTATTCATACATGATATTCATAATCATACTTTTATCTTTTTCATTAATTCAAGAACTAATACCAACATTACTCATAATCTTAATACTTTTAACAATATATTTTAGTCTCAATCCATTAAACGTGTATACTCTAATTAGTTATGAAAACTATATTTTTTTTTTCTATTATAATTATATTAGTTTAAAATAAATAATATTACTATACTCGTTCGAAAAAAACACGGTTTAATAATTATATCAAAACATAAAACGATACGACGCAACACGAATTCGATACGACGCACCATAAAAAAAAATATGATGCGCATCATCTCAATCCATGATGCACCGCATCATGAAGGTATTATAAATCCAACGTGTGATGCATTATATCTTATTACGGCGTATTAATATTTTATTTTTTTGTACGATGCATTATATCCAAACATATGATGCGATGCATTATATCGAAAATATGTGATTGTTTTTCTGGTTTAAATTCTGTAAATTTATAATCTTATTATTTACGATTCGTACTAGTAAGAATATTAAATGTAAAGTTTAGAGTTTAAGCGCTATACCTCGAAAAGAAGACGAACAAAGTTGTAACGAGCAACAATTATTCGGATGATTTTTGTGAGTTGGGGTGGGTTTCAACAAGTAAGAAGAGAATAAAAGGGTTTGAATGATTTTTAGGGTTAGGAATAGATGGGTATTTATAGGGGAATAATTAGAGTTAGGGTAGGATTACTTAGAGTACGGACCAAGTCATTAGGAAAGATCTAGAATACTTAGGGAACAAGTAATTTGTTTAATTAATTACTTTTTTTTTAAATTAATTTAATTAATTATTTTAATTTATCACTTTAAGTTTTATTACATCAAGTTTGGTAATTTGGATATTTGACACCATATCTGAATTATGAGGCTAATTATATAACTTTATATAGTTTTGTTACAGAGTTATATATATCACATATATACATAATAATTTGATTAGAGTTAGGGTCTATAATATTAGAGTTTATACTACTAAATTAAAAATTAGGGTTAGTGTTTATAAGATTAGGGTCTTAATTAATATCTAAGGTTGAGGTTTCAGGTTATTAATTACAAGCATTAATTTACAGATCGTTTTAATTACTCGGACACTTATTATATCTGAATAACAACCCTAATGCTAATACACAGAATACGACAATGAAACCCTAAAGGCAACTTAGTAATTTTAGAATGGAAATGTGAGGGTTGTTATATCGGCAAAGTTATGGTAAGAGTTTGGGGTGAATTCATTCATGAGACGATTCAACTAAGGAAAAGGAAGTCCATATGCTATGTGAGAGTTATGGAAGACACAAACGACATTATTGAACTACATTTGGAAGAGTCAGGTGATAATATTTGGGGGTCTGAAAGTAATGACTGTGATGACGAATTGGAAATCCATGATAATCTTTCGACTAGAAACGACAGTTGCAATCGAAAAATAGTTGAAAATCCGACTAAAAAATGGAAGATGAAGGTTCCTGTCATGGTGGGGATGGAACCTTTAAGGCAAAGAAGAAAGAAGTTGAAAGGACTAACGACCTCCAGACTTCTGACACCTTTTCGAATATTAATGACACAGGTGATTAAGGAAAAAGTCGGCGTATTTTGGGTTCCAAAAATATTGTTAATGATGGAACAAATGCAGATGGTGACGTGGAAAGTGATAGGGAAAATGTTCAAGAAAAAGTTGATAAAAATATCAAGGACCAGTGCAAAGCCCAATTTGGAATCAATATTGGGCCACAAGAGTTGGGAGCCCAACATTTATGTCAAGAGGATGGCAAGTATATTCCTGGTAGACAAGGGGAAATAGAACATGGTGCATCACTTACTGGGCCTAACACAGCCCAAGATGGAATCGATAACTTATTGGGCTTCGTATATTACATAAAATCACAGCCAACAGACAACAACAAAGCAAACTGTACATCGATGATAAAACCAAAGACGACGATTCCTTCTAACAAATCAAAAGTAAGCAGGGGCTGTGATTCCGAAGGATCCCATCGCTTCGTGTCAGATCGACAGAGAATGCGGAAAAAGGTTTGCAGCTGGAAAGCTTCTTCCAAAATTCTCAATGCAAAAAAATGGCGAGAAGAATCAGTAAAAAAAGAAGCAAAATCTCAAAGTCGGCTAATTCTATCATAGCCTTATCCAAGAGTTTGGAGGATATAGGTGATGCATCTTCAAAAAAATCCAGAATCTCTGAAAGAATTCAAAGCCTTCAGCTATAAATTGGGGGTCCGATGGAAGGATAGAGCTTAAAACCAAGGTATTCGTGTCGATTAATTTATTTTATTAATGAAGATTACCTCTTTAAATGTTCGTGGTTTTAATTGTGATGGCAAGTTTGATTGGGTTAAAAAATTTTACTATAATGAAAAACCTAATATCTTACTGCTTCAAGAAACTAATTTAAAGGAGGTGGGAGATAGATGGGTACACTCGATTTAGGGATCGAAGAATGTTGGGTTTGTAGAAGAATCAGCCATAGGAAGTGCAAGGGGCCAATTAATATTGTGGGATGACAAAATTTTCAATGTTAATCATGCCATATAGAATGAGTTTTATGTAAAAATTAAGGGTTTGTGGGCAGGATTAAATAAGGAAATTGCTATTGTTAACGTCTACGGACCACATGATGATGATAAAAAGAGGAGATTCTGGGATAAGCTGGAGGAATTGATGCAGTTCAGTGGTGTAGCGTGGCTTCTTAGTGGTGATTTTAATGAAGTTAGGAATAGGGATGAGAGGTTAAACTGTGTGTTTTATGCAGGTTGTACTAAGATGTTTAATGATTTCATTTATAGAACTCAGCTCATTAATATTCCGTTAGAGGTTAAATTGTTCACTAGAGTTAGCGATGATGGTACAAAGTTCAGTAAACTCGATCGATTTCTGGTATCTGAAGATTTTCGAGATTGTTGAAGTGAGCTTTCAGTGGCTGCTTTAGAAGGATATATTTCAGATCATACACCATTGGTTCTACATGACAAAGTGATTGATTTCGGGCCTAAGCCGATCAGGGTTTTTGATGTATGGTGGGAGTCTGATGAAGTTGTTCAGACAGTCTCACAAATATGGAATAGTAAACCATTGGGATCCATTCTTGACTATAGGTTCAGGAACAAGTTGAAAGCAATTAAATTTGAATTAAACAGTCATTTCAAAAAATTTGCAGGTAATATCGATGGTGAGATTCAGCTACTTAAGAAATCAGTGGAAGAATTCGAACTAAAAGCTGAAAAAGGGCAAATCAACGAGCAAGAACGTGCATAATGGATGAGTGCTAGGAAAGATTGGATCGAGAAATAAAATAAAAAAACTAATATGTTAAGGCAGAAAGCAAAAACACGGTGGATTCTTGAGGGCGACGAGAATTCAAAATATTTTCACTCTTTCATTCGAATAAGACAAAACATAAATAACATCAGAGGTTTGAATATTATTGGAGCATGGGTTAAAGATACGGGTGAATTAAAAAAAGAAGCCTCAGGAAATTTCGAATGCCTGTTCAAAGATTCATATGAGAATTCAACTCGAGTCCCAGACCTGGAGGATGACTTACCTTTCAAAAAGTTAACCGACCTCGATGCAACTGAACTGGAAAAGCCTTTCGAGGAAGATGAAATTTGGGCTGCGATCAAATGGTGCAGTGGATCCAAAGCTCCAGGTCCGGATGGGTTTAATTTTAAATTCTTCAAAAGATTCTGGGAGACTATCAAAGAAGATCTTAAAACTACTTTGGATTGGTTCTGGACATACAACGAGATGTCTCGAGGTTGTAACGCATCTTTTATTACACTCATTCCTAAAAAACTGAATGTGATCACGTTGAATGACTTCAGACCCATTAGTCTTCTTGGCTCATATTATAAAATCGTGTCTAAAATTCTTGCTAACCAGATTCGTAAAGTCATTTCTTCTCTTATTGGTTCAGAGCAGAGTTCTTTCTTGGAAGGGCATTTTATTCTTGATGGTGTGCTTATTGCTAACGAAGCCATTTTTGATCTAAAGAAAAACAAAAAGACGAGCTTCCTTTTTAAAGTCGATTTTGAAAAGGCATTCGACAGTATCAGATAGGATTTTCTTTTCGATATTTTTAAACGAATGGGGTTCAAGGATAAATGGCGAAAATGGATGCAGCCCGTCTTCTGCGTCGATTTTGATGCTCCTAGATAGCTCTTCATCCAATGAATTTCATCTAGGCCGAGGTTTATGCCAAGGGGATCCTCTATCTCCCTTCCTTTTTATTCTGCGGTCGAAAATCTAAATTTAATGTCGAAAGCTGCTGTTAATAAGGGTCTCATTCGTGAGATTGAAATTAGGTCGGATAAGGTAATACTTTCTCATTTACAGTATGTAGATGACACCCAGTTTTTTGGTTAATATAGTCATGAAAATGTGATTAACACTATGATGCTACTTAAGATTTTTGAAGTGGTTTCTGGATTAAAAGTGAATTCCCGTAAAAGCTTCTCATACGGCATCTGAATAGATGGCCAAGAGTTGAACGTAATGAGCAACCGGATAGGGTGTAAACTTGGCACATTTTCATTTACATATTTGGGTCATCCCATTGGATCCCGGATGAACAAAGCCGATGATTGTTCTCCTGTCCTAGAAAAGTTTCAGTCCAGACTTTCCAGTTGGAGATCTAAAACTTTATCATTCAGTGGTCGTTTAAACCTCGTGAAGTCCGTTCTCAATGGCCTCCCATTGTATTATTTCTCTTTTTTCCGAGCTCCCCTAGGTGTGTTGAAATCTTTAGAAAAACTTCATCGCAATTTCTTTTGGGGTGGAACGGTTGAATACTCAAAAATTTGTTGGCTTAAATGGGATTGGGTTCTATGCTCTTATAAGTCGGGCGGGTTGGGTAATGGGACTTTAAACTGGAAAAATCGTGCTCTCTTGGGCAAATGCTGGTGGCAATTTAAAATGGAAAAGGACGCTTTATGGAAAAAAACTATTACAAGTATTTATGGGTTTCATGGAAAACTTGGTGATTATTCTGATATGTCAGATTGTATCCGAAGTTTCTATGGAGCAACATGGTACTACATCATTAAAAACACTCTGGACATGGATAACTTGGATATAAACTTCAAAGGTAGCTTTAAAAAGGAAATCGGTAATGGAGAGGGAACAAAGTTTTAGGACAACTATTGGCTTGGGAATGTCAAATTAAAATGCAGGTTCAGAAGACTATTCCTACTTGATTCGAACAAGGGCTTCTTCGTTAAAGATCGAGTAAAATGGAATGGATCAGAATGTGTGACATTTTTAGAATGGTTGAGGGATCCGAGAGGCAGGACCAGTGGAGAACTAACCGAACTAATCAGCATGCTGGAATCATTTCGGGTAGCAAGTAATGGGGAGGATAAATGGATTTGGACTTTTAACAAGAACAAAGTATTCAACACTAATAGACTTTCAAAGTTAATCAATGAGTCACTGCTTTTTCAATCCATCTCAGATCAAGAGACACTAAGGAACAACTTAGTTCCAAAAAAATTAGAGATTTTCATGTGGAGGACCAAACTAAAAAGAATGTCGGTTCTCATTGAGTTAGATAAGAAAGGAACTGATCTAGATTCGGTGGTGTGTTGTCTAACTTGGAATGACGGGATCGGATCCATTGATCACGCATTTATATTTTGCAAACACGCCAATCAAGTATGGGAACTAGTCTATAAGTGGTGGAATCTAGGCTCGGTAAGCAATCTGAGTGTTGATGACTGGTCTTGTGGGAAGAATCCAAAGATTAAAATGGCTTGGGGGCCAAGCTATGGCAAGCTCTTGAGTGGACTTGCGGCTATTACATATGGAAAAATCGTATGTGCTTCGGTAAATCTTAACAAGATTCAAATAAAAAGCTTCGAGTGGTGTGCTAATCGTTAGTGAAAGAAGAAAATGAATGGAGCCAATGGCGTGTGAACCCATCATAATATCTTGATACGTAATTGTGTAGCTTTCTCCTTCTATCTGCGCTAGTGAATGTACATTCTGTTTATATTGGTAGTCTTTTAGAGTTCATAGTCATATTCTTTGTGTTGTTTACAGGTACTCAAATTGTACCCTGTTGTAAGTAACTCCTTCATATATATAATAATAATAATTTTTTTGCTAAAAAAAGGATACTTAATCGAATATATTAATGATAGAGATGGTAAAATGTTTTCTAATAGGTTTTTTTTTTTGTAAACTTAAAGCCCTCCTGAACTGGTCCAGTTTCAAATCAGGATGTCACTGGAAATCTTTAAGCCAAGGGTGATTCTGACTGTAGGGTTACTTACTTGTCTTTGACACTGCACCCTTGAAGAGTATATGCGGACTTCATTAAGGATATCCGAATAAGACGGTGGCCCATTTAATATTACAGTTTTTCTTAACAATAAATTGACTATTAGACTTTCAAAAGACCATACTGATTCCATATATGTAAGTTTAAAGACTGATATAAGTTCATCATGGACGTTGGAATAAATCGAGTGCAATGTCCGAACTTCTTTATGGGGTTATATACTTTTTGTAACGACCCAACCCGTATTAAAACCATCCCATAAAATTTTTTCCTTTTAATACGCGTTAAATAATACTTTAGGAACCAATTGTGTTTCCATAATCATCTTTTATACAATAGAAGGTTTAATAAACCTTAAAACATTTAATACATTGATTAATTGTCCAAACGGACATACACGACCCGACTAGTTTAGTTTCCAACAAAACCGAGCATGGTGATTTGGGACTACGCTACCCAAATCCTAATCGAGTACAAAAGCAAGATCTTCTTGGCAACCTAGCCAAGATCTCTAATCCCCAAGCTTACCCGAGCCGCCAAGCATGCGATCCCATAAAAATAGCAACAATGAGAGGGTAAGCAATAAGCTTAGTGAATGATAATATACTACATACATATATAAGTATAAAATGGACACGCCACATAAATAAACAAATACCGCATACCGAAGCATCCAAGCATAAAGGCAAGCTAATCTAAGCATACCGTACGATCACTAAGCAATAAGCTAACAACATCAACAATGAGTAAGTTCACCAACGACAATGTGAACAAATGCCAATAAGCTACACCCAGAGGGTTAGCTACATCACGACAATACAACATTATACGTATACAATATTTAACATGCTAAACAATCACAAACACAATATGGTTAACCATAACGCTATGGTGCTACCGGCTCGTGGTTCACACCATACGTATTTGAGTCATACTCTTTTATAGTGCTACCAACTCGTGGTTCACACTCGATGCTACCAGCTCGTGGTTTACACCTCGTTTATAGTGCTACCGGCTCGTGGTTCACACTCGATGCTACCGGCTCGTGGTTCACATCTATTTTTATAGTGCTACCGGCTCGTGGTTCACACTCGATGCTACCATAACATCCACAAACAAATACTCCATAAACATGAACGCATAGTTATTCCACTCACAATATTAACCCTTCGCCATTGGGGTTATATAATCTACATCACCCGCCCATGTGATAACGTACACACAAAGTGTGTACCTCGTCAAAGGTTGTCAACCAAAATGCACAACCGTGCCAATTGGACCTATACACAAGTCCATCAATCCATCTATATGTGAAGTGAGCTCTATGACCGAGAACCACTTCACCCGACCCGCACCCATCCTACACATACATATGCACATAGGATATTAACACTCACCTTGTCGCCTTGAAGAAAATGCTTCCAACTAATCCGTAACTCTCAATGGAAAGTACCTATTCCATAATCATAAATACCACAACACAATTAGGGTGAATTTACAAACCAACCCAATTTGACACTTAGTGCAAATTCGACCCAATTGCACTTCCAAGCACAAACCACGCCCAAACTAACCAATAATCACTGACACAAGTGATAATGGCCCTAATATGCCAATTAAACCCGAACACAAGTGTTAAACACTTATCGTTCTCAAAATCGCCCATAAACCCTAATTTTGACCCATAAGGTCAAAATCTCACCATTTACAAGTTTTGACACCAAAACATGTTTAACTCGGTTTTATACTTCAACTTAATCCATTTTAAGTTTACAAACCTCATCGAATCGACATTCGGTTTATAATCCTCAACAAACCCTAATTTCGACTCTAGTCAAAGTTAGTCAACCACAAGAACCCTAAAAGTCTCCAAAACATCAATAATCACTAATACTAGTGATTATACACCATTCTCAAGTCTTATACATGGTTAAATCATTAACCAACCCAAAACTCGCCTTTAACACTTACAAACCCGAATCTTGGTGTTAATTTCCAATTAACAACTAAATGGGTTCCATCTATGAATCATCAATCAAAAGCCCCAAAATTGAATGATGAACACGAAAATTAAATTCGGAGTTAGAGCTTACCACTAGTATCACCGTGTAGCCAAGAACGAGGAGAACAAACTTGTCAACTACGCCAAAGATCAAATCCCGCTTCTTCCTTTCCAAAAATTCATTTGAAATCAAATGGGTGTTTGAGTTTTTGAGAGGAAAATGAAATGAAAAGGAAAATGAAATTAGGAAATGAAATGAATGGATGAGGTTAAAGCCTCAAATCTGGCTCAAACGTGAAATGACCAAATTTCCCTTGAACCTTATTTAAAATTACAAGAATCTGGTACCAGTTTGCCCGTATCGCCGCGCCGCGGCCTTAAATGTCGCGCCGCGACATTTGCGTAGTTCTGGGATCATTTTTAATCAAGCTTCTTATCTGGATTTCTGTTAAATGCCGCGCCGCGGCTTCCTTTGTCGCGCCGCGACGTTCAACGTGGTCTGACACCTTTCCTTGCATACAAGACCTCAACACCCAAACATGTCCCGAACCCTTCATACGCCTATCGTACATACACAATACACCTATAAATCATGTACGGGGAAAAATGGGGTGTTACAACTCTCCCCCACTTAGACTCGATCATGACCTCGTGATCCTAGTCACGAACCCAAATGGACCACACTGCACGGTCCTCAAACATAAGTCCCAACCGACTTTCCTAAGCAATTCTTCCTACTGAATTGCCTTTGAGAACTAAATCGTCACCCGCGATTTATCAAATCCACAATCCGAGCACTAAAACCATGCTCATTCCCTAACATCAGGAAAACTCAACCAATCTCGTACCGAGATATCAATTCCTTAGCATACCCTTACCGAGTACGATGCTAAAAACAACCAAGTCTCAACCTAAGGTCAACAACCCGAAGCGATGAAGACCGAACCAAACGGATCCTTACGGATAACACCAAACACTATACATCCCTTGTAGTGCGCAATACGACCAATACGCAACTACCGTAACATCATAACAAACGGTTATGACCGATAACGCCCAAAACGACTATGGTAACGTTAATCCCAAGGTGTACAAAATCGACTATCGTCACACCCGTAGCAACATGTGAACGAAACATGGCTATCGCCTCACTAATCATACAACATGGTCCTCACGACCCCACCATCGGCGTATAAAACAACCGATAGTTCAAACATCACGGTCCTTACGACCCCACCATCGGTGTATAAAACAACCGACAGATCACACAACACGAAGGCTGGCCGAAAACACACGCGCCTTAGTGAATCCGAACTACACGTGACTCACTACCTTCACCACAACAACAATCGGGATTGGCCGAACTACACGCGCCTTAGTGAATCCGAACTACACGAGAGTCACTATCCCGAAGGAATGATCGAACTACACGAGTCATTTGTGAATCCGAACTACACGAGACTCACTCCTCAATACAATGACCGAAACCACACTAGTCATTTGTGAATCTGAACTACACGTGACTCACTTCCACAATAAGATGACTGAAACCACACGCGTCATTGTGAATCCAAAAATACACGCGATCCACTACCATGATGAAGTCAGCGGACCCTGAAGGTCATGCTTCACCAATCTCAACTCCGGATGAAGTCAGCGGACCCCGAAAGTCATGCTTCACCGATATAACACTACGCCCACGATGAAGTCAGCGGACCCCGAAGGTCATGATCCACCAATCGCGTATTCCCATGATGAAGTCAGCGGACCCTAAAGGTCATGCTTCATCAATCACCAATACCATGATGAAGTCAGCGGACTCCGAAAGTCATGCTTCATCAATCAACGCCCTTTTGGCCTCGAACAACGAGTAGCGTAACATCGCGCTCTGCTACGCCATAGTGAATCCTAACGGATACCACTAACCATTCACACACTCGAGCAAGAACCACATATATCAAACATAGGCACAAAACAATAATTCTCTAGAAGAGAATCCGACACACACGTCCCTTAACCAAAGGATTTCACCTTGCTCACCAAACACGTCCATTATCTCTCAACGAGATTTACCACATTACCACCTCGGTGATAATTCAAATCCAAACCATAAGTACAATTTATCCGAAATTGTAATCTACCACAAATCGACCAAAACCAGGTCTCGACAACATTTTCCGGATCTACCAAAAGCATCATCCGAAATCTCACACTAAAACTTCCTCGTGCGGGAGTGTAACTCCCCCACTTGGAACTACGTCGCATATCCACAACTCGTACAACCGTACAATGCTACTAAAGGTAGACTTTACAAACGATTGGGCCCACACGACCCATCACCATATCTTGCTCCAGCCATGAGCACACGAAGGATTTCAATCAATCTTTAAATACTTCGAACAAAAAGTGTACCATGATTACACAAACCACACCCTCGCAATCATCCAATTGCTCTAGTTTGTCAATTTCCACTTAATCACTCATGTACCTAAGGGTTTCACTCCGGTACCCTAAGTACAATGTAACCACAATATAATCGGAGTCGAACACCATGCTAGTAGGTATGAAACACCTAATGTCGCGTCATATAAACTCCATTACCAACATACATCGAGATTCAAAACACTCGATCTCAAGGGTTCCAACCACCCGACGAACTTCATAGTTCATTAACTTCCACACTATAGCTAACACACGCTTAACAATTTAACACCAAAAACCATTTCCATGGCTTGGTAGAAACATTTCCCAGTTACTAAGGAATGCTTGGTGGCACCAAGTCTTACGCCGTTCGCTCGACAATCAACGTCACCATTGGGTACTTCCATTAGGAATTTCACCCATAACAATAACATGCACAACAAAATGCATCGAATAAACTCAAACTCAACGGCACATAATAAATAATCAAGGACATATTTATCAAAATGAAACGTACCTTAACGTCTCCTTGCCGCACCCGTCCCCGCTAACTTGGGACATTCCGACTTACGATGTCCTTCTTCTTGGCAATTGAAACACACCATACCATCACCCTTTAGTACTGAACATTCCCAAGACTTGTGACCCCTCATGCCACAATTGTAACATCTAGATGCACTAGAATCCGGTATACCCGTTCGCGTACCACCCGTGCTCACACTCGGACCCTTAGTCCTCTTACTCGGAGCACCATACGAAACAACCCTTCTCTCATTTGAAGGTTCACCAATCTTTGATCTCGTATACGACTAGAAACCTCTAGCTACGGCGAATAATTCCGTAAACGATTTCGCGTGACCCCGGCTAATCTCATTCTTCAAGTCATCATTCAAGGTTCAATAGAAATCTTGCATCAACAAATTATCATTCCCCAAATACTCCGGGCAAAAACGAGCCTTCGCCATAAAGGTCGTCTTGAGAGTATTCAAATCCATAGAACCCTGTTGCAAATTTCGCAACTCATTACGCATTTCCGAAAAATCGGCTGAAGTCCGGAACTCCTCGAAGAATTCCTTCTTAAACTCGTCCCATGATAACGCCATAAACGGTTCACCACTGACAAGATCAATCTTACCATCCAACCAATCCTTTGCCCTACCCCGCAACAAACTAGTAGCGAGTCTTGTCCTCTTCTTAGGAGGGCATTCAATAGTACGAAAACACCCTTCGACATCCGAGATCCAAGTTGTGCTTACCAAAGGATCCGGTTTCCTGTCATACATCGGAGGTTTAGTCCTCATGAAGCTCTTAAGACAACGCTCCATTTCACTACTACCCCGAACTTCGGAATACTTCCTATCCATTTCTTCTCGAAACGCACTCATTTGCTCTGCAACGGCGGCCGCAACTCTAGCGTTAAACTCCACTTCGTTCGTATCGATCCCATTTTCTGTTGCCATTCTAAGGAATGCAAAGCGATTAGATCACGAACGTATAAAGCACACACTCCACACCGGTCCATCTTGCTAAACACTCTTCGTACATCACTTGATAGACACGATTTGCACCCGTAATAAGGTTTGCAAGTCCTTATTACGCACACACGCCGTATTAACTCGTTAGTACAACGGCCGCCTCGCTCGATGATATAAACAAACACAAACAAAATTCTACGCGATATACACATACGTGAGAAATATTATCACAACACAATTAATATATTAATAATATCCGCATTACCAATATCGATGTTAGTCCACCTACAACAAGGCACTAACTATAACCTATTCCGACCCGTTCACCTACAAGTCCCGTAACAAATAAGCACACACAACAGTCTAAGTCTAGGCACCTATCTCAAGTCGCCTAAATCCCTTAGACCATGCTCTGATACCACTTGTAACGACCCAACCCGTATTAAAACCGGCCCATAAAATTTTTCCTTTTAATACGCCTTAAATAATACTTTAGGACCCAATTGTGTTTCGATAATCATCTTTTATACAATAGAAGGTTTAATAAACCTTAAAACATTTAATACATTGATTAATTGTCCAAACGGACATATACGACCCGACTAGTTTAGTTTCCAACAAAACCGAGCATGGTGATTTGGGACTACGCTACCCAAATCCTAATCGAGTACAAAAGCAAGATCTTCTTAGCAACCTAACCAAGATCTCTAATCCCTAAGCTTACCCGAGCCGCCAAGCATGCGATCCTATAAAAATAGCAACAACGAGAGGGTAAGCTAACGCTTAGTGAATGATAATATACTACATACATATATATGTATAAAATGGACACGCCACATAAATAAACAAATACCGCATACCGAAGCATCCAAGCATAAAGGCAAGCTAATCTAAGCATACCGTGCGATCACTAAGCAATAAGCTAACAACATCAACAATGAGTAAGTTCACCAACGACAATGTGAACAAATGCCAATAAGCTACACCCGGAGGGTTAGCTACATCACGACAATACAACATTATACGTATACAATATTTAACATGCTAAACAATCACAAATACAATATGGTTAACCATAACGCTATGGGGCTACCGGCTCGTGGTTCACACCATACGTATTTGAGTCATACTCTTTTATAGTGCTACCGGCTCGTGGTTCACACTTCGACGCTACCGGCTCGTGGTTCACACTCGACGCTACCTGCTCGTGGTTCACGCCTTGTTTATAGTGCTACCGGCTCGTGGTTCACACTCGAGGCTACCGGCTCGTGGTTCATACCTCGTTTATAGTGCTACCGGCTCGTGGTTCACACTCGATGCTACCGGCTCGTTGTTCACATCTATTTTTATAGTGCTACCGGCTCATGGTTCACACTCGATGCTACCATAACATCCACAAACAAATACTCCATAAACATGAACGCATAATTATTCCACTCACAATATTAACCCTTCGCCATTGGGGTTATATAATCCACATCACCCGCCCATGTGATAACGTACACACAAAGTGTGCACCTCGTCAAAGGTTGTCAACCAAAACGCACAACCGTGCCAATTGGACCTATACACAAGTCCATCAATCCACCTATATGTGAAGTGAGCTCTATGACCGAGAACCACTTCACCCGACCCGCACCCATCCTACACATACATATGCACATAGGATATTAACACTCACCTTGTCGCCTTGAAGAAAATGCTTCCAAGTAATTCGCAACTCGTCAATGGAAAGTACCTATTCCATAATCATAAATACCACAACACAATTAGGGTGGATTTACAAACCAACCCAATTTGACACTTAGTGCAAATTCGAACCAATTGCACTTTCAAGCACAAACCACGCCCAAACTAACCAATAATCACTGACACAAGTGATAATGGCCCTAATATGCCAATTAAACCCGAACACAAGTGTTAAACACTTATCGTTCTCAAAATCGCCCATAAACCCTAATTTTGACCCATAAGGTCAAAATCTCACCATTTACAAGTTTTGACACCAAAAGATGTTTAACTCGGTTTTATACTTCAACTTAATCCATTTTAAGTTTACAAACCTCATCGAATCGGTATTCAGGTTATAATCCTCAACAAACCCTAATTTCGACTCTAGTCAAAGTTAGTCAACCACAAGAACCCTAAAAGTCTCCAAAACATCAATAATCACTAATACTAGTGATTATACACCATTCTCAAGTCTTATACATGGTTAAATCATTAACCAACTCAAAACTCACCTTTAACACTTACAAACCCGAATCTTGGTGTTAATTTCCAATTAACAACTAAATGGGTTCCATCTATGAATCATACAATCAAAAGCCCCAAAAATGAATGATGAACACGAAAATGAAATTCGGAGTTAGAGCTTACCACTAGTATCACCGTGTATCCAAGAACGAGGAGAACAAACTTGTCAATTACGCCAAAGATCAAATCCCGCTTCTTCCTTTCCAAAAATCCCTTTGAAATCAAATGGGTGTTTGAGTTTTTGAGGGGAAAATGAAATGAAAAGGAAAATGAAATTAGGAAATGAAATGAATGGATGAGGTTAAAGCCTCAAATCTGGCTCAAACGTGAAATGACCAAATTGCCCTTGAACCTTATTTAAAATTACAAGAATCTGGTACCAGTTTGCCCGTATCGCCGCGCCGCGACCTTAAATGTCACGCTGCGACATTTGCCTAGTTCTGGGATCATTTTTAATCAAGCTTCTGATCTGGATTTCAGATAAATGCCGCGCCGCGGCCTCCTTTGTCGCGCCGCGACGTTCAACGTGGTCTGACACCTTTCCTTGCATACAAGACCTCAACACCCAAACATGTCCCGAACCCTTTATACGCCTATCGTACATACACAATACACCTATAAATCATGTACGGGGAAAAACGGGGTGTTACACTTTTGACTAAAAACCTCTTTTTCAATCAAACTATTTATCTCAACCAATATGGCCAGCCATGCCCTTCCATAATTATATATATATAATTACTTCAATCTCACCTGAGATGTTACCAAAGATAATTAACTATTTTAGTAAAGTCTTGACGTGTTATGTTTAAGAAAATCGTTAACCACACAAACAGATGGAAATGGTAATCCGTGAACTAGTATTTTAGTTAAACCAAGTTTAAATATACATATATTTAATCTCTACCATCTTTATAATCGATTAATATCCTTAGTTCCATTTATATGTTATAAACATGATTTTCATTAAATTCAGATCACGACGATAATAGTAACTCATGATATATATATATATATATATATATATATATATATATATATATATATATATATATATATATATATATATATATATATATATATATATATATATATGTATATATATATATGCAATTAGAGTTAAGGAGTTGGATATCACCGGAGTAATTAAAGATAGTGAAATCAGCAGTGTAACTCTATAGTCTTGAATTCAACACCATTTTTCTTGATTATAAAATTGAACCACCATTACAACAACATCCATTATTACAACTTACGGTTAACACCTAGCTATTGCAACTTTTTCTTCCGTATAACTATAGTGTTTTTGATATTTATCTGGGAGAGTGGGTGCATAGATACTAGAAATGAACACGAAAGAGTGTCGAATGAAAGATGTGTGTCTAGTGTGTCTAGTGTGTCTAGTGTGTGAGGTGTGTGTTTTGAAATCGATCATAGCATCCTTTTATAGGGGACTAGGTAGCCTGTTTTGAAGACTGGGTTGCCAGTTTCCAATCCCTAGTCTCCAGTTGAAGATTTTGAGTCGCCAGTTAAGAATTTAGGTTGCCATTTTTAGCTAAAGGGGTCGCCAGTTGCCTAACTGGGTCACCAGTTAGCTAATCTGGGTCGCCAGTTTGAGAGGTCGGGTCGCGAGTTTCATTTACTGAGTCACCAGTTTATTTCCTGAGTCGCCAGTTTATGTAACCGAGTCTCTAGTTTTATGTAACTGGGTCGCCAGTTACACCAACTGGGTTGCCAGTTGGTGTAAATGTTTGGTTACTTGTGCATTTTACTCCGTGTTTGTCGTATACAGATTCCTGATAGTTTATCTTTTAAGCACCGATATACGTTTTTGCTTGAAATTCAGCAAATACACTTTATTGAGGTTCCTTATACTTATATTAGCCATACACAACCCCCTGAATCATATCTGGATGTCCCGTGTAGTTGTATTTAAAGTAGAGAGATTAGGGTTTTGTGTGTGTTTCTAGTGTATGTAAGTCTTGAAATCTCTTGTTTTCTTCAACCAGATGTAGACAAGATCTAGGTCATGGTTAGATCATTATAAATGGGCTTCAATTGAGTGTTGGTATGTCTGCTAGTCCTCTTGACCTTCCGGAGTAGTGTTTTAGAGTGATCTCTGAGACTAGGGTTTTGGGAAACCCTAATTCTAACTTTGCCTTGTTCTTTAGTTTAAGCTTGTGGATTCTAGACTTTAAGAGTTCTTAATGGCTGTAATGAGTTTAAGAATACATGTTTCAAGGCTAAGTAGGTAGAGTATACCTCTTAGATAGAATAAGTGCTAAAAACCTCGTTAAAAACCCTATTTTGGCTTTATTTTGGAATTCTGCCTGTTGACCCCTTAATATTATAATTTGTTAGATTTTGTATGTTTATATATCATTATGTTAATATTAAGGTTAAAATATGGGTGATATCACTAGTAAAACATGACCATACTGATATCAGGCATCAAGACAGTGAACTACTCCGTCCTACTAGGGTAGGGAGTACTGAAACGGATGATCAAGTATCTGCTTTAACTACCCAGTTGGCTATATTTAATAGACAATTGGAGAAGATTTCTAAAGAGCTTCACGATGAAAGTTGGTTGTGAGTTATGTGGAGGTTCGCATTTATCGAAAGATTGTGAATTGACTAAGACCATGTAACAAATCGAGAATGTTTCATGTGTCAACAATCATTAGAACTTTCAAAATTTCAATCATCACCTGAATCCTCCTTACCAACCTAATCCTAATCAATTTGCTCCACTAAGAGGAAACCCACTTAGTTTCCCGAAACTCTGCACCAAATATGTTTGCTAATTTTGTTAATACTCAAGAAAATCCTAATTTGGAGGGTATTCTCGCTACTTTCATCAAAAGTCAAACTGATGCGACCGAGTCCATCAACGATCAAATCACTCAAGTCCAAAATAATCACCAATAACTGATTCAAAACCTAAAGAGGAATGTGAATCTCTTATCCAAGCTAATGGAAGAGTAGGTGGTTGCTGGTAATACTAAAGTTGATAGAGGAAAGGCAGTAAAATTTGCCCAAGTGAACAAAATCTCCATTGATAGAAGGGATAGAGCATCCATCTTTATTCTAGAATATGAGCACAGATGAAGAAAGTGAACCATTTGAGGATGATCCCGATGAAGCGTAAGAAAGATCGGAAGCACAAGAGATTGATTCGTATGTAGTCTCACCATATGAAATAAGCTCTGATGAATATAATGGAAAATTGAAATGATTTCGAGCTAGGATGTGTGAAATCTATGGAAAAGACGCATTAGGAGAAGAATACAAAATGAAAATTTTTTAAGTCTGATCCATATGCAACTGGGGAGGAAGTTAAGGAAGAATTAGAAGAAGAGAAAGAAGAGACCGGAAAGGAAGAAGAGGATGGTAGAGTTAAAAAGATTTCTTAAGAAATCGAGGATCTAGTTGAAACTGATAAAAACTAAAAATGAAAAGAGATAAAGTCATCTGAGAAATCTAAAACTATCATTTGCAATCCATCTTTTCCTACGATCCATCTTTTCTACCGGCATGCATGCGAGAGAATGTGTGCAATAGTTCATTTTCGAAGAAACTTGATGATCTACGAATGTTTATTTTGTAGTATAGGATGGGAGGCGATAATGTTGAGATAAAGGAATTAGCTAATTTAGGATCGAGTGTCAATATGATTCTGTAAGTAACTAGGGGAGTGAATAGTTACTTAATATGATTTTTAAAACTTTTTCGATGATCAACAAGATTAGAACAATCCTTGATCAACTTAATCAACTCAAACTCAATGTGTGTAGTGTTTATGATTAAAGTAATGCGGAATATAAAGTAAAGAACATAAACACAAGGATTTATAGTGGTTCAGGTGGATGTTAACTAATCTACCTTAATCCACTCCCCGATTCACTAATCGGTAGTTTTGCTTCACTAAGCCTCTTTGTCCAAACTCGGTGGAGATCCGATTTACAAGTCGTGTGCTCCTTTGTAGACAACAAAAGTAATCTTTCTATCCCTTCGAAAGATTACCTCTAACTTAGATCAACTTGTCTTCACCTTGGAAAAGTATTAATCCCCAATAGAATTAATCAACTTTCTAGTTCCCTTTAAGGAAGATGATAGCTCAGCTAGCTTATGCTTCTAGTTACAAAGTACAAGACTCACCCTTTTTGAGTGATGAAAATCCAAAGACAATTCAAAGGATAATACAACACTAAGTAAACTCACAAAGATAGTAATTTGATAGTAAGTTTACAACACTTCTAAAATCTATGAGATCATAGAACTTCTCTTGTTAATCACAAATATATAATATATATATATATATATATATATATATATATATATATATATATATATATATATATATATATATATATATATATATATATATATATATATTATGATCTTGTGATTCTTTGATGAATTAGAGTTGAAGCATTCAAGAGGGTTAAAACTTCGAAGCTCTCCAAGTCTTTCTATTTATAAGGAGAGATAAAATAACTAGCCATTCCTGTGGCTCGGCGCACGGTCGATCGTGGGCTGACCGCACATTGTCAGGTCACTTTCATCTAACCATTGTTTGGCCCTTTGAATCCATTCAAGCCTGGTTCTTTTGGCCTCTTTACTTTATTTAATACCTGCAAAAGATACCCAACTTCCTATACAAGTACCATATACATTAAGTGTATAATTCTCCTTGGTTGTATCCTTTTGATAGTGACTTGACATAACCAAAGAGAGAAGTCCAACATTCTTGGATACAAGTCTTGATAACTAATTGAGGTAATCTCAGATTTGTCATTATATTTTGTTTGTTTTAACACATTTGCGTAATTCTTATTAGTTGGTCAACATGTCATTGATGACAATAATCTAATTAATCACTAAGCATGTTATTATTCATGTTCAAGCTTACACGTGGATTAATTAGATGTGTTAATGATGTATTACCTAGTGAATCAAATAAGTTTAATTAAGCATGTTTCAAGACATCATGTTAATCAATACTAAACCATTATTAGACAAGTTAATAAACTTAGACATGTCTCTTTTGATATCTTCAATATGTGTGTTATAATTCTGTAAGCACTTAAGACTATTTGATTATGATATAACAATTCTTATCAACCAAGTTACACTTGATGCATTTGGGTAGGCTAAGCATACATTTTTAGTTTCCTAACCTATGGCTTATAGTAAGACAAAGTTCACACACACACACACACACACACGCACATGCACATGCACATGCACACACATACATACACACACACACACACACACACACATATATATATATATATATATATATATATATATATATATATATATAAAGTAACTACTAGCAAGTTTGACATTTAGCATATAGTCAAATAATACTCATGTATTAATAGAAAGTAGTCAAGTAATACTTATAGACTAGCAAGAGATCACTAATTAATTTAGGATTAAACATATAGTGATGAAATAACATTGTACCAAGGCTATGTAAGTTTTACTTGCAATGTGGCATTTGCAAGATTAATGCATTAATGTCCAACACATGTACAAGGAAGGAGCAACTCTTGGTTGGGACTTTATGACCATCCTAAGTATGTCTAGATACATTTTAGGAGCACAAGTTTTCCTGTAACACTAGAGATTTTCATAGTATCTCATAGTATCTCACTAGATACATTTTAGGAGCACAAGTACATGATATGAATATGCATAGTATCTCTCTAGAGATTTGCATGGTGGTGACAAAGATCTAAGTTTCGTGAAAGCGACAACCACCTTTGATGATGTTTTCAAGCTTGGTTAAGAATCGTCCAAATCTTAGAGTGTTTCTATGAATCACTATTCTTTGTTCCCGAGGAGAGAGAAAGTTAAAATTTGGAGGATCATCTAATTCTTATTCATAAAATGGTCTCGTTGAGGCTTTATTGATTGGGCACCAGGAGATCTGAGTAGCATAATAGAAGGAAGTGTTGAGTCAAACATGTGCAAATAGTTTGTTTAGGTGAAGACCATAAGAAAGAAGTAGATGAGGGTTTTGAGCACCATTTTTCATTATTGATGCCATAAGATATGCAATGTTTACTTCAAAAGATCTCTAGAGACACCATAAAAGAGTAATTTCATTTGCATTTAGTCTCGAGAGCTCTTCTCCTTTTCCGTAGACATTTATGGTAATGACTTGCTGCCAAAGATCATATGTTGAAGAGAGATGAAGACATAGAAGTCCATCACTGTTAATAGAGTTTGGTTGGAGTGATCCATCACACAGTGTTTCTAGGACACTGTCTCTTTCCATCCACTCAGGGAATTCATCGAAGGAATTTGGATTTAGAAATAACTTTAGTCCTTTTCTTGGAATTTTATGATGCTTTCAAATTCGTGAAGTGACAGATAGTAGCTTTTTTCCATCGAGAGAAAATAGTATTTTCTCATCATGTGAAAAGAAAAAGTTTGCATCGAATTCTTGGATGTGAAGAGAGTACAATGGTCCTTTTTAGGTTGAGAAAGGTGTCCCATTTTATTGCAAAGAAGTTAGCAAGAAGGTAGGTTGAAAATTGATGGAAGAAAATTTCTCGTCCTTCTGCTATGAGTCTCATCCCTTGATCTTGCTTTGGATGCTAGTGGATTTGATTACTTAAAGAGGTGATTCTTGAAAGCATTTTAGATAACACCAAAGATAGCATGCTTCAATGCTTTCTTTCCAAATTGGTGTAATAGAGTCTTTTAATGTGCAAAGCCATATTGAGAGATGAGAGATTATGTTATGTGAATTATTCTCTTTCTGACTTCTGAAAGCACTTTAAATGAAATTTGGATTTTTGTGGTGTATTTAAGGATATGGTTTTAACAGACTGTCAATGGTTTTCTCTACGGTTGACCGTGGTATAGACCGTACAGAGTCTGTTTGATTGTTCTTGTTATTTAGACTTATTGATCTTAAGCATGCTAATTTATTTTATACAAAAAGTTATCATCATAAACTAACAATTGTTCAAACACATAAGTATCACATATAGAAAATTATAACACATTCCTTCTCTTCCTTCTACACTCGTTTGCATGAAAGCGCCTTTACCATATCTTTCATGGCTTTCATGAGCATGGAATTGTTCTTTCTATTCTTCACTTATTTTTCAAGAATCTTGTCAACCCTTGCATTTATGTTCATGTTCAAGAATTCTTGATAGTTTTCCTACATGTTTTCCTCCTCACTTTTAGAAGCAATTTCCCTTTCTTCGTATGCCTCACCCGGGTCGTATTTGTCAATATCTTCTGAGTCACTACATGAGCTTGCGTGTCTCTTGCCAGATGTTTCGGGTTGATGGCTACTTCTGACAGTAGTGAGTTTGTTAATAGGTTCAAGAGAGGGAGCATGCGAGATGTGATAAGCAACCTTGAGATGAGCAAACATCTAGTAGAGATGTGGACCATAGGGAAGTCTTCTGGTCGATTATGTAAGTACTTTGTTCATCCATGAGGCCATAAGGAAGGCTGCATTGATGGTCTTATCAAACTCAATAGCCCACATGGCAAATATCTGTGTAGCATGAATATTTGTATGATTTCCCCGTTTGTAGTAGATGTTGTGATCTATTATCTTGTTCTAAATGTTGAACTTGGGTAATAAATCCCTTCCCATCAATCCGTTAGCAAGAATCTCTAAGTGGTAAGTGTTTGATTTGCAGAAGTGATTCAAGACGTCGGTTGCCTTTATGTACTCGCGCAAATTTTCCTGCTTGTGTCTCCTACTATAGAAGTAAAGCCCTACAGTATAAACACACAAGATTGTGCCGAAGTGCTCTATAGTGAGTTCATGCCATCAATTACTGAGATGAGGCTTCACTTTGTCATTTTCAAAACTGAAGTTGACATAGAACTCCTTCACTAGTTCAGGATAAACCAGTCCTTCCAAGAAAAGGAATGCAGTTAGTCCCAAATGAAAACTTCTCAACTACTTCAGGAAATTTATTGCAGTTTACCGTTCTCCTTTCTATGATTTTTTGGAACTAATCCATTTCTTATTGTAGGCAATTTGTGCTTTCACACCGTTGGGTGGATTGTAAATCCATTTGTCTCTTGATTCCACATCATTTGTCCTTTCCATTTCCTATACAATCACACTTTAACTCAATTTGAAGTGTACGTATAAATGGCTCAATTGTATAATCAATATTTTGCAAACTTAGTTAACAAAAAGACACGAATGTTTTGATGTTAACTTTATTCACATTCTCACCCTCTTTTTGTGGAAACGTGTTTGCAATTGCATGAACACTTATTCTCATAACGTTCATATGTGTCACTGATTTGAAAACTTGGTTATCATCAATACATAGTGTTTTGATGTTAACATTCTTCACATTCTCACCCTCTTTTGGTTATAATGCGTTTGCACTTAGATTAATAATGATTTTCATAGTGTTCACATGGGTTAACGTTTTGTAACTTGATTTTCATCAATACATGAAAGTTTTGATGTAACCATTATCTACATTGTTACTCTTCAATAGTGATAATGTGCTTGCAACATGTGAACAATGATGTTATGAAAACCTAATCTAACTGTATGATGAAACCTAGAATTCATAACTTGAAACGATGCATTGTTAATCATTATTTCAACGGTTTTAGAAGTTTTCAAGAACACATTTGATTGTTAGCATCAATTTAAAGTTTAGAATCTTCTAGTTAGGGTTTCTTCAAACAATGTTTGAAGATTCATTATGCCGACACACTTGAATGAAGGGAATTCATAGATTAATCTTACCGAGAGTGAAGATTAAGAACGAGTGAAAGAAAATTCTTTAGTGTGCGGTTTTGAGGTCTTGAGCCGTGAGAGAGAATGAGTGAAATTGATTATGAAGCGAATGAAAAGTGAATGCTTGGAATTAGATTAAAAATCCGTCTGGACCAGTGCGGTCAATCTGCGGTCGACGGTGGGTTCGATCGTGGAGGGAAAATGCTCTGCGATTGAGCGTACGGTTAGCCGTGGTTCGATCGTGCAGCTTCTAAAGGAGGTTTTTGTCTGTTTCTTCAAGTTGAGCATGTTTTGGCAATTTTCTCGTTCTATAGAATACTTGTGGACAAGTTTTCTTTGCTTAACATTGTGTGATCACATCCAACTGATGTATTCTCATCAATGACACATATGTAGGCACATTTATATATATATATATATATATATATATATATATATATATATATATATATATATATATATATATATATATATATACATACACACATACATATAATATATTATACACATAAGGCATTTTGACCTACATCTAGCATGCAATAAGATTTCTCATCTTTTCAAGTTAACCACTCATTCCTAAGCTAAGCTTAATCACATTAAGTATTCTTTATAACCACTTTGAGGATGTCCTAGTTTTTAAAGTTGATTATTAATAAAGACACTTTTGCTTATGTACTTAAGGGCGATTAAGTTTTAGATGCACTATCCTCTTGCCTTCTTGTTTGATCATATTGTAGGAAAATCTTTTATTAGTTTTTAGAAAAGTTTTGGCAAGATTATCCTTACATCCATTGTGATCATTGATTCTCATTAATCCTTAGGCCAGTTACCTAACCCTTGATTTGTCCTTTCCATTGAATTGCTAGATTGGTTTAACTTTCCCAAGTTTTCAATTTTCCTAATGATTGACATTGGACTTAGATTACTTTGTTTGTACCTACTAGAGTTGTGACAAGATTTCACAATAATTTTGTCTTTAAGACATTTTTTGTCATTTAAACATCTTTTTAAAACATTATTTTCCTCAATTAAAACTTTGTTGAATTGATTAACCTTTTGTAATTCTTTTTCTAAAAATTTTACTTTGTCACAACATCTAGTATATACAAATTTTTCCACTTTCTACTCATCTAGCAATTCTTCATAATTATAATGATAGAATACACGTACCTCATTGTTTTGAATGCTTGAGTTTTCACCTTCTTCTTCTTGGAAGCAAGATTCAACTTTATCTTCACTATGGTCATCTTGACTTGGAGAGTATCTTGAAGCCATGAGACAAAAAGTCTTCATCTTCATCTTGAGTATCTATCCAATTCCCTCTAAGACGTTCAAGTCGTGTTAACTCTTCTCTGAACCCATTCTTCTTCAAGCAACTTGAGGCTTCTTTATTTTGCGGACATAGTGTATCCCAACATTCCTTTGCACTTTCACAAGAAAGCATTTTAATTCTTTATTCACTTGGAAGAACTCTATGAAGTAGTGATATAGTATCAAATTGATTTAGTATTTTGTTCACTACTTCATCATTTTGGAACGTTGAGTACACTACATTTGAAGATTCTTGAGGAACAAGGTTTCCTCCCTTGATGATCCTCCATATGTCATAATCCTTTGATTTGAAATAGATCTCAAATGTTAATTTCCACACATAGACATCCTCTTTATCAAAGATTGTTGCTTCTCTAGCCAATCCTTCAAGGAATGCCACTGTTTGAGTTGATCCCATGAACATTTGACTTGGGTTTTTGCACAAAATGATTTTTGACTCAATCAAAAATGTTTTTAGAACAAAGGTTCGAGCAACCATGTGACGATCCGGGAATTTCCGACCAAATTTAAACTTTATCTTTATATTAATCCGACATGATAAGAAAAGTTTGTTAAGTTAAGTCTCAAGGATTTGAAACTATATTCATACATTCATTTGACCTCGACCAAATTCCAATGATTCACGAACCATTACAGGAATTGATATGTTTATATATGTATGTATATATATATATATGTATATATATATATATATATATATATATATATATATATATATATATATATATATATATATATATATATTATAACTTGAAAACGTTACGCCTTAAATTATTTTCTAAACGAAATAAAAATAAACTTTGAAATATAAACAGTTTTGAGAAACTAAATGTTATATTGTTAGATGAAAGATTTTGAATACAAACTTATATTTCTAAAAATGTATATATATGTCTATGTATTTTAACCTCGTCATAAAACGTCTTAATTTAAAATAAAATATATTGGTAAACAACGAGTCACTGATTTATAGAAGCAAATGACCACGACACTCAAATTTTATAAGATACACTTTTACAAAGTAATTTATTGGTGAATAAATCAAGCTATTACTAAAGGTACACGTCGCGTAACATAAAAGGCTAGTTTTCTAAACGTACGAAAGTGCGCTTGAAAAATCGAAAGTGGTACATGAGTCGTGAGACCACGTTCGTGTCATTTTTGTAAATATTATATTTTTACCATGAGCGTAAATATAATATAATATTTAATTAATTCTAAAGATTAAATATATTATATATTAATATATAAATAAACCTATTATATTACGTATCGTTACATATGAATAAAAAGGGAAGAAAGTGTCGGCAACTTTTTTTAACATGCATATGGGCTGGCAAAATTAATCATGCGACCGCATGATAAAAACAAGGAGCCCCCATGCGATTGCATGGGGGGTTAGGTGCAACCTAAATCCTTTAAAAGCTCGCTCAATCTGGTTTCATTCTTATTTTCATTATCCATCTATCTCTCTCTGTATTACTCCGTATTATTTATTTATTTATTTTATTTATTAATTATATTATTAAATATTATTATGATATTAATATTAGTAGTATTATTATTATTAGTATCAGTATTATACATAAAATACTACGACAAGGGGTACGCGCGAGTTATTTCAAAACACGTTTTATGAGCGGGATAGGGCTAAGGAAATTATGGGTTATAGCTATGGAGGTGATGGGTATGGTTCATGGGTATGCTCGTGAGGTCAAATTTAGTGTTTTTCATCTCCGTTGCGTCTACGTACCTTTCCTGCAATATTGAATCTCAATATTGATACGTGAGTACTCGTAAATTAATTTTTACATATCAATAGTGTATCCCTGACTAGTGCTCGAGTAATTAGGATTATGCATGCTTGTACTTTTGATATTGCCCTTAGTTAGGTTATGTTGAATCTCGAATTAGTTACACCTGCGGTTGAGATAAGGTATAAGATATGCATGTCGTTAGAAAGCTAGCGAAAAATTAAGAACTTTTCCTTTAGATGTCGAATGGATTCGATGAACGGATTAGAAGATATAGTCATTTGAATTTTGATATTATTATTAAAAATGATTATTATTATTATCATCGTTATTATTGTCGTTCTAGTTTTTATCAAACTATTATTATTACTATTATTATTATCATTAAAAAGTATTATCATTAAAAATAGTATTTTTTTTATTATTTCTATTATCGTTAAAATTATAATTAGTACTATTATTATGTTTATCATTAAAATAGTTATTAGTAATAATATTATCATAATATTTATTATTATTAGTATTATTATATTTAAACTAATGTTAGTAACACTTAATTATTTTAATTACTATTATTATCATTAAAATGAACGTGACATAAAAGACGATTTAAAAACTATTAACAAAATTAATTAGGAAATAATGTGTATGGGTATCATGATGAAATTTAAAATATTGTAAGAAATTGATTTAGATAAAATTATCGTTTTTCATTATTTTTATCACTATTATTATTAAAAGTATTATTAATATTGAAAGTACCATTTTTAAAAAAAATTATTATTTAAGAAGAGTATCATTGTTAATATAAAAATTTCATTATTTTTATGAATTAGAACTATCCTTTTATCATAATATCATTTTTAGTAAATATAAAAATTAATATTTTTATTAATAAAATAATAATAATAATTATTATTACAAAATAATACAACTTTTACTTATTATTATTACCAATGTTATTTTATAAAATAAATAAGTAATACAAATAATATAATTACCTTAATGAAACCTATCATAATATTTTTATGAACTTTATAAATTTTGTTACTTAAGATATATAAAAGTATATTTTTATATAAAATTATAATTATTAATAAAATAATTATATTATTTACTCTAGTAAAATCTTTTAAAAATATTTAAAACAAAACGACGATATTTAAAGTATATAATAATCATGTATAAATTTTAGAAAACATTTTGAGTCAAATAGACTTTTGTTGACTTTTGCGTATTAGTCTCGAGCATTAGGATTGTGGTACACTATGACTTGACTTAATTTATTAAACAAATATTAACCAACACATAAATATATATAATTAATATAGGTTCGTGAATCCGTGGCCAACCCTGCATTGTTAAATGTCGTCTTATGTATTTTTACTACAAAATACAGTATGGTGAGTTTCATTACTCCCTTTTTAAATGTTTTTGCAATATATATTTTTGGGATTGAGAATACATGCGCTTTTATAAATGTTTGATGAAATAGACACAAGTAATTGAAACTACATTCTATGGTTGAATTATCGAAATCGAATTTGCCCCTTTTTATTAAGTCTGGTAATCTAAGAATTAGGGAACAGACAACTTAATTGACGCGAATCCTAAAGATAGATCTATTGGGCCTAACCAACCCCATCCAAAGTACCGGATACTTTAGTACTTCGAAATTTATATCATATCCGAAGGGTGTCCCGGAATGATGGGGATATTCTTATATATGGATCTTGTTAATGTCGGTTACCAGGTGTTCAATCCATATGAATGATATTTTTGTCTCTATGCATGGGACGTATGTTTATGAGGAATGGAAATATGAACTCTTGTGGTCTATTAAAATGATGGAAATGATTATTTATATTAAACTAATGAACTCACCAACCTTTTAGTTTACACTTTAAAGCATGTTTATTCTCAGGTACGAAAGAAATCTTCCGCTGTGCTTTTGTTCATCTTAGAGATATTACTTGGAGTCATTCATGACATATTTCAAAAGACGTCGCATTCGAGTCGTTGCATTCACCAAGATTATTACTAAGTTAATTATAGTTAGATATATTATGAAATGGTATGCCTGCCGTCAACTTTTGATGTAATGAAAGTTTGTCTTTTCAAAAACGAATGCAATGTTTGTAAAATGTATCATATAGAGGTCAAGTACCTCGCGATGTAATCAACTGTTGTGAATCGTTTATAATTGATATGGACTTGTCCGAATGGATTAGGACGGGTTGCTACAGTTGGTATCAGAGCGGTGGTGTTAGCGAACCGGGTCTGCATTAGTGTGTCTAACTGATAAGTCATTAGGATGTATTAGTGAGTCTGGACTTCGACCGTGTCTGCATGTCAAAAGTTTTGCTTATCATTCGTGTTGAAAATCATCTACTTATTATCCTTAGGAAATTACCTGCTTATCATTCTTTGTCTAGACACATCTTACTGCACTGATTGCATGATTAGTGTATAGACAAAAATCATATCTTATCATATCTACTAATTCATATCTTAATGTATCTGTTACTGTAAACTTTGCCTGACATTTCCGTAGATTCCTCCGTAACTTATGGGATTTTAGTATTATATATGCATATGTAAATTATGTATTGCAGGGTACTAATCTACATCCTATTCTATTCCTTATCGAAAATCCTTCATCTGATCGTACGAGATGAGTCCCTCAACTAGTTTGAGTCCCTTAGATTCCGATAACTATTCTGATAGTTATTCCGACAGCTATTCCGACATAGAGTTTCACTCGAGCTCCGAAGGAAGTGTCACCAGAATGAATCAACCAATCAGCCATCCCCAATTCATCTGATGGTTTCGTAGTCGACTTAGTCAATGGGGACGCGAAGAAGGAGATCCTTGCCACCAACCAAATTTCCCTCTTGACGATGAACCTGAAGCACTCACCGGCGAACCTGTTCGAGACACCATTTTCACCCTCATTTCCCGAATATCTCATCATGATTACATACTATCTCAGATTCTAAACCTTATTCATTTCGCTCGTTCTTACCGATAATCACCCCGATGTAATATAAGAAGTCAACGAGCTTCGCGCTCGAATGATCAATGTGGAAAATATGGTGCAAAATTTACCAGCTTCAACAACATCATCGGTACCAACAGTACTATCAGCAACAACACCAGCAACACCAGTACCACCAACAACAACATCCACATCACAAGCCTCAACACTACACGTCTCAAACTCTCAGTCTGTACCTCCAGCATAATCATCATACTACATGATGTCCTACCTCAATTATCTTCGTTCTACATGACGTTCTACATTATTTATCTTCGTACGACATGGCGATTATGTAATCTCTAATGTTTTAGAGATTATAGATTCTTGTTCTAACGGTAAATCAAATGAGTTTAATATCATATTAACTCATTAAATCTATGATTACATCTGAAGAAAATATATATGTATATGTGTTTTCATAATGATTGTAATTAAAAATTCTTTTGTACAAACTGTTAATGATGAAAATATTTTAACGGGTAGGTAATACCCGAGGAATATTTAGATCTCACATTAATAAATTACACTGTACATTCTTCGAAGCTGATTCAATAGTCATTTACTATCCTACTTACATCCACCGATATATAAATTCGTTCACCACAGAATAACCTTATTCATCCAATTTCATATTGGGATTTTGATTTATCAGAATCCAACAAGTGGCATAATGAAGAAAACATTTGACAAAATAAAATTTGTTAGAAACAAACGAATTAACTATGAGAAATTTTGTTAAGAATCCATGCTAACTGTTCCTAGCTAATTGTTCTGATGTCGTAGGGGGTGTATACAAAATAGTATTATTTTTAGTGCGAAATACTATTAAATATGCTACAATTTTACACAAGTTATTTATTTATTTATCGAGTGGATATACTTAAACCTTGCTACAACACTTATAGGCAGTGTACCTAATCGTATTATAGTATAGTTTTTAGTAAGTCCGGTTCGTTCCACAGGGAGCTCGTGAAGTATAACACTATATTTTTTTACACACAATAATTGTAAAAATACAAATATATATATATATATATAAGTAATATTATTATTATAAAGGGGGGTTTTTACCGTTTAATGACCGGTTTGTCGATTTTAAAACTTTAGTCGCAGTTAAAACCAAATGTAAAATATTAAAAATAAATACAAGACTTAAATTAAAGCATAAAGTAAATAACGATAATGAAATTGCGAATAATAAAAGTGCGATAAAATAAACTTGCGATAATTAAAAAGTACGATAATTAAAAGTGCAATTAAATACAATAACAATAAAAATGCGAATATTAGAAGTGCAATTAAATATAAAATAAAGGAAATAAAAGAATTATGCTTTTTTAAACTTCCGTAATCATGATGTTTGACGTGTTGATTTTAGTTTTATGCCCATGGGTTAATTGTCCTTTGTCCTGGATTATTTAATATGTCCGTCTGGTTTTTGTCCATAACAGTCCATCAGTCATAAATATAAAGTGCGAGTGTCCTCGTCAAATTATTCTTATACTCGAAGTTAAATATTCCAACTAATTGGGGACTTAAACTGTAACAAGATTTTAATACTTTGTTTAGTAATTACACCAGGATGTCGACTGAGTGTAACCCAAAGTTTTAATATTTTGTTATCAATTATACCAAGTATCCTTGTACATAATTTCACCCCTGTTTTAATTATTCTAGTGGCTATTAATCCATTCCCGTGTCCGGTTAGATGAACGATTATTCGTACATATAAATACCCCGCCCATCGTGTCCGATTGAGTGTATATGGTAATTTATAGGGACGCCCAATTGTAAATCTTTATATTAACATTAACAAACTATCATTTAGTTAAACAAATATAAAGCCCATTAATAGCCCATAGTCTAATTTCCACAATTGTCATTCTTTTGTCCAAACCCCAATTATGGTACAAAGTCCAATTACCCAATTTTAGTAATTAGCCCAAAATCATGATTACTTCATTTTAAATAAGCATAATAATAACTTAGCTACGAGACATTAATGTAAAAAGGTTGAACATAACTTACAATGATTAAAAATAGCGTAGCGTTACACGGACAGAATTTCGACTTACACACTCAAACGATCTCTATCATAAATCTTATTATTATCATAATTTAAAATTAAAATTAAGATTATTGTTATATCTTATTAAGTTAACATTATGATAGAGATATATAATATAGATATTGATAATTGATATTGATAATAGATAGATGGATCGATATATAGATAGAAAATATGATCGAAAAAGGTATATCAAATTGATCGACAATCATCGCCTTTTATAGGCAAAATATGAAATTGAATTTTCATTTACGACCCCTGAACTATGCTCAATTAACAACTTTTTATTATTTAATATTATTCTTATTATGAATTATTTAAATATTATATTTTATTCTTGTGCATAGTTGACTCATAATTTTTACACCGTTGCGTCGAGCGTTGAGAGTTGACTCATGTCCCGGTTCCGGATTTTCGAACGTCCTTTCGTACAATTTTATATCGTGTACTTTGCGTTTTGTAACTTGTACTCTTGTAATTTCGAGACGTTTCTTATCAATAATTGGAACCTCTTTGATTGTCTTTTGTACTTTTGAGCTTTTTGGTCGTTTGCATCTTCAATTCGTTGAATCTGTCTTTTGTCTTCACCTTTTATTATTTAAACGAATATCACTTGTAAATAGAACAATTGTAACTAAAAGCTTGTCTTTCTTGAGGAATAATGCTATGAAATATATGTTCGTTTTTAGCATTATCAAATATTCCCACACTTGAGCGTTGCTTGTCCTCAAGCAATATCGTCTTGAAATACTAGAATCACTTCTTTATTCTTCACACTTTGTACATCAGTGATTTCTATACGGCGGTATAAACAATGGTAGTAACGATATGGTTTACAGTCCCACATGACTATAAAAATTTAGATCCATTAAGGAAATTGGATCTTTATGAAAACATTTGATCTTTTGAAAATTAAATCTAGTTTTTACCCTAGATAAGTTTTCCGGAATAACCCTTTACCAGTGTTTGCAAAATATTTTTGTGGGTTTGGTGGGTTTCAGATTTGAAAATTTTAGCTCAAAACTTGCGGTTTTGTGTCATCCACTTGCTAACCTTGTATTTGGAAAGCAATACGTCCAGTTTACTTGTCCCGTATATTACCTTTCGGTAAACTACTGTCCGGTTGAAAGGAAAGCGTTGAACAAGAAACTGTTAAGGCAATGTCCCCTGATATGCTTTTAATTATGGTCTATAACGTGTCGGACGCAATTACTATCCTTGGTAGGAGCAATAGTAAAGCTCACCCTTATAATAATTTTTTTTTTCGGTATGGCACAAGGTCCTGTCTTTTACCACTATGCAACCACCGTTCTTACGGTTGACACCCGATTTAGTTCAGGTGACCTAATGAATTCCAGGTGAATTCCTAGGATTTTACGTTCAATGGTAATGAACGCATTGAAAATAGGGTTTTCGGAAAACAAATCGGTTTGTAATTTTGATCAAAATATTTTCTCGTTCAAGCTCGAGTTTAGATATCATTGAATTCCATGAGTTTGAATTCTCAATCTTTAAGGTCAATCTCAAGGATTGAGTAATATCAGTCTTAAAAGCTGATTTTTAATCTTTAAGGAGATTATCCTTTCTGGGGATCTGATTCATTAGTCTTATCCAGCTAATTTGCATGGTGCCCCCCCATTGTACGAGATAAATCCTTCTCATGGTTAGGATAAATCTGACCACTTGGCGACCCTGTTTAATGCTGAGGTCCGTGGATTTCCTGCTGATTTTAGTGATGACTTTTCTAGATTTTTCGTCAACCTACAGCTGGTCTGGACGACAACTTCATGACCTAAATCAAGAAGCGCGTTTCTTTTTCGGAAGACTTTACTTCCTTTTAATGATGGAATTGATTCATCGTGTAGATCCATCTCTTCTTTTCTTTCCTTGGGTAAAACAGTTGATTATCGTCCAAAACAAAAGTATTTTCAATTGTTTGTACAAAAATATGTGATATATGTTTTGAATAACTTGGTAAAGTTTTCCCACACTTGGCTTTTATTTATGTTTTTCTTTGCCTTTTTCTCCTCTATTTCATTCTTAAATGAATTCTAACATTTTGGGTTGTTTCTCAATTTATGTCCTTTTCGAGGTAACGATAATTTCGGCTCAATGACCTAGTTTTCATCGTTCATAAATATGTATAAACATGATTTTGAATTCATTTTGTTGAAAATTTTGAAAAATTTTACTAGAAGTGGGTAGTCAGTATATAAGACTAGGGCTGTTCCTTGTTATCGGAGAGCACTAGATTCTAATACAACTACTGCGTTACTAGTATTTTTAATGGTAACCAAGTGTTTAAATCAAAAAATTTTTAAAATCCGAAAGAATTTAACCCCTTCCCACACTTAAGATCTTGCAATGCCCTCATTTGCAAGAAATCAGTAACAATTTAAATTATTGAGGGTGATTAGCGTAGAAAAATGATTAAATTTTACCAACGTTTTCAAACATATTGGCGTTTGTTTGTTGAATGATAAATGGTGCACGTCATTTGTTCATTCCGTCTTGTTGTTATTTCACATATATTTTGCATCTTGTCGTCAAAATTACTTGCTTTTGCTGAACTTAATGTCAGTCTTTGAAAATGCGCTTGTTTTACCCTGTTGTGTACATAAGATAAACTGCAAACATATATACATATTTTTGAAGTTTGGTATATTACCCCACATTCAAAAATTATTAAAATCTAATATATATGTTTTTTTTTTATAAAACCTTTACTTAATAAAACAAATAAGTAATAATTTTAAAATTTGTTTCTTTTTAGACTGAGGGCGTTTCGGTACGTTGACCTAGTTCGTCCCCCAACAAAATTTTAAAATTTGTCTTTTTGTAGCGATTGTTTTAAAAGCTAAGATTTTTGGGTTTTTTAATGTTTTTGGCATACTTTAATTCAATAAGATTAAAAACAATGATAATAAAAGTTCTCGTCCCTCCCTCGGGTAAAGCAATTTCGGTTCAAAGACCTAGTCTTCAACTTACGTCGAATTTTAAAAATCATATTTTTAACTTAATGAGATAAAGTAAATTTTTGTTTTTAAATTCACACAACTTAAATATAAAATTCAAAATTAATATTAAAAATTCACACCAAACTTAAAATTTGAAATGCATAAAATTAAAAATTCATATTATAAATTCACACCAAACTTATATTAATTTTTCAAATATTTACAATTTTAAATATATTGTTTTTACAAAGTTTACAATATTAATTTAAGATTTAAATATTAATTTTAAAAACATGGTAAAAATAAAATTAAAAATCTTTTTGTCTTTTTATCCCACTTTAATCAATCAAATATTATCAAAAATATGCGCCCCTCTTTTCGGTAAAGTAATTTCGGTTCCAAGACCTAATTTAACTCATGACAAATTTTTGAAATATTTTGGGTTGATTGATTAAAGATATTTATACCTTAAGAATAAACGTTAAATTTCGCAGTGATGTAATAAATTTTTGAATGATATCAATAATTTCGGTCGCCAAACCTAATTTTATTCAATACCAATTTAATACTTTTTAGCGAACAAATTAGCATTTATTATCAAAAGGTTAAAAATAAAAATAAAAATAAAAACTGTACAGACATACCTGTGAAATATATTTCTTAGTTATATGATCTATCCCATTCATAAGATAGTCGGTTTACTTGGTTTTCCATGGCTACATAGGCGTAACCTCGAGCATTCAGTGTCTTTTCTTCTAAACATATGAACGGTCCGTCTCTGCATAAAGTAACAAATTCGGTATTTGAATAGGTTTGATTATTTGAACATTTACCTCCATGTGACCATTTTCCGCATTTGTGACATCTTTCTAGGTGTCGTGCTCTTCTTTTCGCTGCGGATTTTGATTTTTCTTTACCAAATTGTAACTTATTATCTTCGCATCTGGATTCTTTTCTAACTCCGTCCATTCTTTCTCTGATTACTGATACTATTTCACTTGGTAGTATGTCATTATTTCCTTTAGTGATCAAAGCGTGTAGCATTAGACCATGGTTTAGTTCACAGGCAGTCTTCATTTTGTAAAAACCTAAAAAAATAAAAATTCAGAATGGGGGGAGAAGACTAGTTCTTTAGGGTCTGCTAGGGAAAGACCATTCGGGTTCCATTTTCGAGAACTACACGAAAACAGACAATCTAACTCTAACAGAAATACATATTATCCTTTAAAGACTTGATTCTCCCCACACTTAGTTAGCTGTGGTATCGAAATTGTGATTAACTTCATTGTCGAATTCCATCGGACTATCTATGTAGTGTTTAACTCTGTGACCATTAACTTTAAATTCAATCCCATTTGAATTTATTAATTCTATCGTTCCGTATGGGAAAACTCTTTTGACTATGAATGGTCCAGACCATCTTGATTTCAATTTTCCAGGAAATAGCTTGAATCGTGAATTGAAAAGAAGAACTCTGTCTCCTTCTTTAAATTCTTTTGAACTTCTGATTCTTTTATCATGCCATTTCTTCGTTCTATCTTTATAGATTAACGAATTATCGTATGCTTCATGTCTTAATTCTTCTAATTCGTTTAGTTGACTTAATCGTAGACGTCCAGCTTCATGTATATCAAGATTACATGTCTTCAAAGCCCAAAATGCTTTGTGTTCAATTTCTACTGGAAGATGACATGCTTTTCCATAAACAAGTCTAAAAGGTGTGGTTCCAATTGGAGTTTTGTAGGCTGTTCTAAAAGCCCAGAGTGCATCCTCCAATTTAATGGACCATTCCTTCGGATTTGATCCTACGGTTTTCTCTAGAATACGTTTTAAAGCTCGGTTGGTATTTTCAACTTGTCCACTTGTTTGTTTATGATATGCGGTTGAGATTTTATGAGTTACTCCATAACATTTGAGAACTTTCTCAAGTTGATTATTACAAAAATGAGTTCCCCGATCACTTGTTAAAGCTTTCGGTGTTTCAAACCTTGCAAAAAGACGTTTTAAAAAGTTGACTACAACTCGTGCATCGTTAGTTGGGAGAGCTTGTGCTTCCGCCCATTTAGATACATAATCAATGGCTACGAGTATATATAGATTATTATGAGATTTTGGAAATGGACCCATAAAGTCAATACCCCAAATGTCAAATACTTCACATACTTGAATGACATTTTGTGGCATTTCATCACGTTGACTTATTTTTCCGGTCCTTTGACAAGCATCACAGGATTTGCAAAGAAGGTGTGCGTCTTTGTAAATTGTAGGCCAATAGAATCCAGCATCATAAACTTTTCTTGCTGTTAGTTGAGGCCCATAATGCCCTCCTGTTGGTCCTGTGTGACAATGGTTTAATATTTTACTAGCTTCATCTCCAAATACACATCGGCGTATTATTCCATCGGGACAACTTTTAAACAGATGTGGATCTTCCCAGAAATAGTGTTTTATATCACTGAAGAATTTCTTTCGTCTTTGGTACGATAATCCTTTTTCAAGGAATCCACAAACTAAGTAGTTTGCATAGTCTGCAAACCATGGGATTTCATTATAATCTATCTTCAATAGATATTCATCAAGAAAGTTGTCTTGTATGGTCGATTCATTTAGAACTTCTAACTCAGGATTTTCAAGACGAGAAAGATGATCAGCGGCGAGATTTTCTGCTCCTCTTTTATCTCGGATTTCAAAATCAAACTCTTGTAAGAGTAAGATCCAACGGATTAATCTTGGTTTAGCATCTTGTTTTGAAAATAGGTATCTAAGAGCAGAATGGTCGGTATAGACCACCGTTTTTGCTATAACGAGATATGATCGAAATTTGTCAAAAGCAAAGACAATAGCAAGGAGTTCTTTTTCAGTAGTTGTATAGTTCGTTTGTGCTCCTTGTAACGTCTTACTAGCATAATATATAGGTTGAAATCGTTTTTCAATCCTTTGTCCTAAAACGGCTCCCATTGCAAAATCACTTGCATCGCACATTAGTTCAAATGGTAGATTCCAATTTGGTGTTATCATGATCGGCGCATTAGTGAGTTTCTATTTAAGAATATTAAAAGATTTGATACACTCATCTGAAAAGATGAATGGAGCATCCTTTTCTAGGAGTTTATTCATAGGAGTGGCAATTTTAGAAAAATCTTTTATGAAACGTCGGTAAAAACCGGCATGCCCTAGAAAACTCCTAACTCCTCTAACATTGGTGGGATGAGGAAGTTTAGCAATTACATCTACTTTAGCTCTATCCACTTCAATTCCTTCTTTTGAAATTTTATGTCCAAGAACGATGCCTTCTTTAACCATGAAATGGCATTTCTCCCAATTAAGTACTAGATTTGATTTTTCGCATCTAATTAGCATTCGTTCCAGATTAACTAGACATGATTTAAATGTATCACCGAAGACTGAAAAGTCATCCATGAATACTTCCATGCATTCTTCTATCATGTCATGAAAAATTGCCATCATACACCTTTGAAAGGTTGCAGGGGCGTTGCAAAGTCCAAATGGCATGCGTTTGTAAGCAAAAGTACCATAAGGGCACGTGAATGTGGTTTTCTCTTGATCTTCGGGTGCTATTGGAATTTGAAAGTATCCGGAAAAACCATCTAGAAAACAATAGTAACTGTTTCCGGCTAACCTTTCCAACATTTGATCAATGAAAGGTAAGGGAAAGTGATCTTTTCTGGTGGCGTCATTTAATTTTCTATAATCAATACACACACACCATCCTGTTACAGTCCTAGTAGGAATAAGCTCATCTTTTTCATTTGTGATGACAGTCATGCCACCCTTCTTAGGTACACATTGAACTGGGCTTACCCATGGACTATCAGAAATTGGATAAATTAGACCTGCATCTAGCAGTTTAATAATCTCTTTCTTAACTACATCTTGCATATTAGGATTTAGTCTTCGTTGGCGTTGCACATATGTTTTATGACCTTCTTCCATAAGGATTTTATGTGTGCAATACGAAGGACTTATTCCTTTAATATCATGAATCTTCCATGCAATGGCTGGTTTATGAGCTTTCAACACAGAAATGAGTTGTGATTTCTCATTTTCAGTAAGAGAAGACGATATTATTACAGGTAATTCAGATTCACCATGTAAATAAGCGTATTCCAAATGGTTTGGAAGTGGCTTTAACTCTAATTTCGGAGGTTCTTCTATCGATGATTTGTATCAATATCTGTCTTCTTCTTTTAGCATTTGGATTTCTTTTGTTGTTGGTTCATATCCATTAGCTATAAGTGTAGCTAACATTTCAGCTTCATCAATTGGTTCATTACCTTCTCCTAAAGAACATTCTCCTGTTCCTTGTAGTTCTGGAAATTCTTCTAATAATTCTGCATGTGCATCTATAGTTTGAATATAATAACATGTATCATCTGCAGATTGTGGTTGTTGCATTGCTCTATCAACTGAAAAGGTAACACTCTCATCCTCTATACTTAGGGTCAGTTTCTTACCGAACACGTCTATCATTGCTTTAGCCGTGTTTAAGAATGGTCTTCCTAATATGAGAGGAACTTGAGAATCTTCTTCCATGTCCAGAACAACAAAATCTACTGGAAATACTAAATTACCAACTTTAACTAGCATATTCTCCATTATCCCTCTAGGATATTTTACTGATCGATCGGCTAGTTGTATGCTTATTCGTGTTGGTTTCAATTCTCCAAGGTCTAGTTTAGTGTATAGTGAATACGGCATTAGATTTATACTAGCACCTAAGTCTGCCAATGCTTCTATTGAACTAAGACTACCCAGAAAACATGGAATTGTGAAACTTCCTGGATCAGATAGTTTTTCTGGTATATTATTCAACAGCACTGCTGAACAATTAGCATTCATAGTAACAGCCGAGAGTTCTTCCATTTTCTTTCTATTTGAGATTAGATCTTTCAAGAATTTAGCATATCTAGGCATTCCTGAAATCACATCAATGAAAGAAAGATTTACATTTATCTGTTTAAACATATCCAAGAATTTGGATTGCTCGGCTTCAAGTTTCTCTTTCTTCATTTTACTCGGATAAGGAAGTGGTGGTTGATATGGTTTAACATAAGGTTTATCCTTAACTGTGTTATCTTCATTAACCTTTTCAACTACAGGTTCTTTTTCCTTATCTTGATCAGGTTGTGGTTCTTGTGGAGTAGGAATAGTTTCATCAGAAGTTACAGGTATTTCCGGTGGTTTAAGTGTTGTACCACTTCTTGTGGTAATGGCTTTAGCTGTTTCATTCTGGGGGTTAGCATTTGTATCACTAGGTAGACTTCCCGGTTTTCTTTCACCTATTAACCTTGCTAGGTTACTCACTTCTTGTTCTAGATTTTGAATAGAAGCTTGTTGATTTCTAAATGCTTGAGCATTTTGTTCATTAGTTTGTTTCTGAGATGTGAAAAACTGCGTTTGAGTTTCAACTAGCTTCGTCATCATATCTTCTAAATTCGGCTTTTTATCATCGGTTTGTTGTGGTGGTTTGTTTTGAAAATTAGGTCGTTGCTGATTGTAAGTATTATTGGATACTTGTTGATTGCTAGGACCTTGTTGGTTGTTGTATGGAATATTTCTGTTATAATTCTGGTTTTGATTGTAAATCGGTCTTGGCGGTTGATAATTATTCTGATAATTATTTCCAGGCCTTTGGTTTATGTATGAAATGTTCTCTCTTTGTTCCATTGTTAATTCAATACTGAGACAATCTTTTGTCAAATGTGGTCCTCCACACTGCTCGCAACTAATTCGTATTGAGTGAATATCTTTAGTCATCTTTTCCATTCGTCTCTCCACAGCATCTATCTTTGCGGAAATGGAATCTAAGTCATGGCTAGAATCGGCTCTAGCTGCTTTAGATGATCTAACGATGTCTTTTTCTTGGTGCCACTCATGTGAGTGGGAAGCAGTATTATCAATAATTTTGTAAGCATCAGTTTCGGTTTTCTTCATAATAGAACCACCAGCTGCTATATCTATGTCTTTCCTTGTAGTGATGTCGCATCCTTGGTAGAATATTTGTACTATTTGACAGGTGTCTAAACCATGTTGCGGACATCCTCTTAATAACTTTCCATATCTTGTCCACGCCTCATATAGAGTTTCATTTGGTTTCTGTGTGAACGTAACAATTTCTGCTTGAAGTCTTATGGCTTTAGATGCAGGAAAGAATTGTTTAAGAAATTTGTCAACTAAAACATCCCATGTATCAATCGCCCCTTCAGGTAACGATTCCAACCAATCTTTGGCTTCTCCCTTTAAAGTCCAGGGAAATAACATGAGATATATCTGTTCATCCTCCACTTCTCGGATTTTAAATAGTGTGCAGATCCTATTAAAGGTACGTAGATGTTCATTTGGATCTTCCTTCGGCGCACCACTAAATTGGCATTGATTAGTCACCATGTGTAGAATTTGTCCTTTGATTTCATAATCTGGCGCATTAATGTCTGGATGAGTAATTGCGTGACCTTGGCCAGTGCGTTTAGCTCTCATTCGGTCTTCCATACTTAAAGGTTCCAGATTCTCCATAATTGAATTTGTTGAATCGGTATCACTAGATGATTCTGATTTAATGGTTCGTTCCTCAACAATCTCTGTTTGAATAATTGGTGGCTCCGGAGGAAAGTTTAATGGTTCAGGATCTACGAACCATTCCTGAATATTTTCCGGATTCTCAATTGTGAGGTCGGATTCAAAAAATGGATTATCGGAAATTTGAACTGAAGTACTTGGTCTACTGGATGACGATTCTAAAGAAAAATCAACGGCGACAATATTTGCTAGATGTCTTGATCGAGTTACAGGTGGTGAACGTACAAAAGGTGGTGAACGTTTTGCTCGGTGCATTCACTGAATATCCTATTAGTTTTTAAAAAGGAAAGAAAAATTATATAAGTTATCCAATCAATAGACTTTTCTGATTTTGCCCACGTTTCGAATAGCCAAAAGATGCAGCAGAGGGGCAGGATTCGTTTGGTCTCAATATAATTGAGGACTGTTTGGCTCCAATAACCCGGTCCACGTACAAATCCAACTATTACTACGAACCAGAAAATTTTGATGTCTATCAATTTAACCACTTAAAATAAATTTTCATAATTTTAAGAAATTTAGATAAGAAGTAGAATAAAAATCTATGTCCTAAAACTAGAATAGCGAGAAATAAGAAAGAAAAAGATTGCGCGTCGAAAAGTGTCGAAAAATGAAAAAGACGAAAAGTGGTTTGTAAACACGCGGTTAATCCAACCTTATAACTATCACTATCTTAAAATTAAAACTACAAATAGAGATCACTAATTGGAATTGTAATTGATACATAGGTAAACGGCGTCGAAAGATAAATAAAAATAAGAAAGTAGCACGAAAAATGGCGTCGTAAAATTCTAAAGCAACTAAAACTTAGTCTAAAGAAAAAGCACTTAAGGGATTTTACGGCAAAGCCTAAAAATCTGGTAGTATAAAAATAACTACGGCAAAAAAAACTAAATTTAATACTAAAAGTTGTGACTATAGTCTAAAAAAAAACTAAAGGTAATAAAACTTAAAATATACTTTTTTTTAATTTTATAGACAAAATCTTAAAAATATAAATTTTTTTTTTAATTTTTTTTTTTACAAATATAAATTAAGTGTGGGAAGGGGTCACGTGCTCATAGTCACATTCTGTATACATTACTTACATACATATGTAATGACTTTTGAGTGAAATGAATGGGGTCAATTGACCCCAGTGCTTTACAAGTAGCTACGCCACTTGGGTTGAAGAGGTCCGTTTGTGGGCCGAAGAAAATGGAAGTGGGTGGCTTAATGATTAATTGAGAATGCTTTTAATTATCAAAAGACAAAGAAATTTGAAGAATGGGAGATAAGTATTCTCGTTTGTCAAGTGGGTGAAATTGTGATTGGGACACTAACACTTTTTTTTTTCTTTTTTTTTTTTCCAAAATATATTTTAAAATAAGGTAACTAGTTGTCTAGATTCCTTTTTTTTATATAGCGTTTCGCTTCGGCGAATCCCCGGCAGCGGCGCCAAAAATACTTGATGTCGTAGGGGGTGTATACAAAATAGTATTATTTTTAGTGCGAAATACTATTAAATATGCTACAATTTTACACAAGTTATTTATTTATTTATCGAGTGGATATACTTAAACCTTGCTACAACACTTATAGGCAGTGTACCTAATCGTATTATAGTATAGTTTTTAGTAAGTCCGGTTCGTTCCACAGAGAGCTCGTGAAGTATAACACTATATTTTTTTACACACAATAATTGTAAAAATACAAATATATATATATAAGTAATATTATTATTATAAAGGGGGGTTTTTACCGTTTAATGACCGGTTTGTCGATTTTAAAACTTTAGTCGCAGTTAAAACCAAATGTAAAATATTAAAAATAAATACAAGACTTAAATTAAAGCATAAAGTAAATAACGATAATGAAATTGTGAATAATAAAAGTGCGATAAAATAAACTTGCGATAATTAAAAAGTACGATAATTAAAAGTGCAATTAAATACAATAACAATAAAAATGCGAATATTAGAAGTGCAATTAAATATAAAATAAAGGAAATAAAAGAATTATGCTTATTTAAACTTCCGTAATCATGATGTTTGACGTGTTGATTTTAGTTTTATGCCCATGGGTTAATTGTCCTTTGTCCTGGATTATTTAATATGTCCGTCTGGTTTTTGTCCATAACAGTCCATCAGTCATAAATATAAAGTGCGAGTGTCCTCGTCAAATTATTCTTATACTCGAAGTTAAATATTCCAACTAATTGGGGACTTAAACTGTAACAAGATTTTAATACTTTGTTTAGTAATTACACCAGGATGTCGACTGAGTGTAACCCAAAGTTTTAATATTTTGTTATCAATTATACCAAGTGTCCTTGTACATAATTTCACCCCTGTTTTAATTATTCTAGTGGCTATTAATCCATTCCCGTGTCCGGTTAGATGAACGATTATTCGTACATATAAATACCCCGCCCATCGTGTCCGATTGAGTGTATATGGTAATTTATAGGGACGCCCAATTGTAAATCTTTATATTAACATTAACAAACTATCATTTAGTTAAACAAATATAAAGCCCATTAATAGCCCATAGTCTAATTTCCACAAGTGTCATTCTTTTGTCCAAACCCCAATTATGGTACAAAGCCCAATTACCCAATTTTAGTAATTAGCCCAACATCATGATTACTTCATTTTAAATAAGCATAATAATAACTTAGCTACGAGACATTAATGTAAAAAGGTTGAACATAACTTACAATGATTAAAAATAGCGTAGCGTTACACGGACAGAATTTCGACTTACACACTCAAACGATCTCTATCATAAATCTTATTATTATCATAATTTAAAATTAAAATTAAGATTATTGTTATATCTTATTAAGTTAACATTATGATAGAGATATAGAATATAGATATTGATAATTGATATTGATAATAGATAGATGGATCGATATATAGATAGAAAATATGATCGAAAAAGGTATATCAAATTGATCGACAATCATCGCCTTTTATAGGCAAAATATGAAATTGAATTTTCATTTACGACCCCTGAACTATGCTCAATTAACAACTTTTTATTATTTAATATTATTCTTATTATGAATTATTTAAATATTATATTTTATTCTTGTGCATAGTTGACTCATAATTTTTACACCGTTGCGTCGAGCGTTGAGAGTTGACTCATGTCCCGGTTCCGGATTTTCGAACGTCCTTTCGTACAATTTTATATCGTGTACTTTGCATTTTGTAACTTGTACTCTTGTAATTTCGAGACGTTTCTTATCAATAATTGGAACCTCTTTGATTGTCTTTTGTACTTTTGAGCTTTTTGGTCGTTTGCGTCTTCAATTCGTTGAATCTGTCTTTTGTCTTCACCTTTTATTATTTAAACGAATATCACTTGTAAATAGAACAATTGTAACTAAAAGCTTGTCTTTCTTGAGGAATAATGCTATGAAATATATGTTCGTTTTTAGCATTATCATGTTCCTAGCTAACTGGTTACATTTTATTTATCGCAATTTAATTATCGCAATTTAATTATCGCAATTTACATTCTCGTAATTTTGTTTATCGTTATTTAATTTCTGTTATTTATTTTTACGCACTTTAAATATAGGGACACGTATACAAGGTTTTGACATATCATATCGAAGCATATATATAGTATTTGGAATAACAATAGACACTCTATATGCAGTAATGATCGAGTTCTCTATACAGGGTTGAGGTTGATTCTATAATAATATATATACTTTGAGTTGTGATCGAGTCTGAGACGTATACGGGTCACGATACGTATTAATTAATTCGAATATTATATATTAAGCTATATATGAATTATTGGACTGTTAATTGTGGACTATCAACTGTGGACTGCCAACATTGGACAATTAAAATGAATTAAAATATTGATTATAACAAATGAAACTAAACAAATTCTTCAAGTTGCCACTTGATTTCATTTTAAACCTCATTTGTATCTTGACGATTCCAAACTGTGTTTAAACATTTCATGATTCTTGAAAACACCTCAATCGATAGGATGAATCAACCGCACTTCATCCACGAAAGGAAAGATTTATGCATATAGTTATGCACCTGAGAAACTCTCGACAACTGAGTAAAAGTTTAACACGTAACCGCGTCAGATCCTTTGGCATTTATTAGCAAAAATAACTTTGCGATCCCTTTTCAAAGTAGCCAATTTTGTCAAAGCTCCACCAAGTCAACTTCGACTTTTCATTCGAAGTAGCCTTACTATATTCCTGGTATATACGATTACCCTTTTGATACCGAAGAATTCTTTTACATTCTACCATATTACCAGCAGATGTACCAGCAACCTCGTTGCTTCTTGGCTTAAATCTATCTGACAAATCATTATATTTATTCATTGAAACCCTATCATATACTCATCTGCATCTTGTAACGAGAACTGCCATACCAATTACTGGGAATCACCAATCAGTACTTTGAAAACTCACAGCATATCTACATCAACAGTTATACGTATGACATTTATCTCTTAGAATTATGATCTCTCATTCTGAAATTCTGAAAAGCACCCAGTCTACAAATGAATACTCTGAATGTTGAAAAAGCTGAATGAAGCAGCAGAGACTGTAGACAACCGTAAACGACCTTAACCGTTAGAAGTTTAATGATAAAGAATGGAGTGTTAGGAACGCTCGATAGAAAATTTAGTACCGAAAAGCGGATTATGCGAAACTATGAAAGAAGCTGTGGACAAATGACAAAGAATAAGTTTGACTTCAAAGAATCCAAATGATTCAATGCCTGCTAAAGTCTTTAGCGAATATCTTGCTCCTTACTCTAAACCCTTGCAGACAATAGTTTCCATCATCCTCTGATCCTAGATATTCAAAGATATTATCGTACCTTTCATTTTAAATATTCTCCATATTTTTGAAGATGTTTACATAACTATTCTTATCTGAAATCATTAATCTCTTCATGCTATCAAGGTTACATCATATAGAAACTGTTAGTTCGATATTCTGTAAACTTTCGAGCTTAAAATACGAATGTTATTGAAGTAATATTGGGAACTGATGCATAAGTTAGTATAATATAATGACACTTGATCAACGTGATTATATTACAGTAAGTCATGCTGAATTTCTAATGAAACATGATGATTCACAGATCATAACATCATCATGTGACATGTTACATAACTCTTTCATTCTGCTTAACTTCTGAACATATCAAGAACATATTATCTTGATAGTTCTATCTTTTCTCTGAATTCTGGTAATTTAACCAATTAAGATCGTGTTATTACAATTTCTCTCTTAGAACATTAGTCATGTTCATTTGAAACTTCATAACCTATGAATTCTGGACCATTATTCACTTGATTTAAAGTCGAAAGAGAAAACAAAAGCATGAAGCTCCGATATATAAGGGAAAATATAAAGCCCAACAACAACACCGAAATTACAAACTGTGGATATCAGTGCGTATAGCAATATAAAGACACGGGAGGATTATAAATACAATAATCCCTAGAGCATAGTAGAAATAAACAAATTCTTCCGGTGGAAGTTGGAAAAGAAGAACGATCATTGCGATAGTCAGAATAAGAACAAGGATTAGAACCAGATTAAGCATTATTATAATCTTTTGGATATATGAACTGAGAAAGAAGGTATAGAAGTGGTGGAAACTAATGGAACGGAAAAGGTAAATTTATAATGGAAATATCGGACAGAGTAATCGAGGCAGATCACCGTATTTAATTATAGAGATCTTAATTCCTTTATTCGCCAAAGAATTAAATCTTTTAGATTCCGAAAATTTTCTTTAAATCCCTTGAATTCCGGAATTCAACCAAGACAGCGTCAAAAGTTAAAACAAAACTATATTTCTCAACTCATGATAGCTTCACTCGTACCTTTTAAATAATCAAATCATTTTATCTATATTACTCAATAGTGATAAAATTCGATATACCAACTCATATTTGTCATGAGAACATTTTTATGATTAGCCATGACAACCACGACCAAATTTCGGGACGAAATTTCTTTAACGGGTAGGTACTGTGACGACCCGGGAATTTTCGACCAAATTTAAACTTTATCTTTATATTAATCCGACATGATAAGCAAAGTTTGTTAAGTTACGTCTCAAGGATTTGAAACTATATTCATACATTCATTTGACCTCGACCCAATTCCAATGATTCACGAACCATTATAGGAATTGATATGTTTATATATGTATGTATATATATATATATATATATATATATATATATATATATATATATATATATATATATATATATATATATATATATATATATATATATATATATATATATATTATAACTTGAAAACGTTACGCGTTAAATTATTTTCTAAACGAAATAAAAATAAACTTTGAAATATAAACAGTTTTGAAAAACTAAATGTTATATTGTTAGATGAAAGATTTTGAATACAAAGTTATATTTCAAAAAATGTATATATATGTCAATGTATTTTAACCTCGTCATAAAACGTCTTAATTTAAAATAAAATATTTTGGTAAACAACGAGTCACTGATTTATAGAAGCAAATGACCACGACACTCAAATTTTATAATATACACTTTTACAAAGTAATTTATTGGTGAATAAATCAAGCTATTACTAAAGGTACACGTCGCGTAACATAAAAGGCTAGTTTTCTAAACGTACGAAAGTGCGCTCGAAAAACCGAAAGTGGTACATGAGTCGTGAGACCACGTCCGTGTCATTTTTGTAAATATTATATTTTTACCATGAGCGTAAATATAATATAATATTTAATTAATTCTAAAGATTAAATATATTATATATTAATATATAAATAAACCTATTATATTATGTATCATTACATATGTGTAAAAGGGAAGAAAGTGTCGGCAACTTTTTTTTAACGTGCATATAGGCTGGCAAAATTAATCATGCGACCGCATGATAAAAACAAGGAGCCCCCATGCGATCGCATGGGGGGTTAGGTGCAGCCTAAATCCTTTAAAAGCTTGCTCAATCTGGTTTCATTCTTATTTTCATTATCCATCTATCTCTCTCTGTATTACTCCGTATTATTTATTTATTTATTTATTTTATTAATTATATTATTAAATATTATTACGGTATTAATATTAGTAGTATTATTATTATTAGTATTAGTATTATACATAAAATACTACGACAAGGGGTACGCGCGAGTTATTTCAAAACACGTTTTATGAGCGGGATAGGGATAAGGAAATTATGGGTTATAGCTATGGAGGTGATGGGTATGGTTCATGGGTATGCTCGTGAGGGTCAATAAAGTGTTTTTCATCTCCGTTGCTTCTACGTACCTTCTCTGCAATAATTAATCTCAATATAGATACGTGAGTACTCGTAAATTAATTTTTACATATCAATAGTGTATCCCTGACTAGTGCTCGAGTAATTAGGATTATGCATGCTTGTACTTTTGATATTGCCCTTAGTTAGGTTATGTTGAATCTCGAATTAGTTACACCTACGGTTGAGATAAGGTATAAGATATGCATGTCGTTGGAAAGCTAGCGAAAAATTAAGAACTTTTCCTTTAGATGTCGAATGGGTTCGATGAACGGATTAGAAGATATAGTCATTTGAATTTTGATATTATTATTAAAAATGATTATTATTATCGTCGTTATTATTGTCGTTCTAGTTTTTCTCAAACTATTATTATTACTATTATTATTATTATCATTAAAAAGAATTATCATTAAAAATTGTATTTTTTATTATTATTATTATCGTTAAAATTATAATTAGTACTATTATTATGTTTATCATTAAAATAGTTATTAGTAATAATATTATCATAACATTTATTATTATTAGTATTATTATATTTAAACTAATGTTAGTAACACTTAATTATTTTAATTACTATTATTATCATTAAAATGAACGTGACCTAAAAGACGATTTAAAAACTATTAACAAAATTAATTAGGAAATAATGTGTATGGGTATCATGATGAAATTTAAAATATTGTAAGAAATTGATTTAGTTAAAATTACCGTTTTTTATTATTTTTATCACTATTATTATTAAAAGTATTATTAATATTGAAAGTACCATTTTAAAAAAAATTATTATTTAAGAAGAGTATCATTGTTAATATAAAAATTTCATTATTTTTATGAATTAGAACTATCATTTTATCATAATATCATTTTTAGTAAATATATAAATTATTATTTTTATTAATAAAATAATAATAATTATTATTACAAAATAATACAACTTTTACTTATTATTATTACCAATGTTATTTTATAAAATAAATAAGTAATACAAATAATATAATTACCTTAATGAAACCTATCATAATATTTTTATGAACTTTATAAATTTTGTTACTTAAGATATATAAAAGTATATTTTTATATAAAATTATAATTATTAATAAAAGAATTATATTATTTACTCTAGTAAAATCTTTTAAAAATATTTAAAACAAAATGACGATATTTAAAGTATATAATAATCATGTATAAATTTTAGAAAACATTTTGAGTCAAATTGACTTTTGTTGACTTTTGCGTATTAGTCTCGAGCATTAGGATTGTGGTACACTATGACTTGACTTAATTTATTAAACAAATATTGACCAACACATAAATATATATAATTAATATAGGTTCGTAAATCCGAGGCCAACCCTGCATTGTTAAATGTCGTCTTATGTATTTTTACTACAAAATACAGTATGGTGAGTTTCATTACTCCCTTTTTAAATGTTTTTTCAATATATATTTTTGGGACTGAGAATACATGCGCTTTTATAAATGTTTGACGAAATAGACACAAGTAATTGAAACTACATTCTATGGTTGAATTATCGAAATCGAATATGCCCCTTTTTATTAAGTCTGGTAATCTAAGAATTAGGGAACAGACACCCTAATTGACGTGAATCCTAAAGATAGATCTATTGAGTCTAACATGAAATGTCCCGTTCATATTGATTATAAACGTTCCATATTAATTGATTTCGTTGCGAGGTTTTGACCTCTATATGAGACGTTTTTCAAAGACTGCATTCATTTTTAAAACAACCATAACCTTTATTTTATCAATAAAGGTTTCAAAAGCATTACGTAGATTATCAAATAACGATAATCTAAAATATACTGTTTATACACGACCATTACATAATGGTTTACAATAGAAATATATTACATCGACATATGTTTCTTGAATGCAGTTTTTACATAATATCATACAAACATGGACTCCAAATCTTGTCCTTATTTTAGTATGCAACAGCGAAAGCTCTTAATATTCACCTGAGAATAAACTTGCTTTAAACGTCAACAAAAATGTTGGTGAGTTACAGGTTTAACCTATATATATCAAATCGTAACAATAGACCACAAGATTTCATATTTCAATATACATCCTATACATAGAGATAAAAATCATTCATATGGTGAACACCTGGTAACCGACATTAACAAGATGCATATATACGAATATCCCCATCATTCCGGGACACCCTTCGGATATGATATAAATTTTGAAGTACTAAAGCATCTGGTACTTTAGATGGGGTTTGTTAGGCCCAATAGATCTATCTTTAGGATTCGCGTCAATTAGGGTGTCTATTCCTAATTCTTAGATTACCAGACTTAATAAAAAGGGGCATATTCGATTTTGATAATTCAACCATAGAATGTAGTTTCATGTACTTCTGTATATTTTTTAAATCATTTATAAAACCTGCATGTATTCTCATCCCAAAAATATTAGATTTTAAAAGTGGGACTATAACTCACTTTCACAGATTTTTACTTCGTCGGGAAGTAAGACTTGGCCACTGGTCGATTCACGAACCTATAACAAATATGTACATATATATCAAAGCATATTCAAAATATATTTACAATACTTTTAATACATTTTGATGTTTTAAGTTTATTAAGTCAGCTGTCCTCGTTAGTAACCTACAACTAGTTGTCCAACGTTAGATGTACAGAAAAAAATTGATATATTATCTTGAATCAATCCACAATCCAATGTATACACGTCTCAGGATAGATCACAAATTAAATTATATATATTTTTGGAATCAACCTCAACCATGTATAGCTAACTCCCACATTACTGCATATAGAGTGTCTATGGTTGTTCCAAATAATATATACGCATGGGTCGATATGATATGTCAAAACATTTGCATACGTGTCTATGGTATCCCAAGATTACATAATATATTAGAATACATGTATAATACAATATAAGTTAGCTAGGATATGATTAATATAGATTTGTTACCAATTTTCACGTTGCTACAACAAGAAAAATTATCCAATCTTGTTTTACCCATAACTTCTTCATTTTAAATCCATTTTGAGTGAATCAAATTGCTATGGTTTCATATTGAACTCTATTTTATGAATATAAAAAGAAAAAGTATAGGTTTATAGTCGGAAATATAAGTTACAAGTCATTTTTGTAAAGGTAGTCATTTCAGTCGAAAGAACGACGTCTAGATGACCATTTTAGAAAACATACTTTCACTTTGAGTTTAACCATGATTTTTGGATATAGTTTCATGTTCATAAGAAAAATCATTTTTCCAGAAGAACAACTTTTAAATCAAAGTTTATCATAGTTTTTAATTAACTAACCCAAAACAGCCCGCGGTGTTACTACGACGGCGTATGTCCGGTTTTACAGTGTTCTTCGTGTTTCTAGGTTTTAAATAATTAAGTTAGCATATCATATAGATATAGAACATATGTTTAGTTGATTTTAAAAGTCAAGTTAGAAGGATTAACTTTTATTTGCGAACAAGTTTAGAATTAACTAAACTATGTTCTAGTGATTACAAGTTTAAACCTTCGAATAAGATAGCTTTATATGTATGAATCGAATGATGTTATGAACATCATTACTACCTCAAGTTTTCTGGATAAAGCTACTGGAAATGAGAAAAATGGATCTAGATTCAAAGGATCCTTGGATGGCTTGAAAGTTCTTGAAGCAGAATCATGACACGAAAACAAGTTCAAGTAAGATTTCCACTCGAAATAAGATTGTTATAGTTATAGAAATTGAATCAAAGTTTGAATATGAGTATTACCTTGTATTAGAAAGATATCTTACTGTAAATAATTAAGATTTCTTGAGGTTGGATGATCACTCTACAAGATTGGAAGTAAGCTAGCAAACTTGGAAGTATTCTTGATTTTATGAAACTAGAACTTGTAGAATTTATGAAGAACACTTAGAACTTGAAGATAGAACTTGAGAGAGATTAATTAGATGAATAAAATTGAAGAATGGAAGTGTTTGTAGGTATTTTTGGTCGTTGGTATATGGATTAGATATAAAGGATGTGTAATTTTGTTTACATGTAAATAAGTCATGAATGATTACTCATATTTTTGTAATTTTATGAGATATTTCATGCTAGTTGCCAAATGATGGTTCCAAAATGTGTTAGGTGACTCACATGGGCTGCTAATATCTGATCATTGGAGTGTATATACTAATAGTACATACATCTAAAAGCTGTGTATTGTACGAGTACGAATACGGGTGCATACGAGTAGAATTGTTGATGAAACTGAACGAGGATGTAATTGTAAGCATTTTTGTTAATTAGAAGTATTTTGATAAGTGTCTTGAAGTCTTTCAAAAGTGTATGAATACATATTAAAATACTACATGTATATACATTTTAACTGAGTCATTAAGTCATCGTTAGTCGTTACATGTAAGTGTTGTTTTGAAACCTTTAGGTTAACGATCTTGTTAAATGTTGTTAACCCATTGTTTATAAAATCAAATGAGATGTTAAATTATTACATTATCATGATATCATGATGTATTAATATATATTAATATGATATATATACATTAAATGTCGTTACAACGATAATCGTTACATATATGTCTCGTTTCAAAATCATTAAGTTAGTAGTCTTGTTTTTACATATGTAGTTCATTGTTAATATACTTAATGATATGTTTACTTATCATAATATCATGTTAACTATATATATATTCATATACATGTCATCATATAGTTTTTACAAGTTTTAACGTTCGTGAATCGCCGGTCAACTTGGGTGGTCAATTGTCTATATGAAACCTATTTTAATTAATCAAGTCTTAACAAGTTTGATTGCTTAACATGTTGGAAACATTTAATCATGTAAATATCAATTTCATTTAATATATAAAAACATGGAAAAGTTCAGGTCACTACATAACAAACCCCATCCAAAGTACCGGATGCTTTAGTACTTCAAAATTTATATCATATCCGAAGGGTGTCCCGGAATGATGGGAATATTCTTATATATGCATTTTGTTAATGTCGGTTACCAGGTGTTCAATCCATATGAATGATATTTTTGTCTCTATGCATGGGACGTATGTTTATGAGTAATGGAAATATGAAATCTTGTGGTCTATTAAAATGATGGAAATGATTATTTATATTAAATTAATGAACTCACCAACATTTTGGTTGACACTTTAAAGCATGTTTATTCTCAGGTACGAAAGAAATCTTCCGCTGTGCTTTTGTTCATCTTAGAGATATTACTTGGAGTCATTCATGACATATTTCAAAAGACGTCGCATTCGAGTCGTTGCGTTCGCCAAGATTATTACTAAGTCAATTATAGTTAGATATATTATGAAATGGTATGCCTGCCGTCAACTTTTGATGTAATGAAAGATTGTCTTTTCAAAAACGAATGCAATGTTTGTAAAATGTATCATATAGAGGTCAAGTACCTCGCGATGTAATCAACTATTGTGAATCGTTTATAATTGATATGGACTTCATCCGGATGGATTAGGACGGGTCAGTTCAAACCACTCTGATACCAATTGTAAGTAACTAGAGGGGGTAAATAGTTACTTAATACGATTTTTATAATTTTTTCGATGATCAACAAGATTTGAACAATCCTTGATCAACTCGATCAATTCAAACTTAATGTGTGTAATGTTTATGTTTGAAGTAATACAGAATGTAAAGTAAAGAACAAAAACACAAGGATTTATAGTGGTTCAGGTAGATGTTAAATAATGCAACTTAATCGACTCCCCGTTTCACTAATCGGGAGTTTTAATTCACTAATCCTCTTTCTCAAAACTCGATGGAGATCCGATTTACAAGTCTTGTACTCCTTTGTAGACAACAAACCTAATCTTTATATCCCTTCGAAAGATTATGTGACAACTCGGAAATTTTTGACCAAATTTAAACTTGATCTTTATATGTTTCCGACACGATAAGCAAAGTTTATAATGTTGGGTCTCGAAAATTTTGGAACTATGTTCATGTATTCATTTACCTTCGACCAGTTTCAACGATTCACGAACCATTAATTGTAATTAGATATGTGTGTGTGTGTGTGTGTATATATATATATATATATATATGTATATATATATAAATGGTAATTGAAAACATAATTTGAAATATTATATGTTATTGCTATTAAAATTTAATTATGTAAAATAAAATAAAAATAGGATATTATAATAATTATTATTTAAAATATATCTATATATATAAATAAAGTATATTAAAAATAAATATTAAATGATTGTAATACTTATTTGATGTCCAGATTGATATTAAGTAAGTTAAATTCAAACATATGTAATTTTAAAATAAACGGTGAAACAAAAATGAAATCTATAAATTTTAGTCTTACTAAAAATATATTTAGGAGCTGTTTATTAAATTTTAAAACTTTTTATATTTTATTTGGGGTTGGGAGTGAATAATTAATGTAATTTTTATTTAATAGTTAATGACTGAATTTTATACCATAATGACCAAAATAAATAAAGATAATTATTGTAAAAATTTGGGATTTTTCTGAGTACTTTTATTTGTCATCAACGGGGTATGATTTAGCAATTCGTGAAAACTGTCAGTAGAAACAATCCAAATATCTGATGGCTGGACTGTTTTCTTTTTGAATTCATATCCACTTGAAGTACTGTACTAAATTGGTGATTGAGATCAAGAATTAATATTATATTATTATTAATATTCTATAACTATGTGTAACTTTCCTCACCAAAATAAGATCATGTGATGACCCGGGAATTTTCGATCAAATTTAAACTTTAATCTTTATATGTTTCTGACATGATAAGCAAAATCTGTAATGCTGAGTCTCAAAAGTTTTGAAATCTATATTCATGTAATCAATTACCCTTTGACCATGCCTGACGATTCACGAACAATTATGTGTAAACAAATATATATACATATACATATGTGTGATTTTTAAATTGAGAAATATTAATAAAAAATTGAACGGATTAGTTGATATGAATATAAGCTATGAGATCTATTTTATGAACTTAGAAATGCTATTAAGGTATTGAATGAATAATACTTTACATGAACGTATTTGTTCGATGTAAGTTTATCGACGAAATTAAAAGATAATATCAAATGATTGAATTATCAGATACATTGAATTATGATTACGAGTCTCTGTTATGATGTCCACTTTGAATTAGGAAACCCTTACTTTTTAACGGTATTCAGAAATTTAGTAAAATGACTCACATGTAAGAACAAAAGTGTTATTATTGAGGATTAGACAAAGGTTAGTGGAGAATTGAATTTCATAATACTTGATTAAATCTATTTTTCAAATGTGCGAAAACGCTTTACAATATAATAGAACTCGAATATTTAAGATATCTGTGATTGAATAATGTGAGATGAAATATTGATTGTAGATAACTTACAACGTGTATTTAAAATGTGTTTACAAATATTGGAGATACATACATAGTTTCAAATTAGGTAACACTTGATTAAATTGATATTTAGATATGTCATCTAGGACATTTGATAAATGTTGGCGCATAAATAGATTATGCCAAATTAAGTTTTAAATTATAAACAATACGTGTTATATTATTTTCCAAACGATATTTAAAACAAACTTTGAGATGTAATTAAATATTATATCATTACATAAATATTTTTCCATGATATGTACAAGATTATATTTTAAAATGAATATATATATATATATATATATATATATATATATATATATATATATATATATATATATATATATATATATATATATATATATATATATATATATATATATATATATATATATATATATTAATTTAGTCATAAAACGTCCTGATTTAAAATAATATATTTTGATAAATAACGAGTCACTAATTTATAGAAGTAAATGACCACAACGCTCAATTTTATAAGTTACATTTTTTATAAGATAAATTATTGATGAGTAAGTCAAATTATTAATAAGAGTACACATCGCTTAACATAAAAGGCTAGTTTTCTAAACGTACGAAAGTGCGCTCGAAAAACTGAAAGTGGTACATGAGTCGAGTGACAACGTCCATGTCATTTGAGTAAAAATTACATTTTTATCATAAATATAAATATAATATAATATATAATTAATTATATAAATTAAATATATTAAATATATAATGTTAAAAAAAACGATGGCCGCCCATGTTGTAAAATGAATTGGAGCTGTTGGGAGTGACCATGCAATCGCATGGTTGTAGCTCACAAACTCCATGCGATTGCATGGTGGTTAGGTGAGAGTGAAATTGCTTTAAAGTTCGATTTTTTTTCGCGAATTATGAATCAGTTTTTCATTTCCTATCTCTCTGTCTATCTAAGTACTCCGTATATATATATATATATATATATATATATATATATATATATATATATATATATATATATATATATATATATATATATATATATATATATATATATATATATATATATATTTATTTTATAAAATTATTATTATTATTAGTAAAATTAATTTTATTATTATTAGTATAATTAGGAGCGATATTATTAGTGTATTACATAAAATACTACTACGAGGTTCTGTTCACATGTTTTCCAAAAATAGGTTTTTATGAGTGGGATAGAGCTAAGGAAATTATGGGTTATAGCTTTGGAGATTATGGGTAATGTTCGAGGGTTATGCTCATGAGGTCAAAATAGTGTTTACCATCTCCGTTGCGTCTACGTACCTTTCCTGCAATATTGAATCTCAATATTGATACGTGAGTACTCGTAAATTAATTTTTACATATTAATAGTGTATCCCTGACTAGTGCTCGAGAAAATAGGATTATGCATGCTTGTACTTTTGATATTGTCTTTAGATAGATTATGTTAAATCCTGAATTAGTTACATATGCGGTTGAAATAAGGTATAAGATATGCATGTCCTTGGAAAGCTAGCGAAAAATTAAGAACTTTTCCTTTAGATACCAAATGGTTTTTACGGATGGATTAGAAGTTATCGTCAAATGAATTTTTGTATTATTATTAAAAATGATTATTATTATCGTCGTTCTAGTTTTTATATAATTATTATTATTATTATTATTATTATTATTATTATTATTATTATTATTATTATTATTATTATTATTATTATTATTATTATTATTATTATTATTATTATAATTATTATTATTATTATTATTATTATTATCATTATCTATAAAAAGTATTATCATTAAAAATTGCTATTTTTATTATTTTTACTATCGTTATTATCGTTAAAGTTATAATTAGTATTGTTATTATTATTATCATTTATCATAACATTTATCATTATTAGTATTATTATAATATTAGTAACACTTAATTATTATTATTACTATTATTATTATTATCATTAAAATGAACGCAATATAAAAGACGATTTAAAAGCTATTAACAAATTGACTTGGAAATAATGAGTATGAGTATCATGATGAAATTTAAAGATATTGATTTAGATAAAATTATCATTTTTATCACTATTATTATTAAAAGTATTATTATTAATATTAAAAATATCATCTTTACAAAAATTATTATTTTTAATAGGAATATCATTGTTAATATAAAATTTCATTATTTTTAAGAATTATCATATTGTTATAATACCATTTTCGTAAATATAAATATTTTTATTATTTTTAGTAAAATAATAATAATTATTACTACCAAATAATACAACTTTTACTTATTATTATTATCGATGTTAAAAATGTAATACAAATAATATAATTACCTTAATAAAACCTATCATAACATTTTATGATATTCAATGAACTTTATAAATTTTATTATCTAAGATATATAAAAGTATATTTTTATATAAAGTTTTATTTATTAATAAATGAATTATACTATTTTACTCTAATAAATCTTTTAAAAATATTTAAAATATAAAACGACGATATTTAAACGATATAATAATCATGTATAAATTTTGGAAATCCTTTTTTAGTCAAATTGACTTTTGTTAACTTTTGCATATTAGTCTCGAGCATTAGAATTGTCGTACACTATGACTTAACCTAATTTATTAGACAAATATTGACCAACATATAAATATATATAATAAATTTAGGTTCGTGAATCAAAGGCTAACCTTGCACTTGTTCACTGATGTTATATGTATTTTTACTACAAAATACAGTATGGTGAGTTTCATTTGCTTTTTTACCCTTTATATTTTTGGGCTGAGAATACATGCGCAAGTTTTATAAATGATTTACAAAATAGACACAAGTACGTGAAACTACATTCTATGGTTGAATTATCGAAATCGAATATGCCCCTTTTTATTAAGTCTGGTAATCTAAGAATTAGGGAACAGACACCCTAATTGACGCGAATCCTAAAGATAGATCTATTGGGCCTAACAAACCCCATCCAAAGTACCGGATGCTTTAGTACTTCGAAATTTATATCATATCCGAAGGGTGTCCCGGAATGATAGGGGATATTCTTATATGCATATTGTTAATGTCGGTTACCAGGTGTTCAATCCATATGAATGATATTTTTGTCTCTATGCATGGGACGTTTATTTATGAGAATTGGAAATATGAAATCTTGTGGTCTATTAAAATTATGAAATTTTTGTTTATGATAAACTAATGAACTCACCAACCTTTTGGTTGACACTTTAAAGCATGTTTATTCTCAGGTATGAAAGAAATCTTCCGCTGTGCTCTTGCTCATCTTAAAGATATTAATTGGAGTCATTCATGACATATTTCAAAAGACGTTGCATTCGAGTCGTTGAGTGTATGCATGTCGTCAACCTTAGATGTAATGAAAGATTGTCTTTTCAAAAACGAATGCAATGTTTGTAAAATGTATCATATAGAGGTCAAGTACCTCGGGATGTAATTAACTGTTGTGAATCGTTTATAATCGATATGAACTTCGTCCGGATGGATTAGGACGGGTCTCTACAGTTGGTATCATAGCGGTGGTCTTAGCGAACCAGGTCTGCATTAGTGTGTCTAACTGATAAGTCGTTAGGATGCATTAGTGAGTCTGGACTTCGACCGTGTCTGCATGTCAAAAGATTTGCTTATCATTGGTGTCAAAAATCATCTGCTTATCATCCTTAGGAAATTACCTGCTTATCATTCTTAGTCTAAACGCATCTTACTGCATTCATTGCATAGATAGTGTATGGACAAAATTCACATCTTAGCGTATCTACTAATTCATATCTCCACGTATCTGTTAATGTAAACTTTACCTGTCATATTCCGTAAATTCCTCCGTAATGTACGAGATCTTATGTCCTATATATATGGATATTCTATATAATTAGAATACCATCTGATATCCAAAAATCATCTCATATCGAAAAATCCTTTATTCAATTACACGAAATGGAACTCGCCACTAGTTCAAGTCTCTCAGATTCTGACATGGAATTCCACTCAAGCTCTGAAAGCAGTGTGACCGGAATGGATCAACCAATCAGTCATCATCTATTCTGGATGAAATGGGGATGGGTTCGTAGCCTCCTCAATCATTGGAGACAAGAAGAAGGTGATCCCTTCCATCCACCAAATTGCCCTCTTGACGATGAACCTGAAGCACTTACCGGTGAACCTGTTCGAGAAACCATTTTCTCTCTCATTTCTAGAGTATCTCGTCACGATTATATATTACATCAAATTCTAGATTTTATTTATCCGCTCGTCCCAACTGACAATCACCCCGGTGTAATAGATGAAGTCAACGAGCTTCGCGCTCGGGTAGTGGCTTTGGAGAATATAGTGCGAAGGTTACAAACACCATCAGCAGCACCAGCAGCATAATCAATGCCGCCAGTAACATCAACATCACAAGCCTCAATACCCTAAGCACCAGCAGCATCACAGGCATCAACGGTTTCACCATCATCAACATCAACAGTATCATTACCACCACCAACAATCACATCCGCATCACACGCCTCAACATCACAATCTGTACTTCGGATATCAACCTCACACGCACCATAGATACCAAGGAGTATCAATAACAACAAACGATGAAGTAATGATTCATAACTTCATCGGAGAAACATTCTGTGGTGATTATGTAATCTCTAAAGTCTTAGAGATTATCTATTTCAGCCCTAACCATAAATCAGATGAGTGGAAAAAGAGTAGAAACCCTGACAAGAATGGTGCGTAAAGTACAAGCTAGACTTGTTTTACCAACATCATCAACAGAACCCTTAGCCTCACCAACACAGTCAGTGCTGTCAACATCGTTAGAATCGTCAGCACCTCTAACGTCACAAGCTCCGCCAGTTCAAGAATCACTGTAGAAATCATTACGAATCATACAACGCGTATATTGTATCAATGAGTTATGAATCATTAACTCAGTTCCTCTGAAGAATTTATATCCTATATATAAAATTTTAAACCATAATAAATCTTTCTGTACTAAGCTATTATATATGGAACTTAACTATCCGGTTAATTCATATTACTAATATGCTACGATGTACATTTTTCATTAGCAACTCAATCATTGTTAACCACAATCTCTGCTTCAACTCAATGAATTTTATTTCATAATAAATCAGGTGTATTATTTAAATATATGTTTGATTTTTATACTTTCATCATCGATGTACTCGAAACTTTTCAAACAACATCATTCGTACCCTGATAAGTTCACAAGAGTTCCACGAACACCAACCTCAGGCACCAACCAAATAACGAAGTATTGATCCATAACTTCATTAATATTCTGCGAAGAATATGTGGTCCCTAATAGTTTTGGAAATTACTTATTCTAGCTCAAATCGAAAATCAAATGAGACTAATATCATATTAACTCATTAAATCCATGATTTACATCTGAATAAAAATATATATGTAAGTATATTTTCATAAAGAGTGTAATTAAAAATTCTCTTGTACAAAAGATTATTTGTGAAAATTTTTTTAACGGGTAGGTAATACCCGAGAGATATATAAATTCACAATTAATATATTACAATCTTCGAATCCGATTCAGCAGTCACCAACTATATTCACTACTTTCACAACAATATACATCCTTTCATAGAAACTAAAACAACTATTCTCATCCAAATTTGAGTACATATTCTGATTTTGACAAATCAAAATCCAAGTCAAGATTTAACAGAAGACATCACTCTTAGAATTCCTACATCTAGCAAAGCCATACTTTGAATTCAAAACTGTGATAGAACATCACTTCTATTCGTAACACTCAGAAGAATATGAGAGATCATTCGAGATTCATGACGATTTCATCATTTGGATATTGACAATGACAATATGCATTTAAAACTCTTCGAAAATTCCTAAAGACACTTGAGATGATGATCCAACCACACGATACCCGCAGTCTTGTACCTGAAAAACTCTCGAAACTAAAGTAATAGTTTAACACGTACCAGCGTCATATCATTTATTAGCAAAAACAACTTTACGATTCTTTTTCAAAGTAGCCAGTTTTGTCACAGCTCCAGCAAGTCAACTTCGACTTTTCAGTCAGACCAATCTTATTATAACCTCGATAGATATGTTGCCTTTCCGCCATCGTTACTGGGGAACCTTTCATTAGCAGTAAGGTTATCAATAACTTCATTACTCGATGGTTTAAGTCTCTCCGAAAAACCATTACATTTGTTAATTAAAAATCGACCGTATATTCACCCGCATCTTGTAACAAAAACTGACGTACCAATTACTGGGAATTAGCAATCAGTATTTTGAAAATTTCGTAGCGTTTCCACGCCAACAGTTATACATATAACGTCTACCTCCAAGACTTACGGATTTCGAATGTGAAGTTTCTGAAAAATACCCTGAACTGCGAACTAGTTCTCGAAATGCTGATGAAGCAGCAAAAACTGTAAACGACCCTAGTAGTCAAAAGTTTGATGATAAAGAATAGTGTGTTGGTAAAGCTCAGAAAAAAAAAGAGAAGGTTTGGAACTGGAAAACGGATTGAGCAAAGTATGAAAGAGGCTGTGGATAAATCACAAAGACTGAACCTGCCTTCAAAGGATCCAAATGATTCAGTGTCTGCTAAAATCGTTAGCAAACACCTTACTTCTTATTCTAAACCTTCACAGACAATATTCTTCATCATCATCTTATCTTAAATATTATAAGATATCTTCGTTTCTCCCATTATACATATTCTCCATATTTCTGGAGATATTTTCACAACTATTCTTATCTGAAATCATCTATCTCTCCGTAATATCTGCAACGTAAAAGAAACTGTGTTAGTTTCTAAATTCTGAAAAGAAAAAAAATCGAATATGAATATTTTTGAAGTAGTGTTGGGAACTGAAGCATGAGTTAGTATAATATAATGACAATTGATCAACGTGATTATATTACAGTAATTCATGCTGAGTTTCTAATGGAACGTGATGATTCACAGGACATATCATCATCATATACCATTTACACGACTCTTACATTCTATCTAATCTCTAAAAATATCAAGAAAATGTTTTTGTTGATGATTCGGTCTTTTCCGGGATATTCTAATAATTTAACAAATCAAGATTGTGCCATTAAGATTCCCTTCTTAGAATATTAACTATATTCATTTCAAAATTCATACTTACGAATTCTGGACCATTACTCGCTTTACTAGAGATCGAGAGGAGAATATAAAGGCAAAGAGATTCGAAATATAAGGAAAGATATAAAACCCAACAACCACCCAAAAATTATAAACCGTATATATCGATGCATATAGCGATATAAAGACACGGGAGAACTAGAAACACTATAAACCCAAGAGTATAGTAAAAGAAAATAGAATCTTCCGGTGGTAGATGAAAGAGAAGAATGACAGATATGAAGGTTAGGAGTATATCAAGGATTAGAATGGGATGGAGCATATTGATGAATGCTTCAAAGTATGAATTAAAGAAGAAAGTATGGAAGATGGGAGATGTGAGAATAAGGAAACCAAGAGGGTGGATTTATAAGGAAATGTCCGACAAAACAATCGAAAAAGATTATTGCATTTAATCCAAGAAGATCCTAATTTCCTTAATCGCCGAAGAACCAAATGTAATTACAAAGATTTTCTTTAAATTCCTTGAATTCCGGAAAACCATCTTGACTACGACACGGGTTAAGTCAAACATATATTTATTTATTTTCACTCTTAAGTAATAGCTTCATTCGTGCTCTTCACTAGAATGAATTATTTTATCCATATTACTCAATAAGGATAAAATTCTATTTACCAACTCATATTCGTCATGAAAACAATTTTTATGGTTAACCATGACAACCTCGATCAAATTTCGGGACGAAATTTCTTTAACGGGTAGGTACTGTTATGACCCGGGAATTTCCGATCAAATTTAAACTTTAATCTTTATATGTTTCCGACACGATAAGCAAAATCTGTAATGCTGAGTCTCAAAAGTTTTGAAATCTATATTCATGTAATCAATTACCCTTTGACCATGCTTGACGATTCACGAACAATTATGTGTAAACAAATATATATACATATACATATGTGTGATTTTTAAATTGAGAAATATTAATAAAACATTGAACGGATTAGTTGATATGAATATAAGCTATGAGATCTATTTTATGAACTTAGAAATGCTATTAAGGTATTGAATGAATAATACTTTACATGAACGTATTTGTTCGATGTAAGTTTATCGAAGAAATTAAAAGATAATATCAAATGATTGAATTATCAGATACATTGAATTATGATTACGAGTCTTTGTTATGAGGTCCACTTTGAATTAGTAATATTAATTTTATTATTATTAGTATAATTAGGAGCGATATTATTAGTGTATTACATAAAATACTACGACGAGGTTCTGCTCACATGTTTTCCAAAAATGGGTTTTTATGAGTGGGATAGAGTTAAGGAAATTATGGGTTATAGCTTTGGAGATTATGGGTAATGTTCGAGGGTTATGCTCGTGAGGTCAAACTAGTGTTTACCATCTCCGTTGCTTCTACGTACCTTTCCTGCAATATTGAATCTCAATATTGATACGTGAGTACTCGTAAATTAATTTTTACATATTAATAGTGTATCCCTGACTAGTGGTCGAGAAAATAGGATTATGCATGCTTGTACTTTTGATATTGCCCTTAGATAGATTATGTTGAATCCTGAATTAGTTACATATGCGGTTGAAATAAGGTATAAGATATGCATGTCCTTGGAAAGCTAGCGAAAAATTAAGAACTTTTCCTTTAGATACCAAATGGTTTTGACGGATGGATTAGAAGTTATCATCAAATGGATTTTTGTATTATTATTAAAAATGATTATTATTATCGTCGTTCTAGTTTTTATTTAATTATTATTATTATTATTATTATTATTATTATTATTATTATTATTATTATTATTATTATTATTATTATTATCATTATCTATAAAAGGTATTATCATTAAAAATTGCTATTTTTATTATTTTTACTATCGTTATTATCGTTAAAGTTATAATTAGTATTGTTATTATTATTATCATTTAAAATAGATATTAGTATTATCATTATCATAACATTTATCATTATTAGTATTATTATAATATTAGTAACACTTAATTATTATTATTACTATTATTATCATTAAAATGAACGCAATATAAAAGACGATTTAAAAGCTATTAACAAATTGACTAGGAAATAATGAGTATGAGTATCATGATGAAATTTAAAGATATTGATTTAGATAAAATTATCATTTTTATCACTATTATTATTAAAAGTATTATTATTAATATTAAAAATATCATCTTTACAAAAATTATTATTTTAATAGGAATATCATTGTTAATATAAAATTTCATTATTAATAAGAATTATCATATTGTTATAATACCATTTTCGTAAATATAAATATTTTTATTATTTTTAGTAAAATAAAAATAATTATTACTACAAAATAATACAACTTTTACTTATTATTATTATCGATGTTATTTTATCAAATAAAAATGTAATACAAATAATATAATTAGCTTAATAAAACCTATCATAACATTTTATGATATTCAATGAACTTTATAAATTTTATTATCTAAGATATATAAAAGTATATTTTTATATAAAGTTTTATTTATTAATAAATGAATTATACTATTTTACTCTAATAAATCTTTTAAAAATATTTAAAATATAAAACGACGATATTTAAACTATATAATAATCATGTATAAATTTTGGAAATCCTTTTTGAGTCAAATTGACTTTTGTTAACTTTTTCATATTAGTCTCGAGCATTAGGATTGTGGTACACTATGACTTAACCTAATTTATTAGACAAATATTGACCAACATATAAATATATATAATAAATTTAGGTTCGTGAATCCAAGGCTAACCTTGCACTTGTTCACTGATGTTATATGTATTTTTACTACAAAATACAGTATGGTGAGTTTCATTTGCCTTTTTACCCTTTATATTTTTGGGCTGAGAATACATGCGCAAGTTTTATAAATGATTTACAAAATAGACACAAGTACGTGAAACTACATTCTATGGTTGAATTATCAAAATCGAATATGCCCCTTTTTATTAACTCTGGTAATCTAAGAATTAGGGAACCGACACCCTAATTGATGCGAATCCTAAAGATAGATCTATTGGGCCTAACAAACCCCATCCAAAGTACCAGATGCTTTAGTACTTCGAAATTTATATCATATCCGAAGGGTGTCCTGGAATGATAGGGGATATTCTTATATGCATATTGTTAATGTCGGTTACTAGGTGTTCAATCCATATGAATGATATTTTTGTCTCTATGTATGGGACGTTTATTTATGAGAATTGGAAATATGAAATCTTGTGGTCTATTACAATTATGAAATGTGTGTTTATGATAAACTAATGAACTCACCAACCTTTTGGTTGACACTTTAAAGCATGTTTATTCTCAGGTATGAAAGAAATCTTCCGCTGTGCTCTTGCTCATCTTAAAGATATTAATTGGAGTCATTCATGACATATTTCAAAAGACGTTGCATTCGAGTCATTGAGTTCATCAAGATTATTATTAAGTCAATTATAGTAAGATATATTATGAAATGGTATACATGTCGTCAACCTTAGATGTAATGAAAGATTGTCTTTTCAAAAACGAATGCAATGTTTGTAAAATGTATCATATAGAGGTCAAGTACCTCGCGATGTAATTAAATATTGTGAATCGTTTATAATCGATATGGACTTCATCCGGATGGATAAGGACGGGTCTCTACAGATCATAAGTAGTATATATATTCAATATCTGTCCATATGAGGAGACCCACTTAATTTATTATGATCACCAATCTATCACCTTTTCCTCTATATATATATATATATACATATATATATATATATATATATATATATATATATATATATATATATATATATATATATATATATATATATATATATATATATATACATATATATATATATACATATATATATATATACATATATATATATATATATATACATATATATATATATACATATATATATATATACATATATATATATATATATATATATATATATATATATATATATATATATATACATATATATATATACATATATACATATATATATATATACATATATATATATATATATATATATACATATATATATATATACACACACATATGATATATATATAGATGTGCATTATCTTCTTCAAACCATGAACACCATTTAGCCACGATCACCCTCATCGTAATCCACCACCACCTTCTACCACTGGCCCATCACCACCACGCGACCGACACAACCCTAGCTCGATCACCCTATCACCACTTCATCAACTTTTCTACTTGGTTCCTTGTATGCTATTATCATCAAAGACGAAACCCACAAACCATCATCGAGTTTTGACAACCCTCGGACTCCATTTAATCTCCACTACAACACATCACAACAATACTTGCTTGCTGGCTACTATTTCTTTTGTTTATGATCGTGTACACCATAACCCGTTGCCACCAAAATCACAACCATCATAAACCACTTGACACCACCATCACCTTCGACTTTATGTTGGTTTCCTGTGTACGATCGAAATCCAATCACCACCATAACAAAGCTACCCACTATCATATATGTTTTGATAATGCTACACATGTATATTGAACGAATTAAACAAAAATCAAACCAATGTTCATGTGTTGTTATTGAAACCCACCTTTATTTATTTTCTTCAAAACCTTATCGAAACCCACGAACAAAATAAATTAAAATCGCTTTTGTACTTGCTCCAGTTGTTGTCTGTTCGAACTATCACATAACCACCATTCTTTTTGTTTTCTACTCGATGAAGGACAATCAACATTATCGAAAACCCTCTGCCAAAACAACCCATCATCGAAACCTTTTCTTGTTCCTTCATTAAAATCACCACCATCATCCTCTCAATTTATATTTTTTTTCCTGTTTCCATCGTAATACAATCACTACAGCTGCGTACTTCTTATATCTTTTTTTATTCATTCAAACACCTTTACAACCATCATGAACTATCACTGTTGCTGCTTTATGTTTAGGTTTCTGAGTCTATGAAATAAAGACGATAGCGAGGCTAAGATGATATTGATAATGTGGCATATATTAACTATGATGACGATTGTGATGATGATCCAGCGATGATGATGATGGTTACTATTAAGTTATAATAATATTGATGATGATGATGAAAGTTGATATACATGATAGATAATAGGGAGATCGATGATGATAATGATCATAGTGCTATGATAAATGATAATGAGGTGGTCCCGTTAAATTCTTTTAGTTTGCAGTGGGGTCGGCGGCTACAACATAACCTACTTGCAAATTAAAAGCCTTCTTTAGTATATTGCAGTTTATTCGAATGGTTTTCTATGCTCGATCCTTAACCACGAATTGCTAATAGAATGTTTTATTGGGCCATTTAATAAATCCATTTAAACTTGGATTAACCTTCTGTTGGGCCGAAATCTGTTAATTGATGTTGGGTCGTGACCTGTAATTACTAATTATTGGGCCGAGACATGTTGCTTGTTTCTACTTGGGCTTTGTAACGACCCTGGATTTTCCAACGTTTAATTATTAATAATTTATTATTAATGCTTGTGTTTTAATGAACGTGTTCTTATACGTGTTACTTGTTACCGTATTTAACTTTTCATGGCCCAACTTGTCTTTGTGACACACGTACTTTACACGAATAATATTTCGAATATTATTTACGTTCATGGTTAATTATTATTAATCATTTTTAATTAACTAGTGTAAGAAGTTAATTACTTGGGCTTTATTTAATTAATTGTTACTTACTTGGACTTGGACTTTTATTAATGTACATGGACTTGGAAGCCCACCCTACACACTTAATGGACTAGTTGTGAGCCCATTTTATTACTAGTAACTTATTAATGTTAAAATTAGATTAATTAAGATTTAGTTGGAGACTAGTTACATGTATACTTACACCTTTTTCCCATACCATTTAGCTTTAATACCATTTCAAGCTCTCACCACCTCCCCATGCATGAAAGTAGATTTTGACCTTGCCCCTTTTGCCTTGTAAACCGTCGGCCATCAAGGTGTAGGAGGGAGAGTTCAAATTTTTTTTTGATTACTTATTCACTTGTATTCTTTCACTTTTACACACACTTCAAACACCACTTCATTTTCTCTCATTTTTCTCTCAAATATTGTAAGTAACAAAACTTTTTCTTCTTTTTTTTCTTGTTCCAAAACCGCCATCCATCATCATCAATTACTAGTTGTAGTTTGTTGTTACTTGTTGTTGTTTCTTGTTTATGTTAAAGATCAAGTTTTCTAACTTGTATCTTCATGTAATCTTGGTTACTTCCATCTTTGTTTGATGAAGAACCAAGAACAAGAATCTAAACTTACTAGTTTATAGTTCTACATTTAAATGTTTTCAATATTTAAAGTTCATAAGTTTCATAATCATACTTGTGTTCATGTTTTGTAGACTTAAATCCTAAGATCCAAACTTTGATTTGAATCTTCCTAAGTATAAAACAAACATGAACATAATACTTGTACTTTAGTTTAATTCTTTCTTTTGTAAGTATTTTAAAGTTGTGATGTTGTTAATTTGGTCAAGTATTACTAGTTAATCTTGATCTCATATTTCTTGAAACTAAAAGTTAACTTTGTAAGTTCAAGAACATGGAAGTATAACTTTCTAGTTATAACTTCATACACTTATGTTGAATCTAAGTTTCTATAGCTTATGGTCTTCTAATTTTATTGTAAATAAAAGCTTATAAGCTTAGATACATGTTACAAGTTGAAAATCTAAGTTTCATAACTTATGGTTTAATTAAAGTGTAGATCCAAGTCTTATAACTTAGGATCTAACTTAAGAACACTAGATCTAGACTTTCTAGTCTAGGATCTTTAAGATCTAGCTAAGATCTAATTTCTACAACTTAAGATCTTGTTTATTTAGTTTACTTTCAAGTTTGTAACTTAATGTCACTTTTATAACTCATGTATGTGTCGAATCTAGTATCTTAATGTAACTTTGGTTTATCAAACTACTTACAACACTTAAATGACTTGTGCTACTTATCTTAGACTTACACTAGTGTTATGATGGTTAAACCTTGGTTAAGATGATGCAAACACATCAACGAGTTGTACACTTGAAGCTATACGCATCAATGATGAGAACCGTGATGAGCATCAAGCACCGAGAACCCACCGGAACACCTTTCTTACTGTTTTCTGGAACTGATCAGACCACCTGGGCTACTGGAAAGTTGATTTTCAGTTATTTCGGTTCGAGTAGATGATTTTCTGTTTAGATCTCATCTTAATCCGAGTTACGGTTTAGGATCTATGGCCTCTCGAAAGTCACTACACCCTTTTAACGTTTTGCTAAAATTTATGACCTACTCGCACTTAAACTGTCGCCACGGTCAAACGAAGATGAGTTTGGTTCTGAAAATTGGTCAGCCTCTAGGGGACTCATATACGGAACCATGGCCATTAGTCTCACCCCATTTCAGTTTGTATAGAGGTCGTGGCTACTGAACGAAGTCAGCCCTTTTTTCAAACCCTAGTCTTGACTTAAAACTTACTTTACACTTTTTGTTTAATGATGAATGATGATGGTACATAAGACCTAATTTACATACTTTTAAACCTTTGGGAACGATTCGCTGACTTAGTAACTTTTGACTTAGGTTGAGGACCTTTCGGACCAAACTACTTGCTTACTATTCTCGCGTATCGACTTTTACTGCTTTCCACTGTGAGTTATAGCATCCCTTTTTACTTTAACTATTTTGGGAACTGAGAATACATGCGCATTTTTACGTTTTACATACTAGGCATGAGTACTTAAACTTTATATATGTGTGGGTTATACAACGGCATAAACTTTCCCCTTAGCTCGGTAACATTTAGTCATTGGTCTTTGAACCGGTGAACGCGAATCTTAGATATGGATCCATAAAGTTTGACATCCCCACTCGGACTAGTAGCGCTAGCATTTAACGGGTGTTTAATACTTCGTAAACTTACACACTCGCCAAGTGTACTTTTAGGGGGTGTTATTTAAGTTAAGTTAGTTACCAAGTGCCCACGGTTATACATATACTTTTCATACTGTTTTTAAACACTGAAATCTCGTGGCCTACCTTACATTACTATTATACTTAAACTATAGCTCACCAACCTTTGTGTTGACATTTTTAAGCATGTTTTTCTCAGATGTTTAAGGTTTTCTTGCTTCCGCTGTAGTTGTCATGCCTTGTAGACTCCCGATGCGCTTATTAGAGATGTCTTCGTATGAAACGTTTATCTTGCATTCACAAACTTTATTACTTTTAAAACAATGATTTGTAATGACCTATGGGTCATGTACTATTATTAATGCCTTCTATTCGTAGAAGCACACTTTCGTATGTTAAACATTTAACGTTGATTACGACGTCACCTATATTCATGAATGCAAACTTATTTTGAAACCGCATATAGTATTTGACCTTGTAATGATCCTGTTATTGATGATTCGTACACGATGGTTTTGTACGGGGCATCACATTGGTAACAGAAGCAAAACGGGTTTATTAAATTAAACGTGTAAAATAAAACAGAAAATTGGAACCAGAAGGATGGTTAGTGGTGTTATCTGTTTAGCGAGAGGTCTCAGGTTCGAGCCCTGAGGCATTGTTTTTAGGAAAAAGCTTTTAAAGGTAGTTTCTATTATTATTTTATTATTATTATCTTATAATTATTATTAGTGTTATTATTATTATTATTATTATTATTATTAATTATTAATATTATTATTATTATTATTATTAATATTATTATTATTATTGTTATTGTTATTATTATTAATTATTCTTGTTATATGATTAATATTATGATCAATAATAAGTATTAGTAATATTATCATTAGTAGTATTACTATCATTATAGTAATTAATATAAATATTAGTATCATTATTATTATTAGTAAAATCATTATTTTTATAAGTTATTATTATTAGTATTCATTATTATTAAATTAACATTTTATTAAAAGTGTCATTTTTATTAAAATTATCATTTTCATCATCAATATTAAAAGAATCATTTTTAACTCTATTATCATTATTATTATCTTTATCACTACTAATATTATTTTAGTATTATTATAATTTTAACAAACAAATGATATATATATATATATATATATATATATATATATATATATATATATATATATATATATACAAAAATATATTTAATACATATAACATAACGTAATATTTTTATTTATTTTAAATATATAAAATGAATATATGAAACATATAAGTTATTAATATAAAAATGATATAACTAATAAATTTATATATATATATATATATATATATATATATATATATATATATATATATATATATATATATATATATATATATATATATATAATTTGTTCGATTACCATTATATGTGTTAATATATATAAAAATGATATAGGTTCGTGAATCCGAGGCCAACCCTGCATTGTTCAATTCCGTCGTATGCATATTTTTACTACAAAATATCATATTGTGAGTTTCATTACTCCCTTTTTAAATACTTTTGCAATATATATTTTTGGGACTAAGAATACATGAGCTGCTTTTATAAATGTTTGACGAAATAGACACAAGTACTTAAAAACATTCTACGATTGAGTTACGAGTACACCGGATATCACCCCTTTATAGTCTGGTAATCTAAGAATTAGGGAACCGAGCCCCTAATTGACACGAATCCTAAAGATAGATCTATGGGCACTCACAAGCCCCAGTCAGAGAAGTTGAACTGCTTTAGTACTTCGAAATAGGTATACAACCGCCAACTTTAAAAGATATGATCTATTTGTGAGGTGTACACAACCATCATATTTAAAAGAGTGGCCTGTTTGTATGCTTTTACATGACCGTGCGGAATGCCGGTATGCGGGGGATATTCTATATGCATCTTGTTAAGGTCGATTACCAGGTGTTAAATTCATATGAATGATTTTTACAGCAGTGAGCAGACCTGCACAGATTGTTTTTGAAATATGAGTATCTTGTGGTCTATTATATTATTGAAAATGATTGATTATGATAAACTAATGAACTCACCAACCTTTTAGTTGACACTTTAAAGCATGTTTATTCTCAGGTATGAAAGAAATCTTCCGCTGTGCATTTGCTCATTTTAGAGATATTATTTGGAGTCATTCATGACATATTTCAAAAGACGTTGCATTCGAGTCATTGAGTTCATCAAGATTATTATTAAGTCAATTATAGATGGATATATTATGAAATGGTATGCATGCCATCAACTTTTGATGTAAAGAAAATTTGTATTTTAAAAACGAATGCAATGTTTGTAAAATGTATCATATAGAGGTCAAATACCTCGCGAAGTAACCAAATGTAATGTATTCGTCCAGATGGATTAGGATGGGTCATTAAAGTTGGTATCAGAGTGGTGGTCTTAGCGAACCAGGTCTTGCATTAGTGTGTCTAACTGATAGTTATTTAGATGATTTAGTGAGTCTGGACTTCGACCGTATCTGCATGTCAAAAGTTTTGCTTATCATTTCTTGTCGGAAATTACCTGCTTATCATTCTTAGTCAAGATACGTTTTACTGTATTGACTGCATGAATAGTGTATAGACAAAAATTCATATCTTAACGTATCTGATAATTCATATCTTAGCGTATATGTTACTGTAGACTTTGCCTGATCGATTCCGTAGATTCCTCCGTAACTTATGGGATTTTAGTATTATATATGCATATGTAAATTATGTATTGCAGGATACTATTCTACATCCTATAAACTAATTCATATCGAAAATCCTCCATCTGATCGTACGAGATGGATCCCTCAACCAATTCAAATTTCTCGGATTCCGACAGCTATTCCGATATGGATATCCACCTGAGCTCCGAAAGCAGTGTAGCCAGAATGGATCAACCGATTAGTCATCTTCAATTCTGAATGAATTGGGGATGGGTTCATGATCTACTTAGTCATTGGAGAAAAGAAGAAGGTGATCCCTTTCATCCACCATATTGTACTCTTGGCGATGAACCTGAAGCACTTACTGGCGAACCTACCCAAAACACCATTTCCAGCCTCATTTCAAGAGTAGCTCAACACGATTATATTCTATCCATAATTCTAAACCTTATTCATCCGCTTGTTCCAACCGACAATCATCCTGGAATAATGGAAGAAGTCAACGAGCTTCGTGCCCGAGTTGTAGCCTTTGGAAATATGGTGCAAAACATACCAGCTTCAGCAACATCACCGGCACCAACAATAACATCAGTAACAGCACCCGTACCATCAACAACACACGCCTCAACATCTCATTCTGTACCTCGATTATAATCATCATACTACGTATCGTTCTACATCAATTATCTTCGTTCGACATGGCAATTATGTAATCTCTAATATTTTAGAGTTTATATATCCTTGTTCTAACAGTAAATCAAATGAGACTAATATCATATTGACTCATTAAATCCTTGATTACATCTGAAGAAAATATATATGTATATATATTTTCATAAAGATTGTAATAAAAAATTCTTTTGTACAAACTGTTAATGGTGAAAATATTTTAACGGGTAGGTAATACCCGAGGAATATTTAGATTTCACATTAATAAGTTACAATGTACATTCTTTCAAATCTGATTCAACAGTCATTTACTATCCTACTTACATCCACCGATGCACGTATCCGTTTACCACAGAATAACCATTATCATTCAATTTCATATTTGAATTTTTACCTATCAGAATACGACAAGTGGCATAATGAAGAAAACATTGGACAAAAATAAAATTTGTTAGAAACAAACAAATTAACTATGAGAAATTTTGTTAAGAATCCACTCTAACAAAATCCTAGCTAACTGTTCCTAGCTAACTATTAATTCCTTATTGTACATTTATTTATCGCAATTTTAATTCTCGCAATTTTATTTATCGTCATTTAATTTCTGTTATTTATTTTACGCACTTTAAATATCGGGATACGTATAAAAGGTTTTGACATATCATATCGACGCATCTATATATATTATTTGGAATAACCATAGACACTCTATATGCGGTAATGCTGGAGTTAGCTATACAGTGTTGAGGTTGATTCTACAATAATATATATACTTTGAGTTGTGATCGAGTCTGAGACATGTATACAATGGGTCACGATACGTATTAATTAATTCGAATGTTATATATTTAACTATATATGAATTATTGAATTACTAACTGTGGACTATCAACTATGGACTACCAACATTGGACAATTAAAATGAATTAAAATATTTATTATAACATATGAAACAAAACAATTCTTCAAGTTTTCCACTTGATTTCATCTTAAACCGCATTTGTATCTTGACGATTACAATCTGCGTTCAAATCTTTCATGATTCTTGAAAACACCTCAATAGAGGGAATGAACCAACCGCACTTCATCTACGGAAGAAAAGATTGATGCATATAGTTATGCACCAGAAAACACTTGGAACCTAAGTAAACGTTTAACACGTATCTGTGCTAGCTCCTTTGACGTTGTTATTACCGAAAATAACTTTGCAATCTCTTTCCAAAGTAGCCAAATTTGTCACAGCTTCAGCAAATTAATTTTGACTTTTCATTCGAATAAACTATAACCTTGATATATAAGTTGCCTTTTGTCATCGTTACCGGGGAACCGTTTATATCCCACCACATTAGCAGTAAACTTACCAGCAAATTCATTACTCATTGGCTTAAGTCTCTTCGAAAAACCAATATATTCATTGAAACCCTATCAAATACTCATCCACATCTTATAACGAGAATTACCATACCAATTACCGGGAAGTAGCAATCAGTATTTTGAATCTCGCAACGTTTCTACATCAACAGTTATATGAATACATATAACACTTATCTCTTAGAATTATGATCTTCCATTCTGAAATTCTGAAAAGCACCCAGTCTACGAATCAGTACTCCAAATTTTGAAAAAGCTGAATGGAGCAGCAGAAACTGTAGACAACCTTAACTGTCAAAAGTTGGATGATAGTATGTTGGCAAAGCTCGGAAAAGTTGGAACTGGAAAACAAATTGAGCAAACTATGAAGGCGACTGTGGACAAATCACAAAGACCAAACCTGCCTTCAAAGAATCCAAATGATTCAGTAGCTACTGAAGTCATTAACGAATACCTTGCTCCTGACTCTAAACCTTTACAAATAAATCTCTTTATCATCCATCGATATTAGAAATTCTAAAAATATCATCGTATCTTTCATTATAAATATCCTCGATATTTCTAAAGATACTTTCATAATTATACTTATCTGAAATCATTTATCTTTTCACAATATCAGTGTTACATCCGTAAAGAAACTATTTTAGTTTCTAAATTCTGAAAAATTTGAATTTAAAATATGAATGTTTTTGAAGTTGTGTTGAGAACGATGCATGAGTTAGTATAATATAATGACACTTGATCAACGTGATTATATTACAGTAAGTCATGCTGAGCTTCTAATGAAACATGATGATTCACAGAATATAACGTCATCATGTGCCATGTTACACGACTCTTACATTCTATCTAATGTATAAACATATCAAGAACATATTTTCTTGATAGTTCTATCTTTTCTCGTGACTTCTGGTAATTTGACAAGGCAAACCGAGTTGTGAAAATAAGGAAACGAAGAGGGTGGATTTATAGTGAAATATCAGACAAAGCAATCAAGACAGATCATCGCATTTAATCAAAGAGGATCCTAATTTCCTTAATTATCGAAGAATCAAATCTTATCACGAAGATTTTCTCCAAATCCCTTGAACTCCGGAAATCAACCATATCTACGTCAAAGGATATGACGAAACATTATTTTCTCATTTCACTCTTTTGTGATAGCTTCACTTATGTTCTTCGCGTAATCGAATTGTTTTATCCATATTACTCAATGATGATAAAACTCTAATTTCTAGCTCGTATACGTCATGAAAACATACTTATTGTCAGCCAAGACCATCCCAATCAAATTTCTGGGACGAAATTTCTTTAACGGGTAGGTACTGTGATGACCCGGAAATTTTTGACCAAATTTAAACTTGATCTTTATATGTTTCCGACACGATAAGCAAAGTCTATAATGTTGAGTCTCGAAAATTTTGGAACTATGTTCATGTATTAATTTACCTTCGACCAGTTTTGACGATTCATAAACCATTAATTGTAATTAGATATGTGTGTGTGTGTATATATATATATATATATATATATATATATATATATATATATATATATATATATATATATATATATATATATATAACTGGTAATTGAAAACATAATTTGAAATATTATATGTTATTGCTATTAAAATTTAATTATGTAAACTAAAATAAAAATAGGATATTATAATCATTATTATTTAAAATATATCTATATATATAAATAAAGTATATTAAAAATAAATATTATATGATTGTAATACTCATTTGATGTCCCGATTGATATTAAGTAAGTTAAATTCAAACATATGTAATTTTAAAATAAACAGTGATACGAAAATGAAATCTATAAATTTTAGGCTTACTAAAAATGTATTTAGGAGTTCTTTATTAAATTTTAAAACTTTTTATATTTTACTTGGGGTTGGGAGTGAATAATTAATGTAATTTTTATTTAATAGTTAATGACCGAATTTTATACCATAATGACCAAAATAAATAAAGATAATTATTGTAAAAATTTGGGATTTTTATGAGTACTTTTATTTGTCATCAACGGCGTACGATTTAGCAATCCGTGAAAACTGTCGGTAGAAACAATCCAAATATTCGATGGCTGGACTGTTTTCTTTTTGAATTCATATCCACTTGAAGTACTGTACTAAATTTCTGATTGAGATTAAGACTTAATATTATATTATTATTAATATTCTATAACTATGTGTAACTTTCCTCACAAAAATAAGATCATAAGTAGTATATATATTCAATATCTATGCATATGAGGCTACTTAATTTATTATGATCACCAATCTATCATCTTTTCCTCAGTATACATACATACATACATATATATATATATATATATATATATATATATATATATATATATATATATATATATATATATATATATATATATATATATATATATATATATATATATATATATATATATATATATATATATATGTATGATATATATATATGTGCATTATCTTCTTCAAACCATGAACACCATTTAGCCACGATCGCCCTCTGCAATCATGATCCACCACCACCTTCTACCACCAGCCCATCACCACCACACGACCGACACCACCCTAGCTCGATCACCCAATCACCACTTCATCAACTTTTCTACTTGGTTCCTTGTATGCTGTTATCATCAAAGACGAAACCCACAAACCATCATCGAGTTTCAACAACCCTCGGACTCCATTTAATCACCACTACAACACATCACAACAATACTTGCTTGCTGGCTACTATTTCTTTTGTTTATGATCGTGTACACCATAACCCGTCGCCACCAAAATCATAACCATCATAAACCACTTGACACCACCATCACCTTCGACTTTATGTTGGTTTCCTGTGTACGATCGAAAGCCAATCACCACCATAACAAAAGCTACCCACTATCATATATGTTTTGATAATGCTACACATGTATATTGAACTAATCAAACAAAAATCAAACCAATGTTCCTGTGCTGTTATTGAAACCCACCTTTATTTCTTTTCTTCAAAACCTTATCGAAACCCACGAACAAAATAAATTAAAATCGCTTCTGTACTTGCTCCAGTTGTTGTCTGTTCGAACTATCACATAACCACCATTCTTTTCGTTTTCTACTCGATGAAGGACAATCAACATTATCAAAAACCCTCTGCTAAAACAACCCATCATCGAAACCTTTTCTTGTTCCTTCATTAAAATCACGACCATCATCCTCTCAATTTATATTTTTTTCCTGTTTCCATCGTAATACAATCACTACAGCTGCCTACTTCATATATTTTTTTTTTTCATTCAAACACCATTACAACCATCATGAACTATCACTATTGCTGCTATATGTTTAGGTTTCTGAGTCTATGAAATAAATACGATAGCGAGGCTAAGATGATATTGATACTGTGGCATATATTAACTATGATGACGATTGCGATGATGATCCAGCGATGATGATGATGGTTACGATTATGTTATAATAATATGGATGATGATGAAAGTCGATATACATGATAGATAATAGGGAGATTGATGATGATAATGATCATAGTGTTATGATAAATGATAATGAAGTGGTCCCGTTAAATTCTTTTAGTTTGCAGTGGGGTCGGCGGCTACATCATAACCCACTTGCAAATTAAAAGCCTTCTTTAGTATATTGCAGTTTATTCGAATGGTTTGCTATGCTCGATCCTTAACCACGAATTTCTAACAGAATGTTTTATTGGGCCATTTAATAAATCCATTTGAACTTGGATTAACCTTCAGTTGGGCCGAAATCTGTTAATTGATGTTGGGCCGTGACCTATAATTACTAATTGTTGGGCCGAGACATGTTGCTTGTTTCTACTTGGGCTTGGTAATAGAAGCAAAACGGGTTTATTAAATTAAATATGTAAAATAAAACAGAAAAATGGAAACAGAAGGATGGTTAGTGGTGTTGTCTGTTTAGCGAGAGGTCTCAGGTTCGAGCCCTGTCCGAGGCATTGTTTTTAGGAAAAAGCTTTTAAAGGTAGTTTCTATTATTATTTTTATTATTATTATCTTATAATTATTATTGGTGTTATTATTATTATTATTATTATTATTATTATTATTATTATTATTATTATTATTATTATTATTATTATTATTATTAATTATTGTTGTTATATGATTAATATTATAATCATTAATAAGTATTAGTATTATTATCATTAGTAGTATTACTATCATTATAGTAATTAATATAAATATTAGTATCATTATTATTAGTAAAATCATTATTTTTATAAGTTATTATTATTAGTATTCATTATTATTAAATTAACATTTTTATTAAAAGTGTCATTTTTATTAAAATTATCATTTTCATCATCAATATTAAAAGTATCATTTTTAACTGTATTATCATTATTATTATCTTTATCACTACTAATATTATTTTAGTATTATTATAATTTTAACAAACAAACGACATATATATATATACAAAAATATATACAAAAATATATTTAATACATTTAACATAACGTAATATTTTTATTTATTTTAAATATATAAAATGAATATATGAAACATATAAGTTATTAATATAAAAATGATATAACTAATAAGTTTATATATATATAAATTTTTTCGATTACCATTATATGTGTTAATATATATAAAAATGATATAGGTTCGTGAATTCGAGGCCAACCCTGCATTGTTCAATTCCGTCGTATGCATATTTTTACTACAAAATATCGTATTGTGAGTTTCATTACTCACTTTTTTAATGCTTTTGCAATATATATTTTTGGGACTGAGAATATATGCGCTGCTTTTATAAATGATTGACGAAATAGACACAAGTACTTAAAAACATTCTACGATTGAGTTACGAGTATACCGGATATCACCCCTTTATAGTCTGGTAATCTAAGAATTAGGGAACCGAGCCCCTAATTGACGCGAATCCTAAAGATAGATCTATGGGCACTCACAAGCCCCAGTCAGAGAATTTGAACTGCTTTAGTACTTCAAAATAGGTATACAACCGCCAGCTTTAAAAGATATGATCTGTTTGTGAGGTGTACACATCCATCATATTTAAAAGAGTGGCCTGTTTGTATGCTTTTGCATGACCGTGCGGAATGCCAGTATGCGGGGGATATTCTATATGCATCTTTTTAAGGTCGATTACCAGGTGTTAAATTCATATGAATGATTTTTACAGCAGTGAGCAGACCTGCACAGATTGTTTTCGAAATATGAGTATCTTGTGGTCTATTATATTATTGAAAATGATTGATTATGATAAACTAATGAACTCACCAACCTTTTGGTTGACACTTTAAAGCATGTTTATTCTCAGGTATGAAAGAAATCTTCCGCTGTGCATTTGCTCATTTTAGAGATATTACTTGGAGTCATTCATGACATATTTCAAAAGACGTTGCATTCGAGTCGTTGAGTTCATCAAGATTATTATTAAGTCAATTATAGATGGATATATTATGAAATGGTATGCATGTCATCAACTTTTGATGTAAAGAAAGTTTGTCTTTTAAAAACGAAAGCAATGTTTATAAAATGTATCATATAGAGGTCAAATACCTCGCGATGTAACCAAATGTAATGTATTCGTCCAGATGGATTAGGACGGGTTATTAAAGATTAACTCCAACTTAGATCAACTTGTCTTCACCTTGAAAAAGTATTAATCTCCAATGGAATTAATCAACTTCCTAGTTCCCTTTAAGGAATATGATAGCTAAGCTAGCTAATGCTTCTATTAACAAAGTACAAGACTCACCCTTTCTTTTGATGAAAATCTAAAGACAATTCAAAAGATAATACAACAATAAGGAAACTCACAAAAATAGTAATTTGATAGTAATTTTACAATACTTCTACAATCTATGAGATCATAGAACTTCTCTTGCTCATCACAAATATATATATATATATATATATATATATATATATATATATATATATATATATATATATATATATATATATATATATATATATATATATATATATATATATATATATATATATATATATATATATATATATATATATATATATATATATATATATATGAATTATGATCTTGTAATTCTCTGATGAATTAGAGTTGAAGCATGCAAGAGGGTCAAAACTTCAAAGCTCTCAAAGTCTTGCTATTTATAGGGAGAGATAAAAAAAAAAACTAGTCGTTGTTGCGGCTCAGCCCACGATCGATCATAGGTCGATCGCACGTTGTCAGGTCACTTTCATCTATTCATTGAATGCCATTTGAATCCATTCAAACCTGGTTCTTCTGGCCTCTTTACTTCATTTAATACCTGCAAAAGATACCCAACGTCATATACAAGTAATATATGCATTAAGTGTATGATTCTCCTTGGTTGTTTCCTTTTGATAGTGACTTGTCATAACCAAAGAGGGAAGTCCAACATTGTTGGATACAAGTCATGATAACTAGTTGAGGTAATCTCAGATTTGTCATAATATTTTGTTTGTTTTTAACACACTTGCTTAATTCCTATTGGTTGGTCAACATGTCATTGCTGAAAATAATCTAATTAATCACTAAGCATGTTATTGTTCATGTTCAAGCTTACATATGGATTAATTAGATGTGTTAATGATGTCTTACCTAGTGAAACAAATAAGTTCAATCAAGACTAAACCATTATTAGACAAGTTACAAAACTGATATGGCCAAAATGGACGGTTTTATTTGTGCGGTGTCGTTAGTTCGCAACACGTCAGAATTTGCTACCAAAAGAGAGTAATGGTTTTATCATTTACATTTAGCTAGGGTTTCCTAGCTATAACTCACCTACTTGTCTTCCTTTTAACGAGTAAGTGGTAAATATAACTCAGGTTCGTATTTTTATATGTTTGCTCAGTAACGTGGGACAAAAGTACCTATATAGTTAACCCTAGTGACAAGAGGTGGTAGATTAAGATTAACTAATAATGCGGTAATTTAACTGGAAAGATAAAGATAGATAGGTATGGAGAATAGAATTCTGATGAGGGATTATCACGAGAGTTTAACTTCCTAGAATAAACACTAAACCTCAATCAACTGGACTATGAACCTAACCAATTTGTCACTAAGAGTTTAGGCTTTGAAGATTCTGGCTAAAACGGATATCCCTACTCCTAACGTTAACCTTAAAGGGTTTAAATGACCTTATGGATAGAATCCTAGGTACATGAACAAAGTGGTATATCCATAAAGGAAAGTCTCAGCTTTTCTTAATCCTAGTTAGTCTGACTAATGCAATATTCCACCACTTAACACTACGCTATGCCTTAACATTAACAGATGTGCAATCTTAGATATTCTAAGGTACTGCTATTTAGATTAGAGGTCTCTCCTTTGTGATCACTTATTCAACCCTGGATCATCTTACAACATCTCAAGAACGTTGCTTCTGATGCGAATCATGCTTTTGAGCAAGCCAGTGTTCACTGAACTCTATATTGCCTACTCTAATCATAACCTAAATGGGAAGCTCTTCTTTGACGAATAAATGGTTAGTCGTACGTAAGTACTATATCCCTATTGTGACGTTAAGCACACATAACTACTTACCTTGTATCCTAGGGTTGATCAGGTCCCAATACTAGGTTCTAGCCACGTGAATAAGCAGAAAGGGTGATCCGTAAATTAAGCTTCTAAACCATCAAGGTTTCAGCATAACAATAGCATAAGTTTCAGATAAAGTATTCAACATATGATAAACATTTGCAATGGATAGATAAGCAGGCACGATGAAAGCAACTTAAGATAACTTTATTAAATTAAGGAAAGTGTTCACCGTTTACAGACGAGATCTGGACCATTACATGCCCCGTTCATATTGATTCTAAACGTTTCATATTAATTAGTTTCATTGCGAGGTTTCGACCTCTATATGAGACGTTTTTCAAAGACTGCATTCGTTTTTAAAACAAACCATAACCTTTATTTTATCAACAAAGGTTTAAAAGATATAACGTAGATTATCAAGTAATGATAATCTCAAATATAACGTTTACACACGATCATTAAATAATGATTTACAATAATATGATACAACAAAGTGTTTTTCAGACTTCAGTTTTTAAACATTAACATAAAAGCATGCTGACTCCAAAGCTTGTCTTTAATTAGCATGCAACAGCGGAAGCTCTTAATAATCATCAGAGAATAAACATGCTTAAAATGTAAACAAAAATGTTGGTGAGTTATAGGTTTAACCTATATCGTAAATTGTAATAATAGACCACAAGATTTCATTTTCCATAAATATACATCTCGTACAGGCATTTTGTAAACTGCATAGAGATAAAAATCATTCATATGGTGAACAACTGGTAACCGACATTAACAAAATGCATCTAGAATATCCCTATCATTTCGGGACTCTCATCGGATATGATAAATTAAAGTACTAAAGCATCCGTAACCCGGATGGGGCTCGTTGGGCCCGATAGATCTATCTTTAGGATTCGCGTCAATTAGGGTGTCTGTTCTCTAATTTTTAGGTTACCAGACTAAAAAGGGTGATATCTGGTATAATAATCCAACCATAGAATGTAGTTTCAAGTACTTGTGCCTATTTTGTAAAACATTTATAAAACTGCATGTATTCGCATACCATAAATATTAGATATTAAAAGTGGGACTTCTGACAACCCGGAAATTTCCAACCAAATTTAAACTTTGTCTTTATATTATTCCGACACGATAAGCAAAGTTTGTTAAGTTAAATCTCAAGAATTTTAAACTGTGTTCATACATCCATTATAACCTCGATAAAATTCCGACGATTCACGAACCGTTATATATAAATAGATATGTATATATATATATTATAACTTGAGAATATTAATAAAGTATTAAACGTATAATACTTTACACGAACGTATTTGTTTCAATATGTTTATCAATGGAATTAGAAGATAATATCAAATGATTGATTTATCAGATACATAGTGATATGATTACGGGTTCATGTTATGAGGTCCACTGTAATTTAAGAAATCTATTTTTTTTGACAACATTCGAAAAATGGTAAAGTGATTTATAAGTAAGAATGTGGAGGGTAAATAATTTTGATGTTGGATATCGACAAGTTAAGTAACTCAAAATATTTCATTAAGATGATTTCATACGTTTATTTAACCTTTGGACTTTATCCCATGCTTCACCAACAGACTGTAATTTAAAAACTTGAAACCTATTATGAATATATATGATTCTACTTTTCTAAAACATTTTATGATATAATGATTTCCATTATTTAAACCTTTAAACAAAAGGATTCTTAAAAATATTTAGTTTTGAAAAACAAAATTATCATATTTATTTGATTTAGTTTCAAACGTACAAAAACGTTTTCAGTTTAAAAAGAACTTTATTATTAAAACGTATATAACTTTTATAAATATCTAGAACCACTTTTGACAACTCATTACTTAACCAGTATGATAAAGATAAAGAATATTTATATTTTATTTTATTAAATATATATAACGATTTAAATTAATATTATATATATTTATACGCGTATTATACGTACATAGTTTTATACTTTTACTATACTTAAACTTTACCTTTACTTTATTTTTACTTTAATTTAACTTTAATGATTCACTTTAATAATTCATACTTTAATAATTCACTTTAATAATTCGTACTTTAATAATTCACTTTAATAATTCATATTTTAATAATTCATACTTTAATAATTCACTTTAATAATTCATACTTTAATAATTCACTTTAATAATTCAAAAATCTATTATAAATAGAATTCAATAGGTTTCATTATTTCATAGAAACTTGAAAATATTTTTCTCTAAACTCTCTCAATCGATTTACATATATATATTTACACCGTATTATTTCAAGATATTATTAGTATACATAAAATATTACGACGAATTGCTGTTCGAGTGATTTCAAAATTGTTTTTCGAACGGGATAGAGCTAAGGAAATTATGGGTTATAGCTATGGAGGTTATGGGTATGGTTCGGGAGTATTGATCGTGAGTTAAACTAGTGTTTATCATCCCCGTTGCGTCTACGTACTTTTCCTGCAATATTGAATCTCAATATTGATACGTTCGTGAATCCAAAGCCAACCTTGCACTTGTTCATGCGCTGTTTTATCAATGTTTGAAGAAATAGACACAAGTACTTAAAACTACATTGTATAGTTGGATTATTAAACCGAATATCGCCCCTTCAAGTCTGGTAACCTAAGAATTAGGGAAATGGCCCCTAATTGACACGAATCCTAAAGATAGATCTATGGGCCTAACAAACCCCATTCTGGAATTTGGAATGCTTTAGTACTTCGATTTAAAAAGGTGATTTATATAGCATACTTGCGAGTATGCAGGGGATATTCTATATGCATTATGTTAATGTCGGTTACCAGGTGTGTTCATCATATGAATGATTTTTATTACACTTGCGAGTGTAATATTATTTATGAAAAATGAGAATCTTGTGGTCTATTAAAATTATGGAATTGATGGATTATGATAAACTAATAAACTCACCAACCTTTTGGTTGACACTTTAAAGCATGTTTATTCTCAGGTATTAAAGAAATCTTCCGATGTGCATTAGCTCATTTTAAGGATATTACTTGGAGTCATTCATGGCATATTTCGAAAGACGTTGCATTCGAGTCATTGAGTTCATCAAGATTATTATTAAGTCAATTATAGTTGTATGTATTATGAAATGGTATGCATGCCGTCAACTTTAGATGTAAATAAATTTTGTCTTTTAAAAACGAATGAAATGTTTGTAAAATGTATCATATAGAGGTCAAATACCTCGCGATGTAATCAACTATTGTGAATCATTTATAATGTATATGAATGGGTCCTTTCAGTTGGTATCAGAGCGGTGGTCTTAGCGAACCAGGTCTGCATTAGTGTGTCTAACTGATAGTCGTTAGGATGCATTAGTGAGTCTGGACTTCGACCGTGTCTGCATGTCAAAAGTTTTGCATATCATTTTTGTCGGAAATTTCCTGCTTATCATTCTTAGTCTATACACGTCTTACTGCATTGATTGCATGAATAGTATATAGACAAACTTCATATCTTCGCGTATCTGTTACTATAAACTTTGCCTGACATATCCCGTAAATTCCTCCGTAATCTATGAAATCTTTTGCGCTATATATATAGATATTCTATGTAATTAGAATACCACCCAATAGCCGGAAAATCATTTCATATCGAAAAAATCCTTTATTCAATCGAACGAAATGGAATTTGTCATTAGTTCAAGTCCTCGAATTCCGATATGGAATTCCACTCAAGCTCCGAAAGCAGTGTGACTGGAATGGATCAACCAATCAACCATCATCTGTTTTGGATGAATTAGGGATGGGTTCGTAGCCTCCTCAATCATTAGAGACAAGAAGAAGGTGATCCTTTCCATCCACCACATTGCCCTCTTGGCGAAGAACCTGAAGCACTTACCGGTAAACCTGTCCGAAACACCATTTTCTCTCTCATTTCCAGAGTATCTCGTCACGATTATACACTACATCAAATTCTAGATTTTATTTATCCGCTCGTCCGAACCGACAATCACCCTAGTGTAATAGAAGAAGTCAACGAGCTTCGCGCTCGGGTAGTGGCTTTGGAGAATATGGTGCAAAGGTTACAAATACCAGCAGCAGCACCAGCAGCATAACCAGTACTACCATCATCAACGCCAATAGTACCATTACCACCCCCGACCATAACCGCGTCGTAAACCTCAACTTTACAATCTGTCCCATGAGCACCAATGTCATACGCCCTGTAGATACCAAGGAATACCAACAACAATAAATGATGAAGTGTTGATTCATAACTTCATTGGAGAAACACTCCGCGGCGATTATGTAATCTCTAAAGTCTTAGAGATTATCTATTCTAACCCTAACCATAAATCAGATGAGTGAATCAAAATGATAGAAGGAAGAATAGAAACCCTGACAAGAATGATGCGTGATTTATAAGCTAGACTTGTTTTACCAATAGCATCAACAGTACCGTAGCATCACCATCACAGTCAGTGCTGTCAGTGTCATCAGAATCAGCAGCACCTATAACATCACAAACTCCGTCAGTTTAAGAATCACTGTGGACATCATTATGAATCAATAACGCGTATATTGTATCAACGAGTTATGAAGTATTAACTCACTCCCTCTGAAGAAATTATATGTATATTTTATATATATATATATATATATATATATATATATATATATATATATATATATATATATATATATATATATATATATATATATATATATATATATATATATATATAAATTTTGAGATCAAAATAAATCTTTCCATACTAAGCTATTATGTGTGAATCTTAACTACTCGGTTAATTCATATTACTAATATGCAATGAGATACGTCCTTCGTCCGCAACTTAACCATCGTTAACTACAATCTCTGTTTTAATTCAATGAATTTCATCTCATAATAAAACAAGTGTATTAATCAAATATATGTTTGATTTTACACTTTCATCATCGATGTACTCAAAACTTTTCCAAGAACATCATTCGTACCTTGCGAAGTTCACAAGAATTTTACGAAAACCAACATCATGCATCAACAAATAACAAAGTATTGATTCATAATATCATTGAAGAAATACTCCGTAAAAGTTATGTAATTTCTAAAGTTCAGGGATTACTCAATTCTAGTTTCAACCGTAAATCAAATCAGTTTAATTTAATATTAACTCATTAAATCTATGTTACGTCTAAAAAAAATATGCACATATATATTTTCATAAAGACTGTAATAAAATTCTTTTGTACAAAATATTAATTGTGACATTTTTTTTAACGGGTAGGTAATAACCGAGAGATATATAAATTCACAATTAATATGTTACATTCTTTGAATCTGATTCAACAATCATCAACTATATTCACTATTTTCTCAACAATATGCATTCTTTCATAAAAATCAAAATAACCATACTCATTCAAATTTAATTACATATTCTGATTTTGAAATCGCAGAATTCAATTCAAGATATAACCGGTATCATCACTCTTAGATTCCAACATCTTTCAAAGTTATACTTTGACTTCAAAATTGTGCTAGAACATCATATGTAGATTAACGATTACAATCGGTGTTCAAACCCTCCAAAATTCCTGAAGACTCTTCAAATAATGAACAATCGATATGATGATCCAACCACATATTAACCACAGTTATGTACCTGAAAAACTCTCGATACCAAAGTCATAGTTTAACACGTATATATGTCAGACTCTTTGTCATTTATTAGCTAAAATATATTTTCAATTCCTCTCCAAAGTAGTCAATTTTGTAACAGCTCCAGCAAGTCAACTTTGACTTCTCAGTCAAAACAGTCTTATTATAACCTCGATATATACGTTGCCTTTTCGCCAACGTTACCGGAGAACCATTTATGTTCCATTACATTAGCAATAAACTTACCAACAACTTCACTGATATTTGATTTTCTGAAAAATCATTATAATTATCAAAACCCCATCATTTACTTATCTGCATCTTGTAACGAGAATTGCCATATGAATCATTGGGAATTAGCAATTAGTATTTTAAAATCTCGCAGCATGTCGACGCCAACAGTTATACATATAACGTCTATCTCCTGGACTTACATACTGCGAATGTGAAGTTTCTGAAAAACACCCTAAAATGCGAACTAGTTCTCCGAAGTTTGGTAAATGCTGATGAAGCAGTAAAAACTGTAAACGACCTTAATAGTAAAAGTTTGATGATAAAGAATAGTGTGTTGGCAAAGCTCAGAAAAAGAGAAGGTTTAGAAATAGAAAACGGATTAAGCAGACCATGTAGGAAGCTGTGGACAAATCACAAAGACTAAACATGCCTTCAAAAAATTCAAATGATTCAGTGTCTGCTGAAGTTATTATCGAATACCTTGCTCCTTACTCTCAACTCTTGCGGACAATATTCTTCATCATCCTCTGATATTAGAAATTCTAAGATATCATCATATCTTTCATTATAAATATCCTCCATATTTATGAAGATATTTCTATAATTATTGTTATCTGAAATTATTTACCTTTTCACGCTATCTGTAAAGAAACTATTTTAGTTTCTAAATTCTGAAACCTTCAAAGTTTAAAAATATGAATGCTTTTGAAGTAGTGTTGGGAACTGAAGCATGAGTTAGTATAATATAATGACACTTGATCAACGTGATTATATTACAGTAAGTCATGCTGAGTTTCTAAATGGAATGTGATAATTCACAGATCAAAACGTCATTATGTGCCATGTTACACGACTCTTGTATTCTATTTAATCTCTAAAAATATCAAGAAAATATTTTCTTGATGATTCGGTCTTTTCCGGATATTCTGGTAATTTGACAAATCAAGATCGTGCCATTACAATTTCCCTCTTAGAACATTAACTATGTTCATTTAAAAATCCATACCTATGAATTCTGGACCATTATTCGCTTGACTTGAAGTCGGAAAGAGAAAACAAAAGCATGATGTAAGAGAAAATATAAAGCCCAACAACAACACAGGAATTACAAACCGTGTATATCAATATGTATTGCAACGTAAAGACACGGGAGAGTTAAAAACATTATAACCCCAAGGTAATAGTAAAAGTAAATAAAATCCTCCGGTGGTAGATGAAAGAGAAGAATGACAGATATGAAAGTTAGGAGTATATCAAGAATCAGTACTGAATGGAGCATATTGATGAATGCTTTAAAGCATGAGTTGAGAGAGAAAGAATAGAAGATGTGAGTTGTAAGGGAACGAAGGAGGTGGATTTATAGTAAAATATCTGACGAAAAAATCGAGATGGATTATCGCATTAAATCGAAGAAGATCATAATCTCCTTAATCGCCAAAAAAAAAATCAAATCCTATATAGATTACAAATATTTTCTTTAAACCGAAAATCAACGGTGATAACATCAAAAGATAAGGCAAATCTCTGTTTTCTCATTTCACTCTTTTACGATAGCTTCACTCATACTCTTTAAGAAATTGAATTATTTTATCCGTATTTCTTAATCATGGTAAAACTCTATGTATCAGCTTATATTCGTTATAAAAACATTCTTACTATTAGTCATGACGACCTCGATCAAATTTCGGGGACGAAATTTCTTTAACATGTAGGTACTGTGACAACCCGGGAATTTCTAACCAAATTTAAACTTTATCTTTATATTATTCTGACACGATAAGCAAAGTTTGTTAAGTTAAATCTCAAAAATTTTAAACTGTGTTCATACATTCATTATAACCTCGATCAAATTCTGACGATTCACGAACCGTTATATATAAATAGATATGTATATATATGTATATATATATTATAACTTGAGAATATTAATAAAGTATTAAACGTATAACACTTTACACGAACGTATTTGTTTCAATATGTTTATCAACGAAATTAGAAGATAATATCAAATGATTGATTTATCAGATACATTGTGATATGATTACGGGTCCATGTTATGAGGTCCACTGTGATTTAAGAAATCTATTCTTTTTTACAACATTCGAAAAATGGTAAAGTGATTTATAAGTAAGAACATGGAGTGTAAATAACTTAGATGTTGGATATCGACAAGTTAAGTAACTCGACATTTTTCATTAAGATGATTTCATACGTTTATTTAACCTTTGAACTTTATCCCATGCTTCACCAACGGACTGTAATTTAAAAACTTAAAACCTATTATAAATATATATGATTCTACTTTTCTAAAACGTTTTATGATATAATGATTTCCATTATTTTAACCTTTAAACAAAATGATTCTTAAAAATATTTAGTTTTGGAAAACAAAATTATCATATTTATTTGATTTAATTTCAAACGTACAAAAACGTTTTCAGTTTAAAAAGAACTTTATTATTAAAACGTATATAACTTTTATAAATATCTAGAATCACTTTTGACAACTCATTACTTAACCAGTATGATAAAGATAACGATATTTATATTTTATTTTATTAAATATATATAACGATTTAAATTAATATTATATATATTTATACGCGTATTATACGTACATAGTTTTATACTTTTACTATACTTAAACTTTACCTTTACTTTATTGTTACTTTAATTTAACTTTAATAATTCACTTTAATAATTCATACTTTAATAATTCACTTTAATAATTCATACTTTAATAATTCACTTTAATAATTCATACTTTAATAATTCATACTTTAATAATTCACTTTAATAATTCATACTTTAATAATTCACTTTAATAATTCAAAAATCTATTATAAATAGAATTCAATAGGTTTCATTATTTCATAAAAACTTGAAAATATTTTTCTCTAAACTCTCTCAATCAATTTACATATATATATTTACTCCGTATTATTTCAAGATATTATTAGTATACATAAAATATTACGACGGATTGCTGTCCGAGTGATTTCGAAATTGTTTTTCTAACGGGATAGAGCTAGGGAAATTATGGGTTATAGCTATGGAGGTTATGGGTATGGTTCAGGAGTATTGCTCGTGAGTCAAACTAGTGTTTATCATCCCCATTGCGTCTACGTACTTTTTCTGCAATATTGAATCTCAATATTGATACGTTCGTGAATCCAAGGCCAACCTTGCACTTGTTCAATGACGTCATATGTATTTTTACTACAAAATACAGTATTGTGAGTTTCATTTGCTCCCTTTTAAATGCTTTTGCAATATATATTTTTGGGACTGAGAATACATGCGCTGTTTTATCAATGTTTGACAAAATAGACACAAGTACTTAAAACTACATTGTATGGTTGGATTATTAAACTGAATATCGCCCCTTCAAGTCTGGTAACCTAAGAATTAGGGAAATGGCTCCTAATTGACGCGAATCCTAAAGATAGATCTATGGGCCTAACAAACCCCATTCTGGAATTTGGAATGCTTTAGTACTTCGATTTAAAAAGGTGATTGCGATTGCCGTTATATAGCATACTTGCGAGTATGCGGGGGATATTCTATATGCATTATGTTAATGTCGATTACCAGGTGTTCATCATACGAATAATTTTTATTACACTTGCGAGTGTAATGTTATTTATGAAAAATGAGAATCGTGTGGTCTATTAAAATAATGGAATTGATGGATTGTGATAAACTAATGAACTCACCAATGTTTTGGTTGACACTTTAAAGCATGTTTATTCTCAGGTATTAAAGAAATCTTTCGATGTGCATTAGCTCATTTTAAGGATATTACTTGGAGTCATTCATGGCATATTTCGAAAGACGTTGCATTCGAGTCATTGAGTTCATCAAGATTATTATTAAGTCAATATAGTTGTATGTATTATGAAATGGTATTCATGCCGTCAACTTTAGATGTAAAGAAAGTTTGTCTTTTAAAAACGAATGAAATGTTTGTAAAATGTATCATATAGAGGTCAAATACCTCGCGATGTAATCAACTATTATGAATCGTTTATAATATATATGAACGGGTCCTTTCAGGACTATAACACTATTTCACAGATTTTCAATTCTTCGGAAATAAGACTTAGCCACGGGTCGATTCACGAAACTATAACAAATATATACATATATATCAAAGTATGATAGAAATACATTCACATCATATTTTTATTTACGTGTGGAAGATTTAAGTTGTTAAGTTAGCAGTCCAATGTTAGTAGTCCACAATTAATAGTCCATAATTAGTAGTCCATAATTAGTAGTACATAGTATATACGTGTTGTATAAGACTCAATCATGACCCACAATATCGCTATTGTCTTTGAAGTTATCTCGACGTATTGTACATGTGGTGTATTTTGATTTATCTGAAGTATTGTGTAACCATGACATGTTAGAATACATGTATAATACAAGAAAATTTAGCTAAGATATGGTTAGTTTAGATTTTATCAAACTAATCTCGTATTCATTTTAGTCATTTTTAACCAATAATGTTTTGCCCATAACTTCTTAATTACAAATCCGTTTTGAGTGAATCAAATTGCTATGGTTTCGTAATGAACTGAAAAAGTGGTAGTTTATAGTCAGATTTACAGGTTACATGCCTATATTTAAAGAGGTAGTCATTTTCGTTGAAGAACGATATCTTGATGACCATTTTGAAAAACACGCTTCTACTCTGAGTTTAACCATGATTTTTGGATATAGTTTCATGTTCATATGAAATATCATTTTCCCAGAAAAATAGCTTTTAAATCAAAGATTATCATAGTTTTTAATTATCCAACCCAAAACAGCCCCCGGTTTTACTACGACGGCGTATGTCCGGTTTTACGGTGTTCTTCGTGTTTCCAAGTTTTAAATCATTAAGTTAGCATATCATATAGATATAAATTATTTAGTTGTTTTGAAGAGTTAAGTTAGAAGGATTAACTTTGTTTGCGAACAAGTTTAGAATTAACTAAACTATGTTCTAGTGATTACGAGTTATTTTTATCGAATAAAATGGTTATATAAGTATGAATCGAATGATGTTATGAACATCATCACTACCTCAAATATAGTAGATAAACCTACTGGAAATAACAAGAAATGATCTTGAGCTTCAAAGGATCTTGGATGGCTTGTAAGTTCTTAAAGTAGAATCATGACACGAAAACAAGTTCAAGTAAGATTACTACTTGAATTAAGATAGTTATATTTATAGAAATCGAATCAAAGTTTGAATATGAATATTACCTTTAATTAGAATGATAACCTACTGTAAATAACAAAGGTTTCTTGATCTTAGATGATTACTTGGAATGGATTTGAAAGCTTGGAAGTAATCTTGCAAACTTGAAATGATTCTTGAAGTGTTCTTGAAAGATTGTTATTTATGTTGATTTATGTTTGGATTTTTGAGCTAGATTGAGCTAGATTTTGATGAAGATGATGAAGAACACTTAGAACAATATGAGATAACAAGAGAGAGATCAAATGGATGAAAGAAAGTTGCAAAATGAAAGTGTATGTGTGTGTGTTCAAAACGCAAATGGGCATGGAATTATATGCAAGTTGTAGTTTGATTTTTAGTGTAATAATTGAAGCTAGTAGCCAAATGTTTGGTTCCACATGTCTCTTAATCATTTAGGGCTGCTAAGGAGCAGATTTTTATTGCTATAGATCAATAGTAAATACATCTAAAAGCTGCGTACAATACGAGTACAAATATCGTATGAATACGAGTAGAATTCTTGAGAAAATCGAATGCGGAAACGAATATAGTTATCTTTATTGAGTATAAGTATTTTGATATCTGTATATAAGTCTTTCAAAAGTGTAGTAATACATCTTAATACGATACATATATATACATTTTAATTAAGGAGTTATTTCGTCGTTAATCGTTACATATATATGTCATTTCGAACCCTTAAGTTAGTAGTCTTGTTTTACATATGTAGTTCATTGTTAATACACTTAATGATATACTTAATTATCATTTATCATGTTAAACATAGTGTATTAATATATCTTAATATGATACACCGATAATCGTTATATATATCATTTCAAATTTCTTAATTTAGTAGTCTCATTTTATGTATATAACTCATTGTTAATATATTTAATGAGATACTTACTTATCTTAATATCATGTTATATATATATATATATATATATATATATATATATATATATATATATATATATATATATCATGTCATTTATAAGTTTTAACGTTCGTGAATCGTCGGGCAAACTGGGTGGTCAATTGTCTACATGAAACTCGTTTCAATAAATCAAGTCTTAACAAGTTTGATTGCTTAACATGTTGGAAACATTTATACATGTAAATATTAATCTCATAATATATATATATATATATATATATATATATATATATATATATATATATATATATATATATATATAATCATGGAAAACTATACATGTAAATATTAATTTCATAATATATATATATATATATATATATATATATATATTCATGGAAAAATCCGGGTTATGACAGTACCTACTCGTTAAATAAATTTCGTCCCGAAATTTTAAGCTGTTGTAGGTGTTGTCGCATCTTCTGAAAATAAGTGCGGGTATTTCTGCTTCATCTGATCTTCAAGCTCCCAGGTGAATTTGGGTCCTCTACGAGCATTCCATCAGACCTTAACGATTGGTATTTTATTTTGCTTGAGTCCTTTAACCTCATGATCCATTATTTCAACGGGTTTTTCAAATAATTGTAGCTTTTCGTTGATCTTAATTTAGTCTAAAGGGATTGTGAGATCTTCTTTAGCTAAGCATTTCTTCAAATTCGATACGTGGAAGGTGTAGTGACCCGAATTTTTCCATGATTATATATTATATGAGATCTATATTTACATGATTAAATGTTTCCAACATGTTAAGCAATCAAACTTGTTAAGACATGATTAATTGAAACGGATTTTATGTAAACGATTGACCACCCAATTTGACCGATCATTCATGAACGTTATAACTAGTAAATGAAAGGATAATATATATATGGACATATATATATGTTTAACATGATATGATGGTAATTAAGTATCTCATTAAGTATATTAACAATGAACTATATATGAAAAATGAGACTACTAACTTATAGATTTTGAACCGATATCTATATGTAACGATTATCGTTGTAATAACATCATACTATTTATATATCATATTAAGATATATTAACACACTATGTTATCATGATAACATAACAATTTAACATCTAATTAGATATAATAACCATGGGTTAATTATATTTAACGAGATCGTTAACTTCAAGATTTCAAAACAATGCATGCATGTAACGACTAACGATGATTTAATGACTCCATTAAAATGTATATATATGTAGTGTATCTATTTGTATTAATATACATTTGAAGGACTTCAAGACATATAAAAACATTCATACTTAACAAAAATGGTTAAGATTACATTCCCATTTGTTTTCATCAACAATTCTACTCGTATTCAATCAGTATTCGTACTCGTATTATACCCAGCTTTTAGATGTATATACTATTGGTATATACACTTCAATGATTAGCTATTAGCAACCTTAATGAGTCATCAAGACATGTGGGAACCATCATTTGGTAACTAGCATGAAATATCTAACAAAACAACAAAATAATGGAGCCTATATCCATGGCCATTATTCACGTGAACTTACACACACATCAAACACACTTTCATTCAACTTTCATGCATCAAATTGTTCTCTCTCAAGTTCTAGTTTTATGTTCTAAGTGTTCTTCATCATCTTCATCAAGTTCTACATCAATCTAGCTCATAAATTCAACCTTTGATCACCATACAACAACTACTCAAGAACACATCAAAAACACTTTCAAGTTTACTAGATTACTTCCAAGCTTTCAAATCCATTTCAAGTAACCATCCAAGATCAAGAAACCTTTGTTATTTACAGTAGGTTATTTTTTTAAATCAAGGTAATAATCATATTAAAGCTTTGATTCAATTTCTATAACTATAACTATCTTAATTCAAGTAGTAATCTTACTTGAACTTATTTCCGTGTCATGATTCTACTTCAAGAACTTCCAAGCCATCAAAGATCCTTTGAAGCTCAAGTTATTTTTCATCATTTCCAGTAGGTTTACCTACTATACTTGAGGTAGTGATGGTGTTCATAACCTTACTCGATTCTTATATATATATATATATATATATATATATATATATATATATATATATATATATATATATATATATATATATATATATATATATATATATATATATATATATATATATATATATATATATATATATATATATATATATATATATATAACTATATTATTCGAAGAATATAACTTGTAATCACTAGAACATAGTTTAGTTAATTCTAAACTTGTTCGCAAACAAAGTTAATCCTTCTAACTTGACTTATAAATGAAGGTATTTCGTACGCCCGAGAGACATATTAAGTCAATATGGCTAATATGTTATGATCCAAGTCGGGTCATACCCAATAACAAACTTACTGACACCTTAAACGTATTTAATATTGACGATTGGCTCGTTAAATAAATACGCGACACTTGAACTTTAGAAAATCGGTTATCTAAAATATAATCACTTGAGATAAATTATTTGGATAATTTATATACATTATGAATTTAATTATTTATAGGTTTAAATAATTATATTATGTTATATTTTGTAAATGGTTTATAAAATATGCAAGTAACTTACAAAATACTTCGCATTTTGTAACAAGCTTTTATAAAACAAAAATACAAGTTTTATAAAATAAAACTAAACCCACCCCACATGGTGGACGGTTTTGGGGAGTCTCCAAGGTCCTCCCATGCTTGTTTCCTTGTTACTTGTGTTGGCACAAGTTCATATATGCATGGGTCATTAAAATACCAAAGTATTCTTTGACTAAAGCCTAGAAAATAAGTGAAAAACACTCTCTTCTTCTTGATACAGCATTCTGGCCGAAATTTTTTGGTAAAAAGGAGTGTGCTTGAGTTTGTTTGAAAGCTTATCTTCAAGTGTCAACAAATCCTAACTATAGTATTAGGTGTTGGGCAAAGTTTGGGGTATTATCTCTTGAGGTTTCATGCTTTTGAAGCTTGCATTCTCATCATCTTTCTAGTTGCTGCTGTCCAGTTTTTCAAGTGCAAATAAAAGGGTTTTGAGCTTGGTTAATTAGTTAGTTAAGTGTCTAAATCTTAACTAACTTAAAGGGTGGTGTTGGTGTATCAAAGGATTGGGTTTTACATACTTGTTCATCATCTTCATCAACACTTATTAACCTCCTAACTTGGAAAAGGTATAACCTCTAAACTACTTCTATTTTGTAAGCATATACTCAAGGCTTAATAATTCATAATGGAATTCAATTGATGAAAATGGTTTAACATATACACTTTTTTATAAATGAAATAATGCTTCCGCTTGACTTAACACTCATAAAATTGGTTTTGTGATTATATAAACATTATGAACTTGTTGTTATGTTGAATTCCATTAATGGTATCTAGAGCCGAAGTCTTGAAATATGCTTCGAGATGGTTTTTGAACTCACCATAACTTTGCATTTTATGTACATGCATGAAAATAGAATGCAAAAATTATTGGTTTTGGGGGGGTGGCTATTTTGGCCGAATTCTTGAGGGTACCAAAGTGGGTTTTGGTTTGCCATTTGGTTCATATTTTGTTCATATGTTGTTGTTCACAATCATAGCCAAGAGCTTGTGGTTGAATGAATGTTTGTTTGATGGATTTGTTAATTTCAATATGATTGTAATTATTCATTCAATTAATTTGTAATAATATTCATTTGGCTATGTAATTTATTTTATATTTGGCATGTAAAATAGATTAGGTTGTATTTTCATTTTCTAGACAAAATGTATTAGGATATATTTTGTAACAAGATGAAGATGCATGAAGATCACAAGGAAGAACACAAGATGCATGTGGATGCAAGGTTAAGTGGGAGGTTAAAACCTCTTACTTTATGTTTTACCCATTGACCGGTGGCATTTTGTTTTCGGCTAAACAAAATGCCTACCAAAAGGCTTGATTGTGAACATTTGTTTTGCATGCGTGGTTGTTTTAATTTCTTGTATGATTGTGGATTGTGTATGTTACTACAACAAGTTATCACACAAGTTAACAATGAACAAAACTACAATTTAATTGGTTAAATTGAAATACAAAAGACGTTAATAAATGGTTATTAAGAACTAGAAACGGATAGCACATATAAAATGGTTTATATCATAGTAATAAAATTAGCATTATTACATGACATGAAAATGGATTTTCATAAGTACCATACACTAAATGCATGTTGGTGTATGGCATAAATGTTTTCTCAAACTAGAAATAACGAAAACTTAAAATCCCTTTTAACAACAAGGTAAACAAGTTTAACGCCATCCTTTTGTGTGACACTTAGACATATTAGGGAACTCATGATGGGATAAAGGTCACCCAACCATCATGAACAAACTAATGTGATTAAAGTGAATTTCGTATATGTAACGACCCTACTTTTTTCGTTATCTTTTACCGTTAATTATTTAACGACCGTTAACTATTATTCGTGCCACGTCATTTCTATGACCTATATTATTATTTTTGTAATAATATATTAATTATTATGTGTTATATGAATATTTGTATTCATATCTTTAATTGTACGTTTCTACGTGTCGCGGATTTCTATCCGGCGAATCTTTTCGGTTTTCAAACCAACGGTCGAACTTTTGGGATTTTTAAGTTCTAATTATTTTAAATATGATATTTTGATGTCATATGATTAAATATAGTGTTTATATATTTTATTCATCGCGTATTTATTATCTCTCCGAAAAATCAATCGCGTAGCAGCATTTTCGCGTTTCGGGTTTCGTTCGGGCTTTCGGGCCACTAGGATTTTGTTATTTATCAAATTGGGCCACTATAGGGCCCACCACATTCAGTTTTTGGCTGAAATTATCAAGGGGAGGGGGAAAAGTTGTCAAACTCTCATTCTTGTGATCTTAATCCATAACCTCCTCATTTCACTTTCATTTTAACCTAAACCAAATTATTTTCTCTCCTCATTTTTCTTCTTTTGGGAGTCACCCATCACTAGCATCATCATCATCATCTAACAAAATATTACATGGATCAAGAAGCTTTAATCATCATCGCGTTCATCTCTTCGAGCTCTACACGCCTATATTAATCAATTCTTGATTAGGGTATAAACCCTAACCCTAGACCTTTTGATTTTTCTTTATTTTACTGTATTTGATGTCTATTTTAATAGTATGATGACTATTGGTTGTTGTAATGATGTTGGTATGCGTAGAATTACTCGAATACATATGTTTTCGGTTTGATATAATTGGGACAGCAGCTAATTCGTGTCTTTCTGTTATTTTGACTGTTATAAAAGTTAAAATAAAGTATCTAGATGAGTTCCTCTCATCAAGACATTAATTTTAGACTCCGGATTCATGTCGTTTCGATTCCCGGAACCCTAATTATGATCAAAGTGGTATTTTGTTAAGATTGAAATGTGATTTTGGTATGAACCAGGTTTGGTCCGACTTTGTGAGCATATTTGGTGACTTTAGGGTGTGTTAGTGTGTTAGGACCGATGGTGGGGCGAACTTTCATGTTCGGGTCATCTCAATCCGAGCCACGAATCACCCGTTACGTCTAAAACACGTTTTTGATTGAATTGAAGTTCCAAGTAGTGTATTGGATGTATATCACGACTTGTGGGCTGTTCTTGGTGTGTTCTTGAGTGTACCAAAGTGTCGGGTGGTTTGCTTAGGCGGAGATATATGTAAGGCTCGCCGAAAACCGACACCCGGGGCTCAAGATACGACCCGATGAACTTTTGATTAAAACTTATGATTAATTATTAAACTTAGGATAAAAATAATGACTTTCATTATTAATTAATTACTTATGATATAAGAAGTAATTATTATTATTTAAGATTTATGATATGTATATTTATTATATCATTTAATTATTACTTATGATTTAATTAAACTTTTAATTAAACTTATGATTAATAATACTTTTATTATTAATGGAAAATACTTATGATAAGTACTAAACTTATATTATGAGATTATTATTATAAGACTTATAATAAGGATTAAATAATTATTTAATTATTATAAGACTTAGTTAGTATTTAATTATGATTTAATTATTAAATACTTATGGTTTAATAATTTTAATTAGAAACTTATGATATGATTAATAATTCATTATTAATCAATAATACCTATGACATAATTTAAATTTTATTATTAATTAATAATACTTATATTATGACTAATATTTAATTAATTAATTAAATACTTATGTTATATTAATTATATCATTTAAACTTATATTAACTTTAATAATTCATTTTAATTTAATTAAACTTATGTTATGACATAATTAGACATATTTAACTTTCATTAACATTATAACTTACATTATTATTATAACTTACACTTTTGAATTAATGTTGACTATGTTTGACCAAGGTTGACTTTTGAGTTGACTTTGACTTTCAGTTGACTTTTGTTGACTTTCTAATTAAGGAAACTTTCCTAACTTATAAACTTTCCTAAAATAGCAACTTTCTAAATTTGGAAACTTTCCAAAAATAGAAACTTTCCAAAAATGGAAACTTTCTAAAAATAGAAACTTTCCAAAAATGGAAACTTTCCAAAAATGGAAACTTTCCAAAAATAGAAACTTTCCAAAAATGGAAACCTGCTAAAAATAGAAACTTTCTAAAAATAGAAAGTGTGTGTCCGTAAGCTGTTCCGATCAAACCGATGCATAGTGAGTATTGTTCTATGACTACTTGCAACATGTACAATAGCTATCATACTAAGACTTGACCTAAGTTTGTTATTTATATTGACCTGCTTTATTTATAGGTCGGCGTTGTGATCATTCCTGATCACTTTACTTCATTTGTTGTTCGCATATTTGTGTGGTTACTTCGTTTGCTATTAAGGTGAGTTATAGTCCCATTTTTCTAATTTAAAGCTTTTGGGATGAGAATACATGCAATTTATTTTATATTTAGGACACATGTGGACGTTGGTTTAAATTATTCATTGTGAGTTGAACAAAAATATTCCCTAGTCTGGTAACTGTAATCACTGGTTTCTACTGGTGAACGCGAATCCTACGGATAGATCTATCGGGTTTGACAACCCCATTTCGAGCTAGTCGCGCTAGCAATTTATAATCGGAATGTTTAGTACTTCGTATTTTGTTGTAGATACACTTGTTCAGTGTATATTATTTATTGTGTTTGGCAAGGGTAAATAAATGGTTAAGTGGTTACCAGGTGGCTCACGGTAAATGGAATAATGTTATTATATGTTTTCTAGCATATAATTTGGTGGTCCAAAAAGGAGTTTTTATGTTTTCAAACATAAATTTTTGTTGTTTAAATTAAATATTGTTTGCAATATTAAACCTATAATTCACTCAACATTTTTGTTGACAGTTACTCGCATGTTTTATTCTCAGGTTCATGATTGATTGCTTCCGCTGTGCTTAGAGAGTCTGCATATTTATGATGGCAGCTTTTGTTAAACATTAACTTGCATTCTATTTTGATACATTTAATAGTGAATGTCGTTGACTTGTTTTGGTCAACTTTTGATTAAGTATTCATGTATAGGTTTTCTAAACTTATACATTTTGGTAGGTTTCCTTTATAGGGAATTATTTTTAAATAAAGAATGCAAGGTTGTTTTATTAAATTCATATAGAGTTTCGATCAAGCTGTGGGACCAAGATAACGATGGTCGTCAAGTGTACTTTGATGGGTCATTAAAGTTGGTATCAGAGCGTTGGTTGTAGGGAATTAGGCTGCATTGATGTCGTTACCCGAGTCAATAGGGTGCATTAGTGAGTCTAGTCTACAGCCCGGCCTATAATATATTATTATATGTGATTATTTGTATCATATTGGTATGTATATAGTTTTCATATACGTACATCTCCTTCATATGTTCTGAATCCGGGAGGAACTTCCATTATGATTTAAACGTATCCTCTGACTCATGCGAGTTTATCTTTTATAAGAACAGGTCTGTGATAACCCGGGAATTTCCGACCAAATTTAAACTTAATCTTATATAAGCTCGACACGATAAGCAAAGTCTGTAATGTTGAGTCTTAAAATATTTGAAACTATTTATATGAATGCAATTAATCTTTGACCATTCCCGACGATTCACGAACCACTATTAGTTAGTAGATACATATATATTTAAATATATGAATATATAATTATAATTGAAAATATAATTTGAAATATTATATGTTGTTGTTATCAAAATTAATTATGTAAAATAAAATATAAAAATAGGATATCATAATGATAATAATTATTATTTAAAACATATCTGTATATAAATAAAAGTATATTAGGGACTTAATTATTAAATTTTAACAATTTTTATATTTTACCTGAAATGAGTACTAATAATTGGATTAATTTTTCTCTTTAATCCTTAGTGACAAATTTTATATAAAAATGATGAGATTAAATATTTAAGTATTATCATACAGAATCAGTATTATTATTATTAATGTATTTATATTTATTAATGATTAATATTAAATTAAATATATATATTAAACCGAATAATGAATTGAATATGTTATACTTCTACATCAACTTTCCATCTTTCCTTGTGAATTTTTGTCGATTAACTAGAATCATAATTACATGATCTGTAAAGTAGGAAAAGTACTCAATAATCAATTATCTTGAAAAATTTACACTAATAATGTTTCTTTCTTTCTGTTTAAGATTTAATCACATGCACATATAACATAGAGATATGGGAAAGATAATATACATAAAGATACAAAAACACTTTCTCTTCTCCTAAACCAACATCAACACTGTTTGCTATCTCTTGCTATTATCTGTTTTGGAAGTACTCACAACACCACAACTATCATCGGGTACTAGTGATCACCACCACAAACCACCAAGTTCGGTTATCAAAACCACTTTCATTATATCATTACCACCATAACTCGTCACCCATTTGACCATTACAACCATCATTAAACTGCCACACACTCTCTCATCTCTATCTCTGTCATATTTTTCTTTCTTTCCTTCTCGATTCCTTTTTGCTGCTACTGCAGTTGTTTTCTGATTCAGTCTATCACGACAAACCTCCTGCTGCAACCCACACCATCGCCACAGTTGCTAAGATATGTTGCTGTTCAAACAAGTCTGTTGTAACGTTTCTATTACAATCAAACAATCCATCATAAACCCAAACAGCCAACTACAACACCACCATCAACCACTTTAGTCACCTCCATGAACACCATCACCAACGTTAACCACCATTAAGAACAAACACCTTATATCTCTCCCCCTCTCTCTCATTTGTTTCAATTATAAACCCAAACATCATCACCTTCATCGTCTTCAAACACCATAAATTCGAAAACCTCTCTTATTCTTTTCTGATTCTTTTTCCGTATCGAACCATCACAAATCCAAAGGAAAAATTGCTTTAATTCGCTGTTTATTCTTTCGGTTGTCAACTTGAATACTTTATAGTGCAAAGGTATTAAAGTTCAATAAAGTGATTTTGCATGTGGGACAATTTTAAAAGGGTAATGGCCGACACCATTACCTCAAAGAAACCACTTGCCAATTTTATATTTCATGCGTTGTATTTGAGCCAAGAATCCATATTTTTTTGAAGACCGAGACTTTGTTTTCAATTTCCATGATTGAACTGAGACAACACTGATGGGCCACGATCCAAATATATTCGATTGGACTGATGCTTGGAAGTCCCGTCTCCATCGATCTGTTGATCCACAAGCATAAACCAAGCACATTCTTAATGAAAAAGATTGATTAGAGAATAAGATGATGAGTAGGAGTGAGGTAATGTTTAAGGAGATTATTTTTTTTTCTGTTTCTAATTTATATTTTTTTTTTCGCAAACAATGATGATGATCATAATTGAAGAACGAAATATTAATCACAGATATTATTAGGATCGAATAGATTGATCATGATGAAGATGATGATGTGTATGGTATATGATATAGGATTAAGATTATGATATAGGATTATGATTATAATTCGATATGGTAATGATGATGATTACTCGTTGATATAAATAGATAATTAATCACAATCACGATCAAGAATTACATGATTTATGATGATGGTTGACGAAGATGCAGTTTAATACATAAGTTATATTTTTATTTCAGTGAATATAAAACAGATATGAAAGAGTAGAGAGGTGGTTTGGGATGTTTGTGTTATTCAAGAGGTCCCAAGTTCGAAACTGTACATAGGCGACTGAATTTATTTTTTTCTGAGTTCTTGTGATTTGACTGTGGGCTTATATTACGTTTTCCATGTTGGGCCGAAATTGTTTTCTGTTGGGCCAAATGTTATGAAGAAGTAGAAACTGAAATGAGTTATGAAGACTTAGTTTAAGATATTAATCAGAAAGAAAACAGACGGAAGAATGGTTAGGAGTGTTGTGGTTTAAGCTAGAGACCGCGGGTTCGAGTCTTGACTGAGGCATTACTTTTTAGGAGCCTAATTCTTTGAGGTAGTTACTTGTTCATTATTATTATTATTATTATTATTATTATTATTATTATTATTATTATTATTATTATTATTATTATTATTATTATTATTATTATTATTATTATTATTATTATTATTATTATTATTATTATTATTATTATTATTATTATTATTATTGTTAATTATTATCATTATTATTATTATCATAATTATTATTAATATTATTATTAGTACCATTTTATTAAAAGTATTTTTTTACTATTATTATCATTATTAGAAAACTTATCATTTTTATTAAAATTATTATTATTACTATAATTATTGTTATCATTAATGTTATAACTATTATTAGCTTTATTTTAGTATGATTATAGTTATAATTAAGAATATTGTTATTATTAATATTATTACTTAATTAATATTATTATTATTATTACTACTACTACAAATTATTTTAGTATTATTATAACTATTATTATTCTTACAAACAAAAGGTACTTATATATAATGAATATAGCTAATTAACTAACAAATTATTAATACAAGAAATATATTAACAATATATATATATATATATATATATATATATATATATATATATATATATATATATATATATATATATATATATATATATATATATATATATATATAAACTAGTTATTTGATATTATATGTCTTAATATATATAAATGATATAGGTTCGTGAATCCGAGACCAACCATGCATTGTTCAGTTCCATCGTATGCATATTTTTACTACAAAATATCGTATGGTGAGTTTCATTCGCCCTTTTTACTCTTTACATTTTTGGCCTGAGAATACATGCAAATGCTTTATTAACTGTTTTACAATATTTATATGCGTGAGTTTCATTATTCCCTTTTTAAATGCTTTTGCAATATATATTTTTGGGACTGAGAATACATGCTCTGCTTTTATAACTGTTTTACGAAATAGACACAAGTAATCGAAATTACGTTCTATGGTTGAATGATCGAAACTGAATATGCCCCTTTTTATTAAGTCTGGTAATCTAAGAATTAGGGAACAGACACCCTAATTGACGCGAACTCTAAAGATAGATCTATCGGGTCCAACAAGCCCCATCCAAAATACCGGATGCTTTAGTACTTCGAAATTTCTATCATGTCCGAAGGAGGATCCCGGAATGATGGGGATATTCTTATATGCATATTGTGAATGTCGGTTACCAGGTGTTCAATCCATATGAATGATATTTTTGTCTCTATGCATGGGACGTATATTTATGAGAAATGGAAATATGAAATCTTGTGGTCTATTAAAAATTATGAAATGATTATTTATGTTAAACTAATGAACTCACCAACCTTTTGGTTGACACTTTAAAGCATGTTTATTCTCAGGTATGAATGAAATCTTCCGCTGTGCATTAGCTCATATTAGAGACATTACTTGGAGTCATTCATGGCATATTTCAAAAGACGTTGCATTCGAGTCGTTGAGTTCATCAAGATTATTATTAAGTCAATTATAGTTAGATGTATTATGAAATGGTATGCATGCCATCAACTTTCGATGTAATGAAAGATTGTCTTTTCAAAAACGAATGCAATGTTTGTAAATGTATCATATAGAGGTCAAGTACCTCGCGATGTAATCAACTGTTGTGAATCGTTTATAATCGAGATGGACTTCTTCGGATGGATTAGGATGGGTCCCTACAGTTGGTATCAGAGCGGTGGTCTTAGCGATCCAGGTCTTGCATTAGAGAGTCTAACTGATAGTCGTTAGGATACATTAGCAAGTCTGGACTTCGACCGTGTCTGCATGTCAAAATTTTTGCTTATCGTTTTTGTCGGAAATTATCTGCTTATCATCCTTAGGAAATTACCTGCTCATTATTCTTAGTCTAGACACGTTTTATTGCATTGAATGCATGAATAGTGTATAGACAAAATTCATATCTTAGCGTATCTGTTACTGTAACTTTGCCTAACAACTCCCGTAGATTCCTCCGTAACTTATGGGATTTTAGTATTATATATGCATATGTAAATTATGTATTGCAGGGTACTAAACTACATCCTATAATCTATTTCTTATCGAAAATCCTTCATCTGATCTTACGAGATGAATCATGCAACTAGTTCGAGTCCCTCAGATTCCAATAGCTATTCCGATAGTTATTCCGACAGCTATTCCGACATAGATGTTCACCTAAACTCCGAAAACAGCGTCATCGGCATGAATCAACCAATCAGCCATTATCAATTCATTTTATGGGTTCGTAGTCGACTTAATTAATGGAAACGCGCAGAAGGTAATCCCTTCCACCAACCGAATTCACCTCTTGACAATGAACCTGAAGTGTTTACCGGCGAACCTGTTTGAGACACCATTTTCAGTCTTATTTCCAGAGTAACTCGACAAGATTATATTCTATCCACAATTCTGAACCTTATTCATCCACTCGTTCCGACCGACAATCATCCTGGATTAATAAGTCAACGAACTTCGTGCTTTAATAATCAATTCGGAGAATATGGTGCAAAATGTACCAGCTTCAGCAACATCACCGACACCAACAGTACCATCCATAACAGCACCAGTACCATCAACAATCCATGCTTCAATATCACCATCTGTACTTCGAGTATGATCTTCGTTCGACGTATCGTTCTACATCGATTATCTTCTTTCTTCATGACGATTAAGTAATCTCTAAATGTTTTAGAGATTATGTATTCTAGTTCTAATGGTAAATCAAATGAGTTTAATATCACATTGACTCATTAAATCCATAATTACATCTGAAGAAAATATATATATATATATATATATATATATATATATATATATATATATATATATATATATATATATATATATATATATATATATATATATATATATATATGTTTTCATAAAGATTGTAATTAAAATTTTTATTGTACAAACTGTTAATGGTGAAAATATTTTAACGGGTAGGTAATACCCGAAGAATATTTAGATTTCCTATTAATAAGTTACACTGTACATTCTTCGAATCTGATTCAACAGTCATTTACTATCCTATTTACATCTACCGATATACGAATCCGTTCACTACAGAATAACCATTTTCATTCAAATTCAATTTCATATTTGGATTTTGACTTACCAGAATCCAACAAGTGGCATAATGAAGAAATAATAAACACAATAAAAATTGATTAGAAACAGACTAATTAACAACATGAAATTCTATTAAGAATCCACGCTAACAAAATCCTAGCTAACTGTTCCTAGCTAACTGTTAATTCCTTATTACCATTTAAATTATTTATCGCAGTTTAATTATCGCAATTTATATTCTCGCAATTTTATTTATCGTCATTTAATTTCTGTTATTTACTTTACGCACTTTATTTATTGTCATTTAATTTCTGTATTTATTTTTTCGCACCTTAAATATCGGGACACGTATACAAGGTTTTGACATATCATATCGACGCATTTATATATATTATTTGGAATAACCATAGACACTCTATATGCAGTAATGATCGAGTTCTCTATATAGGGTTGAGGTTGATTCTACAATAATATATATAATTTGAGTTGTGATCGAGTCTGAGACGTATACGGGTCACGACACGTATTAATTAATTTGAATATTATATATTAAACTATGTATGAATTATTGGACTGTTAACTGTGAACTATCGACTGTGGACTGTCAACATTGGACAATTAAAATGAATTAAAATATTGATTATAACATATGAAACTAAATAATTCTTCAAGTTTGCCACTTGATTTCATCTTAAATCTCATTTGTATCTTGACGATTACAATCTGCATTCAAACCTTTCATGATTCTTGAAAACACCTCAATCGAGAGGATGAACCAACCGCACTTCATTTACGGAAGGAAAGATTTATGCATATTGTTATGCACCTGAAAAATTCTCGGCAACTGAGTAAAAGTTTAACACGTAGCCGCGTCAGATCCTTTGGCATTTATTAGCAAAAATAACTTTGCGATCCCTTTTCAAAGTAGCTAATTTTGTCACAGCTTCAGCAAATCAACTTTGACTTTTCGTTCGAAACAACCTTATTATCACCTTGACTTATATGTATGTTCTTTTATTGTTACCGGGGAACCTTTTATATTCCACCATATTACCGTCAGCGTTTAATCATCTAAAAACAAAATTCTCTTGAAATCACCTCGGATCGATAACTAATGATTCAGATATGGTAGCAGTAAATGTAGAGGAATCAGCAATCAGTACTTTGAAAACTCACAGCATATTTACATCAACAGTTATATGTATCCATATAACATTTATATCTTAAAACTATGGTCTTTCATTCTAAAATTCTGAACAGCACTCAGTCTACAAATCAATACTATGAATGTTGAAAAAGTTGAATGAAGCAGCGGAAACTGTAGACAACCGTAAAAGACCTTAATCGTCGGAAGTTTAATGATAAAGAATAATATGTTGGAGAAGCTCAGAAAAGTTGGAACTGAAAAACGGATTGAGCTAACCATGAAGGAGACCAAGGACAAATAAAAGGACCATACCCTATATTTAAAGAATCCAGATAATTATGGATCCGTTGAAATCTTTAGAGAATATCTTGCTCCGAAGTCATGTTAAAATCTTGCGAAAAAATCTTTCTCCATCAACCATCGAACTTAGAAATTCCAAAATATCATCATCAATACCTTCGATATTTCTGAGGATATTTTCATAAATATTCTCGTCCGAAATTATATACCTCTCCGTACTTCCCGTGTAGCATTATATTGGAAACATTCAATAGAAAATTTAGTACCGAAAAGCAGATTATGCGAAACTATGAAGAAAGCCGTGGACAAATCACAAAGAATAAGTTTGACTTTAAAGAATCCAAATGATTCAATGTCTGCTAAAGTCTTTAGTGAATATCTTGCTCCTTACTCTAAACCCTTGCAGACAATAGTTTCTATCATCCTCTGATCTTAGATATTCTGAGATATTATCGTATCTTTCATTATAAATATCCTCCATATTTCTGGAGATATTTTTATAACTATTCTTATCTGAAATTATTAATCTCTTCGTGCTATTAGTATTACATCATATAGAAACTGTTAGTTTCTATATTCTGTAAACTTTCGAGCTTAAAATATGAATGTTATTGAAGTAATGTTGGGAACTGATGCATGAGTTAGTATAATATAATGACACTTGATCAACGTGATTATATTACAGTAAGTCATGCTGAGTTTCTAATGGAACGTGATGATTCACAGATTATACCGTCATCACGTGCCATGTTACATAACTCTTTTATTCAAATTAACTTCTGAACATATCAAGAAAATATATTCTTGATAGTTCTATTCTCAGTGATTCTGGTAATTTGACAAATCAAATCGTGCTATTACGTTCTTTCTTGCTTGGAACATCAAGTTCATTCGAAACTCCATACCTATGAATTCTGGACCGTTACTCATTTTACTAAGCAATCGAGAGGAGAATAAAAAGGCAAGGAGCTCCGAAACGTAAGGGAAGATACAAAATCCAACAACAATGCAGAGGTTACAAACCATGGATATTAGTACGAATAGCAATAAAAAGACACGGTATAATTAAGAATAGTATCATCCCAAGGTAATAGAAGAAGTAAACAAGTTCTTCTGGAGGAAGATTGAAAAGAAGGATGACAGAAATGATAATTAGAAAAAAAAAATCAAGGATTAGAACGAGATTAAGCATTTTCACAATCTTTTGGAAGTATGAACTAAGAAAGAAAGTATAGGAATGGTGAAAATAATGGAACGGAAGAGTTTAATTTATAATGGGAATATCAGACAGAGTAATCGAAGCAGATCACCGTATTTAGTTAGAGAGATCTTAATTTCCTTACTCGCCGAAGAATTAAATCTTTTAGATTTCGAAGATTTCCTTTAAATCTCTTGAATTCCGGAATTCAAGCGTGACCACGTCAAAGGTTAAGACGCACCTTATTTTCTAAATTCAACCCTGACTCTGTCAAAAGTTATGAAGAATCTTTACTTATCCTATTTCAATCTTTTGTGATAATTTCACTCGTACGCTTCGAATAATTGAGTCATTTTATTCAAATCACCTGATGGTGATAAAACTTTAATTATTGACTCATATTCGTCATGAAAACATTTTTATTGTTAGCCATGACGACCACACTCAAATTTCGAGACGAAATTTCTTTAACGGGTAGGTACTGTGATAACCCGGGAATTTCCGACCAAATTTAAACTTAATCTTATATAAGCTCGACACGATAAGCAAAGTCTGTAATGTTGAGTCTTAAAATATTTGAAACTGTTTATATGAATGCAATTAATCTTTGACCATTCTCGACGATTCACGAACCACTATTAGTAAGTAGATACATATATATTTAAATATATGAATATATAATTATAATTGAAAATATAATTTGAAATATTATATGTTGTTGTTATCAAAATTAATTATGTAAAATAAAATATAAAAATAGGATATCATAATGATAATAATTATTATTTAAAACATATCTGTATATAAATAAAAGTATATTAAGGACTTAATTATTAAATTTTAACACTTTTTATATTTTACCTGAAATGAGTACTAATAATTGGATTAATTTTTCTCTTTAATCCTTAGTGAAAAATTTTATATAAAAATGATGAGATTAAATATTTAAGTATTATCATAAAGAATTAGTATTATTATTATTAATGTATTTATATTTATTAATGATTAATATTAAATTAAATATATATATTAAACCGAATAATGAATTGAATATGTTATACTTCTACATCAACTTTCCATCTTTCCTTGTGAATTTTTGTCGATTAACTAGAATCACAATTACATGATCTGTAAAGTAGGAAAAGTACTCAATAATCAATTATCTTGAAAAATTTACACTAATAATGTTTCTTTCTTTCTGTTTAAGATTTAATCACATGCACATATAACATAGAGATATGGGAAAGATAGTATACATAAAGATACAAAAACACTTTCTCTTCTCCTAAACCAACATCAACACTGTTTGCTATCTCTTGCTATTATCTGTTTTGGAAGTACTCACAACACCACAACTATCATCGGGTACTAGTGATCACCACCACAAACCACCAAGTTCGGTTATCAAAACCACTTTCATTATATCATTACCACCATAACTCGTCACCCATTTAACCATTACAACCATCATTAAACCGCCACACACTCTCTCATCTCTATCTCTGTCATACTTTTCTTTGTTTCCTTCTCGATTCCTTTTTGCTGCTACTGCAGTTGTTTTCTGATTCAGTCTATCACGACAAACCACCTGCTGCAACCCACACTATCGCCCCAGTTGCTGAGATATGTTGCTGTTCAAACAAGTCTGTTGTAACATTTCTATTACAATCAAACAATCCATCATAAACCCAAACAGCCAACTACAACACGACCATCAACCACTTTAGTCACCTCCATGAACACCATCACCGACGTTAACCACCATTAAGAACAAACACCTTATATCTCTCCCCCTCTCTCTCATCTGTTTCAATTACAAACCCAAACATCATCACCTTCATCGTCTTCAAACACCATAAATTCGAAAACCTCTCTTATTCTTTTCTGATTCTTTTTCCGTATCGAACCATCACAAATCCAAAGGAAAAATCGCTTTAATTCGCTGTTTATTCTTTCGGTTGTCAACTTGAATATTTTATAGTGCAAAGGTATTAAAGTTCAATAAAGTGATTTTGCATGTGGGACAATTTTAAAAGGGTAATGGCCGACACCATTACCTCAAAGAAACCACTTGCCAATTTTATATTTCATGCGTTGTATTTGAGCCAAGAATCCATATTTTTTTTGAAGACCGAGACTTTGTTTTCAATTTCCATGATTGAACCGAGACAACACTGATGGGCCACGATCCAAATATATTCGATTGGACTGATGCTTGGAAGTCCCATCTCCATCGATCTGTTGATCCACAAGCATAAACCAAGCACATTCTTAATGAAAAAGATTGATTAGAGAATAAGATGATGAGTAGGAGTGAGGTAATGTTTAAGGAGATTATTTTTTTTTCTGTTTCTAATTTATATTTTTTTTTTCGCAAACAATGATGATGATCATAATTGAAGAACGAAATATTAATCACAGATATTATTAGGATCGAATAGATTGATCATGATGAAGATGATGATGTGTATGGTATATGATATAGGATTAAGATTATGATATAGGATTATGATTATAATTTGATATGGTAATGATGATGATTACTCGTTGATATAAATAGATAATCAATCACAATCACGATCAAGAATTACATGATTTATGATGATGGTTGACGAAGATGCAGTTTAATACATAAGTTATATTTTTATTTCAGTGAATATAAAACAGATATGAAAGAGTAGAGAGGTGGTTTGGGATGTTTGTGTTATTCAAGAGGTCCCAAGTTCGAAACTGTACATAGGCGACTGAATTTATTTTTTTTTGAGTTCTTGTGATTTGACTGTGGGCTTATATTACGTTTTCCAAGTTGGGCCGAAATTGTTTTCTGTTGGGCCAAATGTTATGAAGAAGTAGAAACTGAAACGAGTTATGAAGACTTAGTTTAAGATATTAATCAGAAAGAAAACAGACGGAAGAATGGTTAGGAGTGTTGTGGTTTAAGCTAGAGACCGCGGGTTCGAGTCTTGACTGAGGCATTACTTTTTAGGAGCCTAATTCTTTGAGGTAGTTACTTGTTCATTATTATTATTATTATTATTATTATTATTATTATTATTATTATTATTATTATTATTATTATTATTATTATTATTATTATTATTATTATTATTATTATTATTATTATTATTATTATTATTATTATTATTATTATTGTTAATTATTATCATTATTATTATTATCATAATTATTATTAATATTATTATTAGTACCATTTTATTAAAAGTATTTTTTTTACTATTATTATCATTATTAGAAAACTTATCATTTTTATTAAAATTATTATTATTACTATAATTATTGTTATCATTAATGTTATAACTATTATTAGCTTTATTTTAGTATGATTATAGTTATAATTAAGAATATTGTTATTATTAATATTATTACTTAATTAATATTATTATTATTATTACGACTACTACAAATTATTTTAGTATTATTATAACTATTATTATTCTTACAAACAAAAGGTACTTATATATAATGAATATAGCTAATTAACTAACAAATTATTAATACAAGAAATATATTAACAATATATATATATATATATATATATATATATATATATATATATATATATATATATATATATATATATATAAACTAGTTATTTGATATTATGTGTCTTAATATATATAAATGATATAGGTTCGTGAATCCGAGACCAACCATGCATTGTTCAGTTCCATCGTATGCATATTTTTACTACAAAATATCGTATGGTGAGTTTCATTCGCCCTTTTTACTCTTTACATTTTTGGCCTGAGAATACATGCAAATGCTTTATTAACTGTTTTACAATATTTATATGCGTGAGTTTCATTATTCCCTTTTTAAATGCTTTTGCAATATATATTTTTGGGACTGAGAATACATGCTCTGTTTTTATAACTGTTTTACGAAATAGACACAAGTAATCGAAATTACGTTCTATGGTTAAATGATCGAAACTGAATATGCCCCTTTTTATTAAGTCTGGTAATCTAAGAATTAGGGAACAGACAACCTAATTGATGCGAACTCTAAAGATAGATCTATCGGGCCCAACAAGCCCCATCCAAAGTACCGGATGCTTTAGTACTTCGAAATTTATATCATGTCCGAAGGAGGATCCCGGAATGATGGGGATATTCTTATATGCATATTGTGAATGTCGGTTACCAGGTGTTCAATCCATATGAATGATATTTTTGTCTCTATACATGGGACGTATATTTATGAGAAATGGAAATATGAAATCTTGTGGTCTATTAAAAATTATGAAATGATTATTTATGTTAAACTAATGAACTCACCAACCTTTTGGTTGACACTTTAAAGCATGTTTATTCTCAGGTATGAATGAAATCTTCCGCTGTGCATTAGCTCATATTAGAGACATTACTTGGAGTCATTCATGGCATATTTCAAAAGACGTTGCATTCGAGTCGTTGAGTTCATCAAGATTATTATTAAGTCAATTATAGTTAGATGTATTATGAAATGGTATGCATGCCGTCAACTTTCGATGTAATGAAAGATTGTCTTTTCAAAAACGAATGCAATGTTTGTAAATGTATCATATAGAGGTCAAGTACCTCGCGATGTAATCAACTGTTGTAAATTGTTTATAATCGAGATGGACTTCATTCGGATGGATTAGGACGGGTTCCTACAACGTCGGTTGGTGAAACCGAGGAATGCCATTCTTGACTTCTGGAATTTTCAACATTTCTATGTCATCTATTATGGTTATGTATATAACGTTTGAATTATATTACACAAGATGTCATTCTTGACTTCTAAAGGCTCGGCATTTCAATGTCAGCTATTATGTTTAGGTGTATAACATTCTTGTTATATTACGTGCCTTTGTGCCGTTGTGCCTATGTGCTTTGGTTTTTGAACCGGAAGACGTCATTATTGACTTTTAGAGATTCTTGGTACTTCGAAGACATTTTTATGTCATCGTTACTCCTATCCATTACTTTTGATGTTTTTGTCTCTTGTGCTATCCTTAGCACAATGTTTAAGAAATTGTTTTAGAGAAAGTGTGTGGAAATTCGAGGTTGATCGTGTGTCCTGACCTCATGTAGTGCTATTGGAATGGAACTATGAATTAGTGAAATATAATGGCGTCAGGCCAATGTGATTATATTACGTTAATTCATAAAGAAGTCCCAATATTGTGACATGAGGAATAGAAAGCGAGTCAAAGAAAATTTTTACACTACTCATTCAGAAATTCTGATGTATTACATGGGTAGGGAAAATATTCATTATCTTATTTATTGATATACGAGAAGCTCGTTTTAACCAGATTATCTATCTCATGCTCTATCCTTCATAACTCGCTTGTCAACAACAGCTTCGCTTGGGAACAGTTTTGGCCCAAGGACTTATGTCCTGATAATAGTCAAAACAACATTTAACTCATTGGTTTTCATGACCTCGTAACATTTGTTGGTCAAATGTCGCACGACGAATCAAGTCATTTACTCGATCTTTCACGATCTTACTTCAACTTGTAACCTCTGAAATACAGATACTCTGTTTATCATCGGGAGTTTTACACATTTGTTTAATTGGGCGGTTCTCACGAGATTTATGGGCGAATAGAAGTAATGAAATATTTTGTCATGTATACAATTTATAAAATCATATATGTATGTATGGATTCAAGTGAATAAATTTACCCTTACCTATTTTGGCTAGTATATACTAAATCATACCTTCAAAATTATTTTAAGACCACTCATTTATTGAGCTATTTGACTAAGTCAATTTGTTTTATATAAAATGGTACACGTTGTACATACTTCTAAATTTACTAAGAACTTTGTTCCGTTTATGTTGTCACATCAAACGTTTAAAGGTTTTTCAAAACTCCTTTGATTGATTTTATCAAAATTTTCGCATTACTCTACTGAGTGTTTGGATCACAGTTCTTCTCATCCTCCGTTTAAGGATGAAACTTACCATTAAGTTCATTGATTGAAAATCTTACACCACTTTGGATTCCGGTTTTATAAAATTTGTTGGAAAGTCTTTGCGCTCATAAAAATTTCCCTCTTATGGTTTGACATGGCCAAAATACGGACCGATAAACCAATTTTCTGAGGTACCCTCGGTGGTCACCCTATTGTAGAAAAGGCGCTAGGTGGGTTTCTACCCTAACTGTTGTTATAGTGGGTATCATGGATATATATATTACACTAGACTGTTTGAGGAGTTTCTACTCTCAATATTCGCTGTCAACCGCAACACCCTCGTAAACATCAATCCTAGGATTCAATACTTTGAGGTGCACAAAATTATTTTTGGAGATTCATCTCACCTGGAGCCAGCCATTCTTTATAACCCGTGATTCGCGTTCTTTTCATCCGCACATAAATTTAAGAATATGGAAGAATCCTAGATTTCCTCGCTCATTGTACAAGGAAGTACACTCTCGTTGAAATGTCACACCTTTCGTACGTCTTCCTTTTGGAAATGTAATGAAAATTTACTTTGAAGTCCATGATCCTCGTTATCTCCTTTGAGAGAATTGCCTTAAATATCTATGCCACTTATGTGACTACTCCATATATTTCTTCCTTCATTGTTGCAACTATATTTCATTCGTTCTAGTTCGTCCCCTTGGGGAGCTCCTGTTTTGTTTATTAAGAAGAAAGATGGTTCGTTCCGATGGTGTATTGATTATCGTGAATTGAACAAGCTTACTGTTAAAAACCGTTACCCTCTTCCAAGAATTGATGATCTATTCGATCAGCTTCAAGGTTCGTCTGTTTATTCTAAGATCGATCTTCGTTCCGGCTATCATCAGTTGCGTGTTAAAGAATCTGATGTTCCGAAAACTGCTTTTCGCACCCGTTATGGTCACTTAGAATTTCTTGTTATGTCGTTCGGATTAACCAACGCACCTGCTGTGTTCATGGACCTCATGAACCGTGTGTGTATACCCTATCTGGAAAAATTCGTTATTGTTTTCATCGACGACATCCTTATTTATTCCAAGAGTGATGAAGAGCACGAGGAACATTTGAAGTTAGTGCTTGATTTATTGAGAAAAGAAGAGTTGTACGCTAAATTCTCTAAGTGTGCTTTCTGGTTAAGAGAAGTTCAATTCCTTGGACATATTGTTAGTAAACAGGGAATACAAGTTGATCCTACTAAGATTGAGGCGATTAAGAATTGGGAGATTTCGAAAACTCCTACTCAGATTCGTCAGTTCCTAGGTTTGGCAGGCTATTATAGAAGGTTCATTCAAGATTTTTCACGAGTAGCGAAACCTCTGACTGCTTTAATGCATAAGGGGAAGAAGTACGAGTGGAAGAGTGAACTAGAGTCTGCTTTCCAAACTCTGAAGAAGAAGTTAACTTCTGCACCGACATTATCACTACCTGAGGGTAGTGATGATCTTGTTATCTTTTGTGATGCTCCGTGTCAAGACTTTAGTTGTGTTTTGATGCAACGAAAGAAAGTCATTGTTTACGCGTCACGTCGGTTGAAGATTTATGAACAGAATTATACAACCCATGATGTAGAATTGGGAGTTGTTGTGTTCGAACTCAAGAATTAGAGACATTACTTATATGGGGTCAAAAGTACTGTGTACACTGATCACAAAAGTCTTCAACATATCCTTGATTAGAAACAGTTGAATATGAGGCAACGAAGATGGATTGAGACGTTGAATGATTATGATTGTAAACTTTTATATCATCCGGGAAAGGCCAACGTTGTGGCCGATGCGTTAAGTCATAAAGAAAGGGCTGAACCTCGCAGGTTTAGAGCCTTGAATATGACAATTAGAACAAACCTCGCAAGGCAGATTCTTGCAGCTCAAAAGGAAGCCTTGAAGGAGGAGAATTTCGTAACGGGAAGGTCCGAGGCTTGAGTAAGCAGTTAGAGGTATGAACAGATGGTACTCGGTATTTTATGGTGATCTACGACAACTTGTTTTAGATGAGGCTCATAAGTCTAGGAACTCTATTCATTCCTGGTACAGGAAAGATGTATCATGATCTTAAGGAGCTGTATTGGTGGCCTAATTTGAAAGGTGATGTGGCTACGTATGTGGCTAAGTGTTTGACCTGTGCTAAGGTTAAAGCTGAACATCAGAAACCGTCTGGACTTTTGGTGCAACCTGAGATTCCCGAGTGGAAGTGGGAAGGTATTACGATGGATTTTATTACGAAGTTACCGAGAGTTGTGGGTGGTTATGATACCATTTGGGTGATTGTTGACCGACTCACTAAGTCAACTCATTTCTTACCGATTAAGGAAACAGATTCGATAGATAAGCTTACTCGTTTGTATTTGAAGGAGATTGTTTCAGGGCATGGTGTTCCTGTACCTATTATTTCAGACCGAGACAGTCGATTTATATCGAGGTTTTGGCGACCCTTACAGGAAGCTTTGGGAATTAAATTGGATATGAGCATCACTTATCATCCACAGACGGATGGTCAGAGTGAAAGGACCATTCAAACTTTGGAAGACATGTTACGAGTATACGTGATTAATTTTGGTAATGGGTGGGATAGATACTTGCCATTGGCTGAATTTTCTTATAATAACAGTTATCATGGAAGTATTGAAGCCGCACCGTTTGAAGCTCTGTATGGTAGAAAGTGTAGGTCTCCTATCTGTTGGAATGAGGTTGGGGATGCTCAACTCATAGGCCCAGAAGTTATTCATGAGACTACCGAGAAAATCGTACAGATTAAAGAAAGATTGAGAACCGCCGGAAATCGGCAAAAGAGTTATGCCAATAAGTGAAGGAACGATATTGAATTTCAGGTTAGTAACCGTGTTATGTTAAAGGTTTCACCTTGGAAGGGTGTGATACGTTTTGGTAAAAGGGGAAAGTTGAGTCCTCGTTTTGTTGGACCTTTTGAGATTATTGAGAGAGTTGGACCGGCGGCTTATCGTTTGAAGTTTCCACAAGAACATAGTGCTGTTCACGATGTTTTTCATGTATCGAATTTGAAGAAGTATTTGGCCAAGGCCGATGAAACTATTTCTCTGGAGGAACTTCATGTTGATAAACAACTCCATTTTATTGAGGAACCTGTCGAAACTATGGACCGAGAGGTTAAGACTCTCAAGCAGAGCAAAATTCCTATTGTTGAGTTAGGTGGAACGCCAGACGCGGTCCCAAGTTCACTTGGGAGCGTGGAGGTCAGATGAGGCAGAAGTACCCGCATTGTTCCCAGATGCCGAGTCAACCCCTGCACCTGCTTAAATTTTGGGACGAAATTTCCGTAACGGGAAGGTACTGTAACGACCCTACTTTTTCGTTATCTTTTACCGTTAATTATTTAACGACCGTTAACTACTATTCGTGCCACGTCATTTCTATGACCTATATTATTATTTTTGTAATAATATATTAATTATTATGTGTTATATGAATATTTGTATTCATATCTTTAATTGTACGTTTCTACGTGTCGCGGATTTCTATCCGGCGAATCTTTTCGGTTTTCAAACCAACGGTCGAACTTTTGGGATTTTTAAGTTCTAATTATTTTAAATATGATATTTTGATGTCATATGATTAAATATAGTGTTTATATATTTTATTCGTCGCGTATTTATTATCTCTCCGAAAAATCAATCGCGTAGCGGCATTTTCGCGTTTCGGGTTTCGTTCGGGCGTTCGGGCCACTAGGATTTTGTTATTTATCAAATTGGGCAACTATGGGGCCCACCCCATTCAGTTTTTGGCCGAAATTGTCAAGGGGAGGGGGAAAAGTTGTCAAACTCTCATTCTTGTGATCTTAATCCATAACCTCCTCATTTCACTTTCATTTTAACCTAAACCAAATTATTTTCTCTCCTCCTTTTTCTTATTTTGGCCGTCACCCATCACTAGCATCATCATCATCATCTCACAAAATATTACATGGATCAAGAAGCTTTAATCATCATCGCGTTCATCTCCTCGAGCTCTACACGCCTATATTAATCAATTCTTGATTAGGGTATAAACCCTAACCCTAGAACTTTTGATTTTTCTTTATTTTACTGTATTTGATGTCTATTTTAATAGTATGATGACAATTGGTTGTTGTAATGATGTTGGTATGCGTAGAATTACTCGAATACATATGTTTTCGGTTTGATATAATTGGGACAGCAGCTAATTCGTGTCTTTCTTTTATTGTTACTGTTATAAAAGTTAAAATAAAGTATCTAGATGAGTTCCTCTCATCAATACATTAATTTTAAACTCCGGATTCATGTCGTTTCGATTCCCGGAACCCTAATTATGATCAAAGTGGTATTTTGTTAAGATTGAAATGTGATTTTGGTATGGACCAGGTTTGGTCCGACTTTGTGACCATATTTGGTGACTTTAGGGTGTGTTAGTGTGTTAGGACTGATGGTGGGGCGAACTTTCATGTTCGGGTCATCTCAATCCGAGCCACGAATCACCCGTTACGTCTAAAACACGTTTTTGATTGAATTGAAGTTCCAATTAGTGTATTGGCTGTATATCACGACTTGTGGGCTGTTCTTGGTGTGTTCTTGAGTGTACCAAAGTGTCAGGTGGTTTGCTTAGGCGGAGATATATGTAAGGCTCGCCGAAAACCGACACCCGGGGCTGAAGATATGACCCGATGAACTTTTGATTAAAACTTATGATTAATTATTAAACTTAGGATAAAAATAATGACTTTCATTATTAATTAATTACTTATGATATAAGAAGTAATTATTATTATTTAAGATTTATGATATGTATATTTATGATATCATTTAATTATTACTTATGATTTAATTAAACTTTTAATTAAACTTATGATTAATAATGCTTTTATTATTAATGGAAAATACTTATGATAAGTACTAAACTTATATTATGAGATTATTATTATAAGACTTATAATAAGGATTAAATAATTATTTAATTATTATAAGACTTAGTTAGTATTTAATTATGATTTAATTATTAAATACTTATGGTTTAATAATTTTAATTAGAAACTTATGATATGATTAATAATTCATTATTAATTAATAATACCTATGATATAATTTAAATTTTATTATTAATTAATAATACTTATATTATGACTAATATTTAATTAATTAATTAAATACTTATGTTATATTAATTATATCATTTAAACTTATATTAACTTTAATAATTCATTTTAATTTAATTAAACTTATGTTATGACATAATTAGACATATTTAACTTTCATTAACATTATAACTTACATTATTATTATAACTTACACTTTTAAATTAATGTTGACTATGTTTGACCAAGGTTGACTTTTGAGTTGACTTTCGGTTGACTTTGACTTTCAGTTGACTTTTGTTGACTTTCTAATTAAGGAAACTTTCCTAACTTATAAACTTTCCTAAAATAGCAACTTTCTAAATTTGGAAACTTTTCAAAAATAGAAACTTTCCAAAAATGGAAACTTTCCAAAAATAGAAACTTTCCAAAAATGGAAACTTTCCAAAAATGGAAACTTTCCAAAAATAGAAACTTTCCAAAAATGGAAACCTGCTAAAAATAGAAACTTTCTAAAAATAGAAAGTGTGTGTCCGTAAGCTGTTCCGATCAAACCGATGCATAGTGAGTATTGTTCTATGACTACTTGCAACATGTACAATAGCTATCATATTAAGACTTGACCTAAGTTAGTTATTTATATCGACCTGCTTTATTTATAGGTTGCCGTTGTGATCATTCCTGATCACTTTACTTCATTTGATGTTCTCATATTTGTGTGGTTACTTCGTTTGCTATTAAGGTGAGTTATAGTCCTATTTTTCTAATTTAAAGCTTTTGGGATGAGAATACATGCAATTCATTTTATATTTAGGACACATGTGGACGTTGGTTTAAATTATTCATTGTGAGTTGAACAAAAATATTCCCTAGTCTGGTAACTGTAATCACTGGTTTCTACTGGTGAACGCGAATCCTACGGATAGATCTATCGGGTTTGACAACCCCATTTCGAGCTAGTCGCGCTAGCAATTTATAATCAGAATGTTTAGTACTTCGTATTTTGTTGTAGATACACTTGTTTGGTGTATATTATTTATTGTGTTTGGCAAGGGTAAATAAATGGTTAAGTGGTTACCAGGTGGCTCACGGTAAATGGAATAATGTTATTATATGTTTTCTAGCATATAATTTGGTGGTCCAAAAAGGAGTTTTTATGTTTTCAAACATAAATTTTTGTTGTTTAAATTAAATATTGTTTGCAATATTAAACCTTTAAATTCACTCAACATTTTTGTTGATAGTTACTCGCATGTTTTATTCTCAGGTTCATGATTGATTGCTTCCGATGTGCTTAGAGAGTCTGCATATTTATGATGGCAGCTTTTGTTAAACATTAACTTGCATTCTATTTTGATACATTTAATAGTGAATGTCGTTGACTTGTTTTGGTCAACTTTTGATTAAGTATTCATGTATAGGTTTTCTAAACTTATACATTTTGGTAGGTTTCCTTTATAGGAAATTATTTTTAAATAAAGAATGCAAGGTTGTTTTATTAAATTCATATAGAGTTTCGATCAAGCTGTGGGACCAAGATAACGATGGTCGTCAAGTGTACTTTGACAGGTCGTTAAAGTATACTTGTGGGATAAAGGTCACCTAACCACTTGTATGTTGAATTTGCACATTTACACAAGTAGGACGACTTGATTTGGTAATCATGAACTTAGGGTCACCGAAGCATGAGGAACAAATAGGCGTTGATGGGATAAATATGCCATGCAAAAGGATTACATGATCCCATAACTTAGAATTGTAAAAGGATTGAAATTGTCATATAATGACTACCTAGCTAAATCAAATGACGGGATAAAGGTCACCTAACCGAAATTTGGTTTACCGTTGGATTCTAAAATTTAATAAATATCAATTGGATTTAAAGGGTATTGATTGTTAAATTAAAATTAATACTTAAACAACTTTGTTAAATTTTGTAGATGGCCGCTAATAACAACAACATTCCAAACGCGCCAATAAACGTTAACAACCTATCGTTGAGTTCAATCTTCGAAAAGGAAAAACTCAACCATACGAACTTCATGGATTGGTTCCGCAATCTAAAAATTGTCCTCAAACTAGAGGATAGGGCGTATGTGTTGGAAGACCCCATTCCCGACCAACCGGACGAGGATGATACGTAAGCCATGGCTTATTGGGAGAAATATTGCACCGATTCGTTGCAAGTTTCTTGCCTCATGCTTGGGACTATGATACACGAACTCCAAAAGGATTTTGAGCATCATAGTGAATATGACATGATCACACAATTGAAGGAGATGTTCTTTCAACAAGCTCGTGTCGAGCGCTTTGAAACGGTTCGAGCGCTTCATGCATGTCGGATGGACGACACCCAATCTATTTCATCTTATGTCCTTAAGATGAAAAGCCTAATTAATCGAGCAAACTGTCTAAATTGCAACGTGTCTAATGAATTAGCCACGGACCTTATTCTCAACTCATTGTCAAAAAGGTTTGACACATTTGTAATGAATTACAATATGAATGGTTAGGATAAAAGCATTGGCGAATTACATGCCATGCTTAAGACGGCAGAAGCAAGCATGGGTAAAAGGGCTTCACCCGTGTTTACGATCAATGAAGGCGGGTCCAAAAACTATAACACTTCTAAGCCGAAGGCGGCTAAGAGGAAAGGACCCGCCTATCAAGGCAAGGGTAAGGGAAAGGGGAAGATGGTTACCCCAACCAATAACAAGAAGCAAAAGGTTGCCGTTAAAGCTAACCCCAAGGAAGATCCGTGCTTCGGTTGCGGTGAAATGGGTCACTGGAAACGAAACTGCCCGGTCTACCTTAAGGAGTTGAAGGAAAAGAGGGATGCAGGGCAAACCTCAGGTAATGTATATATGGTATACATTGAGCTTAGTATTACTTCTTCTAATACATGGGTATTAGACACAGGATGTGGAACTCATATTTGCAATTCTTTGTAGGGGTTCAAAAGAAGTAATCAAGATGCTGGAACAACAAGTCTCTTCATGGGAAATGGAGCAAGGGTGCAAGTGAAAGCTCAAGGAGATTTTGTTTTGAAGCTACCAAGTGGTTTGTAGCTTATTTTGAAAAATGTTTTGTATGCACCCGATTTATCACGAAACATTATTTCTGTATCCCGTTTGAAACAATGTGGTTTTAATCTTAATTTCATTAATGATGATATCCATGTTTCTTTAAATAATGTGTTCTATTTTAAGGCTTCGCCTTCGAATGGTATTTATGAATTGGTTCATAATGACACAGCATACAATATCTCAATATACCATGCAAACACCAAGAAACTCAAAAGGAATTTGAGTGATTCCTACTTATGGCATTGTCGCCTTGGTCACATAAACAAGAATCGAATGCATACACTTCAAAAGAATGGCCTTTTGAAATCAAATGAACTAGACTCGTTTGATGTATGTGAATCTTGTTTACAAGGCAAAATGACTAAAGCACCTTTCAAAGGGACCTATGAAAGGGCCAAGGACTTATTGGGATTAATACACTCCGATGTATGTGGACCCTTTAAGCCCATAACTAGGAATGGTGAAAGATACTTCGTTACTTTCATTGATGACTTCAGTCGTTTCGGATATGTCTACTTATTAAGACACAAGGACGAAACTTTTGAAGCATTCAAGGAATATCAAAATGAAGTACAAAATCAACTCAATAAGATAATCAAGGTACTTTGTACCGATAGAGGAGGTGAATACCTAAGCGATGCTTTCCAAGATCATCTTAAAAGTTGTGGGATTATCTCGCAACTCACTCCTCCTGGAACACCCCAACTTAATGGAGTTTCTGAAAGGAGGAACCGAACCCTAATGGATATGGTTCGATCTATGATGGCTAGAAGCTCATTGCCTCTATCATTTTGGGGTTATTGTCTATGCTCCGTGGCTCGTATTTTAAATATGGCCCCAACCAAGAAAGTGGAACGAACTCCTCATGAGATGTGGTTTGGAAAACCTCCATCTCTATCATACTTAAAGGTATGGGGATGTGAAGCTTATCCTAAGCGTTATGTCCCTAATAAGTTGAATGCTCGATCCACGAAGTGTATCTTCATAGGATATCCCAAGGATGATATGGGATATTATTTCTATGATCCTTCCGAGCAGAATGTATTTGTTCCTCGGAAGGCTAAATTCCTTGAAACTAAGTTCCTAATGGAAGGTGATAGTGAAAGGAAGATAGATCTTGAAGAGGTTCAAGATCAAGTAGATGATACACAATTGGTTGACAGTGGCACTCAACATGAAAATGTTGAGAATGATCAAATGGATGATCAAAATACACAAGACGTTCGCAGATCTGGTAGGATTAGTAATCCTCCTGAGAGATATGGGTTTCTTATGGATGGTTGCTATGTGGTTGATTTGGATGAACCAACAAACTACCAAGATGCTTTATCAAGGATTGATAAGGATAAATGGCAGGAAGCCATGAACGCTGAGATGCAATCCATGTATGACAACCAAGTTTGGGAACTTGTTGAACAACCTACTGGCTCAAGGCTAGTTGATTGTAAATGGCTTTTCAAAATGAAGACCGACATACATGGAAACTTGGACACATATAAAGCTAGACTTGTAGCAAAAGGTTTCACTCAAACTCAAGGGGTTGACTATGATGAAACTTTTTCGCCTGTGGCAATGCTAAAGTCTATTAGGATATTACTTGCCATTGCTACTCATTATGATTATGAAATATGGCAAATGGATGTCAAGACCGCTTTCCTAAATGGACATCTTGAGGAAGATGTCTATATGGTTCAGCCTGAAGGTTTTGTTGATCCTAAATATCCTAAAAAGGTATGCAAGTTAAAGAAGTCAATCTACGGATTGAAACAAGCATCTAGAATGTGGAATCATCGTTTTAATGAGGAGGCCAAGAAATTTGGCTTCATTAAAAATGGTGATGAAGCTTGTATATACAACAAAGCTAGTGGGAGCACTATCATGTTCCTTGTATTATATGTGGATGATATATTATTATTTAGGAATGATATTCCTGCGATGCAAGGAGTTAAAACTTGGTTAAGTAAATGCTTCTCCATTAAGGATCTTAGAGAAGCACAATACGTTTTGGAGATTGGGATCTACAGGGATAGATCCAAGAAGCTGTTAGGTTTGAATCAAAGTGCATACATTGAAAAGATCTTGAAAAGGTTCAAGATGGACAACTCTAAGAAAGGTTTGGTACCTATTCAAAAGGGAACGCTTCTCAGTTCATCTCAGTATCCTACCACGAAAGATGAACAAGAGAGAATGAAGAAAGTCCCGTATGCATCTGCTATTGGGTCAATCATGTATGCAATGATATGCACTAGACCGGATGTGTCATGTGCTCTTAGCCTGACAAGTAGATACCAGAATAACCCAGGAAACAGTCATTGGATTGCTGTCAAAAGTATATTAAAATACCTTAGGAGGACTAAGGATATGTTTCTGATATATGGGTCTGGTGAGGAAGAACTCGATGTAAAAGGTTACGTGGATGCGAGTTTCTAAACTGGTCGAGATGATTCTCGATCACAATCTGGTTATGTCTTCACGTTAAATGGAGGTGCGGTCTCTTGGAAGAGTTCAAAACAGGATGTTGTTGCTTTATCCACTACAGAGTCGGAGTACATCGCCGCATCATTGGCAGCTCAGGAAGCTGCATGGATGAAGAAATTCATCGATGACTTAGGAGTAGTCCCTTCCATTCAGGACCCTCTTGAGATCTTTTGTGACAACGAGGGTGCGATTGCTCAAATCAAAGAACCTCATGCTCACCAAAAGACCCGTCACATTGAGCGGAGATTCAACTACATAAGGGATGAAGTTGAAAAATGAAAGATATGTATTCACAAAGTTCACACAGATCTTAATATAGCGGATCCTCTCACGAAGCTCTTACATGGAGCAAAACATACTGGACATGTTTGTGCATTAGGGCTTCGATATTCTAGTGATTGGTCATGATCTATTTTAAGTATTGTAACGGAACGAAATTGTTCAAACTCATTAATATAATTATGGTATTAATTTATTTTGAGTTATGTTCCTATTTTGCATATTTTATCCATGAATAAGTAATTATTCTAAATTCCGTAGTCGATCACATTTGTAGGAACAAGTGTGAGGTTTAGACTATTATGAACTTGGATTGGTATACATTCACGGGATGAATGTGGGGCAAGGTTGCAACCAAGGTTCATAGATATTTGTGGGATATAAATATTGGAAGACCCGCTCTCAAGATTTACTAAATGGAGTCTTTGTGGTTGATCACACGTAATCTTGAGTAAAGGCGAATATCATTGTATCCTCTGACCTGAGATACATATTCGGTTCGGATATTTACCAAGTATTGTACCTTGATTCTTTCCTTCGCTATTCTGAAATATGGTAGTTCATAAGGAAGAGCTCAGATATAATACAAGGTATATATTTAGGACGTATGTAGTCAAGATGGAATTTTTCCCTCTTATTCGTTGAGAGTCGGATGTCTAAGGCCTGATAAAGTTAAATCTAGAAGAGAGTGATCACTCTGTGTCTCTTGGATTTAACATGACATCTAGGATAAAAGGAAATAATGAAAGATTCACCTATTCATATTCGAGATGGGAACTCGAAAGGGATGATGTTATTGAATGGCACAAAGTCATAACATATTGGGGGTGATGGACAGTCGTTAGGTGGTATCCATCACTTGCATTAATTTCTTATGTTTCTTGTGCAAGTGGGAGATTGAAGGTATTTCGTATGCCCGAGAGACATATTAAATCAATGTGGCTAATATGTTATGATCCAAGTCGGGTCATACCCAATAACAAACTTACCGACACCTTAAACGTATTTAATATTGATGATTGGCTCGTTAAATAAATACGCGACACTTGAACTTTAGAAAATCGGTTTTCTAAAATATAATCACTTGAGATAAATTATTTGGATAATTTATATACATTATGAATTTAATTATTTATAGGTTTAAATAATTATATTGTGTTATATTTTGTAAATGGTTTATAAAATATGCAAGTAACTTACAAAATACTTGGCATTTTGTAACAAGCTTTTATAAAACAAAAATACAAGTTTTATAAAATAAAACTAAACCCACCCCACATGGTGGACGGTTTTGGGGAGTCTCCAAGGTCCTCCCATGCTTGTTTCCTTGTTACTTGTGTTGGCACAAGTTCATATATGCATGGGTCATTCAAATACCAAAGTATTCTTTGACTAAAGCCTAGAAAACAAGTGAAAAACACTCTCTTCTTCTTGATACAGCATTCTGGCCAAAATTTTTTGGTAAAAAGGAGTGTGCTTGAATTTGTTTGAAAGCTTATCTTCAAGTGTCAACAAATCCTTACTATAGTATTAGGTGTTGGGCAAAGTTTGGGGTATTATCTCTTGAGGTTTCATGCTTTAGAAGCTTGCATTCTCATCATATTTCTAGTTGCTGAGGTCCATTTTTCAAGTGCAAATAAAAGGGTTTTGAGCTTGGTTAATTAGTTAGTTAAGTGTCTAAATCTTAACTGTGACGACCCGGAAATTTCCGACTAAATTTAAACTTTATCTTTATATTATTCTGACATGATAAGCAATGTTTGTTAAGTTAAATCTCAAGGATTTTAAACTATGTTTATACATTCATTTAAACCTCGACCAAATTCCAATGATTCACGAACCATTAAATGAACATATATGAATATGTATGTATATGTGTATATGTTATAAATTGAAAATGTCAACAAAGTATTTAAAAGTATAATGCTTTATATGAACGTATTTGTTTCAATATGATTATCGATGAAATTAAAAAAAATATATATTAAATGATTGAATTATCAGAAACATTGAATTATGATTACAAGTCTCTGTTGAGAGGTCCACTATGATTTGAGAAATCTATTCCTCTTAACGATATTTGGAATAATTTGTAAAGCTATTTATAAATAAAAATAAAAAGTGTCATTTACGAAAGTTAGACAAAAGCTAGTGGAGAATTGGTTTCCATAATATTCTATTAATCTATTTTCAAACGTACAAAAACGTTTTCAGTTTAAAAGGAACTTTATTATTAAAACATATATAACTTTTATAAATATCTAGAATCACTTTTGACAACTCATTACTTAACCAGTATAATAATTATAACGATATTTATATTTTATTTCATTAAATATATATAACGATTTAAATTAATATTATATATATTTATACGCGTATTATACATACATAGTTTTTATACTTTTACTATACTTTAACTTTACCTTTACTTTACTTTTACTTTACTTTAACTTTAATAATTCATACTTTAATAATTCACTTTAATAATTCATACTTTAATAATTCACTTTAATAATTCATACTTTAATAATTCACTTTAATAATTCATACTTTAATAATTCACTTTAATAATTCATACTTTAATAATTCACTTTAATAATTTAAAAATCTATTATAAATAGAATTCAATAGGTTTCATTATTTCATAGAAACTTGAAAATATATTTCTCTAAACTCTCTCAATCGATTTACATATATATATATATATATATATATATTTGCTCTATATTATTTCAAGATATTATTAGTATACATAAAATATTACGACGGAGTGATGTCCGAGTGATTTCAAAATAGTTTTTTTAAATGAGTCGAAGCTAAGGAAATTATGGGTTATAGCTATGGAGGTGATGGGTATGGTTCATGGGTATGCTCGTGAGGTCAATCTAGTGTTTATCATCTCCGTTGCGTCTACGTACTTTCCTGCAATATTGAATCTCAATATTGATACGTGAGCACTCATAACTTAACTTTTATATATCAATAGTGTATCCCTGACTAGTGCTCGAGTATATAGGATTATGCATGCTTGTACATTCGATATTGTCCTTAGATAGGTTTGTTGAATCCTGAATTAGATACATATGCTACTGAGATAGGGTATATGATATGCATGTCATTGGAAAGCTAGCAAAAAATTAAAAACTTTTCATTTAGATATCGAATGGTTTCGATGAACGGATTTGAAGTTATAGTCAACTGAATTTTAGTATTATTGTTAAAATGATTATTATTACTATCGTCGTTATTATAGAAATATCATTGTTATTATAAAATATCATTATTACTATTATGTTAGTATTATCATTTTATCATAATAACATTTTTAGTAAATATAAATATTGTTATTTTTTTATAGAATAATAATAATTAATATTACAAAATAATACAACTTTTACTTATTATTATTATGATCAATATTATTTTATCAAATAAATAGGGGATACAAATATATTTTTCACCACGCGTAATATAATTACATTAATAATACTTACCACTATAGTTTTAAGATATTAAGTGAACTTTATAAATTTTACTACTTAAGATATATAAAAGTATATTTTATCATATATAAACGTTAATATAAATTTTTATTAATAAATGACTTTTATTATTATAAAATCTAATAAATATATTTAAATATATAAAACGACTATAGTTAAGTTATATAATAAACACGTATAAATTTTAGAAGTCATTTTGGGTCAAGTTGACTTTTGTTGACTTTTGCATATTAGTCTCGAGCATTAGGATTGTGGTACACTATCACTTAACCAAAAATTGTTAGACAAATATTGACCAACATATAAATATATATAATTAATATAGGTTCGTGAATCTGAGGCCAACCTTGCACTTGTTAAATGACGTTATATGTATTTTTACTATGAAATACAGTATGGTGAGTTTCATTACTCCCTTTTTATATATATTTTTGGGCTGAGAATACATGCGCTGTTTTATAAATGTTTTACGAAGTAGGCACAAGTACTAAAACTAATTCTATGTGGGTTTAAACCAGAAATATACCCTTAGCTTGGTAACATTAAACTACTTGTCTATGTACGGTAGGCGCGAATCCTAAAGATAGATCTATTGGGCCTGACAAACCACATCCTGACTATGGGATGCTTTAGTACTTCGAGGTTATTTTAAACACACCTGATCTGGTGTACTTCAGAGGGTAAAACATGAATGTTAAGGCTTGTTACCGGGTGCCTACAACTTATAGAATACTTTTATACACTTGCGAGTGTACGGATATTTATGGAAACTGAAATCTTGTGGTCTATTACTATTACAGAAATGATTGATTATGATAAACTAATGAACTCACCAACCTTTTGGTTGACACTTTAAAGCATGTTTATTCTCAGGTATTAAAGAAATCTTCCGCTGTGCATTAGCTCATTTTAAGAATATTACTTGGAGTCATTCATGGCATATTTTGAAAGACGTTGCATTCGAGTCATTGAGTTCATCAAGATTATTATTATGTCAATTATAGTTGGATGTATTATGAAATGGTGTGCATGCCGTCAACTTTCGTTGTAAAGAAAGTTTGTCTTTTAAAAACGAATGCAATGTTTGTAAAATGTATCATATAGAGGTCAAAATACCTCGCGATGTAATCAACTATTGTGAATCGTTTATAATGTATATGAACGGGTCCTTTCATTAACTAACTTAAAGGGTGGTGTTGGTGTATCAAAGGATTGGGTTTTACACACTTGTTCATCATCTTCATCATCACTTATTAACCTCCTAACTTGGAGAAGGTATAACCTCTAAACTACTTCTATTTTGTAAGCATATACTCAAGGCTTAATGATTCATAATGGAATTCAATTGATGAAAATGGTTTAACATATACACTTGTTTATAAATGAAATAATGCTTCCGCTTGACTTAACACTCATAAAATTGGTTTTGTGATTATATAAACATTATGAACTTGTTATTATGTTGAATTCCATCAATAAAAACAACTTAACACATGTGTTATATCTATATGATATGCTAACTTAATGATTTAAAACTTGGAAACACGAAGAACACCGTAAAACCGGACATACGCCGTCGTAGTAAAACCGGGGGCTGTTTTGGGTTGGATTATTAAAAACTATGAAAATCTTTGATTTGAAAGTTGTTCTTCTGAGAAAATGATATTTCATATGAACATGAAACTATATCTAAAAATCTTGGTTAAACTCAAAGTAGAAGTATGTTTTTCAAAATGGTCATCAAGACGTTGTTCTTTCGACTGAAATGACTATCTCTTTCAAAAATGACTTGTAACCTGTAACTCCGACTATAAACCATCACTTTTTCTATTTAGTTTCATAAATTTTAGTTCGATATGAAACCATAGCAATTTGATTCACTCAAAACGGATTTATAACAAAGAAATTATGAGAAAAACAAAATTGGATAGAATTACTAGTTTTAGCTACGGAAATTTTTATAACAAATCTATACTAACTATATCTTAGCTAACTTTCTTGTATTATACATGTCTTGATAGACCATAGACACGCATACAATGTTTTGACATATCATATTGACATCATCTATATATATTATTTTGAATAACCCATAAGACACTATATGCGGTAATGCTCGAGTTAGCATATAATGGGTCGAGGTTAATTCTAAAATAATATATATACCATGGGTTGTGATCGAGTCTGAGACATGTATACAACGGGTCATGGATTGATTCAAGATAATATGTATAATATGGTTTTTGAAAATATTAAGACAATATACTATATCGATTTATTTATGTACTACTAACTGTGGACTACTAATTGTGGATTAGTAACGTTGGACTGCTAACTTAACAACTTAAATCTTCAACACGTAATAAAAATGTTGTGAATATATTTCGCTCATACTTTGATATGTACGTATATAATTGTTATAGGTTCGTGAATCGTCCAGTGGCCAAGTCTTATTTTCTGACGAATTGAAAATCCGTGAAAGTGAGTTATAGTCCCATTTTTACTATCTAATATTTTTGGGATGAGAATACATGCAGTTTTTTTAAATGTTTTATAAAATAGACACAAGTACTTGAAACTACATTCTATGGTTGGATTATTAAACCGAATATCGCCCCTTCAAGCTTGGTAGCCTAAGAATTAGGGAAATGGCCCCTAATTGACGCGAATCCTAAAGATAGATCTATTGGGCCTAACAACCCCCATTCAGGTTATGGATGGCTTTAGTACTTCGAGGTTTATATTATACAGATGAGAGGTTCTGTTTGGGGATATTCTATGCATTAAAGTTAATGTCGGTTACCAGGTGTTCAATTCATATGAATGATTTTTATGCAGATCGATATTTATGAAAAAAATGAAATCTTATGGTCTATTATTACAATTTGATATATAGGTTAAACCTATAACTCACCAACATTTTTGTTGACATTTAAGCATGTTTATTCTCAGGTGATTATTAAGAGATTCTGCTGTTGCATACTAAATTAAGGACAAGAATTGGAGTCCATGTTTATATGATATTGTTTAAAAAAAACTGCATTCGGAAACTTATATTGTTGTACCATATTATTGTTAATCATTATGTAATGATCGTGTGTAATTGTTGTATTTTAGATTATCGTTACTTGATAATCTACGTTATATCTTTGAAACCCTTAACGATAAAATAAAGGTTATGGTTTATTTTAAAAACGAATGCAGTCTTTGAAAAACGTCTCATATAGAGGTCAAAACCTCCCGATGAAACCAATTATTATGAAACGTTTATAATCGATATGAACGGGGTATTTTAGAAGGTATTGTGTACACTAGCGAGTTGTTGAGGTAATTTGAGTCGGTAAGCCACCGGTCCAACACGGTCAATAATCTTGAATGGCCCAATGTATCTCGGGTTTAGTTTCCCCCGTTTACCAAATTGGACAACGCCTTTCCAAGGTGATACCTTAAGTATGACCATGTCACCAATTTCAAATTCTAAATCTTTTCTTCTAACATCCTTATAGCTCTTTTGTCGACTCTGGGCAGTTTTCAACCGTTATTGAATTTGAATGATTTTCTTGGTAGTTTCTTAGATAATTTCCGGACCCGTAATCTGTTTATCCCCCACTTCGCTCCAACAAATCGGAGACCTGTACTTCCTACCATAAATTTCTTCGAACGGTGCCGGATCAATACTTGAGTGGTAACTGTTGTTGTAGGAAAACTCTGCTAATGGTAGATGTCGATCCCAACCATTTCCAAAATCAATAACACATACTCGTAGCATGTCTTCAACTGTATGTATCGTCCTTTCGCTTTGCCCATCAGTTTGTGGATGATAGGCAGTACTCATATCTAAACGAGTCCCCAATGCTTGGTGTAACGACTGCCAAAATCTTGAAACGAATCTGTCATCCCTATCAGAGATAATAGAGATTGGTATTCCATGTCTGGAGATGACTTCCTTCAAGTTTAGTTGTGCCAACTTCTTCATTTTATCATCTTCTTTTATTGGTAGAAAGTGTGCTGACTTGTTAAGACGATCGACTATTACCCAAATTGTATCATAACCACTTGCAGTCCTTGGCAATATAGTAATGAAATCTATGGCAATATTTTTCCATTTCCATTCTGGGATTTCAGGTTGTTGAAGTAGACCTGATGGTTTCTGATGTTCAACTTTGACTTTAGAATAAGTCAAACATTCCCCCACGTATGTGGCAATATCGACTTTCATACCCGGCCACCAAAAATGTTTCTTGAGGTCTTGGTACATTTTCCCTGCTCCGGGTTGTATTGAGTACCAGATTTTATGTGCTTCCCGAAGTACCATTTCTCTCACACCCCCAAACTTTGGTACCCAAATCCTTTCAGCCAAATACCGGGTTCCGTCTTCCCGAATATTAAGCTGTTTCTCTGATCCTTTGGATATTTCATTCTTCAAATTCCCTTCTTTCAAAACTCCTTATTGTGCCCCTTTTATTCGAGTAGTAAGATTAGTATGAATAATTATATTCATAGCTTTTACTCGAATAGGTTCCCTGTCCTTTCTACTTAAAGCGTCGGCTACCACATTTGCCTTTCCCGGGTGGTAACGAATCTCGAAGTCGTAATCATTTAACAGCTCAATCCACCTACGCTGCCTCATGTTTAGTTGTTTTTGATTAAATATATATTGTATACTTTTGTAGTCGGTATATATAATACATTTGACCTCATATAAGTAGTGCCTCCACATTTTTAATGCAAAAATAACAGCGCCCAATACCAAATCATGAGCCGTATAATTCTGCTCGTGAATCTTCAGTTGTCTACACACATAAGCAATTACCTTCTTTCGTTGCATTAATACACAACCGAGACCTTACTTTGAAGCGTCACAATAAATTACAAAATCATCATTCCCTTCAGGCAATGACAATATAGGTGCCGTAGTTAACTTTTTCTTCAACAATTGAAACGCTTTCTCTTGCTCATCCTTCCATTCAAATTTCTTCCCTTTATGAGTTAATGCAGTCAAGGATTTTGCTATTTTGGAGAAATCTTGGATGAATCTTCTGTAGTAACCAGCCAATCCTAAAAATTGGCGTATGTGCATTGGAGTTTTCTAGTTTCCCATTTCTCAACGGTTCAATCTTTGCCGGATCAACCTGAATACCTTCTTTGCTCACTATGTGACCGAGGAATTGAACTTCTTTCAACCAAAATGCACACTTTGAAAACTTAGCGTACAATTTTTCCTTCCTTAACAATTCTAGAACCATTCTCAAATGTTCTCCATGCTCTTGATCATTCTTGGAGTAAATAAGTATGTAATCGATGAAGACAATGACAAACTTGTCAAGATATGGCCCACACACTCGATTCATGAGGTCCATGAATACGGCTGGTGTGTTAGTCAAACCAAACAACATAACCATAAACTCATAATAATCGTAATGCGTTCTAAAAGCAGTCTTTGGAATATCATCCTCCTTCACTCGCATTTGATGATACCCAGAACGTAAATCAATCTTCGAATAAACTGACGAACCTTGCAGTTGATCAAATAAGTCGTCGATTCTTGGTGGTGAATAATGGTTCTTGATGGTAAGTTTGTTCAACTCTCGGTAGTCGATACACAATCTGAATGTACCATCCTTCTTCTTGACAAACAAAACAGGAGATCCCCACGGTGATGTGCTTGGTTGAATGAAACCACGCACCAAAAGTTCTTGTAATTGGCTTTGTGATTCTTTCATTTCATTGGGTCTGAGTCTGTAAGGAGCACGAGCTATCGGTGCAGCTCCGGGTACAAGATCTATTTGAAATTCAACGGATAGATGTGGAGGTATTCCCGGTAATTCTTTCGAAAATACATCGGGAAATTCTTTTGCGACAGGAACATCATTGATGTTCTTTTCTTTGGAATTGACTTTCTCGACGTGTGCTAGAACGGCATTGCAACCTTTTCTTATTAGTTTTTGCGCCTTCAAGTTACTAATAAGATTTAACTTCGCGTTGCTCTTTTCTCCGTACACCACTAAGGGTTTTCTATTTTCGCGCGGTGAATCGCATTTTTGTAGCAAACGACCTCTGCTCTCTCCTTTTTCAACCAGTCCATGCCAATTATCACATCAAAACTTCCTAACTCTACTGGTATCAAATTAATCTTAAACGTTTCGTCAACCAGTTTAATTTTTCTGTTCCGGCATATATTATCGGCTTTAATTAATTTACCGTTCGCTAATTCGAGTAAAAACTTATTATCCAAAGGCGTTAATGGACAACTTAATTTAGCACAGAAATCTCTACTCATATAGCTTCTATCCACACCCAAATCAAATAAAACATAAGCAGGTTTTTCATTAATAAGAAACGTACCCGTAACAAGCTCTGGGTCTTCCTGCGCTTCAGCCGCATTAATATTAAAGACTCTTCCACGGCTTTGACCATTATTATTCCCCTGGTTTGGACACATACTTTTGTAACGCCCCTTCTTCCCGCATCTGAAACAAGTAATGTCGGCATTTTCTGTTCCTTTAACCACTGGTCCGTAAACTTCACACCTTGCCACACTATGCCCCTTTCTATTACATTTGGTACATGATACTAAAAAGTAAGTAGTCGGATGGTACCCTTCACACCTTTTGCATGGAATTTTCTGATTTTTGTTGCCATTGTTGTTATTGAAATGGTTGTTGGAATTGTTGTTGCGGTTATTATTGTTGTTGGGACGGTTGTTGTAGTTGTTGTGGTTGTTATTGTAGTTGTTGCTGGGATTGTGATTGTTGTTGTTGCGATTGATGTTGTGGTTGTTGTGATTGTTGTTACGATTGTGGTTGTGATTGTTGTTGTTGTATTGGTGACCCTTGTCACTATTTTCTTCCCACTTTCTCTTGACTTGCTTCATTTGGCCTCCTCGGCCGCCTGCTCTTTAATTCTTCCTTCAGTCTGGTTTATGAGTTTGTGAGCCATTCGACTTGCTTTTTGCATTGAGATGGGCGCGCTTGAACTCACATCCTCCTGAATTCTTTCTGGTAACCCTTTCATAAACGCGTCGATCTACTCTTCTTCATCTTCGAACACTCTTGGACACAATAGACACAACTCTGTGAATCGTGGTTCGCATGGGGTAATATCAAATCCTTGCGTTCGTAATTCTCTAAGCTCTGTTTTGAGCTTGTTGATTTCATTTCTGGGACAGTACTGCTCATTCATCAAATGTTTGAATGATGACCACGGTAGTGCGTAAGCAGCATCTTGTCCCACCTATTCGAGATAGGTGTTCCACCATGTTAACGCAGTACATGTGAAATTATGTGTGGCATACTTTACCCTGTCTTCTTCAACACATTTGCTTATAGTAAACACAGATTTGACCTTCTCGGTCCATCGTTCCAGTCCGACGGGTCCTTCGGTTCCATCATCCTACACGATTTCCTGTGGAATTAACTCTACTGCTAGACCCTGAGTTATTGTTATTGTTGTTTTGCATTGCAGCCTGTACTGCGGCTATGTTTGCAGCAAGGAATGCACGGAAATCTTCTTCGCTCATATTCAAGTTCTGTCGAGTAGTTGGTGTCATTTCCTTCAAAAATAGTCAAAAGAGTTAAGTTAATCATATAGAATATTAGAGTAGTCAATAGTATTTTGTAGCATAATATGAACTTATTTATAAAAGCTTTTTCTTCATATTAGCGTTTTATAATTTTAATTCGGGTAGTACCTACCCGTTAAAGTATATACTTAATAGCTAGTACAAAAATTAACTACTACTATCAAAATAATATGCTATCATGAAAAACTTAATTCATTAATACTTCACACTTAAACTTTCGATACAATATCTTACAATCATATAATACCATTATTTTACATGAAGTATAGTACACGATATCTATTATATAAAGCAAGAAGTATTGGTAGCTTTTGAGACATAACTCTTTATTCAGACTTATTTTCTTCTTCTTCCTCGGACTCGGTTCGTTTTTCTAATTTCCTAGGGATAAACGGGCAAGTACTCATACGAGGAGTCCTTTTCACAAATGGTTTGGAAAAATCTGGTCTCTTAGATGTTCCAGGGCTATACTTAAAGTTTAAGAAATACGGGTGTTTACTGTATATTCCATCAGGGTATTTCATGGTAACATAGAGTTCATCGGGTTTGGGATCGGGTTTCTCTATTTTAATAGATTTTCCCTTATTGTTTTCTTTTTCTTTATTAAATTGGGCCGAGGTAATTTCTATCACTTCAGCGGAATCCTCATCGGGATTTTCTTCCGATTCGTCAGAAAATTGGTAATCTTCCCAATATTTTTCTTCCTCAGCAGAGACACCATAAACCATTTTTAACTTTGGTCCATTGGTTGAAGATTTCTTCTTATTTCACTGTTTTTCTGTGATTTTTAACATTTCCTCCTCCAGAACTTCTTCTTCCGGTTCTTCTTCTTCCGGAATTTGTGAATCTTCCCAAAATACATCCGACTCATCATTGTTATTAGGTGAGTCGATGGGATTTATACTAGAAGTAGATATCTATCACACAATAGCAAGCACGTTAAGAGATTAATATATCACATAATATTTACATGTTAAAAATATATAGTTTCCAACAAAAGTGTTAAGCAATCGTTTTTAAAACAAACACGGTCGAACTCCGGACTCACTAATGCATCTTAACAAACTCAGTTAGACACACTAATGCAAATTTTCTGGTTCTCTAAGACCAACAATCCGATGCCAACTGAAATGCCCCGTTCATATCAATTATAAACGTTTCATATTAATTGGTTTCATTGCGAGGTTTTGATCTCTATATGAGACGTTTTTCAAAGACTGCATTCGTTTTTAAAACAAACCATAACCTTTATTTTATCAACAAAGGTTTAAAAGATATAACGTATATTATCAAGTAATGATAATCTCAAATATAACATTTACACACGACCATTACATAATGGTTTACAATAATATGATACAACAAAGTATTTTTCAGAATTCAGTTTTAAACATTAACATATAAGCCTGCTGACTCCAAATCTTGTCTTTAATTAGCATGCAACAGCGGAAGCTCTTAATAATCACCTGAGAATAAACATACTTAAAATGTCAACAAAAATGTTGGTGAGTTATAGGTTTAACCTATATCGTAAATTATAATAATAGACCACAAGATTTCATTTTCCATAAATATACATCTCGTACAGGCATTTCGCAAACTGAATAGAGATAAAAATCATTCATATGGTGAACACCTAGTAACCAATATTAACAAAATGCATCTAGAATATCCCCATCATTCCGGGACTCTCATCGGATATGATAAATCGAAGTACTAAAGCATCCGTAATCTGGATGGGGCTTGTTGGGCCCAATAGATCTATCTTTAGGATTCGTATCAATTATGGTGTCTGTTCCCTAATTCTTAGGTTACCAGACTAAAAAGGGTGATATCCGGTATAATAATCCAACCATAGAATGTAGTTTCAAGTACTTGTGCCTATTTTGTAAAACATTTATAAAACTACATGTATTCTCATCCCAAAAATATTAGATATTTAAAGTGGGACTATAACTCACTGATGATGTAGCGTGGGGGTACGTGATAGTACTATATTTTACTATGAAATACGTTACAAATTACACAAGTTTTAATTATTTATTACAAATGGGATATACCTAAACCTTGCTACAACACTATAGGCAGTGTACCTAATCGTAGAGTAGTATAGTTTTTAGTAAGTCCGGTTCGTTCCACAGGGAGCGGGCTTATTGCACACTATATTTTTAAACAACTATATTTGTACAAAATATATATAATTATATATAATAATATATAAAAGGGGGTTTACCGTTTAATGACCGGTTTGTCGATTTATATTTTAAGCGAAGCGTATAGTAAATGACGATATTTAAATAACAATATAAAATAAATAACAATAATTAAAATGACAATAAATAAAAGTACGAGGAAAAATGAAATAAAATATATTATGCTTATTTAAACTTCCGTAATCATGATGTTTGACGTGTTGATTATTTATTTATTCCCATGGGTTAATTGTTCTTTGTCCTGGATTATTTAATATGCCCGTCTGGTTTTTGTCCATAACAGTCCATCAGTCATAAATATAAAGTGCGAGTGTCCTCGTCAAATTATCCTTATATCCGAAGTCAAATATTCCAACTAATTGGGGATTCGAACTGTAACAAGGTCTTAATACTTTGCTTAATGAATACACCAGGTTATCGACTGTGTGTAAACCAAGGTTTTAATACTTTGTTAACAATTACACCAATTACCCTTGAATGTAATCCACCCCTGTTTTAATGAGTCCATTGACTATTAATCCATCCCCGTGTCCGGTCAAATGAACAATAATTCGTACTTATAAATATCTCGCCCATTGTGTCCGATTAAGCGTATGTGGTTATATATAGATACTTCAAATCATAACCTTTATATTAAATTAACGAGGTATCATTAATTTAATATAAAGCCCATTAATAGCCCATAGTCTAATTTCCACAAGTGTCGTTCTTTTGTCCAAACCCCAATTATGGTACAAAACCCAATTACCCCGTCTTTAATATTTAGTCCAACATCATGATTACTTTGGCTCAAATAAGCATAATAATAACTTAAGTACGAGACATTAATTTAAAAAGGAGAACATAGCTTACATTGATTATTTATCGCGTAGTGTTACACGGACAGAGCTCTGACTTTAAAAACCCGTAAAAATAACTTTTACATAACCCAAACTAATCTAATATAACACTAATCTATACTATATATACATATATATATTTATTTATATTATACTAGGGAGTATTATTATTATTATATATAAAACTCGGCAGAATTCGCGACCTTTTATAGGGATTCTGAAATTTCTGTGCTCCGCGAGTCGCGGCACTTTGTGCCTGAGAACTCCGCGAGTCGCGGGGATATGGAATACAGCTCACACCCCTTTGGATCTTCTTTGCCGACGTTTTATATATATAAATATAAAATATAAATAATTAATATAATTATTTATATATTATATTATATTCTTGTGCATAGTAGACTTGTAATTTTTAGTCCGTTGCGTCGGGCGTTAATAGTTGACTCATGTCCTGGTTCCGGATTTTCGAACGTCCTTGCGTACAATTTAATATCTTGTACTTTGCGTTTTGTAACTTGTACTCTTATCTTTTTTAGACGTTCTTCATCAATAATTTGAACCACTTGGATTGTATCTTGTACATTTGAGCTTTTTGGTCATTTGCATCTTCAAATCGTCGTTTTCGCCTTTTGTCTTCGCACTTATTTAATATAAACGATTACAACTTAAAATAGGACAATTACAACTAAATAATTTACATATTGGGAGGATATTGCTACTAAATATATGTTCATTTGGAGCACTATCAAATATCCCCACACTTGAACGTTGCTTGTCCTCAAGCAATACAGAACTTGAAATAAAAACATACATGAATTACTTTTTTATTCATCACACTTTGTACATTAGTGATTTTGATATGGTGGTATAAACAATGATAGTAACGATAGAACCATGGTTAAAGGTGGGTGTGTCATCCACAGTTGCCTCGGGTTTAGGTCAACGACACTTGCAATCAAATAGCCGATTTACTTTCGGTTTCCAAAGCAAAGTGCACATTTGAAAGGCGGTTTACAGTCCCACATGACTATGAAAATGTAGATCCTTAAGGAAATTGGATCTTTATGAAAACATTTGATCTTTTGAAAATTCAATCTAGCTTTTACCCTAGATAAGTTTTCCGGAATAACCCTTCACCGGTGTTTGCAAAATATTTTTGTGGGTTTTGTGGGTTTCAGATTTGAAAATTTTAGCTCAAAACTTATGGTTTTGTGTCACCCACTTGCTAACCTTGTATTAGGAAAGCAACACGTCCAGTTTACTTGCTCCGTATATTACCTTTCGGTAAACTACCGTCCGGTTGTAAAGGAAAGCGATGAACAAGCAACTGTTAAGGCAATGTCCCGTGACATGCTTTTGATTATGGTCTATAACATGTCGGACGCAATTACTATCCTTTGTAGGAGCAATAGTAAAGCTCACTCTTATAATTTTTTTGGTCTGGCACAAGGTCCTGTCTTCGACCATGCTATGCAACCACCGTTCTTACGGTTGACACCCGATTTGGTTCAGGTGACCTAATGAATTCCAGGTGAATTCCTAGGATTTTACGTTCAATGGTAATGAACGCATTGAAAATGGGTTTGCAGAAAACAAATCGGTTTATAATTTGATCAAAATATTTTCTCGTTCAAGCTCGAGTTTAGATATCATTGAATTCCATGAGTTTGTAATTCTCAATCTTTAAGGTCAATCTCAAGGATTGAGTAATATCAGGCTTAAGAGCTGATTTTTAATCTTTAAGGAGATTATCCTTTCTGGGAATCTGATTCATTAGTCTTATCAAGCTAATTTGCACGGTGCCCCCCCATTGTACGAGATAAATCCTTCTCATGGTTAGGATAAATCTGACCACCTGGCGACCCTGTTTTATGCTGAGGTCCGTGGATTTCATGCTGATTTTAGTGATGACTTTTCTAGATTTTTCGTCAACCTACAGCTGGTCTGGACGACAACTTCTTGACCTAAATCAAGAAGCGCGTGTCTTTTTCAGAAGACTTTACTTCCTTTTAATGATGGAATTGATTCATCGTGTAGATCCATCTTTTCTTTTCTTTCATCGGGTAAAACAGTTAATTTAGTCCAAAACAAAAGCACCTGCAATAACTTTACGGAAACATGTGATAGATAAATTTTTTATTTATTTTTTTTTTTTTTTGAATAACTTGGTATATTCTCCCCACACTTGGCTTTTATTTATTATGTTCTTTGCCTTTTTATTCTCTTATATTCCATTTTAAATGAATTCAAGCGTTTTAAGTTGTTTCTCAATTTATGTCCTTTTCGAGGTAACGATAATTTCGGTATTAACACCTAGTTTTCACTGTTCATAAATATGTATAAACATGATTTTGACTTCATTTAGTTGAAAATTTTTCAAATTTTCACAAAATTTGGCAAATAAACCAAGTAATAAACCCGAGAGAATTTATAACCCTTCCCCACACTTAAGATCATGCAATGCCCTCATTTGCATGAAATCAGACTCTAATTATAAATTCATGAGGGTGATTAGTGTAGAAAAGTGATTAAAAATTCCCAGTTTGTACTTACAAAGCTCGTCGAATGATAGATGGCGCGCCTCATCGTTCATTCCTTTTGTTGTTTTATCACACATGTTTTTTTTCAAAAACGGTTGGTTTTCTGAACTGTTTACTAATATTTGGAAAAGCGTCTTTTACCCTAACTCATCGTGTATTTTTATTAACGAGTTATATATTAACCCGAACCTCGAATTTAACATTAAGTGGGGTTAGACTTCCCCACACTTAGCTGATGACATGTGAAGTCGGTGGAATAAGTTCCACGAATTAAAATAGTGAGCCAGTTATTTGCATCTCGGGTGGTATATATTATATCAATAGGTTTAGAGTTTAGACTCACCCGATCGTCACTACTTAATTCTTTTTTAAGTGTAGCTTTTAGTAAATGGATATGTCTCTTTTCTGGTTCTTGGTCAAATGGATCGATATATACCGACATACATATTTCTATAGGGCGGACAATTCCTAATATTTCCTTCCGTTTATTCTCGGGATCAAAGTTTTCACCTCTATTACCCAATTTGGTGAAATTCGAGGTGTCATTATCTATTAAAGCTCGTAGTTCATCTTCGCTAGATGACTCGTCTATTGAGAATATTGGGTTGGAAGGTTGTGGAATGGTGAATTTCGGGATTGGAGTAGATTCTTCTTCATTAATGGTACTTATTGGTCTCACCATTTTGGTCTCGGGGGTAAAATTTTCAACGTTATCGTTTTTCCAAGAGTACCAATTTGTCACCCTTACATCTTCTTTATCCATTGATGGATCGATGATTTCGTCAGTAGAGGCTAATGTGTCGATATGTTGTGAAATTGGTAAAACTGAATAAAAAGTATCATCGGTATAATTGGTGATTTCGGAGCTCTCGAATTCATCAAAATTCGATGATATGAGATTTTCTTGCACACGACTCCTCAGATCAACAGGTGTGTAGTCTGATAGAGTTTCAGCTTGCCGGTTTACAAACTCTCTCATTTGTTCATTTTGAGCATTGAGTTCTTCGAGTTTGATTTTCATATTGTCTAATAAATTTTCAGACACGTAATTTTCCTCGTCTACTGGTTGTTGAGTTTGGATATATTCTTGGGAATAATCCCAATTTGAATTGTATTCTTCATAATCATTCCATTCAGGTTCCGTGGGTGCGTAATTTTTCATAGGAACGTAATAATAACATTCCCATGTTGAGTGATAATCTCCACAGATTTCACAGCCAGTTATTGTTTCGTCATTCGTGATCCAAGATTGACCGAACGAATTGTCATCAACACTCGTTTGAGAGTATTGATTTAATTGATTTTGGATATCAAAAAGGGTTTCCATAGCCTTGTTTTCAAAATTTTCCATTTTATTGCGATGGCCAAATTTTAGCTACAATGTGGTGCATTTACTAATTATCCTATTAGTTATAAAAATAGAAAAACTTATATAAGTTGTCCAATTAATAGACTTTTCTGCTTTTGCCCACGTTTCGAATAGCCAAAAGATGCAGCAGGGAGCCAGAACCCTTTAAATCGGAAGCTCACAACTCAGCCACTAACAAATCCAACTATTACTACGAAGCAGAAAATTGTCAACGTCCATTAATTTAACCACTTAAATAATTTTTCTTTCCGTTTGAGATATTAGATAAGAAATAGAGAAAATTCTAAGTCCTAAAAACTAGAGCGTCGAGAAATAAGAAAGAAATAGATTGCATGTCGAAAAACTTCGAAAAATAAAAAGGTAGAAAAATAGGCGTCGAAAAATAAAAATAAGAAAGTAGCACAAAAAACGGCGTCGCAAAATTCTAAAGCACCTAAATCTTAGTCTAAGGAATAAGCACTTAAGGGATTTTACGGCAAGACCTAAAAATCTAGAATTAAAAATAAACTACGGCAAATACTAAACTTAAAACTAATTACGAGCGAAAAATATACAAATTACGCTAAAACAAATAAAAAAAATACGACAATATAAAAAAATATAAAAAGTGATAAAATTACTTATTGTTATAAAAATATTATTATTATTTTTTTTTATATTATTTATTTTATAAAACTATTAAATTATATATTTATAAAAACTAGATTAAAATTTAAAAATAACAAAGTAAATAAATAAACTAAACTAAATAATTAATTAAGATAACCTAATTAGGGTTTAAATAAAAATAATAATAATTATTACATTGTAGTTAATGTGTCGACAGAGGTTACCAGACGTGTCTGAGGGGCTCCGCGAGTTGCGAGGTTCCCAGTTCAAAACCTCCGCGAGTCGCGGGGGTTCAAAATTCAAACGTGACAGGTCAGTTTTACAGGTTCAACGTATTTATTTTATTTTTATTTTATTTATTTTTCTGTTTTGTATTTTTACAAAATATTTTTATATAGTAAATAAACACTTATATTTAAAAAAAAACCAAAATAGAAATGAAAATATTTTATAAAAATAGATTTATATATATATATATATATTTTTTTTTTCGGTGTTTAATTTTTTTTTTTTAGATTTTATATTGTTTTTCTAAAAATAAAATATAAATATACAAAAATAAATTAAAAATATAAAGTTTCGCCGACTCCCCGGCAGCGGCGCCAAAAACTTGATGATGTAGCGTGGGGGTACGTGATAGTACTATATTTTACTATGAAATACGTTACAAATTACACAAGTTTTAATTATTTATTACAAATGGGATATACCTAAACCTTGCTACAACACTATAGGCAGTGTACCTAATCGTAGAGTAGTATAGTTTTTAGTAAGTCCGGTTCGTTCCACAGGGAGCGGGCTTATTGCACACTATATTTTTAAACAACTATATTTGTACAAAATATATATAATTATATATAATAATATATAAAAGGGGGTTTACCGTTTAATGACCGGTTTGTCGATTTATATTTTAAGCGAAGCGTATAGTAAATGACGATATTTAAATATTAAATATCAATATAAAATAAATAACAATAATTAAAATGACAATAAATAAAAGTACGAGGAAAAATGAAATAAAATATATTATGCTTATTTAAACTTCCGTAATCATGATGTTTGACGTGTTGATTATTTATTTATTCCCATGGGTTAATTGTTCTTTGTCCTGGATTATTTAATATGCCCGTCTGGTTTTTGTCCATAACAGTCCATCAGTCATAAATATAAAGTGCGAGTGTCCTCGTCAAATTATCCTTATATCCGAAGTCAAATATTCCAACTAATTGGGGATTCGAACTGTAACAAGGTCTTAATACTTTGCTTAATGAATACACCAGGTTATCGACTGTGTGTAAACCAAGGTTTTAATACTTTGTTAACAATTACACCAATTACCCTTGAATGTAATCCACCCCTGTTTTAATGAGTCCATTGACTATTAATCCATCCCCGTGTCCGGTCAAATGAACAATAATTCGTACTTATAAATATCTCGCCCATCGTGTCCGATTAAGCGTATGTGGTTATATATAGATACTTCAAATCATAACCTTTATATTAAATTAACGAGGTATCGTTAATTTAATATAAAGCCCATTAATAGCCCATAGTCTAATTTCCACAAGTGTCGTTCTTTTGTCCAAACCCCAATTATGGTACAAAACCCAATTACCCCGTCTTTAATATTTAGTCCAACATCATGATTACTTTGGCTCAAATAAGCATAATAATAACTTAAGTACGAGACATTAATTTAAAAAGGAGAACATAGCTTACATTGATTATTTATCGCGTAGTGTTACACGGACAGAGCTCCGACTTTAAAAACCCGTAAAAATAACTTTTACATAACCCAAACTAATCTAATATAACACTAATCTATACTATATATACATATATATATTTATTTATATTATACTAGGGAGTATTATTATTATTATATATAAAACTCGGCAGAATTCGCGACCTTTTATAGGGATTCTAAAATTTCTGTGCTCCGCGAGTCGCGGCACTTTGTGCCTGAGAACTCCGCGAGTCGCGGGGATATGGAATACAGCTCACACCCCTTTGGATCTTCTTTGCCGACGTTTTATATATATAAATATAAAATATAAATAATTAATATAATTATTTATATATTATATTATATTCTTGTGCATAGTAGACTTGTAATTTTTAGTCCGTTGCGTCGGGCATTAATAGTTGACTCATATCCTGGTTTCGGATTTTCGAACGTCCTTGCGTACAATTTAATATCTTGTACTTTGCGTTTTGTAACTTGTACTCTTATCTTTTTTAGACGTTCTTCATCAATAATTTGAACCACTTGGATTGTATCTTGTACATTTGAGCTTTTTGGTCTTTTGCGTCTTCAAATCGTCGTTTTCGCCTTTTGTCTTCGCACTTATTTAATATAAACGATTACAACTTAAAATAGGACAATTACAACTAAATAATTTACATATTGGGAGGATATTGCTACTAAATATATGTTCATTTGGAGCACTATCACTCACTTTCACAGATTTTCAATTCGTTGGAAATAAGACTTGGCCACGGGTCGATTCACGAACCTATGACAAATATATACATATATATCAAAGTATGATAGAAATACATTCACATCATATTTTTATTTATGTTTTGATGATTTAAGTTGTTAAGTTAGCAGTCCAACGTTAGTAGTCCACAATTAGTAGTCCACAATTAGTAGTACATAGTATACACGTGTTGTATAAGACTCAATCATGACCCACAATACCGCTATTATCTTTGAAGTTATCTCAGCGTATTGTGCATGTAGTGTCTTTTGATTTATCCGACGTTTTTTGTAAACATGACATGTTAGAATACATGTATAATACAAGAAAAGTTAGCTAAGATATGGTTAGTATAGATTTTATCAAACTAATCCCATATTCATTTTAGCCATTTTTAACCAATAATGTTTTACCCATAACTTCTTCATTACAAATCCGTTTTGAGTGAATCAGATTGCCGTGGTTTCGTAACGAACTAAAATTTGTAAAACTAAACTAAAAAAGTGGTGGTTTATGAGACGACCCGTCCTAATCCATAAGGACGAATAAAATAACATATGGTTACATTGCGAGGTATTTGACCTCTATATGATACATTTTACAAACATTGCATTCGTTTTTAAAAGACAAACTTTCATTTCATCGAAAGTTGACAGGCATGCATACCATTTCTAAATATATCCAAACTATAAATGACTTAATAATAATCTTGTTGAACTCAAAGACTCGAATGCAACGTCTTTTGAAATATGTCATGAATGACTCCAAGTAGTATCTCTAAGATGAGAAAATGCACAGCGGAATATTTCTTTCATACCTGAGAATAAACATGCTTTAAAGTGTCAACCAAAAGGATGGTGAGTTCATTAGTTTATCATAATCAATCATTTTCACAATTTTTAATAGACCACAAGATTCTCATTTTTCATAAATAACACTACACTCGCAAGTGCATAAAAATCATTCATATGGTGAATGCTTGATAACCGAACTAACAAGGATGCATATAGAATATCCCCCACATACTCGCAAGTATGCGATATAAAGGCAATCGCAATCACCATATTAAATCGAAGTACTAAATCATTCCATTTTCCAGAATGGGGTTTGTTAGGCCCATAGATCTATCTTTAGGATTCGCGTCAATTAGGGTGTCTGTTCCCTAATTCTTAGGCCACCAAGCTAAAAGGGGTGATATTCGATTTCGATAATCCAACTATAGAATGTAATATTAAGTACTTTTGTCTATTTCGTCAAACATTTATAAAACAGCGCATGTATTCTCAGTCCCAAAAGTATATATTGTAAAAGCATTTAAAAAAGAAGCAAATGAAACTCACGATACTGTATTTTGTAGTAAAAATACATATGACGACATTGAACAAATGTGGGGTTGGCCTCAGATTCACGAACCTAAATCATTCATATATATATATATATATATTAAAACATATACTTGTAATCGAATAAATATATATATTATTATTAGTGATGTAATTTATATATTTAATAAGTTATAAGTTTCATTATTTATTTATATATTTTCATGTTATATATATAAATGTTAATATAGTTATGTTATGTGTACATAATATATTTATATATAATCTTTATTTTCATACTTATAACTTTAAATACGTCATTAAAACTTTTATTTTAGTAATCATAATTATTTTAAAATATTGATATAGATAATACTGATAATAATAATAATGATAATTTTAATGATAGTAAAATAATAATATTTTAATAAAAATGATAATAATGATAATATTTATAATAATGCTTATGTTACTAGTAATAATAATTTTAATAAAATAATACTAATACTAATAATAAAAATATCTACAATAATGATAATAGTGATAATAATAATGATACTAACAATTGTAAATATAATAATACTAATATTTAGTGATAATAATGTATGTTAGTAATAATATTAATTAACTTAGCAATACTAATAATATTATTCAAATTTATAACTATAATCTTAATAATAATAATAATAATAATAATAATAATAATAATAATAATAATAATAATAATAATAATAATAATAATAATAATAATAATAATAATAATAATAATAATAATAATAATAATAATAATAATTAATACTTGTATTTGTAATAATAATAACAATATTAATAATTATAATACTAATAATGATAACAACATTACTAATAATCACCATAATAATAATTAGAAGAAAAAAAATGAATGTATACCCTTTTAAAAAGTCGTTCTAAAAAGAATTGCCCAAGACCGAGCTCGAACCCGAAACCTCTTCTTAACACAAACATCCATTTACCACTCCTCTGTCCCTTCTTTTTCTAATTTAAACCCAAGATTATTTATACTTAACCCGTATATTAAACTGATTCCATCATCTTCGTCAATTAAATCGACCAAGTCTAAACACCCAAATAATTTAGTGAATTCACAAATTGGTTTTAGGATTTAATAACCATGATAGAAACGATTATTTGTGGTTAATTGGATCAATAAAAAAATATATAATAATAAAAAGGGTGCTACTGCTGCTGCTGTTCGACGGTGGTAAAAAAAAATAAATTGATTTTGAAATCTAAACGTTTTTAGCTTACACTTTCTTCATGAAATAGTTTTCACCTCATACATAGAAACTTTAAAAATCATCAATTTAACTTATAACCTCAAATCCAATCCGAATTTCATGAAGAACAAGTAGTTTGACCTTTTTAAATTAAATGTTTGACTCAAAAATTAGAACTCAATTTGAGGAATTGGAATATAAATTTTTGCAGAAAGTTTCACTAGAGGATTCCTAACAAAGTTGCAATATTACTTTTTGAAATTTGGTTCGAAATCAAAATATGGTTAAAAAGTTTCAAGAACAGAGGTTACGCTCTATTTTCTTGGGTTTTTTTATTTTAATTTTTGAATTACAGTGTGGTAACTTATATAATATGAAAGAGTATATGATTTAACAGTTACATTAGATTCTAATTGATTTAAGAAGTCGACATATAACAAATTGGTAGACAGGAAGTACAACAATATTCGATCAGGAAAGAAAAAAAATAAATAACTAAAGGCAGATTTTGATATTCCAATTTGGTACGGTTTGAAGGAGATGGGTAACTGATTGGAGATAAATACAAAAACTGAATACAGTTGATTATGATATGAATCTGATCTTGGTTCTATTATGTAGAATTTTGTATTAATAATTATATTATTAATAATAATATTGATAATTTTATTAGTAATAATACAAATACTAATAAAAAAAATAATAAAAATAATATCACTAATTCTATTAATAATAATAATAGTAATAAATAACAATGATACTAATAATCATAAAAATGTTAACTTTAATAAATTTAATAATAAACATAATAAAAATGATAACAATATTATTGTTAATAATAATAATAATATAACACATTAATTGTATCAAATTTCATATTTATGTATTATACATAATAATAACAATAAAACTGATATTAATATTAAATATTTATTCTAATAATAGTAATGAAAGTATTAATAATAATAATAGTAAAGATGACAAATTAGATGTGTTAAATTTCATATCTATATATTACCTATAAAAATATAACTAATACCGAGATTAATTATTAATATTAATATTAGTATTAATAATAATAAAAGTAATAACATTATTACTATAATGACTATATTTTAACTTGTTAATTATTAATTATGTAATATTTAATAATCATATAATATCTTTTATTAAATTATCCTTTATAATTTATATATATATATATATATATATATATATATATATATATATATATATATATATATATATATATATATATATATATATATATATATATTAAATATACATATAATAATTATACTTAGAAACCATATCTATTTATATATAGATTCATTTTAAATTACAACTTAATTATTTTGTATCTTATTTTACATATTTAATTCTAATGTTTAAATTATATTTTATAATTTCGGATTATTATATATATATATATATATATATATATATATATATATATATATATATATATATATATATATACAAACAATTGTTCGTGAATCGTCGAGCACAGTCAAAGGGTAATTGATTAGATAAATATAGTTCCAAAATTTTTTAGACCCAACATTACGAACTTTGATTATCGTGTCGGAACAATTTAAGATTAAGGTTAAATTTGATCAGAAATTTCCGTGTCATCACAGTACCTACCCGTTAAAGAAATTTCATCCCAAATTTAATTGGGATCGTCATGGCTGACAATAAATATGTTTTCATGACCCATACTAGTTGAAAATTAGAGTTTTATCATCAGTGAGTAATATAGATAAAACCATTTGATTTTGTAAAGAGTACGAGTGAAGCTATCACAAAAGAGTGAAATGAGTAAGTAAAAATTCGCCTTATCTTTTGACGTAATCAGGGTTGAATTTTCGAAATTCAAGGGATTTAAAGAAAATCTTTGAAATCTATAAGATATGATTCTTCGGGATTTAAGGAAATTAAGATCTTCTTTAATTAAATGCGATCATCTGCCTCGATTGTTCTGTCCGATATTTCTACTATAATTTGACCTCTTCCGTTTCATTATATTCGCCATTCCTATACATTCTTCCTTAATCCATACTTTTAAAAATTGTAAAAATGCTTAATCCAGTTCTGATCCTTGTCCTTATTCTGATAATCGCTTTTGTCTTCCTCCTTTTTCATCTACCACTGGAGGATTTTGTTAACTTCTACTATTACCTTGGGGTTATAGTGTTTTTCATTCTCCCGTGTATTTATGTTGCTATTCGCATTGATATACACGGTTTGTGATTGGCTTTATATTTTCCTTTATATTTCAGAGCTTCAAGCTTTTGTTTTCTTCCCGACTTAAATTAAAGCGATTTGGATGTCTCGGTTTCGTAGATCAAATCTTTGAATTTCAATTGATCATGGCTAACGTTCTAAGAAAGAACTGGTAATAGTGTAACGACCCTACTTTTTCCGTTATCTTTTACCGTTAACTGTTATTCGTGCCGCGTCATTTTTATGACCTATATTATTATTTTTGTAATAATATATTAATGATTATGTGCTATGTGAATATTTGTATTCATATTTTAAGTTATACGTTTCTACGTGTCGCGGATTTCTATCCGGAGAATCTTTTCGGTTTTCAAACCAACGGTCAGACTTTTGGGATTTTTAAATCCAATTTATTTTAAATATGATATTTTAATGTCATATAATTATATATAGTGTTTATATATTTTATTCGTCGCGTATTTGTTATCTCTCCGAAAAATCAATTGCGTAGTAACGTTTTCGCGTTTCGGGCTTCGTTCGGGCATTTGGGCCACAAGCAATTATACATTTTATCAAATTTGGGCAAATGGGGGCCCACACCTCTCAATATTTTGGCCAAACTCCTTTGAAAGGGGGGTATTTGTGCAAAATTGGTAACTAGTGACTAAAATGATCAAAAGTCTCATTTTCCTTCATTTCACCCTAATTCCTCATTTTAATTTTCTCCTCTATTTCTCCTTTCTTTTGATCCGTCACCTGCACCACCAATAATCATCATCATCTTTTCATTTCAAGCTTGAAGATTTAGGGCTTTCATCATTTCCGGATGCACCGTATCGAGCTCTACGCGTTCATACTAATCATTTCTTCATTAGGGTATAAACCCCAACCTTATATTTTTAATTTTTCTTTATTTTTCTGTATTTTGATGTTATATTGATAGTATGATGATTACATGTTATTGTATTGATGATTGTATGCATAGAATTGCTCGATTATACATGTTTTCGGTTTGATTGAATTGGGATAGCAGATTTTTCGTTCATTTCTGGTTATGTAACTGATATAAATGTGAAATTAAAGTATCTAGATGAGTTCCTCTCATCATGACATTAATTTTAGACTCCGGATTTATGTCATTTCGATTCCCGGAGCTTAAGATATGATTAAAATGGTATTTTGTTAAGATTGAAATATAAAAACGAATTGAACCAGGTTTGGTCTGACTTTGTGACCACTTTAGAGTCTTTAGGGTGTACTAGTGTGTTAGGATTGATGATGGGATGAACTTTCATGTTCGGGTCATCTAAATCCGAGCCACGGATAACCCATTATAACTAAAACACGTTTTTGAACGAATTGAAGTTCCAAGTGGTGTAATGGCTGATCATCATGACTTGGTTACTGTTCTTAGAGTGTTCTTGAGTGCACCAATGTGTCGAGTGGTTTGATTAGGCAGAGATATATATAAGGCTCGTCGAAAACCGACACCCGGGGCTCAAGATATGACCTGATGAACTTGTGATTAAAACTTATGGTTAAGTATTAAAACTTATGATATAAATAATGATTTTCATTATTATTAAATTACTTATGATATAAAAAGTAATTATTATAATTTAAGACTTATGATATATATTTATTATATCATTTAATTATTACTTATGATTTCATTAACATTTTAATTAAACTTATGATTAATAATACTTTTATTATTAATGGAAAATACTTATGATAAGTATTAAACTTATATTATGAGATTATTATTATAAGACTTATAATAAGGATTAATTAATTATTTAATTATTATAAGGCTTAGTTATTATTTAATTATAATTTAATTATTAAATACTTATGATTTAATAATTATAATTAGAAACTTATGATATGATTAATAATTCATTATTAATTAATAATACCTATGATATGATTTAAAATTTATTATTAATAAATAATACTTATATTATGACTAATATTTAATTAATCAATTAAATACTTATGTTATATTAATTATATCATTTAAACTTATGTTAACTTTAATAATTCATTTTAATTTAATTAAACTTATATTATGACATAATTATACATATTTAACTTTAATTAACATTATAACTTACATTATTATTACAACTTACACTTTTAAAATTATGTTGACGATGTTTGACCAAGGTTGACTTTTGAGTTGACTTTGGGTTGACTTTGACTTTCAATTGACTTTTGTTGACTTTCTAATTAAGGAAACTTTCCTAACTTAAAACTTTCTAAAAATAGAAACTTTCTAAATATGGAAACTTTTCAAAAATAGAAACTTTCCTAAAATAGAAACTTTCCTAAAATAGAAACTTTCCAAAAATAGAAACTTTCCAAAAATAGAAACTTTCCAAAAATGGAAACCTACTAAAAATGGAAACTTTCAAAAAATAGAAAGTGTGTGTCCGTACGCTGTTCTGATCAAACCGATGCATGTTGAGTATTGTTTCATGTCTACTTGCAACATGTACAATAGCTATCATACTAAGACTTGACCTAAGTTAGTTATTTATATAGACCTGCTTTATTTATAGGTCGGCGTTGTGATCATTCCTGATCACTTTACTTCATTAGCTGTTCGCTTGTTTGTGTGGTTCCTTCATTTGCTATTAAGGTGAGTTATAGTCCCATTTTTCTATTTTAAATCTTTTGGGATGAGAATACATGCAATTTATTTTATATTTTTGGACACATGTGGAAGTTGGTTTAAATTATTCATTGTGAGTTGAGCAAAAATATTTTCTAGTCTGGTAACTGTAATCACTGGTTTCTACTGGTAAACGTGAATCCTACGGATAGATCTATCGGGTTTGACAACCCCATTTTGAGCTAGTCGCGCTAGCAAATTTATAATCGGAATGTTTAGTACTTCGTATTTTGTTGTAGATACACTTGTTCGGTGTATATTATTTATTGTGTTTGGCAAGGGTAAATAAATGGTTAAGTGGTTACCAGGTGGCTCACGGTAAATGAAATAATGTTTTTATATGTTTTCTAGCATATAATTTTGTGGTCCGAAAAGGAGTTTTTATGTTTTTAAACATAAATTTTTATTGTTTAAATTAAATATTGTTTGCAATATTAAACCTGTAATTCACTCAACATTTTTGTTGACAGTTACTCGCATGTTTTATTCTCAGGTTCATGATTGATTGCTTCCGCTGTGCTTAGAGAGTCTGCATATTTATGATGGCAGCTTTTGTTAAACAATAACTTGCATTCTATTTTGATACATTTAATAGTGGATGTTGTTGACTTTGTTTTGGTCAACTTTTGGTTAAGTAATAATGTATGGTTTTTCTAAACTTACATATTTTTAAACAAAGAATGCAAGGTTATTTATTAAATTCATATAGAGTTATGATCAAGCTGTGGGACCAAGATAACGATGGTCGTCAAGTGTACTTTGACGGGTTATTTCAGTTGGTATCAGAGCTTTGGTTGTAGGGAATTAGGCTGCATTGATGTCGTTACCCGAGTCAATAGGGTGCATTAGTGAGTCTAGTCTACAGCCTGGCCTGTAATATATTATTATATGTGATTGTTTGTATCGTATTGGTATGTATATTGTTATCGTACATACATCTCTATTATGTTCTGAATTCGGGAGGAACTCTCATTCTGATTTAAACGTATTCTCCGATTCATGCGAACTTATCTTTATAAGAACACCTCGGATAGTGAAACCGAGGAATGTCATTCTTGACTTCTGAAATTCTCGACATTTCTATGTCATCTATTATGGTTATGTATATAATGTTTGAGTTATATTACGCAAGATGTCATTCTTGACTTCTAAATGCTCGGCATTTCAATGTCAGCTATTATGTTTAGGTATATAACATTCTTGTTATATTACGTGCCTTTGTGCCGTTGTGACGTTTTGCTTTGGTTTTTGAACCGAAAAACGTCATTCTTGACTTTTAGAGATTCTTGGTACTTCGAAGACATTTTTATGTCATCGTTATTCCTATTCATTACTTTTGGATATTTTGTCTCTTGTGCTATCCTTAGCTCATTGTTTAAGAAATCATTTTAGAGAAATTGTGTGGAAATTCGAAGTTGATCGCATGTCCTGACCTCATGTAGTGCTATTAGAATGGAACTATGAATTAGTGAAATATAATGGCGTCAGGCCAACGTGATTATATTACGTTAATTCATAAAGAAGTCCCAATATTGTGACATGAGGAATAGAAAGTGAGTCAAAGAAAATTTTTACACCACTCATTCAGAAATTCTGATGTATTACATGCGTAGGGAAAATATTCATTATCTTATTTGTTGATATACGGGAAGCTCGTTTTAACCGGATTATCTATCTCATGCTCTATCCTTCATAACTCGCTTGTTAGCAACACCTTCGCTCGGGAACAGTTTTGGCCCAAGGACTTATGTCCTGATATTAGTCAACGCAACATTTAACTCATTGGTTTTCATGACCTCGTAACATTTGTTGGTCAAATGTAGCACGACGATTCAAGTCCTTTACTCAATCTTCCACGATCTTACTTCAACTTGTAACCTCTGCAATACAGATACTCTGTTTATCATCGGGAGTTTTACACATTTGTTTAATTGGGCGGTTCTCACGGGATTTATGGGTGAATAGAAGTAATGAAATATTTTGTCATGTATACAATTTATAAAATCATACATGTATGTATGGATTCAAATGAATAAATTTACCCTTACCTATTTTGGCTAGTATATACTAAATCATACCTTCAAAATTATTTTAAAACCACTCATTTATTGAGCTGTTTGACTAAGTCAATTTGTTTTATATAAAATGGTACACGTTGTACATACTTCTAAATTTACTAAGATCTTCGTTCCGTTTATGTTGTCACATCAAACGTTTAAAGCTTTTTCAAAACTCCTTTGATTGATTTTATCGAATTTTCGCTTTACTCTACAGAGTATTTGGATCACAGTTCTTCTCATCCTCCGTTTAAGGATGAAACTTACCATTAAGTTCATTGATAGAAACTCTTACACCACTTTGGATGCCGGTTTCATAAAATTTGTTGGAAAGTCTTTGAGCTCGTAAAATTTACCCTCTTATGGTTGGACATGGTCGAAACACAGACCGATAAATCAATTTTCTGGGGTACACTCGATGGACACCCTATTGTGGAAAATGCACTAGGTGGATTTCTACCCCAACTGTTGTTATAGTAGGTATCATGGATATATATTACACTAGACCGTTTGAGGAGTTTCTACTCTCAATATTCGCTGTCAACCGCAACACCCTCGTAAACATCAATCCTAGGATTCAATACTTTGAGGTGCACGAAATTATTTTTGGAGGTTCATCTCACCTGGGGTCGGCCATTCTTTATAACCCATGAATCGCTTTCTTTTCATCCGCACATAAATTTAAGAATATGGATGAATCCTAGATTTCCTCGCTCACTATACAATGAAGTTCACTCTCATTGAAATATCAAACCTTTCGTACGTCTTCCTTTCAGAAATGTAATGAAAATTTACTTTGAAGTCCATGATCCTCGTTATCTCCTTTGAGAGAATTGCCTTAAATATCTATGCCACTGATGTGACTACTCCATATATATTTCTTCCTTCATTGTTGCAATTATATTTCATTCGTCCCAGTTCGTCCCCTTGGGGAGCTTCTGTTTTGTTGTTAAGAAGAAAGATGGTTCGTTCCGATTGTGTATTGATTATCACGAGTTGAACGAGCTTACTGTTAAAAACCATTACCCTCTTCCTAGAATTGATGATCTGTTCGATCAGCTTCAAGGTTCGTCTATTTATTCTAAAATCGATCTTCATTCCGGTTATCATCAATTGCGTGTTAAAGAATCAGATGTCCCAAAAACTGCTTTTCGCACCCGTTATGGTCACTACGAATTTCTTGTTATGCCGTTCGGATTGACAAACACACCTGCTGTGTTCATGAACCTCATGAACCGTGTGTGTAGACCCTATCTGGAAAAATTCGATTATTGTTTTCATCGACGACATTCTTATTTATTCCAAGAGTGATGAAGAGCACGAAGAACATTTGAAGATAGTGCTTGATCTGTTGAGGAAAGAAGAGTTGTACGCTAAGTTCTCTAAGTGTGCTTTCCAGTTAAGAGAAGTTCAATTCCTTGGACATATTGTTAGTAAACAGAGAATACAAGTTGATCCTGCTGAGATTGAGGAGATTGAAAAGTGAGAAATTCCGAAAACTCCTACTCAAATTCATCAGTTTCTAGGGTTGGCAGGTTACTATAGAAGGTTCATTTAAGATTTCTCTCGTATAGCGAAACCTCTGACTGCTTTAACGTACAAGGGGAAGAAGTATGAGTGGAAGGATGAACAAGAGACTGCTTTTCAAATTTTGAAGAAGAAGTTGACTACCGCTCCGATATTGTCACTACCTGAGGGTAATGATGATTTTGTTGTTTATTGTGATGCTTCGCGTCAAGGCTTTAGTTGTGTTTTGATACAACGAAAGAAAGTTATTGCGTACGCGTTATGTCAGTTGAAGATTCATAAGCAGAATTACATAACCCATGATTTAGAGTTGGGAGCTGTTGTGTTTGCACTTAAGATTTGCAGACATTATCCATATGGGGTCAAAGGTACAGCGTACACTGATCACAAAAGTCTTCAACATATCTTTGATCAATGACAGTGGAATATGAGGTAGAGAAGATGGGTTGAATTGTTGAACGATTATGATTGTGAACTCCTTTAGCCATTCCGGGGAAAGGCCAATGTTGTGGCCGTTGCGTTAAGTCGAAAAGAGAGAATTGAACCTCGCATGTTTAGAGCCTTGAACATGACCATTCGAACAAACCTCACAAGGCAGATTCTTACAGCTCAACAAGAAGCCTTGAGGGAGGAGAATTTCGTAACGGGAAGGTTAGAGGATTAAGTAAACAGTTTGAGGTACGAACCGATGGTACTCGATATTTTGCAGGACACCTTTGGGTTCCGAATTTTAGTGATCTACGACAACTTGTTTTAGATGAGGCTCATAAGTCTAGGTACTCTATTCATCCTGGTTTAGGAAAGACGTATCATGATCTTAAGGAGCTGTATTGGTGGCCTAATTTGAAAACTGATGTGGCTACGTATGTGGCTAAGTGTTTGACATGTGCTAAGGTTAAAGCTGAACATCAAAAACCATCTGGACTTTTGGTGCAACCTGAGATTCCCGAGTGGAAGTGGGAAGGTATTACAACGGATTTTACTACGAAGATACTGAGAGTTGTGGGTGGTTATGATACCATTTGGGTGATTATTGATCGACTCACAAAATCAGCTCATTTCTTACCGATTAAGGAAATAGATTCGATAGAGAAGCTTACTCATATGTATTTGAAGGAGATTGTTTCAAGGCATGGTGTTCTTGTATCTATTATTTCAGACCGAGACAGTCGATTTATATCAAGGTTTTGGCAACCCTTACAGGAAGCTTTGGGAACTAAATTGAATATGAGCACCGCTTACCATCCGCAGACGGATGGTCAGAGTGAAAGGACCATTCAAACATTGGAAGACATGTTACGAGCATGCGTGATTGATTTTGATAATGGGTGGGATAGATACTTGTCGTTGGCTGAATTTTCTTATAATAACAGTTATCATGCAAGTATTAAAGCCGCACCATTTGAGGCTCTGTATGATAGAAAGTGTAGCTCCCCTATCTGTTGGAATGAGGTTGGGGATGCTCAACTCACAGGCCCAGAAATTATTCATGAGACTACTGAGAAGATCGTACAGATTAAAGAAAGACTGAGAACCGCCAGAAGTAGGCAAAAGAGTTATGCCAATAAGAGAAGGAACGATATTGAATTTCAGGTCGGTGACTGTGTTATATTGAAGGTATCACCTTGGAAAGGTGTGGTGCGTTTTGGTAAAACGGGAAAGTTGAATCCTTATTTTGTTGGACCGTTTGAGATTATTGAGAGAGTTGGACCAGTGGCTTATCGTTTGAAAGTACCACAAGAACTCAGTGTTGTTCACAATGTTCTTCATGTATCGAATTTAAAGAAGTGTTTGGCCGAGGCCGATGAAACTATTCCCCTGGAGGGACTTTATGTTGATAAGCAACTTCATTTTATTAAGGAACCTGTTGAAATTATGGAACGAGAGGTTAAGACTCTTAAACATAGTAGAATTCCTATTGTTCGGGTTAGATGGAACGCCAGACGCAGTCCCGAGTTTACTTGGGAGCGTAAAGATCAGATGAAGCAGAAGTACCCGCATTTGTTCCCAGATGCTGAGTCAACCCCTGCACCTGCTTAAATTTCGGGACGAAATTTCCGTAACGGGAAGGTACTATAACGACCCTACTTGTTCCGTTATCTTTTACTGTTAATTATTTAATGACCGTTAACTGTTATTCATGCCACGTCATTTCTATGACCTATATTATTATTTTTGTAATAATATATTAATGATTATGTGCTATGTGAATATTTGTATTCATATTTTAAGTTATACGTTTCTACGTGTCGCGAATTTCTATTCGGCGAATCTTTTCGGTTTTCAAACCAACGGTCAGACTTTTGGGATTTTTAAATCCAATTTATTTTAAATATGATATTTTAATGTCATATGATTATATATAGTGTTTATATATTTTATTCATCGCGTATTTGTTATCTCTCCGAAAAATCAATCGCGTAGTAGCGTTTTCGCGTTTTGGGCTTCGTTCGGGCATTTGGGCCACAAGCAATTATACATTTTATCAAATTTGGGCAAATGGGGGCCCACCCCTCTCAATATTTTGGCCAAACTCCTTTGAAAGGGGGGTATTTGTGCAAAATTGGTAACTAGTGACTAAAATGATCAAAAGTCTCATTTTCCATCATTTCACCCTAATTCCTCATTTTAATTTTCTCCTCTCTTTCTCCTTTCTTTTGAGCCGTCACCTGCACCACCAATAATCATCATCATTTTTTCATTTCATGCTTGAAGATTTAGGGCTTTCATCATTTCCGGATTCACCGTTTTGAGCTCTACGCGTTCATACTAATCATTTCTTGATTAGGGTATAAACCCTAACCCTAGATTTTTAATTTTTCTTTATTTTTCTGTATTTTGATGTTATATTGATAGTATGATGATTACATGTTATTGTATTGATGATTGTATGCATAGAATTGCTCGATTATACATGTTTTCAGTTTGATTGAATTGGGACAGCAGCTTTTTTGTTCATTTCTGGTTATGTAACAGGTATAAAAGTGAAATTAAAGTATCTAGATGAGTTCCTCTCATCATGACATTAATGGTATTTTGTTAGACTCCGGATTCATGTCATTTCGATTCCCGGAGCTTAAGATATGATTAAAATGGTATTTTGTTAAGATTGAAATATGAAAATGAATTGAACTAGGTTTGGTCTGACTTTGTGACCACTTTTAGTGTCTTTAGGGTGTACTAGTGTGTTAGGATTGATGATGGGATGAACTTTCATGTTCGGGTCATCTAAATCCGAGCCACGGATCACCCATTATAACTAAAACACGTTTTTGAACGAATTGAAGTTCCAAGTGGTGTAATGGCTGATCATCACGACTTGGTTACTGTTCTTGGAGTGTTCTTGAGTGTACCAATGTGTCGGATGGTTTGATTAGGCAGAGATATATATAAGGCTCGTCGATAACCGACACTCGGGGCTCAAGGTATGACCCAATGAACTCGTGATTAAAACTTATGGTTAAGTATTAAAACTTATGATATAAATAATGATTTTCATTATTATTAAATTACTTATGATATAAAAAGTAATTATTATAATTTAATACTTATGATATATATTTGTTATATCATTTAATTATTACTTATGATTTCATTACCATTTTAATTAAACTTATGATTAATAATACTTTTATTATTAATGGAAAATACTTATGATAAGTATTAAACTTATATTATCAGATTATTATTATAAGACTTATAATAAGGATTAATTAATTATTTAATTATTATAAGGCTTAGTTATTATTTAATTATAATTTAATTATTAAATACTTATGATTTAATAATTATAATTAGAAACTTATGATATGATTAATAATTCATTATTAATTAATAATACCTATGATATGATTTAAAATTTATTATTAATAAATAATACTTATAATATGACTAATATTTAATTAATCAATTAAATACTTATGTTATATTAATTATATCATTTAAACTTATGTTAACTTTAATAATTCATTTTAATTTAATTAAACTTATATTATGACATAATTATACATATTTAACTTTAATTAACATTATAACTTATATTATAATTACAACTTACACTTTTAAAATTTATGTTGACTATGTTTGACCAAGGTTGACTTTAACTTTTAGTTGACTTTTGTTGACTTTCTAATTAAGGAAACTTTCCTAACTTAAAACTTTTTAAAAATAGAAACTTTCTAAATATGGAAACTTTCTAAATTTGGAAACTTTCCAAAAATAAAAACTTTCCTAAAATAGAAACTTTCCTAAAATAGAAACTTTCCAAAAATAGAAACTTTCCAAAAATGGAAATCTGCTAAAAATAGAAACTTTCTAAAAATAGAAAGTGTGTGTCCGTATGCTGTTCCGATCAAACCGATGCATGTTGAGTATTGTTCCATGTCTACTTGCAACATGTACAATAGCTATCATACTAAGACTTGACCTAAGTTAGTTATTTATATCGACCTGCTTTATTTATAGGTCGGCGTTGTGATCATTCCTGATCACTTTACTTCGTTAGCTGTTTGCTTGTTTGTGTGGTTCCTTCATTTGCTATTAAGGTGAGTTATAGTCCCATTTTTCTATTTTAAATCTTTTGGGATGAGAATACATGCAATTTATTTTATATTTTTGGACACATGTGGAAGTTGGTTTAAATTATTCATTGTGAGTTGAACAAAAATATTCCCTAGTCTGGTAACTGTAATCACTGGTTTCTACTGGTGAACGCGAATCCTACGGATAGATCTATCGGGTTTGACAACCCCATTTCGAGCTAGTCGCGCTAGCAAATTTATAATCGGAATGTTTAGTACTTCGTATTTTGTTGTAGATACACTTGTTCGGTGTATATTATTTATTGTGTTTGGCAAGGGTAAATAAATGGTTAAGTGGTTACCAGGTGGCTCACGGTAAATGGAATAATGTTTTTATATGTTTTCTAGCATATAATTTTGTGGTCCGAAAAGGAGTTTTTATGTTTTCAAACATAAATTTTTATTGTTTAAATTAAATATTGTTTGTAATATTAAACCTATAATTCACTCAACATTTTTGTTGACAGTTACTCGCATGTTTTATTCTCAGGTTCATGATTGATTGCTTCCGCTTGCTTAGATAGTCTGCATATTTATGATGGCAGCTTTTGTTAAACAATAACTTGCATTCTATTTTGATACATTTAATAGTGGATGTTGTTGACTTTGTTTTGGTCAACTTTTGGTTAAGTAATAATGTATGGTTTTTCTAAACTTACATATTTTGGTAGATTTCCTTTATAGGAAATCATTTTTAAACAAAGAATGCAAGGTTATTTATTAAATTCATATAGAGTTATGATCAAGCCGTGGGACTAAGATAACGATGGTCGTCAAGTGTACTTTGACGGGTCATTTCAAATAGCATGATATTACTTGTTAAATTACTAGAGAATTTGGAGAAGATAGAACTATCAAGAAATTATGTTCTTGATATGTTTAGAGATTAGGTAGAATGTAAGAGTTGTATAACATGGCACCTGATGACATTATGGTCTGTGAATCATCAAGTTCCATTAGAAACTCAGCATGACTTACTGTAATATAATCACGTTGATCAAGTGTCATTATATTATACTAATTCATGCTTCAGTTCCCAACACTACTTCAAAACATTCATACTTTAAACTCGAAGGTTTACAGAATATAGAAACTGATCTTGGTTCTATTATGTAGAATTTTGTATTAATAATTATATTATTAATAATAATATTGATAATTTTATTAGAAATAATACAAATACTAATAAAAATAATAATAATAAAAATAATATCACTAATTCTATTAATAATAATAGTAATAAATAACAATAATACTAATAATCATAAAAATGTTAACTTTAATAAATTTAATAATAAACATAATAAAAATGATAACAATAATATTAATAATAATAATAATAATAATAATAATAATAATAATAATAATAATAATAATAATAATAATAATAATAATAATATAATACATTAATTGTATCAAATTTCATATTTATGTATTATACATAATAATAACAATAACACTGATATTAATATTAAATATTTATTCTAATAATATTAATGAAAGTATTAATATTAATAATAATAATAATAGTAAAGATGACAAATTAGATGTGTTAAATTTCATATCTATATATTACCTATAAAAATATAACTAATACCGAGATTAATTATTAATATTAATATTAGTATTAATAGTAATAATAAAAGTAATAATAATATTACTATAATGACTATATTTTAATTTGTTAATTATTAATTATGTAATATTTAATAATCATATAATATCTTTTATTGATCCTTTATAAATTTTATATATATATATATATATATATATATATATATATATTTATATATAGATTCATTTTAAATTACAACTTAATTATTTTGTATCTTATTTTACATATTTAATTCTAATATATATATATATATATATATATATATATATATATATATATATATATATATATATATATATATATATATATATATATATATATATATATATATATATATATATCATGTCGTTTATAAGTTTTAACATTCGTGAATCGTCGAGCAAACTGGGTGGTCAATTGTCTACATGAAACTCGTTTCAATAAATCAAGTCTTAACAAATTTGATTGCTTAACATGTTGGAAACATTTATACATATAAATATTAATCTCATAATATATATATATATATATATATATATATATATATATATATATATATATATATATATATATATATATATATATATATATATATATATATAATCATGGAAAAATCTGGGTTATGACATTACAAGTGCTGACATCCTCTAGACCGCTCCTATTACAATCTTCGGCGTTCGCCTCTGGGTACTTAATTTCCCACTCGGAGGTAACAAGGCCTTGAAAGCTCTATTGAGAGAAAGTGTATTGTAGTGAGAGAGTGAGGAGAATTGTGTTGAAATTGGATGACAAAAAGCCTTTAAATAGACTTGATTTTTGCCTGCAAATAGCTGGCAGGCCGTTTGGCAGACCGTTTGCAGGGGCCGTTTACAGGGGCCATTTATCTGGGCCGTTTGGCATGCCATTTGCGAGCCAGGCAGGCCGTTTGACAGGCCTTTGGCTTGCCTGGTTCCTTGGATCGTAACTTAATTTCTTATCTTTCACCGTCTTCGCTCTAGAATCTTCGTTTTAGCTCTGATTTTCTCGATTCTTCTTGCATCGTCTTCGTAATTACTTTCTCTACAAATCTAACTGAAAAAGCGATTATTTTATCAATAAAGTTTTGAACTTTATGCTTTTGGGACTCAATATCGGGGTAAAAACATGACTTTTTAGCCGATATCAGAAACTTAGACATGTCTCTTTTGATATCTTCAATATGTGTGTCAATATTTTGTTAAGCACTAAAGACTATTTGATTATGACATAACAATTATCAACCAAGTTACACTTAATGCATTTGGATAGGCTAAGTATGTTCAAGGAAGGAGCAACTCTTGGTTGGGACTTGAAGACCATCCTAAGTATGTATAGATACATTTTAGGAGCACAATATTTCCTATAACATTTATTTGTCATCCTTAATCAAGGCTAAATCGTCATTAAGGTGTCATTAGGTGTGATTAACCAAGATTAGCGTTCTATTGACCAAAACTATTTTGGATATGAAGGGGGAAACTATTCTAAGCATGTTTAAACAAGTTTCATAAATTATAGATACCCCGAAATGGTCAAACTTAATTTGATCAAAAGTTTGGACAAAACGTTCTGTGGTCGACCCATGGTCAGCCGTGGGGTCGACCGTGCACTTGGATTCAAAAAGAAGGGTGCAGGGCTTCCACGGTTAGACCTGCGATCGACTGTGGACCAAACCGTGTAGCATATATTTTTGTTTTAAACTTCATGTAGTTTTGGTCTTTTGCTAGAGTAAGTATAGATTAGTGACCTTGTATATTTATGTCAAGATGTCTACCATCAACTTTAGTTATGTGCATGCGTCATCATCAAAACACTTATTTTCATTGGTTAAGATTAATATAATCATTAAGCATAAACCCAAATTCTCCTCCAACAGATTCCATATAGCATATGTAAATTTGTATCTATTAAAATCACCAACTCATGGTATTCGTTTCGCTGATCAATCTTAGAGGAATCCAAGAGGAGTTTGTGAAGATGCCAGGATTAGTATTTGACCATTGGGATATCTTCTCGATTTTGTGATTTTAGATAGGGAGGTAGATGTTGAAGTGCCCATTATACTGGGAAGACCATTTCTAGCCACTTCGCAAGCTGTTATATACATGAAGGAAAATTCTATTACCTTGCGAGAAAAATGATATGAGACGACTTAGCATCCACCTTACTTTTTAAATTTGTCCAATATAAGTGTCATTCAAAATGATAATCTAAGAAGGAATGAAAGAATGGCAGGTAACAAAGGTGTAAATATTTTTGGTAGAATCGAAGCAGAGTTATTTGATGATTATATTGACTATGCAATGCAAATATTGTACAAGAAACTTCATGCTGCTCCGAAAAAGGAAAAAAAGTAGTTGTGCATTCGTTAGGTTAATAGTTTATCCCCTCGTGAACGAGAAAAGATGCTTGAAATAATTGAGGAAAAAGAAACTTTTAAACTATGGATAAAAACATGTCATAAAGAGAAATTATTAGAAGCAGTGGCGGATCCAGGATTTTTTTTCACCGGGGGGCGAAATTTTTTTCAAAACCATAGCAATTTTTTTGAGTAAAATATAGAGGTTTTAGGACAAAAAATTGAAGTTTTTAGGCAAAATTTGAAGATTTTTGGGTAAAATTTGAAGGTTTTGGGGCAAAATTTGAAGAATTTTGGACAAAATTTGAAGGTTTTGGGGCAAAAAAAATACCGGGGGGCAAAGTCGAAAAATCCAAAATTTTTACACTAAAATTTCAAAATCCACTGGGGGCGGCCCCCCCACCCTCTTACACTCTTTATCCGCCTCTGATTAGAGGATAAGGTGCTTACTGAAAAGCGCAAGTGGATTAGAACTATGATTGTGAAAGATGGAGGAGAGATTTCAAAGAAGAGATCTAAGAAACTCCGAGAGATGGTGGAAACCACTCTTCTAACATTCATTAAATCCCGCTGTTTGGAGTCAAGCTCACGACTTATCAATAAAAAAGCTACTATTGTTTTGTTTATTTCTTGTTTGATATTTCTTTTTTCGTAACGTGTCAGTTCTTATGTAATGTGCCCGTTCTTATTATAATGTGATGTAGTGTGTTTAGTGGATTTATTAATGAAAGTGTTTAAATATTTGCGTTTGTTACTATTTCCCTGTTTATTGTCTTATTGTGAGAAAAATCATAAAAATTTGAAAAAGTAAAAAAGTAAAAGTAAAAGATAAACTGAAGGATAATGGAATCGAATGGAGAATTACTTGCACATCCTTCACCGCTGTATCACCAACCTAGGAAAATTCTAAATTGTAAACTTGCTCTTTCTCTTCAAGTTTTAAGTTTATGTCTTCTTTTCTCTTATCGATTCATGCAATGAGGGCATAACATGATCTCAAGTGTGTGGGGAGAGTTAATTCTTCACTTAAGCATAAACTTGTCTGAATGTATATAAAAATGTTTAGATTATATTTTTTTCCTAAGTTTTTTTTTTCTATAATTATGAGAAATCTTAAAACTTATATATTTTTAAGAGATGTAAAGGTTTTTATTTCAAGGATTTCCTACTGATTTAATGACTTACTGGTAAATTATAATTAACATGTTAGGTGTTTACCTTAGATGACTGTTAGGGTCCTTGTTAATGATGAGGGTACTGAGTATTCTTTGAATTAAAAACTTGTGTAGTTTTAAAATTTTCAACAGTTATGGTTTTTATTTAAGTAAAAGAGGAATATTTTTAGGATTGTAATTTTTATTTTACGCCTGTGTCAACCAGTTACCCAGGTTGTTAACACTCATTTTTTGTGCTAGAATCAATTAGTTACCATATGAACCTTAACCATTTTAGGAATTAATCAATTGACCCAAATTCTTATTCCAAACTTTTGTTAAAAGTTTAAATTTTTAGTCAAATTTATATCATTTTATTGATGTAATCTTAAGGCTAATAGAACTACTCTCAACTTCGGTAGCAAAAGAGTACTTAATGAGTGCCAACTTTAGAAATTTATCAATTGTGTAGATATGTCTCCTACCATTGAGAATTGGTAAAACATGAAAACCATATGAAAGAAAGAATAAAAGAGTCTAATTATGACCAAAAGGTATAAATCAGGCTAAAATCTACATTAGGATTACTTGTACACTTTGGTCTTATTCGGACTAGTTCTTATAATAATAATTAATTATCAATCGTTAGATATTTTTTTGACTTCTGAATTTTACTTCTATCATATGTTTATACCATTGTTGTATCATGAGTCTTGATTAATATAATGAACATTGATTAATTGTGTAATCCGAAGTCAGTTTTCCTCTAATACTTATCTATTTTTCTATAATTAGTTAAGGATTCATCTATATTACAAGTACATAATGAAAATGATATCTCTTGACTTAGTGAGAAAATGAAAACACATATGTGAAGTCAGTGAGATAAATCATGAGGAATTTCAATTTTTATGAGATCTTATAAAATTTAAAGTTAAAGGATTTGTCATGGTATTAGGAATTTGATTTAGCTTAAAATATTTTTAAAAGTTTGTGTTTGCTCGAGGAAAAGCAAAGTTTAAGTGTGGGGAATTTGATATCGCCTATTCTATACATGTTTTATGTATCAATTTAAGGCGATATTATACTTATTTTAAGCTAATTTATGTCTATTTTGTGAACAAATTAACGTTTTATGTGTTTGGAATAGTTTAAGTGATTTTATAAGATAAGTGATGAAAAAGATGTTAAAAGAGATATTGAAGGTGATGAAAACATGAAAGCTGGATGAAGTAAGGATGAGGAATGAAGTAAAGTTAAAGACATTGAAAATAGCTCCCATTTGTTCTACAGCTGCTAGCTATAATATTAAAGAACATAATCGAATTCCGAAAAAAACAAAAATAGCCGATGGCCGAAAAAGATCCGCTGACCATCAAGTGAAAACCATCCCCGGCTATTAAAGGGCTGAGGACTATCATGATGAATATTTGAAGTTCGAAAAATATGAAGAAAATAATTCAAGCCGCCATCTATGCAAAGATTTGCCAGCTGCCAGAGAAGATTCTAGAAACAGTAAAAGGGCCACCGACAAATGTTTATAGCCACCGGCTAAAATGGTAAACAGCCTTCGGCTATCCAAACAGCCGCCGATTCGAATATATCCGAAGTTTTTAGGGGTTTTACACTATAAATAGGGGCTCAGTCCAGAATTCAAGATATACGATTCAATTCAGTTTTATTTACGTTTTTAGTTATTTTCTCTCAAGAATAGTTAGTGTTTTATATTCAAGTGTTTAAGGATTTTAATATCCTAGCGCCTTTGTTCTACAATTCTTTTAAGGTATTTCTTATTTATAATTTATGTTTACTTTTATTTCAATGTTTACTTTAATTCTTCTTTTGTTTATTTGCTTGATTCTTTTTATTAATTGCATGATGAGCTAACCATATAAGTATTCCCTTGATATTAACATGTTCTCTAGTTAGGAATAATGATTATTTTCAAGATATTTTTATAGCTTGTATGAATTAGAATTCTTATGTTCAAGTAAAGAACCAGTGATTATCTAGACATTATGAAATTGCATGCGTAGGTAAAGGATAAGATCAATGAACCTAGTTAATCTTAAAACTTATCTCTTACTACTTTTCTATGCATGTCAATCCAGGTAGTTATATTTATTATTGAATGCAAACTAGTTGAAGATAATAAGTTGACTTGTATACACGTAAGTCTTGAGATCTAGATGAGCTTTGCAACATAATGTATGTCTACCCGATATATGAGAGTTGAAGATTTAATGAACCTAGTTGAATCGAACGCTTGAGACTTACTTATCTATCTAATTTATTTTGAGGATAACTATTTACTAGTTGGTCTAACTTAGTAAGTAGGTATTTGAACTAAAGTACAAGTTAATTAAACTATGCTATCATTAAAAAGGTTAATCCAAGATAGGAGGATTGTGAAAGTCGAAGTGAATACCATCTATCTTTTATTGTTATTTGCTTAACTAATTATTGTTTAGTTAATAAAAAACTCCCCAATTAAAATTTGACAACAATTTAATACTCCATCCGTCCCACAACAACTGTCCCATTTGACTTTTTAGGGTCTTTCTTCAACAACACTGACTTTAAATATCTTTGTTTGTGTTAGATTATATTTGATAAAAATTATATATATATATATATATATATATATATATATATATATATATATATATATATATATATATATATATATATATATATAATAGGTTTTAAATGCGCGTTCATCGATATAAATTTTTTTTATCAATTATCATATGACACAAAGAAATATATTTGAAGTCAAAATTTTAAAAGAAAGATTCCAAAAACTCAAAGGAGACAGTTATTGTGGGATGAAGGATGTGATGCCCCGTACAAAATCATCGTGTACGGTACATCAACAACAGGATCATTAGAAGGTCAAACACTATATGCTGTTTGAAAACCAGTTTTGCATTCATGAACAGATAACGTTTTACAAAAGATGAATAGGAAACATTAACATGAGTACATGATACTAAGGTCATTACAAAGCTATTGTTTTGAAAATAACATAAGTTGGGAATGCAAAGTAAAAGTTTCATGCTTGAGACATCTCTAAGTAATGCAGCGGAAGTCTAACACAGCAAGTCTGTAACAGCAAGTCTATACACCGAGACTAGAACAGCAAGGCTAACAGCAGAAGCAACAACGTCTAAACACCTGAGAAATACATGCTTAAAAAGTCAACACGAATATTGGTGAGCTATAGTTTGTTTGTATTCAGTAATGTAATGTAGGCCACGAGATTTCAGTGCTTCAAACAAGCGTTTCAAATCAGTAATTCAAATCAGTATGATAAAGTATATGTATAACCGTGGGCACTTGGTAACTAACTTAACGTTTATACCCCCTGAAAGTACACTTGGCAAGTGCGTATGTTTACAAAGTATTAAACACTCGTTAAATGCTAGCGCTACTAGCCCGAGTGGGGATGTCAAACCCTATGGATCCATATCTAAGATTCGCGTTCACGGTTCAAAAACCAATGATTAAACGTTACCAAGCTAAAGGGAATGTTTATGCCGTTGTATAACCCACACATATAAAAGTTTAAGTACTCGTGCCTAGTATGTAAAACATAAAATCCGTATGTATTCTCAGTTCCCAAAATAAGTTAAAGTAAAAAGGGAATGTTATAACTCACAGTGATAAAAGCGGTAAAGTCGGTAATGAAAGTACGCAAGTAGTAAGTCGGTCCGAAAGGTCGTCAACCTAAATCAAGGGTTACTAGGTCAGTAGGTTGTTTTTATAAATTCTAATAGTGCATAAAATAAGTTTAAGTGTCATCATCATCATCATTCATCATCATAAAAGCTAAGTAAGTTCGACAAGAATAGAGATCGAAACAATAGGCTGACTTCGGTCAGCTGCTGCGACCTCTATGTAAATCGAAAAGATGCATAGTCAGTGGCTATGGCTCCGTATGTGAGTCCCCTAACTGCTGACCAATTTTCAGAACCTAAATCGTCTTCGTTTGACCGTGGCGACGGTTTAAGTGCGAGTAGGTCAGAAATTTCAGCACAACGTTAATAGGGTGTAGTGACTCTCGGAGGGCCATAAATCCTAAACCGTAACTCGGATTAAGACGAGGCCTAAACGGAAAATCATCTACTCGAACCGAACTAACTGAAAATCAACTTTACAGTAGCCCAGGTGGTCTGATCAGATACCAAAATTAGTGGACAAGTGCTCCGGTGAGGTTCTTGGTGCTTGATGCTCATCACGGTCCTCATCCTTGATGCTTGTAGCTTCAAGTGTACAACTCGTTGATGGTTTAGCATCACTTTTGACCAAGATTTTACCATCAATACACAATATGTTAAGACCAAGTGGTAACACAACTCATTTAAGAGTCTTAGATGGATGATGAACCAAGGTTACATCATATCCTTAGTCTTAACACAATTACAAGTCCTATTTACAAACAAAGTTACAAACTTTACATCAATCAAACAAGTATGAACATGATCCAAGTCAAAAGAGGTGATGGAACCCAAAGCTAGAGAGCTTGGATCCCTTTCACACAATTTATAAGGTCACAAAGCTAGAAAGCTTGAACCTTTAGTGTTCTTGAAGATCTTGAAGCATAAAGCTTGGATCTTTAAGATATATGAAGATAACAAACAAAAGTTTGAATCTTTATCACAAAATAACAAGATTAAAGTAAAAGAAAGATGAATCTACAAAGTTGGTGAAGATTCAAAGCTAGAAAGCTTGAATCTTCCATGTTCTTGAAAGATTCATGCTTGAATCAACAAGATATAAGCAAGATCAAAGCTAAAAGGAACTTTGATCTCCATAATATGATGATGATGGCCACGAAAATGAAAGGAAAAGAAGAAGAAAAAGAAGACTTACAAGCAATACTAGAAAGGGAAGAAAGAAAGAACAAGTGTGTGTGAAAACCAAATGAGCAAGTGATTTGAATGAGAGGTAAATGGATAGTATTTATAAGCAAGGAATTTGACAAGGATTGATGACATGGACAAGGGCTAGTATTTATAAGCAAGAAATTTGACAAGGATTGATGACATGGACAAGGGCTAGTATTTATAAGCAAGGAATTTGACAAGGATTGATGACATGGACAAGGGCTAGTATTTATAAGCAAGGAATTTGACAAGGATTGATGACATGGACAAAGTCTAGTATTTATAAGCAAGGAATTTGACAAGGATTGATGACATGGATAAGGGCTAATTAATTGGCTCACTAGCTAGAGTAGGGTGGGCTTGAGCCCAACAAGGTAGAAAGTCCAACAAGACTAACTATTGTGCATAATTAAATTACTACGCGTAATTAAGCATCCAAAAACCCAGGTAATTATTATTATAAAATAATAATTAATATTTCGCAGTCATAATATTCCGATTATGACAAAAGTTAAACGTGCGCGCAAGTTCGCGGTTTATTCGAAACGTCAAATAACACTAACGGTTATAAAGGCTTCCAATGATCAAGTTATGTATCCTACGTACTCTAAGGCACGTTTTAACATATAAATGGAAGTAAACCACGTAAATCAAGTTTCCAGAGTGTAAAGTAACACAGTACGCACAAATACGCAGTTTCGCAAAAACACAAGGCATAAAAGCAAGTCGAAAAAGCCGGGTCGTTACATTACCCACCTGTTAATGGAAATTTCGTCCCGAAATTTGAGGAGTGACAAAAAAAAAATGGTACCGTATTTAAATAAGAAGTAGCGTATCAAAGTTCCTAAAGATTCGTGGGCTAAAAAGTGAGCTATTTACCTTGAAAGGTACTCTGGCGTATAAAAGTAAGAATAGGTATATGCTATTAATTAAGTCTCTTAGGAGATCAACAAATTGATTTTGTTTCTGGTTAACAAGAGTATGTTGTCTGAATATATCCACAAAAGAAAAGATGATGTTTTTAGCCTTACAGGCATCTTTAATAAGCTGGATGCATGAAATACATCATGAATGTTACTAAACTCATCTAAAACATTGAGCGCTTATGTCGCAATACAAAGCTGACAGGTAGGATGGAAAACATGGTGATCATAACCATGCGATTTAATGTCTGGATAGTGTTAGCCACGGATTTTACTAACCCCTTGATTTCGGAAAGAGACCATAGGCATAAAGAACTCGATATTTAAGAATGTTTCATTTAACTATATGAATTGAAACTTTTGCTGAAAGTGAATAATCTAACTTATATGCAATGCAAGCCATAATTATCTATAGTGCCTTCAGGACGGTCTGAACGAACAATGAAGGATATCACCCAGTTTACCATACTGCAGGTGAACTTATTCTTAGATAGAATGAAAGAACAGTTCCATAATGTAACTTTATCCTTTCAGTTACATGTTGAAGTTAGGGTTAACATTAACTAGAACAACATATAGTTGAAACCAACGAAGAAAGGAATGTGTAGAGTAACCATATCCGTATTAAAGATGTTTTAAGCAGTCCCTTCCAAGAGGATAACAAGATTCATAGATTCCTAAAGTATGTTACTTTACATTTCTGAAAGAGAATCGCACGAAAGGTGTGATCTTTGAACCAGGGTGAACTCTTCGAGCGGTTTGTTCTGAATTTATCCTTATACTTAAGGAGATGCGCGGACAAGAAGATACGTGGACCCTTGGTCATAAAGAACGGTTTACTCTAAGTGAAAAGAATCTCAAAACGATTCCTTGTACCTCAACCTACTAATTCATAGAGATGGTTTTTACGAGGATGTTGCGATTAGCCGTGAAATATTGAGAATAGAAACCCACCTAGTGCCCTTCCTACAATGGGGTGACCATTGAGTGTACCTCAGAAAACTGATTTATCGGCCCGCGATTTTGCCATGTTTAACCTTAAAAGGAACATTTTTCGAGTACAAAGACTTCCTAACAAATTTTTTTTTTTTATAAATCTGCCACCCAAAGTGGCTCAAGCGTTTTTAACAAGGATTTTAATAGTAAGCTTCATCCCTAACGGAGGGAGAGAAGAAGTGTGATCCCTACATGGTGTAGTCTAATACGGAAACCTTTAATAAAATCAACCGAGGAAGTTTTGAAAAACCTTTAAACGTTTGATGCGACAACATAAATGGAACGAAGTTCTTGGTAAATTTAGAAGTATGTATAACGAGTACCATTTGCACAAAATTATTTGACTTAAAACAACTCAATAAAGGAGCGATTTTTAATCATCTTGAAGGTATAACTTAGTATGTACTAACCCAAAATAAGTAAGGGTAAATTTATACATATATGATTTTATAAATCGCGTAAGTGATAGAAAAGTTTTTAGTACTTTCATTTGTCCATAAATCTCGTGAGGACCGCACAAATAAGCAACGTGTAAATCAACGTGTAAAAATTTTGATAAACATAGTTTTTCGTATTTCAGAGGTTACGAGTTGAAAAAGGTCGAGTGAAAAATCTTTGAATCATCAGTTGACATGTTACTAGGTAATGAAAACTAATGAATTAAATGTAGTTTTGTTGATTATCCGAACTTAAGTCTTTGGCCCAAAAATGTTTACGTCCGAAGCCGTTGCTAAAAAGTGAGGTATGAAGGATAGAGCATGAGGATGAGAAGTTAATCGCTTCTTGACTTTGCAGAATGCCACACAGGTTATGGCTAATATTAAAGTCGGAATACTAATGATGTTAATATCGCTAGATGAGAATTTCCTTGGAATAGATCAGGACTTTGAGTTTTGTAAGATAGAGCATCGCTCCGACAGATGTGAAGAATAAGATCCCTGGGGTAACGCAGTAATTTTGAATGGTTTAAGTGTTTGTGGATGCCCGAAGGCTCTGCATGACGTGGTAGTAAGTGCCTTCATCACATACACACACATGAATCTCTTAGTTTCGACAGTTTTCTGTCTTCATGATGACTTGGATACGAATAAGCAACGAAAAATTTTATATTGACAAGCAACGAAAATTTTATAGAATTCATTTAAGGTGACGATGTAAGAAAAGAAATTAAGTTCTTATCAAACTAGGGTTATGTACAACACGTTCCATTCAAGGTAAAATATCCTTTGAATAAAAGATTTGATCTGTAAAAGTGAAAGTAAAATTTCATATGTATTTGTCAAAAAGAAGTAATTATTTACTTTATTTTATATAACGTATACGATTTCAAAAATTTGCACGAATGGCAAATAAAATAAATTTTTTTTTATTAAGTTTTGAGAGGATCGCACAGTAAAATAGTGTAAGTAAAATTTTGGCAAACAAAATTTTCATATTTCGGAGGTTACAAGTTGAAAAAAGATTGATGAGAATCGAGTAAAAGACTTTTGAAAATCTCGGGTGATATTTGAGCAAAAATGTTACGATGTAATGAAAACTATTGAATTTTAATGTGGTTGATGACTATTAGTAGGGCATAAGTCCTTCGACCAAAAATGCTTAAGTATAAAGTTGTTGCTTATAAGTGAGAAACGAAAGGGAGAGTATGAGGACGGGGATTAACTACCCATTGATTTTTGAAATTCCGAACTGGTATGACTAATATCGAAGTAAGAAGGGTGATGGTGTGATTATCATTGATTAAGAATTCTCTCGGAATAAGTTAGGATTCAGTGTCGGATAAGAATGAGTATCAAATACGATTCTTGGGTAGTATAGTATTTGAATTGATGAAGTGACGGGATACAATTTCCTTTATGTATCGTTGTCCATTGTATCGGTTTCTTTCATGGCTAGAAAGTGAGCAGATTTGGTGAGGCGATCAACGATAACCCCGATAGTGTCATAACTGCCGACTGTTTTCGATAGTTTCAGAATGAAATCCATCGTCATCCCTTCCCATTTCCATTGTGGGATCTCGGTTGTTGAAGTAATCCGGATGGCTTTTGGCTCACCATTCTCGTGAGGTATACGAATAATCTTCTTACTATAAATAACTTTCGCTTTCGTCCTTGAAAGTCAGTCCGTTCCAACTATTTCCTCAAAGCTTTCTAACTCGATGAGTATTAGGTTAATTTTAAGGTCCATTCCAACCAAATCTTATTATACTGCCGTGAAAATTTTTATCAACCTTCTCAAATAACATCTGCTTGTGTGCAGGTAACTAATCCTTTCCAACTACTACTATAAAACTTCCAAGTTTTGTTGGCATGAGGTCATCTCCAAATGACCCACCTGTTAATTTTTAAGGTACTATCTTAAATTACTCCTCTATCTATGCCAACTTACCATTAGCTTGTCCTATAGAATACTTAACTCTCATGATTGTTAATGGCTTATTAGTCATCACACTAGGATTCTTAGATATAAGTTTCTATCACTCTAGTATTAAACAATTCCGAGACGATAAATCATTGTGAAGAAACGTACCCTAACTAAAATCAGGATCCATGCGAGTCTCCATAGCTGAGATAACGATTGCTCTATCGTATGTGAGTCCAAAGTTTTTTTTTTTTCCTATTTGAGAACTTTTTCCTTAAATATCCAGGGTGTCTATATCTATAACAAATTTTCGGGTTATCAATTCTGCAGTCCAGGCCCTTCTCGTACAGTATCTAGACTAAGTGGTTATTCCTGCCTTTATCAGACCATAATGCGTATACTCAAGTGGTTCCTACCAAAATTTCCTTTGAATCGCTTCATATTCCTTATGTAGTAACATTGGGACTTCTGCATAATTCACTTCAATATAATTACGCTGGCCTGGCGTCATTATATTGTACTAAATCGTACGTTCATTCCAATATCACTCCATATGGTCAATGTAACGTGATCACTTTCAGTTCTACTCAATTTCATCCAACGGTGCTTTATCTATGCTATCTCAAAACAAAATCTACATAATTAATCTCACGGTTTCTCGGTGTGGGTGCGTAAGTTCCGTAGGTCATGCACCAATGCCTAAATGTCCTGAAATTTCTTCAAAATGTTCAGGTTCAGATAACATCGTTAGGTTCCTTTCTAGAAATTCAATCTGGGTCTCGCTTCGATTTGTATGTGTAGCAAGTAGTAGTACGATATTGTCTTGAGGTGACTCCCAAGTCTTTGGGTATGGTTGAGCATCAGTAGAAGGCACTCTGACCTTGTGAAAGGAGATGTCCTCCTGACTTCCCCAATGCCTAAGAGTGTTAGGGTACTAAAACCAGAAATGTCGTCAGATCGTCGAGCAGTGGTGAAGAACGAAAGAGATAAGTGACGGTCATGAAAGCGTACGAGATACGAGCCATCTTGCAGGAACTGAACAACCTTCGAATGTTCACACGTCGTACGTGGCTATTTAGAGTGAGCTCGGGGTGCGGTTACTCCGACAAATCCTCCAATATCTCCTCCTCCGAGGATCGACTTTAGTGGGCGTGTAATCCGAGGGGTACTCCTCCTAGATTGCGTGAAGAATCATTTCGATCTCTGGAACGGTGGAACAGTAGTAACAGGTGGATTACAATACTAATCCTTAGGGTTAGACGTGTGGGAAATGGGTTCAGAAGAACATCTGAACTAGGAAAGGTAAGTTTTTCCAAGTCTGTGCAGCGAATAGCAGGCATGAAGCAAGCACGTAATCAGGCACTACAGCAACCTAGCTCATTTACAGCAGTATATAGCATGGCAATATTAACAGTACTAAACAGAAGTAACATGCAATCGAAAGCAGATAGTAGCATGCAGTAGCTAGAATAATCAAAAGCATGCAGCGAGTTTACATAGCAGTAAAAGGAAATGGTAGCATGCAGTAAGTTCATACGGTAGTAAAAGTAAGAAGTGGCATGCAGTAGTAGTAAGTAGTAACATGTAGTAATATAACACAGCAGCATGCAGCAGGTTCAACAGAAACAAGTAAACTAGCAAGTTGTAGATTAGTCCTATTAGTGAATCCTACTTGGGTCGGTCCTAGACTCACTAATGCAACCTAATTCCCTACAACCAATGCTCTGATACCAACTGTGATGCCCCGTACAAAATCATCGTGTACGGTACATCAACAACAGGATCATTAGAAGGTCAAACACTATATGCTGTTTGAAAACCAGTTTTGCATTCATGAACAGATAACGTTTTACAAAAGATGAATAGGAAACATTAACATGAGTACATGATACTAAGGTCATTACAAAGCTATTGTTTTGAAAATAACATAAGTTGGGAATGCAAAGTAAAAGTTTCATGCTTGAGACATCTCTAAGTAATGCAGCGGAAGTCTAACACAGCAAGTCTGTAATAGCAAGTCTATACACCGAGACTAGAACAGCAAGGCTAACAGCAGAAGCAACAACGTCTAAACACCTGAGAAATACATGCTTAAAAAGTCAACACGAATATTGGTGAGCTATAGTTTGTTTGTATTCAGTAATGTAATGTAGGCCACGAGATTTCAGTGCTTCAAACAAGCGTTTCAAATCAGTAATTCAAATCAGTATGATAAAGTATATGTATAACCGTGGGCACTTGGTAACTAACTTAACGTTTATACCCCCTGAAAGTACACTTGGCAAGTGCGTATGTTTACAAAGTATTAAACACTCGTTAAATGCTAGCGCGACTAGCCCGAGTGGGGATGTCAAACCCTATGGATCCATATCTAAGATTCGCGTTCACGGTTCAAAAACCAATGATTAAACGTTACCAAGCTAAAGGGAATGTTTATGCCGTTGTATAACCCACACATATATAAGTTTAAGTACTCGTGCCTAGTATGTAAAACATAAAATCCGTATGTATTCTCAGTTCCCAAAATAAGTTAAAGTAAAAAGGGAATGCTATAACTCACAGTGATAAAAGCGGTAAAGTCGGTAATGAAAGTACGCAAGTAGTAAGTCGGTCCGAAAGGTCGTCAACCTAAATCAAGGGTTACTAGGTCAGTAGGTTGTTTTTATAAATTCTAATAGTGCATAAAATAAGTTTAAGTGTCATCATCATCATCATTCATCATCATAAAAGCTAAGTAAGTTCGACAAGAATAGAGATCGAAACAATAGGCTGATTTCGGTCAGCTGCTGCGACCTCTATGTAAATCGAAAAGATGCATAGTTAGTGGCTATGGCTCCGTATGTGAGTCCCCTAACTGCTGACCAATTTTCAGAACCTAAATCGTCTTCGTTTGACCGTGGCGACGGTTTAAGTGCGAGTAGGTCAGAAATTTCAGCACAACGTTAATAGGGTGTAGTGACTCTCGGAGGGCCATAAATCCTAAACCGTAACTCGGATTAAGACGAGGCCTAAACGGAAAATCATCTACTCGAACCGAACTAACTGAAAATCAACTTTACAGTAGCCCAGGTGGTCTGATCAGATACCAAAATTAGTGGACAAGTGCTCCGGTGAGGTTCTTGGTGCTTGATGCTCATCACGGTCCTCATCCTTGATGCTTGTAGCTTCAAGTGTACAACTCGTTGATGGTTTAGCATCACTTTTGACCAAGATTTTACCATCAATACACAATATGTTAAGACCAAGTGGTAACACAACTCATTTAAGAGTCTTAGATGGATGATGAACCAAGGTTACATCATATCCTTAGTCTTAACACAATTACAAGTCCTATTTACAAACAAAGTTACAAACTTTACATCAATCAAACAAGTATGAACATGATCCAAGTCAAAAGAGGTGATGGAACCCAAAGCTAGAGAGCTTGGATCCCTTTCACACAATTTATAAGGTCACAAAGCTAGAAAGCTTGAACCTTTAGTGTTCTTGAAGATCTTGAAGCATAAAGCTTGGATCTTTAAGATATATGAAGATAACAAACAAAAGTTTGAATCTTTATCACAAAATAACAAGATTAAAGTAAAAGAAAGATGAATCTACAAAGTTGGTGAAGATTCAAAGCTAGAAAGCTTGAATCTTCCATGTTCTTGAAAGATTCATGCTTGAATCAACAAGATATAAGCAAGATCAAAGCTAAAAGGAACTTTGATCTCCATAATATGATGATGATGGCCACGAAAATGAAAGGAAAAGAAGAAGAAAAAGAAGACTTACAAGCAATACTAGAAAGGGAAGAAAGAAAGAACAAGTGTGTGTGAAAACCAAATGAGCAAGTGATTTGAATGAGAGGTAAATGGATAGTATTTATAAGCAAGGAATTTGACAAGGATTGATGACATGGACAAGGGCTAGTATTTATAAGCAAGAAATTTGACAAGGATTGATGACATGGACAAGGGCTAGTATTTATAAGCAAGGAATTTGACAAGGATTGATGACATGGACAAGGGCTAGTATTTATAAGCAAGGAATTTGACAAGGATTGATGACATGGACAAAGTCTAGTATTTATAAGCAAGGAATTTGACAAGGATTGATGACATGGATAAGGGCTAATTAATTGGCTCACTAGCTAGAGTAGGGTGGGCTTGAGCCCAACAAGGTAGAAAGTCCAACAAGACTAACTATTGTGCATAATTAAATTACTACGCGTAATTAAGCATCCAAAAACCCAGGTAATTATTATTATAAAATAATAATTAATATTTCGCAGTCATAATATTCCGATTATGACAAAAGTTAAACGTGCGCGCAAGTTCGCGGTTTATTCGAAACGTCAAATAACACTAACGGTTATAAAGGCTTCCAATGATCAAGTTATGTATCCTACGTACTCTAAGGCACGTTTTAACATATAAATGGAAGTAAACCACGTAAATCAAGTTTCCAGAGTGTAAAGTAACACAGTACGCACAAATACGCAGTTTCGCAAAAACACAAGGCATAAAAGCAAGTCGAAAAAGCCGGGTCGTTACAAAGGAAGTACAAAACATAATTACCGTACTCTTTGTGGGACGAACTTGACTCATGTTTCCTGTAATATGTGATAGTAGTTAATTAGTTAGTTTTGTTTAATTTATTTAAGAGTGATCTACGCACATCATTGATTATTAAATGAAATTTCTAATATTATTATGATTTTGATTTCATTGAATATACAGTATCGTGTGTCACGAATCACAAGTAGGAAAACCCCCTTTTAATTTATTTTTATTTTTTCCTAAAATAACGATAACATAAAACAAAGCCTTTTTATCAGTAGATAAAAAATACGAATAACGATACATTCGAACCAAACGCATTCGAGGCTTAGAAACAGTAAACGAACCTATACTAAACAATTTGCATAAGCTAACTAAGCCCGAACCTTGAGCAACAGGATCACTGAAACGATCCCGAAATACAATTAAATACACGAACCAATACAATAATCAAAATCTAAACAAAAAAGGACAGACACCACAAAAATAACAAAACCCACGAACTACCCGACAACTGCTTTACCTTTTCGAGTCTTTATGCATTAAATTGATGAACTCTCGTCCTATGAAACAAACTCACAATCAATTTAATAGAATAGACAAGTTTAAATAAGAATGGTTCTTTTACTCAAACTTCAAATCATCATACAAAAGTTAACAATTGAAAAAAATTACATCCAACATATAGATTTATTAATCTAGACAAACATGAATGGTCTAGCCAAAAATCATGGCTTCAATCGAAATTAAACAGAAAATAAAAATAGAATTCATTGTTTAGAACAAAGGGATCAACATAAATAAATGGAGAATCTTGAATTTTGATGAGATTAAAGCTTGTTTCCGAAATGATTGAACGGATTGAATGATATTGGAATTCCCCAAAAGTCACAAAAATTCGTAGAACACATGTAACTACAGAATTATATTAAAAAAACTAACATTATATATATATATATATATATATATATATATATATATATATATATATATATATATATATATATATATATATATATATATATATAGCCCAAAGTTCAAACGAGAACCATTAAAAAGGCGAGAACTACGAGAACTTTTGATTTATACAGATTTTCACACGTAACTAGAATGAATCACATGTAAACCTTGATGAAGAGTATGAATGAACATAAAATAGCTGGAAAAACACTTATATTTTACCTATATAATTAAAGATATAGTTTCTCGTTCACATGTGCATATTTCTTTCCGAACATGTGAACAATTTCATATAATTAACAATTTAACATGTAATTTGAGCTAATGAACATATGTTTGTTAATGAGATATGCATTAATTAATATTTGCATGTAATTTGTTGCATTTAAACGCATAAAAACTATTAAATTAAATAATTCTCGCAGTTCTCACCTTTTTAGTGGTTCTCTTTTGAACCTGCCCCTATATATATATATATATATATATATATATATATATATATATATATATATATATATATATATATATATATATATATATATATATATATATATATATATATATATATATATATATATATATATATATATATATATATATATATATATATATATATATATGTAGGATCAAGAGGGAAGTAACCAATCCAGGGGAAGCGGGGGGAAGCAAAAACTTTTTTTTTTTTATAAAACTTTGTTCACGAACATTATAGATGGGATGAAAATATGAACATTTAGTAGAAAAACTTTGTGATAAATGTTTTTATTTTGGCGGAAAAACGCTCGAAGAAGTAATATATAACAATTATCGTGTTTTTCGAGCGTATGTTGAGGTTTTAGATATTAGGGTTTGGATATTAGGGTTTAGATATTAGGGTTTATAGGGTTTAGATATTAGGGTTTAGAAATTTAGGGTTTAGGGTTTAGATTTAGGGTTTAGATTTAGGATTTAGATTGAGTTTTTAACACGAACGGTTTAGAGTTTAGGGTTTAGGGTTTAGGGTTTAGGGTTTAGGGTTTAGGGTTTAGGGTTTGGTGTTTTGGGTTTATGAAATAAACCCAAAACACCAAACCCTAAACCCTAAACCCTAAACTCTAAATCGGGCTAAATTTTACTTCACAAAACATGAAGAAAAAAAACGTTAACATTCTTCATGAACAATATTATCTTGAATGTTATTTTTGTCGATCGTTTTCCCGCCAAAATAATAACATTCATCACGAAGTGTCTTTTCTAAATGTTCTTATTTTCATCCAATCTATAATGTTCATGAACAAAGTTTTTTCAAAAAATGAATTTTTTTTTTTTTGCTTCCCCCGATTAGTTACTTCTCCATTGATCATGCCCCTATATATATATATATATATATATATATATATATATATATATATATATATATTAGTATACTTCTCTAGCATGAGTGTAGGTATGTAAATCAATCTACGTGTAGGCACATAATCAGCATTCATGTTCAATTAGTTCTTGTAAGAAACTATGAAGCAATTGATTATCTCAAGCGAAATAAAATGAAGAGTCTTATTTTTTAAGTAGACTTCGAAAGGCCTTTGATAATTTGAGTTGGGACTTATTGATAGATATGATGGAAAGAATGGGGTTTGGTGTTCATTGGAGGAATTGGATCCACGCGTGTCTCAAATCGGCCTCGATTTTCATTCTTGTTAATGGGTCTCCTACTAATGAATTTCTCATTGAGAGAGGAGTTAGACAAGGGGACCCATTGTCACCTTTTCTATTTCTCATTGCGGCCGAAGGATTAAATTACATTATCAAAAGGACATGCGCTGAAAATCTTTTTAAGGGGGTTGATATTGGCAAGGACAAAGTTCCACTCTCTCACTTGCAGTTTGTGGATGATACGATTTTTATCGGTGAGTGGAAAAGACAAAATTTTTATAATCTTATGAAAGCACTTAAATGTTTTGAGAATGCTTCGGGCCTCAAAATTAACTTTCATAAAAGCATCTTGTATGGCTTGGGAGTGTCAAAAGAAGAGGTGGAATGTATGGCTTGTCGAGTAGGGTGTAAAGTGGGTGAATTACTTTTATTTATCTTGGACTTCCCGTGGGAAAGAACATGAGTAGTGTGCAAAATTGGAACCCCGTCATAGAAAAATTCAACTCGAAGCTCGCGAATTGGAAGGCAAGAAAGGTTTCGTATGGTGGAAGATTAACGCTTGTTAAATTGGTTCTTAGTAGTTTACCACTATATTATTTCTCCCCTTTTCGTGCCCCCTTGAGTGTCATAAAAAAATTAGAGAGTATTCGGAGAGATTTCTTTTAGGGCGGGACGGGTGAGAGTTCTAAATTGGTGTGGGTCAAATGGGACGAGTCCCTCCTTCCTTATGATGAGGGGGGTTTAAATATTGGGTCACTTCAAGGAAAAAATTTAGCTCTTTTGGGGAAATGGTTTTGGAGGGCCAAAACCGAACCAAACGCTTTTTGGGTTTCAATTATAAAAAGTATACATGGTACTAACGGGCTACTTCCTCCTTCAAACCTTAACGGTTCACAAGGGGCAATTAGTGTGTGGTCCAATATTTTGCGTGCAGGTCATTCGATCGAGAAGCTTGATATCAACTTTGCGTGCTCATTTTCAAGGCTTATCGGCAATGGTGCTGTTACAGAATTCTAGAGCGTTCCATGGTTGTGCGATCAGCCTCTGAATCTGAAATTTAGGCGGCTTTTTCACCTGGAAACCGAGCAACAATGTACTGTTCATGACAAGGTCAAATGGATCGAGCAAGGGGTGGAAACAACTTGGAATTGGCATCATCAACCTACTGGACGTACACTTTCTGAATTTAATACACTACTAACAATGCTAAATACTTATGTTAAACATGACAAGGCTTTGGATTCGTGGGCGTGGAACTTGGCGGCGAATGGATGTTTTACAACAAAGAAATTGGCAACCATTATTGATGACAAGATTCTTGGTAACAGATTTCATCTCGAAGAGATGCTTCAAAACTTATTGGTTCCAATAAAACTTTCTATTTTCATATGGCGGGTGCTAAAAAGACGGATCCCGGTCCGTACCGAACTCGATAAAAGAGGTATAGATCTCGATTCCGTTAGGTGCCCACTATGTGATGATGACGTGGAAACCATTGATCATTCTTTATTCTTTTGTCGACATGCGATGGATATGTGGGATCGAGTTCACAAGTGGTGGGGTATTGGTGCAGATACAAATCTAAGTATTAATGAAGCCTTTCGAGGTAAATGTAATCGCTCCCTAACTCCATTATGGACGAGTATATGGCAATCAATCGAGTGGACATGTGCATATATGCTATGGAATAATCGAAACAAAAAAGTCTTCACGAATTCTAGTTGGAATGGTCCTACGGATTTAATGAAGATACAAATCAAGTCATTCGAATGGGTTTCGGGTCGGATTCACAACTAGAAGATGGATTAGCTTATATGTCTCTTGGATCCTTGGTCGTGTTTTGTTTAATATTTGTATTTAGTTAGTTGCTTCCTCCGCAACTCATAATTTGTATTCATCCTTGGTCGTGTTTCTTTGTCTCGTGTTTGTGTACTCTCTTGCTTCGTGAACGTTGTATTGTTTTGCCCCGTTGGTGTCTTCGTTGATTAATATATCTTGCTTTTCGAAAAAAAAATAACGAATGAAACCTTTCCACACGGCGATGGCCAATGACCGTCGATGAAAATTGCGTACGGCCGTTAACGACTATCAGATTATAAAGACAATCTATGCAACGAAATTTCTGGCTTTTTAATTATTTATTTATTTATTACAAACTCAAAGCACCTGTGTGAAGATCCGGTCGTGGCGACTGAATTACTCAGTGTTCAAAGAGTGATGAGTTTAAAGCGTGGATTGGGCTTTGTGGATTGGGCTTTGAGAATAATTAGGCCTAATAACATTTCGGAGTTAAGAGTATTTGGGCCTTAAGAATATTTGGGCCTTGAGGACTTTTGTGCTTTGGGATTATCACTAAAATGTCCATTTTTTCTTCCTTTTCTGACTCAAAACGCATAAAAAAAAAATTGACAATTTGTTCGCGCAAGGTGCAAGGACGCAAGGTGCCTGTTTTGGGACATTGCTTCTTGGTGGATGCAAGGACGAAAGATGCCTCTTGCGACCTTGCTTTCCGGGGACACAAGGTGCTCTTGCTCACGCCTGATGTCATAATCAATGTATTGTTTCAGACATTTCATCAGACATCTTAGTGCATCTTACGTGATACAGTTTTGTCACTTTGTTGTTGCTGGTAACTTTAGACCCGATTATCCTTTCTGCTCAAAAAAGTTTTTTAATCAAAATTTATCTTTATTGGGGATTTGTTTATTCGTTAAACGTAGTCCTGTTGACAAAGTTCGTGTTAGTTGGTGTAGTATTTCATTAAATTCGGGATGATATTTGCAGTGCAAAAACATGGAAGAAGTTGTTGCTGTCATTGCACATGAAGTTGGTCACTGGAAACTTAATCACACAATGTACTCTTTTACTGTTGTTCAGTTTTCTTGTAACTGTTAACTCATATAAATAAATAATAATACAGTAATCAGTATCGACTTTTGGTAAATTGTAATAAACGCCAATTAGAAATTATGCATGTTTATCCTGAATTAATGAATAATTTTGATGTTTATCCTGTTTTGTATTTTGTGGTTTGTTTCTTTAGTTCATCTAAGGGTAAATTGATCTTTTATCTTTGGCTTTATAAGATACGGGTTGGCGAGTTTTATTGACATGGTTAGAAGTCGTAAAAAATCGTATCACGTAAGGTGTTTGATGAAATGTTTGAAAGAAAACATTGATAATGATATCAGGCATGAGCAAAAGGCACCTTGCGTCCTTGCGCCTCCGGGAAGCAAGGTCGCAAGAGGCACCTTGCGTCCTTGCGTCCACCGGAAAGCAAGGTCGCAAACAGGCACCTTGCGCCATGCGTCTTGCGCGGGCAAATTGTCTAACTTTTTTTATGGGTTCTGAGTCAAATGGGCGTTTTGTGATAAAACCCTTGTGCTTTCAGGACAATTGGGCCGTGTCAACTGCTTCTGTCTATGTATAAGAGTGTAACTTAAAATTACAACCAGTCCATGATTGCACTGGTCTGCACTCACTCGAAGAGTCAAGAGTTGAAGTGAATCTATCGATAAATTTTTTGTTTAAACTTAAAAATGAAAACAAATTCTCAGTTTTAGACTCAAAAAGGAAGGATACTATTTGTAACTACTTAACTATGGATATAAGTGAAACCACTATTATGAATTAATGTTAGCTCAATTAATACCTAAGGAAAATTTGTTTAAGAATATCCAATCCACTCCGATCAAGAAATTGTGAGTGAAGATTCTGAAGAAGTCGTGTGCATGTCTAAATTAACCTTTAAAAAATGTTAGAATTATTTACAATTTATAGCACTAAACATATGACTAATAAACATAAAGTTGTATAGTATCAATTACTTTTAAATTTCTCTAGCTTGTATGTTAAGTCAATCTTTAACTTGTCAAATGCATTAAAAATATAGAGTATGACATTTCGCGTATGGCTTAAAATGTCAAATTTGGACACAAACTTGGTTCCTATCCTTCACCAATTCAACTTTAAATTGTTACTCCATTAACCGTTGATTGTTATATCTCATCTCCCCTAATGAAAAATTAGTCAAATACAAACATGTTCTACATATGTAGTTCTAGCGTTAAAATTAAAATTACAACATTAATTAACGCGGAATGTCTACCTTTTTTTTTTTTTTTTTTTGGCGAAAAAAACGAATACTCATATTGAAACGAGGTCGTTTTCCAATGGAAAACGCCCTCAACAGGAGTACAGATGGACAAGAGGGAAACAGGGAAGCTACCAATAAATGAAACGAGCCTCCCTAACAACCCGAACAAAACCTTACAAACATAAATAACCAAACAAAAAACCGAAAAATACATGAAAATACAAGGACGAAACCAAATGAAGAACAGTTGACGGAACCCAACAATCAACCTCGAGGGCCCGTCCTTTTCAATTTACCATTGACTGTCTCTTTCAAAGAATTTTTTCCGGACCGATTCTCAATCTTGTAAGATAACACATTAGTGGATCCATCACCCGGTGCGGAATGTCTACCTTACCTCCACCACTTGAAACAGCCTTCAACAACCCACAATTCAGTCGTCAAATAATCGGAATCCTAAACCCAAAACTTAGCTGATTTAAGTCTTAAACGGTTAGTTAAATATAAAGTTACGTTTAATATCAAATTTGTTATTTAAATCAACTAATATATGGACATTAAATAGAAAATTGTTATTTAAGTTATCGTTCGAAGATTGAACCGGGTGGCCCGTTACATAACACGCAAGATACCCTATTAATTTTTTTTTTTTTTTCCTTTTTAAATAGCAGAAAGAAAAAGAAATTTTACAAAACTTGCTACTAGAGAAAATGACAAAGAATCTATATGAGGTTGTGTAACCACATGGTTCCAATTAATCCTAGACTTTATAAATTTAGAACACAACCAATCGAAAGAGTTAACAACGATGTTGTCGATGATGTGATTTTCCATGATAGTACTATTACAGAATCTCAATATGTTCCAGAGAGTTGCGAGCACGATAACTTCATCAATAATTCTATGCTTATAGAACATCGAGGAACCTACAAGCCAAGACCAAATGACTTCTAGATCGTGGCAATTCGATAAAGAAATTTTCAACCATTGGCCGATTTGGACCATATCTGAGACATAATCACACATGACAAATATTCTGCACGTAAATTACACATGACGCAAGGAGAGCTCGAGATGTCGATGTCTCAATTGCATTATAAGTCAAGTTTTGACTTTTAAATGCATTCATATATTGTATTGTATAATGTATTAATTAATGTATGATGTATGATGTATGATATGTTGCTGACATTGTCAAATTGATCTACACTCGCTTTCTATCCTTGACCCATTACAACGCCACTAATAAAACATATATAATTTCATATTTTCCTTCTTACTCTCCTTACAAAAGCAAAGATTTCGCTCAACAAAACTACCCAAATAAAATATCTAATCAATTTGTTGTACCTGTATAAACTTAAGCTGTCTGTTATAACATTAAAAGATGTCTTCCTCCACCACCAAAACAACCTTCGACAACGCGCAAATCAGTCGTCAAACACTCGAAATACTAAACACCAATTCCCTCCATTTCATCTCAATCTCCCTCCTCTTCCTTCCCTTAACCTATTTGGCACTTGTCATTAATCAATTTTACATCTCCTCATCCACGTTCTGGCCTGACGTCGATGTCACCACCTTCTTCGAACCATTCAACCTCCACATTATCAAATTAATAATCGCAAATTCTCATAACCTAATAACCATCAAATTTCTTACTAAGACCCTTGTCATCATCATTTTCATCATTTTCCCCACCATTATCGGAATATCTTTGATCACCTATAGCACAAATCAAGCCATCCACCATAAACCTCTCACTTTTTTCTCTACCCTCAAATCGCTTTCACGTTCGTTCATCCATCTTTTTTCCACAATTATCGCAGGATCGATACAACTAATCTTTATCTATCTTGTGTTCACTCTTTCTCCAGTAGCCCTAACCCATTCTATAAAAGCATTAGGGTTCCATTTCGATCAATTCATACTTTCAATCATCACAAACACAATCACTTCATATGGTTTACTGATTACTATAGTCTTTTACATGGTAATCTGGGGATCAGCTGCATCAATCGCTGTGTTGGAATCAAAATCAGGATTCGAGCCACTTAAACAGAGTGCAAATCAATCAAAAGAGTTTCGTTCCCGCTCGTTTTTCTTATTATTTTTTGCAGGATATCTAATCGGCCCATCGTTATCAATACCTGTTAATGCCTACATTATTAAGTCAACAACGAACTGGATCATATGTGTCATTTACTTGCAGACTTCACTGATGATTTTGTTCTATGTGGTTGCGAATACCGTGTTGTATGTACAATTTAAGGTAGCTTGTGACGAAGATCAGAAAAAGACGACTGTGGATGGGGATGTTTCGGGAGTGTATGTGAAGGTGGCTGTGAATGAGAGAGATGATGATGATGTTGGTGTGCTAAATGAACTGGCTAAGGGAGATTCTATTACTAATGGAGGTTTTAATTATATAATGTGTATGTTATGTGCAGTTTGGATAGTTGTATTATTTTCTATGTTTTTCAAAATGTATATTTTTGCAAAATATGAACTTGCAGTTTTGTAGGTACTATAATTGAAAGTATTTACTTATGTGAAGTTATATTATGGTTTCAATTTACAAATTTATGGTAACTGTTTGTTTAACCAGTACTTCTGTTTAGTTTTACTTCATTTTTTTCTGACTGGATTGAATCATTTGGTTGTGAAGGACTGATCCAAACAAAGCTTGTTCATTTTAATTCAAATTCAACTTTAGTCTAATTTGAGGTAATTAGGTTCAAGGTTGTGTACTATTTTTCATCTCTTTGTCAAGCATAAAACTTTCTTTGATACGAGTAGATTCTGTTTTTTTTTTTTTTTTTTACTTCGGTTTGGGATCACTCAGGACATGGGACTAAACCACCCACGTGTTCATCTTCCGTAGTTGCCTAAATGGTCAGCTTCAATAAAACCACATTCTGATACTCGGTGCCAAGCTAAACAACCTCTAGGGATCATTATCGACTTTGAAAAGTCAGACAAACTTCTTGTTGAATGCCATAAACATGAATTTGTTTGGGCGTTTTAAGTTTCGCTTGGAAGATCATCTCATCTTCCCATCACCATTATGTGATTAATTACCTTTTTTGGCACTAATTAAGTGATTTATGAAGCTATAGTTGTATCAGCTTTAATGACCCGTTCATATACATTATAAACGATTCACAATAGTTGATTACATCGCTAGGTATTTGACCTCTATATGATACATTTTACAAACATTGCATTCGTTTTTAAAAGACAAACTTTCTTTACATCGAAATTTGACGGCATGCATACCATTTCATAATATATCCAACTATAATTGACTTAGTAATAATCTTGATGAACTCAACGACTCGAATGCAACGTCTTTTGAAATATGTCATGAATGACTCCAAGTAATATCTCTAAAATGAGCAAATGCACATCGAAAGATTTCTTTAATACCTGAGAATAAACATGCTTTAAAGTGTCAACCAAAATGTTGGTAAGTTCATTAGTTTATCGTAATCAATCATTTTCATAATTTTAATAGACCACAAGATTTCATATTTTCATTTCTCATAAACATAATGCATAAAAATCATTCATATGGATTGAATACCTGGTAACCGACCTTAACAGGATGCATATAGAATATCCCCATCATTCCGGGACTCACATCGGACATGATAAATCGAAGTACTAAAGCAGTTCAAATTCTATGACTGGGGCTTGTTAGTGCCCATAGATCTATCTTTAGGATTCGCGTCAATTGGTGGCAATTATCATAAACACAAATTCTTAGGCTACCAAGCTAAAAAGGGGCATATTCGGTTCGATAATCCAACCATAGAATGTAATTTAGATTACTTGTGTCTATTTCGTAAAACATTTATAAAAGCAGCGCATGTATTCTCAGTCCCAAAAATATATATTGCAAAAGCATTGAAAAAGGGAGCAAATGAAACTCACGATACAATATTTTGTAGTAAAAATATTCATACGACGATACTGAACAATGCAGGGTTGGCCTCGGATTCACGAACCTATATCATTTGTATATTTGTTAACACCCATATTTGTAATCGAACAACTATATATAAATTTATTAGTTATATCATTTTTATATTAATAATATATATGTTTCATATATTAATTTTGTGTATAAAAATATTAAATTTTATTATGTTATATGTAATAAATATATTATATATATATATATATATATATATATATATATATATATATATATATATATATATATATATATATATATATATATATATATATATATATATATATATATATATATACATCATTTGTAAAAATAGTAATTATAGTAATGCGAAAATTATATTTATATTGATAATAATGATAATAGTTATAATACTTAATATTACTAGTAAAGGTATTAATGTCAATAATTATATTAATGATAATAATAATGATATTTATAACAATAACTGTAAAATATTAATTTTTCTGTTAATGATAGTTATGATAATGATTTGATAACATTTTTGATGATAATAGTAATAATAATAGTAATATTCATAATAATCATAATAATGATAATATTACTTATACTAGTAGTAAAATGATAAAAATTTATACTATTAATGATAATATTAATATTAGTAATAGCATTAATAATACTAAAATTTTTATTTGTAACTATAATTATAATAATAATAATAATAAATGAAGTTTCCATCATAATACTTATATTAGTAATAATAATCTTAATAATTATACTTCTAAAAATAATAAAAATAATGATAATAATAAAAATAATAATAATCATAATAGTCATAATATTTAATAATAATAATAATAATAATAATAATAATAATAATAATAATAATAATAATAATACTAATACTTATTAATAACATAATAATAATAATAATAATAATAATAATAATAATAATAATAATAATAATAATAATAATAATAATAATAATAATAATAATAATAATAATAATAATAATAATAATAATAATAATAATAATAATAATAATAATAATAATAATAATAATAATAATAATAATAATAATAATAATAGAACTAAGATACAAGAGTATACCCTTATAAAAGCTTCCCTAAAAAGAAATGCCCCAGACCGGGTTAGAACCCGAGACCTCTCGTTCCTCAACATAACCCCCTAACCATTCTGCTATACAGGTTTTTCCTGATATGATCTATGTTTAAATAAATATAACCCGTTTTATTTTCCTTCCATTCATCTTCTTCATAAAAAAAATCCATCGACCGAGAATCGAAACTGGTTAACAATATGTTATTAATTAGTTTTAAGATTAAAATAGATATAGAAATAATTACTGAGTGTTTAACTGAGTTGGAAAATGAATAAAAAAGGAAGCCAGTGCTTCTGCTGTTCGCGTATATAAACAAAAAGAAAAAAAATTAATTTCAAATTTTATAACAAAAAGTTTACATTTGAAATTAAACTATAGTATAGGATTGAAACAATACATCGAGATTGTCATTGTTTGAAAAAAAATTAAAACATTTAATCAACAGCAATATCTGCTGTTTTAAAAAGATGAAGAACGCTAATTCGCTTTTCGAATTTTTTGATGTTTTTAGACAAAAGTTATAACATGAATTTGGTTTAAAATCTTTCCTAGAAGCTATAGGAATCGTTAATTGAAGTTGAAACATAGTTACAAAATCGAAGTTCTTCAAGAACAAATTCGTTGACTTTTTAAATTGTAACTTTGACCTCAAAATTCGAATTCGATAGTAAAAATTGGAGATTAAGACTTTGCAGATAGTTTTAGTAATTAATTTCTAACATAACTGCATTTAAGGATTTTAAAATGGTATTCGAATTCGAAGTTTTTGGTAAAAAGTTCAAGAACAGAGGTAGCGACTACTTTTATTGATTTTTCTATTTTAATTCCTTTTTCACCACCAGATTGCAGTTCATATAAATGGAGTACAAGTTTTTAATTGATGCTGTATCAATAATCAATCGAATTTGTTTGCATTAGGGGTTGAATTGGACGTGAAACAGCATTCGACAGGAAGGACATAAAAATAAAATAAAATAATAAGTCTGATGTCGATGCAAAACTGATTTCAATTATTTTTTCTTTATATATCTGGCAGAATTGTTTTTATCTGATTTAGAAATCCTAATTTATAGTACTACGTATAATAAATATGTTAATAATATTTACTGTGAATATTATTACTAATAATAATAAAAAATATACTAATAATAATAATAGAAAAAGAAATAATAACATTATCAAATAAAAATACTGAAATGAATAAAAAAAATTGAAATTTTAAATGAAAAGATAGGTTTAATAATAATAATGATGATAGTAAAGTCATAAAAATGATAACAATAATATTATCAATGTTAATAATAATAAATTGTATTATTTTCTACCAATATTTATAATAATAATAATAATGATTTTAATGATAATGGTAATAATAAATAATAGTACTAATCTTAATCATAATTCTTCTACTATATGTCATAATAATGATATTAATGATGATAACAATAATATTGGAAATAATATTATAACAAATTTAAATGTATTGACTTTCACATCTATATATTATATATAATGATACTAATAATACTGATATTAATATTAACACTAATATTACAATAATATTAGTAATATTAATATAATACATTAACTGTATCAAACTCTATATCTATATGTTATTTAGTAATATTAATAATACTGATATTAATATTGATATTAATATTTATTTTTAATCATAATGAAAGTAATAATAATATTATTACTAACTATATTTTAACTTGTAATTTACTCTTCGTATTATTAATTATATAATACTTATATTATATAATAACATATTTATTTTCAACAATTAATCATATATTATTTCAAATAATATATCAAATTAAAATATATATATGTATCTATTAATAAATAGTTATTCGTGATACGTCGGGAATAGTCATAGGTTAATTGAATACATGAACACAGTTGCAAATTTTTGAGACTCAACCTAACAGACTTTGCTTATCGTGTCGAATTCATATAAAGATCAAGTTTAAATTTGGTCGGAAATTTTCGGGTCGTCACAGTACCTACCCGTTAAAGAAAATTAGTCCTGAAATTCGATTGGGGTTGTCATGGCTGACAATAAGTATATTTTCATGACACATATGTCATAACCCATCCTTAACCATAAGAACGTGTTAAATAACGTATGATTTCATTGCGAGGTATTGACCTCTATATGCGACATTTTTAAAAGAAAAACTGCATATATTATACATTACAAACCATGATTCTTATTTTTGTTACAAGCTTTGGACAACATAAAAATGATTATCGTTTAGCGATAATCTTCGACTTACAAACTTTACATATAATGATAACAACACGGTTTCTAGCATATTTTACAACACAGATCCTCGGGTATGCAGTTTTATTTTTGACACAAATATGCGTACGCAAGATCCTGCTCAAATTCAACATTATGCAGCGGAAGCTTTAGTAATCTCCTGAGAATAGACATGTTTTAAAAGGTCAACATAAAGTTGGTGAGATATAGGTTTAGTGCCGGCAACAATATATATATATATATAGACCACAAGATTTCGTATATAAACAGTTTAATAAAAATATTCTAAGTGGTTGAGCACTTGGTAACCATACTTAACATTTAATCACGTCGCATATTCCCTTTAATATGAAATCTTACTACACCGTACCAAGTGTAGTCACAAAACGAAGTACTGTGCAACCGTTGAATACTGGTCGTCCAGTCCGGTTGGGGTTGTCAGGCCCGATAGATCTATCAACAGGATTCGCGTTTACAATACCGCTGTAAATATTAGTTACCAAGCTACAGGGAAGTATGCCAGTGGTACAACTCAACGTAGAATATATTTTTCAGTTACTTGTGTCCATAACGTAAAACATAAAATACATGTATTCTCATCCCGAAATATTTAGAGTTTAAAAGTGGGACTATATACTCACGTTCGTCTTGAAGATATATATATTTTTGACTTGGTCTTCCGGTTGATATCACGAACCTATCCATATATAATATATCAATACCTTTTCTTTTTAAACAAACGTCTCATATATATACTTGTTATACTTTTAATACTTTGAATAATTTCTTAGTCCGTAGTTAGCATTTCGTTGTTAGTAATTCAATTTTAATGGTTCATTTGTAGATGTTTAATATACCCGCAATGAAATAAATAAAACCCCCAACGAAATAAATAAAACCCCATCGTATATGTATTGGTCGAGATTAATCTTGACCCACGGTACCGGTGTTGTCAAATGACGTGTTGCGTACATAAAGTACCGGTGTTGTCAAATGACGTGTTGCGTACAAACATGGGATCTTATGATTAATCTTCTCGTATTGTTTATGGGTGATCCTGAACCATATAAAATTGAATTATAAGTACATATATATAAAATATCATGTTATCTTAGAAAGATGTGATTTTATTTAATTTTTCCCAATTAATCCCGAAGTTAAACAAGTCTTGGATAACCAATTTTGTTTCGGTCATAGTTTCTTCGTTACAAATCCGTTTTCGTTGATTCAACTTGCCATCTCCTTGGATCGAGTTCCTCTTTAAGACTATGAACTGAAAATACCTTGGTTTATATTCAAAATCACACGGCATAGGTGAAACTTTAGTGAAACTTATGAAGTTAAACATTTTCCTTTATGTAAACAACCTTAAATGATTATTTTTCTAAAAATACTTATACTTTGAATTAAATCATGAAATTTTTATTTGTTATCATATTCATATTAAAAATCATTTTTCCAGAAGATAAACTTCCAATTCAAAGTTTAAGATGGTTTTTAATTATCCAACCCAAAACAGTCCCCGGTTGCACTCCGACGTCGTAAAAACAGTTTTTAAGGTGTTCTTTGAAAAACCAAGTTATACCTTGTTAAATTAGCATGTAATTAAGTTATATTACAGGTCTTGAAGTATTTTAAAAGTTAAGTTAGAAGGATCTATTTAATTTGCAAACAAGTTTGAAAACTTTCAAACTATGTTCTTGTTGTTAAAATTTTATACCACAAAATAAGATAGCTATATATATATGAATCGAATAAGGTTATGAACATAGTTACTACCTCAAGTTCCTTGGACAAGGTTGCTGTAAAAGAGGAGTAAGAACCTAGAACTAAAAGGGTGATGGAATTGGATGAAAGATTGGAAGTAAGTTTGTGTTCTTGGAAGGATTCTTGAAGTGTTTTTGTAAGGGTTTTCTTATGGTGATTAAGTGATGTTTTTGAAGCTAAATGATGGGGAAAATGCTTGGAGATGATCAAGTATGAAGTTAAGAGTATTTTGAGAGAGAAATGGGAGTGTAAGTATGAGAAAATGGGGTGAAGAAATGGTGTGCATGCATAAAAACGTTTTTAGGTTATAAAGGAAAAAAAAGATACCTAACTTTGTTTTCTTGCTAAATAATTCATGCTACTTGACAAATGGTTGGTTCCACATGTTTCTTAATCATTTAAGGCTGCTAAGGAGCAGATTTTTATTGGTATATACCAATAGTAAATACATCTAGAAGCTGCGTATGATACGGGTACATATACCCTAGATATACGTGTAGAAATCTTTGAGAAAACGGAACGAGGATTCAAATATAGCTATCTTTTGTAAATATACTTATATTGTTTTATGTATGTAAGCCCTTTAAAAGTGATAAAATACATATCTATACGATGCATGTATAAGTATTATAGGTTATAAGTATTTATGTCGAAGAACGTTACGTATAGTTATCGTTTTGAAAACTTAAGTTAGTAGTTTCAAAATATACTTATAACTCATTGTTATTAGTACCCAATGAGATGTTAAACATCCTTAGATCATGTTAAATATATATAAATACATATATATACATAAACGTATAATTATCGTATGTTATATAGTTCGTGATATCATCGGTCAAATTGAACGGTCAAACGTTGTGTAAAACTCTTTTCGAAGACATAAGTCTCAACAATTTGGATTGCTTGTCATGTTGGTAAGGTTTAATTTATGTAAATATTAATCTTATAAATATAGAATGATCGAAAAAGTGCGGGTCATTACAGTACCTACCCGTTAAATAAATTTCGTCCCGAAATTTTAAAATTGTACCTATTTTGCGTCATCGGGAAACAAGTGTGGATACTTTTGTTTCATTTGATCCTCTCGTTCCCAAGTAAACTCGGGACCCCTTCGAGCATTCCAACGAACCTTAACGATCGGTATGTTGCTCTGCTTGAGCCGTTTAACTTCACGATCCATGATTTCGATTGGTTCTTCGATGAATTGTAGTTTCTCGTCGACATGGATTTCTTCAAGAGGAATGGTGAGGTCTTCCTTTGCAAGACACTTCTTAAGGTTCGAGACGTGAAAGGTATTATGTACTCCGGCGAGTTGTTGCGGTAACTCGAGTCGATAAGCTACCGGTCCAATGCGTTCGATGATCTTGAACGGGCCTACATATCTTGGGTTCAGTTTACCTCTTTTACCGAAACGTATTACACCTTTCCAAGGTGACACCTTTAGCATAACCATGTCACCGATCTGAAACTCTAATGGTTTCCTTCGGACATCGGCGTAGCTCATTTGGCGACTACGGGCTGTTTTCAATCTCTCTTTGATTTGTACTATCTTTTCAGTAGTTTCATGTATGATCTCGGGACCAGTTAATTGTTGATCTCCTACTTCATTCCAACAGATAGGAGATCTACACTTCCTTCCGTACAATGCTTCGAATGGTGCAGCTTTAATGCTCGCATGATAACTATTATTATACGAGAATTCTGCTAATGATAGATACTTATCCCATCCGTTTCCAAAATCGATCACACATGCCCTGAGCATGTCTTCAAGAGTCTGAATTGTTCTTTCACTCTGCCCGTCCGTTTGCGGATGATATGCGGTACTCATATCCAAACGAGTTCCTAGTGCCTCCTGTAGTGATTGCCAGAACTTTGAGGTAAATCTACTATCACGATCAGATATAATGGAAATAGGTATTCCATGCCTTGAAACTATTTCCTTTATATATAATCGTAATAATTTCTCCATTCTATCTGTTTCCTTTATAGGCAAGAAATGTGCAGATTTGGTAAGACGATCAACAATTACCCAAATGGTGTCGTATCCCCAGACAGTCTTTGGTAACTTCGTGATGAAATCCATGGTAATACCGTCCCATTTCCATTCTGGAATTTCTGGTTGTTGAAGTAACCCTGACGGCTTCTGGTGTTCTGCTTTGACTTTGGAACAAGTTAAACATTCTCCAACATATGTTGCAACGTCTGTCTTCAAATTAGGCCACCAATAATGCGTCTTAAGATCTTGGTACATCTTTCCAACTCCAGGATGTATCGAATATCTTGTCTTATGTGCCTCGTTCAATATCAACTTCCTTAATCCACCCAACTTCGGTACCCAAATACGATTTGCAAAATATCGAATTCCATCTTCCCGCATAACGAGTTGCTTCTCATACTTCTTCATTATTTCATTTCCTATATTTTCTTTAGTAAGTGCTTCTCGTTGAACTTCTTTGATTTGTGAGTTGAGATTCATGCGAATTTTTATGTTCATCGCTCGTACTCGAATTGGTTCTCGTTCCTTTCTGCTTAATGCGTCAGCCACTACATTCGCTTTCCCGGGATGATAGCGAATCTCACAATCGTAGTCGTTTATCAGCTCGACCCACCTACGTTGCCTCATGTTCAGCTGTTTCTGATCGAAAATATGTTGAAGACTTTTATGATCAGTAAACACAGTGCATCTAACCCCATATAAGTAGTGTCTCCATATCTTTAACGCAAACACGACTGCTCCCAGTTCTAAATCATGCGTCGTATAATTCCGCTCGTGAATCTTCAATTGTCGAGATGCGTATGCAATAACTTTCTTTCGTTGCATAAGAACACAACCAAAACCTTGTCGCGAAGCGTCACAATATATTTCAAAATCATCGTTCCCTTCAGGTAATGATAAAATAGGCGCCGTAGTTAACTTCTTCTTCAGTAATTGAAATGCGTTCTCCTGCTCCGAGGTCCATTCGTATTTCTTCCCTTTTTGCGTTAATGCTGTCAACGGCTTAGCTATTCGGGAAAAATCTTGAATAAACCTTCTATAATAACCGGCTAAACCCAAAAATTGGCGTATCTGCGTTGGTGTCTTAGGAGTCTCCCATTTTTCAATGGCTTCAATTTTTGCTGGATCAACCTGAATTCCTTTGCTACTAACAACGTGGCCAAGAAATTGCACTTCTTTCAACCAGAAAGCACATTTAGAAAATTTAGCATATAGCTGTTCTTTTCTTAACAACTCTAATATCAACCTTACATGCTGCTCATGCTCTTGCTCACTCTTGGAATAGATAAGAATATCATCAATGAAAACGATAACAAACTTATCTAAATATGGACTACAAACTCGATTCATGAGGTCCATGAATACAGCTGGTGCATTCGTCAATCCAAACGGCATAACCAAAAATTCGTAATGACCGTAGCGTGTCCGAAAAGCAGTTTTCGGTATATCTTCTTCTTTGACACGTAATTGATGATAGCCCGATCTTAGGTCAATTTTCGAGTACACACATGATCCTTGGAGTTGATCAAATAAGTCGTCAATTCTCGGTAGTGGATACCGATTCTTGATAGTTAACTTATTTAATTCACGATAATCTATACACATTCGGAAAGATCCGTCTTTCTTCTTGACGAATAAAATTGGAGCTCCCCACGGTGAAGTACTTGGTCGTATGAATCCACGATCCAGTAATTCTTTTAACTGACTCTGAAGTTCTTTTAACTCGGACGGTGCAAGTCTATATGGAGCACGGGCAACCGGTGCAGCTCCTGGTACAAGATCTATTTGAAATTCTACAGATCTAAATGGAGGTAATCCCGGCAACTCTTCCGGAAATACTTCAGGAAAATCTCTTGCCACAGGCACGCCATTGATGCACTTCTCTTTTTCTTTCTTTTCGACTTTATTAACATGTGCTAAGATAGCATAGCACCCTTTCTTCAAGCACTTTTGAGCTTTCAAATAACTAATGAGTTTTAGCTTTGAGTTACCCTTCTCTCCATAAATCATTACTGGCATTTTATTCTTACGAGGAATGCGAATTGCCTTCTTGGCGCACACAACTTCGGCTCCTATTTTGGACATCCAGTCCATGCCAACTATTACATCAAAACTTCCTAATTCTACGGGTATCAAATCAATCTTAAATGTTTCTCCGGCTAAATTTATTTTACAATCACGGCAAATTTTATCGGCTTTAATTAGTTTACCATTAGCTAACTCAATCATGTACTTAGCATCTAGAGGTAATGATGAACAATTCAATTTAGCGTGAAAGTCTCTACACACGTAACTTCTATCAGCACCAGTATCAAATATAATAGATGCGGATAAGTTATTAATGGTAAACGTACCCGTAACAAGCTCCGGGTCTTCACACGCCTCTCTAGCATTAATAACAAATGCTCTCCCTCGTGCAGGTCCGATATTTTTCTCTGGATTCGGGCACTGGCTCTTATAGTGACCTTGTTTTCCACACCCATAACAAGTAATGGTAGCCAAAGCAGTTCTGTTTGCATTGGTGGCAGGAGTCTTGGTACCATTTGTATTTATAACGAGAGCCCTACAATCTTCAGCAAGATGACCCTTTCGATTACATTTGTTGCATACCACATTACAGTAACCAGAGTGATGTTTGTGGCATCGGTTGCATAAAGGATTTTGTCCTTTATAACCAAAGCTTAAACCACTACCCGCACCTTGCGTGATTTCTTGTTTCTTAAAAGATTGTTGTTGGTTACCTCGATCATAATTTCCATTCCACTTTCTTTTGTTACCTGATACCTTCACATCAGTATTGGATACTTTCTTATCCATGATGACCTGATCCATTAGCTCGTTTGCCATGGTTATAGCTTCATGAATTGTCTTAGGTTTCGATGCTGTAACGTTTGCCTTGACCTTTTTGGGCAAACCATCTTTGTACATTTCAATCTTCCGTTTTTCGGTTGGAACCAATTCAGGACATAGCAAAACTAATTCCATGAATCGCTGATTGTAGTTGGTGATTTCAGTACCAACAACCTTCAGACTTCGTAATTCATCTTCCAACTTCCTAACCTCGTTCCTTGGACAATATTCGTTGATTAACATTGTTTTGAATTCTTCCCATGGAGTATCATAAGCTACATCTCCTCCTACAGCCTTCACATAATTTTTCCACCACGTGAGTGCACTATCTTGTAAAGTGCATGATGCATACTTGGTCATGTCCTTTTCAACACAACCACTGATTTTAAACACAGTCTCCATCTTTTCTATCCATCGGGTTAAACCGATCGGTCCTTCTGTTCCACTGAATGATGAGGGCTTGCAAGCTTGAAAAGTTTTGTAAGTGCACCCCACACGAGGATTTGGGTTAACTGCAGCACCTCTTGCAGCCTCGACCCATAACATTCTGTCGTTCACTCGTTGATTGATGAGTTCCTGGATTTCTTGTTCCGTCATTCGGTTCAATCGCGCCATATTCTTCTATAAGAATGAAAAGAAAATAATTATTCACATGGAATATTATAGATGTAGTGTATATTTACAGTACATTATAGCTTATTAATAATATGAACCAGGTATTATTATAAAAGCCTTTTCTTCTTATTAGCGTTTTATAATTATATCTAGGGTAGTACCTACCCGTTAATGTCCATACTTAATAGCTTAGTACAGAATCAATTACTACCATCTAAATAATACTTAACCATGGAAAATTATTGCATTTCACACTTCACTATTTTACATATGCTTATCTTACATCGAACATTAAGCAAACCACACTAATAATATTATACAAAACATTATATGATCCCATGGTTTAATACGGCAGCGCATCGTTTGGTCTATTTTCTAGGACGTTTAGGTTCAAAGAATCGCTTAACGCTTATCCTGGCTGTCTGCCTATATTTTGGCTGTGGGACTGAAGAACTGGATGCCGGGATAGAACGAATAGGAATAGCGGGAATAGGGGTGGTAGTGTCTAGTGGAGTTGGTGCCACATCATCCTTATTAAACTCAGGATTTGAATTTTCTAATTCATTAGCCTTTCGTTTCTTTCCTAGTTCGAACTCGTCTTTTGTAATTTCCTGTATTTCTTCCTCGGGTTCACTTTCCTCCTCGGGTTCACTTTCCTCCTCGGGTTCACTTTCCTCCTCGGGTTCACTTTCCGGGTTCTCTATAGTTGGTTCATCCGGAATTTGTGAGTCTTCCCCAAAGATATCATTTTCGTCATCGGATAGGTTAATGACTGGAACACCATCTGAAGATTCTGGTTCGGAGTCGCTGAATGTGATAACAAGTTTTGAGCCCGACATCTATCATACAACAACTAACCCATTAGTACTACATAATATTTACATATAAATTTTAACCAACAATGATAAGCAATGGTTTTTAAATCAGACCCGGTCAAAGTCCAGACTTACTAATGTATCCTAACGACTTATCGGTTAGACACACTAATGCAAACCTGGTTCGCTAAGACCACCGCTCTGATACCACATGTCATAACCCGTCCTTAACCATAAGAACGTGTTAAATAACGTATGATTTCATTGCGAGGTATTGACCTCTATATGCGACATTTTTAAAAGAAAAACTGCATATATTATACATTACAAACCATGATTCTTATTTTTGTTACAAGCTTTGGACAACATAAAAATGATTATCGTTTAGCGATAATCTTCGACTTACAAACTTTAAATATAATGATAACAACACGGTTTCTAGCATATTTTACAACACAGATCCTCGGGTATGCAGTTTTATTTTTGACACAAATATGCGTACGCAAGATCCTGCTCAAATTCAACATTATGCAGCGGAAGCTTTAGTAATCTCCTGAGAATAGACATGTTTTAAAAGGTCAACATAAAGTTGGTGAGATATAGGTTTAGTGCCGGCAGCAATGTATATATATAGACCACAAGATTTCGTATATAAACAGTTTAATAAAAATATTCTAAGTGGTTGAGCACTTGGTAACCATACTTAACATTTAATCACGTCGCATATTCCCTTTAATATGAAATCTTACTACACCGTACTAAGTGTAGTCACAAAACGAAGTACTGTGCAACCGTTGAATACTGGTCGTCCAGTCCGGTTGGGGTTGTCAGGCCCGATAGATCTATCAACAGGATTCGCGTTTACAATACCGCTGTAAATATTAGTTACCAAGCTACAGGGAAGTATGCCAGTGGTACAACTCAACGTAGAATATATTTTTCAGTTACTTGTGTCCATAACGTAAAACATAAAATACATGTATTCTCATCCCGAAATATTTAGAGTTTAAAAGTGGGACTATATACTCACGTTCGTCTTGAAGATATATATATTTTTGACTTGGTCTTCCGGTTGATATCACGAACCTATCCATATATAATATATCAATACCTTTTCTTTTTAAACAAACGTCTCATATATATACTTGTTATACTTTTAATACTTTGAATAATTTCTTAGTCCGTAGTTAGCATTTCGTTGTTAGTAATTCAATTTTAATGGTTCATTTGTAGATGTTTAATATACCCGCAATGAAATAAATAAAACCCCCAACGAAATAAATAAAACCCCATCGTATATGTATTGGTCGAGATTAATCTTGACCCATGGTACCGGTGTTGTCAAATGACGTGTTGCGTACATAAAGTACCGGTGTTGTCAAATGACGTGTTGCGTACAAACATGGGATCTTATGATTAATCTTCTCGTATTGTTTATGGGTGATCCTGAACCATATAAAATTGAATTATAAGTACATATATATAAAATATCATGTTATCTTAGAAAGATGTGATTTTATTTAATTTTTCCCAATTAATCCCGAAGTTAAACAAGTCTTGGATAACCAATTTTGTTTCGGTCATAGTTTCTTCGTTACAAATCCGTTTTCGTTGATTCAACTTGCCATCTCCTTGGATCGAGTTCCTCTTTAAGACTATGAACTGAAAATACCTTGGTTTATATTCAAAATCACACGGCATAGGTGAAACTTTAGTGAAACTTATGAAGTTAAACATTTTCCTTTATGTAAACAACCTTAAATGATTATTTTTCTAAAAATACTTATACTTTGAATTAAATCATGAAATTTTTATGTGTTATCATATTCATATTAAAAATCATTTTTCCAGAAGATAAACTTCCAATTCAAAGTTTAAGATGGTTTTTAATTATCCAACCCAAAACAGTCCCCGGTTGCACTCCGACGTCGTAAAAACAGTTTTTAAGGTGTTCTTTGAAAAACCAAGTTATACCTTGTTAAATTAGCATGTAATTAAGTTATATTACAGGTCTTGAAGTATTTTAAAAGTTAAGTTAGAAGGATCTATTTAGTTTGCAAACAAGTTTGAAAACTTTCAAACTATGTTCTTGTTGTTAAAATTTTATACCACAAAATAAGATAGCTATATATATATGAATCGAATAAGGTTATGAACATAGTTACTACCTCAAGTTCCTTGGACAAGGTTGCTGTAAAAGAGGAGTAAGAACCTAGAACTAAAAGGGTGATGGAATTGGATGAAAGATTGGAAGTAAGTTTGTGTTCTTGGAAGGATTCTTGAAGTGTTTTTGTAAGGGTTTTCTTATGGTGATTAAGTGATGTTTTTGAAGCTAAATGATGGGGAAAATGCTTGGAGATGATCAAGTATGAAGTTAAGAGTATTTTGAGAGAGAAATGGAAGTGTAAGTATGAGAAAATGGGGTGAAGAAATGGTGTGCATGCATAAAAACGTTTTTAGGTTATAAAGGAAAAAAAAGATACCTAACTTTGTTTTCTTGCTAAATAATTCATGCTACTTGACAAATGGTTGGTTCCACATGTTTCTTAATCATTTAAGGCTGCTAAGGAGCAGATTTTTATTGGTATATACCAATAGTAAATACATCTAGAAGCTGCGTATGATACGGGTACATATACCCTAGATATACGTGTAGAAATCTTTGAGAAAACGGAACGAGGATTCAAATATAGCTATCTTTTGTAAATATACTTATATTGTTTTATGTATGTAAGCCCTTTAAAAGTGATAAAATACATATCTATACGATGCATGTATAAGTATTATAGGTTATAAGTATTTATGTCGAAGAACGTTACGTATAGTTATCGTTTTAAAAACTTAAGTTAGTAGTTTCAAAATATACTTATAACTCATTGTTATTAGTACCCAATGAGATGTTAAACATCCTTAGATCATGTTAAATATATATAAATACATATATATACATAAACGTATAATTATCGTATGTTATATAGTTCGTGATATCATCGGTCAAATTGAACGGTCAAACGTTGTGTAAAACTCTTTTCGAAGACATAAGTCTCAACAATTTGGATTGCTTGTCATGTTGGTAAGGTTTAATTTATGTAAATATTAATCTTATAAATATAGAATGATCGAAAAAGTGCGGGTCATTACAACATACGAGTTGATAAATGGAGTTTTATCATTACTGATTAATATAGATAAAAGAATTTGATTATGTGAAGAGTACGAGTGAAGCTATCGCAAAAGAGTGAAAAGAGAAAACAAAGTTCTAATGCCCCGTCCTAATCCATCCGGACGAAGTCCATATCGATTATAAACGATTCATAATAGTTGGTTACATCGCGAGGTACTTGACCTCTAAATGATACATTTTACAAACATTGCATTCGTTTTTAAAAGACAAACTTTCATTTCATTGAAAGTCGACGGCATGCATATCATTTCATAACACATCCAACTATAATTGACTTAATAATGATCTTGATGAACTCGATGGCTCGAATGCAACGTCTTTTGAAATATGTCATGAATGAATCCAAGTAATATCTCTAAATGAGCAATTGCACAGTGGATGATTTCTTTCATACCTGAGAATAAACATGCTTTCAAGTGTCAACCAAAAGGTTGGTGAGTTCATAGGTTTATCATAAAACAATAAAATTCATCATTTTGATAGACCACAAGATTTAAATCCTGCATGGTACAAATGGGCCCGAATCCTATACCCACCTGTAATGTACATGCGATATCTTTTAAATACAGTACACCTTTCTCGTGTACGAAATCATCTTTCATAAATCTTAGTAATCGTACACATATCTCGTGCACAAAAATAACATACACATAACCTGTGTATAAAATCATTCTCTCGATACATAACATTCACTTTTCATTACTTTCATAGCTTGGCTTGGTAACCGACCTTAACATATAATGCGCATCAATAATATCCCCAAAACAGAACATCTCGTCTGTATAATAATCATATAAACTTCGAAGTACTAAACACCACGCCCACTAGCTCTTCCGTTTAGTGAACATTCTGGGTGGGGTGTTAAACCCGGTAGCTACCTTTAGGATTCGAGTGAATTAGGGCCATACCCGATTCTAATTCTTAGGTTACCAAGCAATAATAATCAGGGGGAAAATATATTCATCAATTGGTGGCAATTATCACGTCTACATAATTCATTCGAGGAATGTTTTGCTTGTGTCTATCTCATCAAACATTTATAAAAGCATTTCATGTATTCACAGTTCAAAATATATTTCAAAGCATTTAATAAAACAGTTGTAAAAATAGCGCATGTATTCTCAGTCCCAAGAATGTAAAGAGTAAAAGGAAATCAAATGAACTCACTATAATGTATTTTGTAGTAAAAATACATATGACGATATTGAGCAATGCAGGGTTGGCCTTAGATTCACGAACCTATATCATTTGTATATATATATTAAAACATACACTTATAATCAGACGAATATATACATTATTATCAGTGATATAATTTTTATATTAATAAACTATATATCTTATTAAGTATATTCATTTTATATATTTTAATAAATAAGATGTTAATATAGTTTTATGATGTGTATTAAGTATATTGTTACCTGGAAATCATTTATTAGTTAACTTTATGAAAATATTAAAATAAGGGTAATAATACTATTAGATTTGATAATAATAATGATTATAAAAATTTTATATAAATTGATAATTTTAATGATACTTATAATGTTAATAATAATGATACCTCTAGTATTAATGATAACGGTAATAATACTGATATTAATAATAACTATAAAAATAACCATTTTATTACTAAAGATAATAATTTTAGTAGTAGTTCATTAAATGATACTTATGTTATTAATAATAATAGTAATAATAATAATAATAATAATAATAATAATAATAATAATAATAATAATAATAATAATAATAATAATAATAATAATAATAATAATAATAATAATAATAATAACTTGATACTAATACTAATATTAATGATAATGATAATATTTTGCGTTATTTTCATAATAACAATAATAATTATATTCATAATAATCACACTTATATCAATGATAATAATAATAATACTATTAATACTTAATGATATTACATAATAATAACTAAAATGATAATAATAACAATAATCCTAAATAATAATACATGCTAGTGATAATAATATTAGGAATAACAATGTTAATATTAGCTATAATTACTATAATTGTAATAATCATAATAAGTAATAAATAACAATGATAATAATTATAAGTCTAACAATAAGAATAATAATAATAATAATAATAATAATAATAATAATAATAATAATAATAATAATAATAATAATAATAATAATAATAATAATAATAATAATAATAATAATAATAATAATAATAATAATAATAATAATTTGGTTATTGAAAAAAAACTACCTTAAAAAGGCCTAAAAAAAAATAGTTGCCTGCCACCAGCAGGGATCGAACCCGAGACCCCTTGTAAACCAGAAAGACCTCATAACCATTCCTCTGCTTTCCTATTTCTGTTTTAATACACAATCTAATTATTCTTATACCGTTTAACTTTCTGTTTCTTTTGTTCACCATCATCTTCATCATTTATTCAATCGACTCATACCCTTTTCAACCTTAATCAATTACAAAGATCGATTTTTAGTATTTAATAGCTAACATAGAAACGATTATTGATGATTAATTGGATTGAAAAAAAATAATATTAAAAATAAAAAAATTACGTTAATGCTGCTGTCGCTGTTTTTTTTTTTTTAAATAATGATTTCCATTTTTAAAGAGTTTTTAGATCATGAGTTCAACATAAAAAAAATTTTAAATCGTTCATAGAAACTATTGGAATCATCAATTTGACTGGAGATATCAAAAACAATTATGAATTTTTCCAAGAACGATTTATTTGACTTTTTGTTCAAAAACTTTGACTCCAAAATTCGTTCTTGATTCTGAAAATTAATGTTTGAAACTTTGCTGATAGTTTGAGTTAAATGTTCCTAGCAACTCTGCATTTTTACAATTTGAAATATGATTAAATTTCGAGATTTGAAGAAATGAAGCAAGAACACAGAGAAAACGAATTGTATTTTTATCTTTCCAGTTTTTTTTATTCGATACACATTACATAGTATGAGATATATAATGTAAAATTGTTGTTTCTTAATTATGACAGGTAACAAATCGACATAAACAAAAAATTTACACAGTAGTGATAGCTATATCAAACTAATAGGTACCTTTCTGATTTTTATAAGTTATAATTTATTTTTTATTTTTTTAATTAATAAATGTATATGTTGATAATAATAATCATAATACTAATTAATAATAAATAATAATTCTGAATTAAAAAAAATGTAATACTAGTAACAATAATAATAATAGAAATACTAATAATTAATAAATGTATTTTTAATAATAACATTTATATTAATAATAATAATAAATAATAAAGATACTAATAATCCTAAAAATTATGATAATTATTTTATTATTGATAATAATAATATATTGTATTAATCTCTATTAATAATTACTATAATAATAATGATATTTATAATAATGATCTTGATAAAGGTAGTACTAATATTACATAATCATTAATTTTTACTAAAATTGTATTCCTACTACTAATTATGATACGATAACAACAATACTAATAATACTAATAGTAATACTGATTTATATAACAATTCAATTGTATCAATTTTCATATTTATGTATTTTACAAAATAATAATAATAACACTGTTATTAATATTAAATACTTATTCTAATAATATTAGTGAAAGTAATAACAATATTAGTAAAGGTAACAAATTAAATGCATTAAATTTCATATCTATATATTATCTATAATAGTATAACTAATACTGAGATTAATTATTAATATTAATATTAGTATTAATTAATGAAAGTAATAATAATATTACTATAACAATTATATTTTAACATGTTATTAATATATTATAAATTATGTAATATTATATAATATATTTTGTAATAACCTTTATTGATTCTTTATTAATTCTAAATGTTATATATATATATATATATATATATACATATATATATATATATATATATATATATATATATATATATATATATATATATATATATATATATATATATATATATATATATATATATATATATATTATAATATACATATAATAATTATACATAGAAATCATGTGAATTTATATATAGATTCATTTTAAATTACACTTAATTATTTTATATCCTATTTTACATATTTAGTTCTAATGTTAAAATTATATTTTACTATTTCCAATTATTATATATACTTTCATTATATTATATTATATGTACACATTTATTTACATACAATTGTTCGTGAATCGTCGGGCACAGTCGAAGGTCAAATGAATATATTAAACATAGTTCAAAGTTTTTAACATTTCAACATTACAGACTCTGCTTATCATGTCGGAAACATATAAAGATTAAGTTTAAATTTGATCGGAAATTTCCGGGTCGTCACAGTACCTACCCGTTAAAGAAATTTCGTCCCGAAATTTAAGTGAGGTCGTCATGGCTAACAATAAAAATGTTTTCATGACGAATATGTGTTGATAAATAGAGTTTCATCATTATTGAGTAATGTAGATAAAACGATTCGATTATATGAAGCGTACGAGTGAAGCTGTCACAAAAGATTGAAATGAAGAAATTAAGATTCGTCTTAACTTCTGACGGAGTCACGGTTGATTTTTTTTTCCGTTCCATTATTTTCACCATTCCTATACTTTCTTTCTTAGTTCATACATCAAAAAGATTGTGAAAATGCTTAATCCCGTTCTAATCCTTGTCCTTATCCTTACTATCGCAACAATCATTCTCCTTTTCCAACTTCCACCTGAGAAATCTATTTTCTTCTACTTCGCCCTTGGAGTTATACTATTCTTAATTATACCGTGTCTTTATATTGCTATTCATATTAATATACACGGTTTGTAATTTATGGGTTGTTATTTGGTATTATATCTTCCCTTATATTTCGATGTCCCTGCTCCTGTCTCCTATAATCATTGTCATCCACCTGTAATGCTCTCTCCTATTAGCTGCGATTCATACCCCCATTTACACTTTGAAGCTTTATGCTCCGTTTTCTCTTCTATCCATTAAGCACCTCAAGTAATGGTCCTGAATTTGTGGGTATGGAGTTTCGAATGAACATGACTAATGTTCTAAGAAGAAAATCGTAATAACATGATCTTGATTTGTCAAATTACCAGAAAACCTCTGAAAAGACCGAATCATCAAGAAAAATATTTTCTTGATATGTTTAGAGGTTAAGTAGAATACAAGAGTCGTGTAACATGGCACATGATGACGTTATGATCTGTGAATCATCACGTTCCATTTAGAAACTCAGCATGACTTACTGTAATATAATCACGTTGATCAAGTGTCATTATATTATACTAACTCATGCTTCAGTTCCCAACACTACTTCAAAAACATTCATATTTCAAACTCTAAGTTTTCAGAGATTTAGGAACTAAAACAGTTTTCTTTTATGATGTAAAATAGATAGCACGAAGAGATTAATAATTTTGGACAAGAATATTTATGAAAATATCCTCAGAAATATCGAAGATATTTATGATGATATTTTGGAATTTCTAAGATCGAAGGTTGATGAAGAAAGATTTTTCCACAAGATTTAACATGAGTACGGAGCAAGATATTTTCTAAAGATTTCATCAGATACAGAATCATCTGGATTCTTTGAATATAGGGTTTGGTTCTTGTATTTGTCCTCGGTCTCCTTCATGGTTTTCTCATTCCATTTTCCAGTTCCAACTTTTCTGAGCTTTGCCAACATACTATTCTTTATCAACAAACTTCCGATGGTTAAAGTCGTTTACAGTTTTTGTTGCTTCATTCAGCTTTTTCAACGTTACGAGTATTGATTCACAGACTGGGTGCTTTTCAGAGTTTCAGAATGGAAGATCATAATTCTAAGAGATAAATGTAATATATGTACATATAACTGTTGATGTAGAAACGCTGCGAGATTTCAAAATACTGATTGCTAATTTCCGGTAATTAATGTGGTAATTCTCGTTATAAGATGTGGATGAGTATATGAATAGGTTTTAACGAACAAATATAATGGTTCTTCGGAGTGACTTAAGACAATGAGTAATGAAGTTGCTGGTAAGTTTACTACTAATGTGGTGAGATATAAACGGTTCTCCGGTAACGATGATGAAGGGGTAATCTTTATAATAAGGTTTATTCGAATGAAAAATAGAAGTTAATTTGCTGGAGCTGTGACAAAATTGGCTAATTTGAAAAGGAATTGCAAAGTTATTTTCGGTAATAACAACGCCAAAGGAGCTAGCACAGATACGTGTTAAATGTTTACTCAAGTTTCGAGTGTTTTCAGGTGCATAACTATATGCACCAATCTTTTCTTCCGTAGATGAAGTGCGGTTGGTTCATCCTTTCGATTGAGGTGTTTTCAAGAATCATGAAAGATTTGAACGCAGATTGTAATCATCAAGATACAAACGAGGTTTTAAGATGAAATCAAGTGGCAAACTTGAAGAAATGTTTAGTTTCATATGTTATAATCAATATTTTAATTCATTTTAATTGTCCAATGTTATTAGTTCACAGTCGATAGTCCACAGTTAACAGTCCAATAATTCATATATAGTTTAATATATAATATTCGAATTAATTAAAACGTATCGTGACCCGTGTACATGTCTCAGACTCGATCACAACTCAAATTATATATATTATTTAAGAATCAACCTCAACCCTGTATAGCTAACTCTATCATTGCTGCATATAGAGTGTCTATGGTTATTCCAAATAATATATATAAATGCGTCGATATGATATGTCAAAACCTTGTATACGTGTCTCGATATTTAAAATGCGTAAATAACAGTATTTAAATGATGATAAATAAAGTGCGTAAAATAAATAACAGAATGTAAATGACAATAAATAAAATTGCTAGAATTAAATTGCGATACAATAAATTGCGTTAATTAAATGTACAATAAGGAATTAACAGTTAGCTAGGAACAGTTAGCTAGGATTTTGTTAGTGTGGATTCTTAACAAAATTTCTCATAGTTAATTTGTTTGTTTCTAACAAATTTTATTTTGTCCAATGTTTTCTTCATTATGCCACTTGTCGGATTCTGATAGGTTAAAATCCAAATATGAAATTGAATGAAAATGGTTATTCTGTGGTGAACGGATTCGTGTATCTGTAGATGTAAGTAGGATAGTAAATGACTGTTGAATCAGATTCGAAGAATGTACAGTGTAAATTATTAAGGTGAAATCTAAATATTCCTCGGGTATTACCTACCCGTTAAAATATTTTCACCATTAACAGTTTGTACGAAAGAATTTTTAATTACAATCTTTATGAAAATATATTTACATATATATTTTCTTCAGATATAATCATGGATTTAATGAGTCAATATGATATTAATCTCATTTGATTTACCGTTAGAACTAGAATATATAATCTCTAAAACATTAGAGATTACATAATCGTCATGTAGAATGAAGATAAATGATATAGAACGATACGTAGAACGATGATTATACTCGAGGTACAGAATGACATTTTGAGGCATGTGATGTTGAAACTTGGGTTATTGGTGGTACTGGTGTTGCCGTTGATGTTGCTAAAGCTGGTACATTTTGTACCATATTTTCCAAATTGATTACTCAAGCGTGAAGTTCGTTGACTTCTTCCATTGTTCCGAGATGATTGTCGGTTGGAACGAGCGGGTGAATAAGGTTTTAAATTTTAGATAGAATATAATCGTGGCGAGATATTCTGGAAATGAGGCTGAAAATGGTGTTTCAGATAGGTTCGCCAGTAAGTACTTCAGGTTCTTTACCTAGAGGTGAATTTGGTTGGTGGAAGGGATCGCCTTCTTCGCGTCTCCATTAATTAAGTAGGCTACGAACCCATCGATGAATTGAGGATGGCTGATTGATTGGTTCATTCTGGTGACACGCTCTCGGAGCTTAGGTGAACGTCCATGTCGGAATAGCTTTCGGGTTCCGAAGAACTTGAACTAGTAACGAGTTCCATTTCGTACTATTGAGTAAAGGGTTTTTCGGTATGAAATGATTTTCGGATATCGGATGATATTCTAACTACATAGAATACCTATATATAGTACAGAAGATTCCATAGATTATGGAGGAAATCAAAGAATATATCAGGCAAGGTTTACAGTAATAGATACGCTAAGATATGAATTTTGTCTATACACTATTCATGCAATCAATGCAGTAAGATGTGTCTAGACTAAGAATGATAAGCATGTGATTTCCTAAGAATGATAAGCAGGTAATTTTAGACACAAAATGATAAGCAAAACTTTTAACATGCAGACACGGTCGAAGTCCAGACCCACTAATGCATCTAAACAACTATTAGTTAGACACACTAATGCAGACCTGGTTCGCTAAGACCACCGCCCTGATACCAACTCTAATACAGTTGGAGACAACCACCGTCCCACCCAGTGCCTTCCCAGCTAACTGCCTGGTGACCACTGAGTGTACCTCAGATACTGATTTTAGGGCCTGCCTCTCGGCTACTGCCAACCCTCGTAAGGGATCGCAAGGAGTAAGAGCCAATGCTTCGTCACAGGTAATGAAAGTACCCGTTCATATACATTATAAACGATTCACAATAGTTGATTACATTGCGAGGTATTTGACCTCTATATGATACATTTTACAAACATTGCATTCATTTTTAAAAGACAAACTTTCTTTACATCAAATATTGACAGGAATGCATACCATTTCATAATATCCACTATCCAACTATAAATTGATTTAATAATAATCTTTGATGAACTCAATGACTCGAATGCAACGTTCTTCGAAATATGCTATGAAAGACTCCAAGTAATATCTTTAAAATGAGCAAATGCACAGCGAAAGATTTCTTTAACACCTGAGAATAAACATGCTATAAAGTGTCAACCAAAAGGTTGGTGAGTTCATTAGTTTATCATAATCATTTATTTCCATCATATTAATAGACCACAAGAATTTCATTTCCAGTTCTCATAAATATACGTCTCATGCATAGAGACAAAAAATAATCATTCATATGGTGAACACCTGGTAACCGACATTAACTAGATACATATAAGAATATCCCCTATCATTCCGGGATCCTCCTTCGGACAAGATATAATTTCGAAGTACTAAAGCATCCGGTACTTTGGATGGGGTTTGTTAGGCCCAATAGATCTATCTTTAGGATTCGCGTCAATTAGGGTGTCTGTTCCCTAATTCTTAGATTACCAGACTTTAATAAAAAGGGGCATATTCAATTTCGATAATTTAACCATAGAATGTAGTTTCAATTACTTGTGTCTATTTCGTCAAACATTTATAAAAGCGCATGTATTCTCAGTCCCAAAAATATAAAGGGTAAAAAAGGTAAATGAAACTCACCATACTGTATTTCGTAGTAAAAATACATATAACATCATTGAACAAGTGCAAGGTTGGCCTCAGATTCACGAACCTAAATTAATTATATATATTTATGTGTTGGTCAATATTTGTCTAACAAATTAGGTCAAGTCATAATGTACCACAATCTTAATGCTCGAGACTAATATGCAAAAGTCAACAAAAGTAAATTTGACTCAAAATAATTTCCAAAAATCTATACGTGATTAATATATAGTTTAAATATTGTCGTTTTATATTTTTAAATATTTTTAAAATATTTATTAGAGTAAATAATATAATTTATTTATTAATAAATAAAATTTTATATTATATTTATATAATAAAATATACTTTTATATATATTAAGTAATAAAATTTATAGGGTTCATTTAATATTATAAAGATAATATGATAGGTATTATTAAAGTAAGTTATTACACGTAGTAAAATATGTTTGTATCAAATATTTATTTGATAAAATAATATCTATAATGATAGTAAGTAAAAGTTGTATTATTTTGTAATAATAATTATTATTATAAAAATATCAATATTTATAATTACTAAGATGACATTATGATAAAACGATAATTCTAATTATGATAACTTTAATATTTATGATAATTTTTAATATTATCTTTAAAATAATAATTCTATTTAAAATAATAATAATAATGATATTTTATAGTAACAATGACATTTCTATTAAAATGATAATTTTTGTTAAAATGATAGTTTTAATACTAACGATAATTTTAATAATAATAGTAATGATAAAAATAATAAGAACGATAATTTTATCTAAATCAATATCTTATAATATTTTAATTTCATCATGATACACTTACCCATTATTTCCTAATCGTTTCGTTTAATAGCTTTTAATCGTGTTTTATATCGTGTTCGTAATAATGATAATAATAGTAATCAAAATAATTAGGTGTTACAAATATTTGTTTTAATTACACTAATATTAATAATGATAGTTACTATAACATTATTAAATATAATACTAATAATTATCTTAATGATAATATAGTAATAATAATAATAACAATAACAATCACCATTTTTAAATAATGATATATATATTAATAATGATAATAATAATAATAATACCAATAATAATAATAATAATAATAATAATAATAATAATAATTGGATAATAATAATAATAATACTAATTATAACTTTAACGATAATAACGATAGTAATAATAAAAAAAATAACAATTTTTAATGATAAATCCTTTTATTGATAAAGATAATAATGATAATAATAAGATAAAACTAGAACGACGATAATAACGACGATAATAATAATCATTTTTAATAATAATACAAAAATTCGATGGACTATAACTTCAAATCCGTTCATCGAAATCATTCGATATCTAAATGAAAAGTTCTTAATTTTTCGCTAGCTTTCCAACGACATGCATATCTTATACCTTATCTCAGTCGCATATATAACTAATTCAGGATTCAACATAACCTAACTAAAGGCAATATCAAAAGTACAAACATGGATAATTATATATACTCGAGCACTAGTCAGGGATACACTATTAGTATGTAAAAGTTAAATTATGAGTACTCACATATCAATATTGAGATTCAATATTGCAGGAAAGGTACGTAGACGCAACGGAGATGATAAACACTATATTGACCTCATGAGCATACCCATGAACCATACCCAATCACCTCCATACCTATAACCCATAATTTCCTTAATCCAATCTCACTTGAAAAACAATTTCGAAATCACTCGGACAGCACTCTGACGTAATATTTTATGTATACTAATAATATCTTAAAATAATACGGAGTAAATATATATAAGTAAATCGATTGAGAGAGTTTAGAGAAAAATATTTTCAAGTTTCTATGAAATAATGAAACCTATTGAATTCTATTTATAATAGATTTTTGAATTATTAAAGTGAATTATTAAAGTATGAATTATTAAAGTGAATTATTAAAGTGAATTATTAAAGTACGAATTATTAAAGTGAATTATTAAAGTAAGAATTATTAAATTATGAATTATTAAAGTGGATTATTAAAGTATGAATTATTAAAGTGAATTATTAAAGTTAAAGTAAAGTAAAAATAAAGTAAAGGTAAAGTTTAAGTATAGTAAAAGTATAAAACTATGTACGTATAATACGCGTATAAATATATATAATATTAATTTAAATTGTTATATATATTTAATAAAATAAAATATAAATATCGTTATCTTTATCATACTGGTTAAGTAATGAGTTGTCAAAAGTGGTTCTAGATATTTATAAAAGTTATATACGTTTTAATAATAAAGTTCTTTTTAAACTGAAAATATTTTTGTACGTTTGAAACTAAATCAAATAAATATAATAATTTTGTTTTCCAAAATCAAATATATTTTTAAGAATCATTTTGTTTAAAGGTTAAAATAATGGAAATCATTATATCATAAAATGTTTTAGAAAAGTAGAATCATATATATTCATAATAGGTTTCAAGTTTTTAAATTACAGTTTGTTGGTGAAGCATGGGATAAAGTTCAAAGGTTAAATAAACGTATGAAATCATCTTAATGAAAAATGTCGAGTTACTTAACTTGTCGATATCCAACATCTAAGTTATTTGCACTTCACGTTCTTACTTATAAATCACTTTACCATTTTTCGAATGTTGTCAAAAAGAATAGATTTCTTAAATCACAGTGGACCTCATAACATAGACCCGTAATCATATCATAATGTATCTAATAAATCAATCATTTGATATTATCTTCTAATTCCATCGATAAACATATTGAAACAAATACGTTCATGTAAAGTATTATACGTTTAATACTTTATTAATATTCTCAAGTTATAATATATATATACATATTTATTTATATATAACGGTTCGTGAATCGTCAGAATTTGGTCGAGGTTATAACGAATGTATGAACACAATTTAAAATTCTTGAGATTTAACTTAACAAACTTTGCTTATCGTGTCAGAATAATATAAAGATAAAGTTTAAATTTGGTTGGAAATTTTCGAGTTGTCACAGGTAACACTGTGAGAACCTCCTTTACGACTAACCCGCCACACATGGACGGTGTTATACCAGCCCTGATACCAACTCTAATTCCCCGTACTAATCCATCCGGACGAAGTCCATATCGATTATAAACGATTCATAATAGTTGGTTACATCGCGAGGTACTTGACCTCTAAATGATACATTTTACAAACATTGCATTCGTTTTTAAAAGACAAACTTTCATTTCATTGAAAGTCGACGGCATGCATACCATTTCATAACACATCCAACTATAATTGACTTAATAATGATCTTGATGAACTCGATGACTCGAATGCAACGTCTTTTGAAATATGTCATGAATGAGTCCAAGTAATATCTCTAAATGAGTAAATGCACAGCGAAAGATTTCTTTCATACCTGAGAATAAACATGCTTTCAAGTGTCAACCAAAAGGTTGGTGAGTTCATAGGTTTATCATAAAACAATAAAATTCATCATTTTGATAGACCACAAGATTTAAATCCTGCATGGTACAAATGGGCCCGAATCCTATACCCACATGTAATGTACATGCGATATCTTTTAAATACAGTACACCTTTCTCGTGTATGAAATCATCTTTCATAAATCTTAGTAACCGTACACATATCTCGTGCACAAAAATAACATACACATAACCTGTGTATAAAGTCATTCTCTCGATACATAACATTCACTTTTCATTACTTTCATAGCTTGGCTTGGTAACCGACCTTAACATATAATGCGCATCAATAATATCCCCAAAACAGAACATCTCGTCTGTAAAATAATCATATAAACTTTGAAGTACTAAACACTACGCCCACTAGCTCTTCCGTCTAGTGAATATTCTGGGTGGAGGTGTTAAACCCGGTAGCTACCTTTAGGATTCGCGTGAATTAGGGCCATACCCGATTCTAATTCTTAGGTTACCAAGCAATAATAATCAGGGGAAAAATATATTCATCAATTGGTGGCAATTATCACGTCTACATAATTCATTCGAGGAATGTTTTGCTTGTGTCTATCTCATCAAACATTTATAAAAGCATTTCATGTATTCACAGTTCAAAATATATTTCAAAGCATTTAATAAAACAGTTATAAAAATAGCGCATGTATTCTCAGTCCCAAAAATGTAAAAAGTAAAAGGGAATCAAATGAACTCACTATAATGTATTTTGTAGTAAAAATACATATGACGATATTGAGCAATGCAGGGTTGGCCTTGGATTCACGAACCTATATCATTTGTATATATATATATATATATATATATATATATATATATATATATATATATATATATATATATATATATATATATATATATATATATATATATATATATATATATATATATATATATATATATATATTAAAACATACACTTGTAATCAGACGAATATATACATTATTATTAGTGATATAATTTTTATATTAATAAACTATATATCTTATTAAGTATATTCATTTAATATATTTTAATAAATAAGATGTTAATATAGTTTTATGATGTGTATTAAGTATATTGTTACCTGGATATCATTTATTAGTTAACTTTATGAAAATATTAAAATAAGGGTAATAATACTATTAGATTTGATAATAATAATGATTATAAAATTTTTATATAAATTGATAATTTTAATGATACTTATAATGTTAATAATAATGATACCTCTAGTATTAATGATAACGGTAATAATACTGATATTAATAATAACTATAAAAATAACCATTTTATTAGTAAAGATAATAATTTTAGTAGTAGTTCATTAAATGATACTTATGTTTTAATAATAATAATAATAGTAATAATAATAATAATAATAATAATAATAATAATAATAATAATAATAATAATAATAATAATAATAATAATAATAATAATAATAATAATAATAACTTGATACTAATACTAATATTAATGATAATGATAATATTTTGCGTTATTTTCATAATAACAATAGCAATAATAATTATATTCATAATAATCACACTTATATCAATGATAATAATAATAATAATACTATTAATACTTAATGATATTACATAATAATAACTAAAATGATAATAATAACAATAATCCTAAATAATAATACATGCTAGTGATAATAATATTAGGAATAACAATGTTAATATTAACTATAATTACTATAATTGTAATAATCATAATAAGTAATAAATAACAATGATAATAATTATAAGTCTAATAATAATAATAATAATAATAATAATAATAATAATAATAATAATAATAATAATAATAATAATAATAATAATAATAATAATAATAATAATAATAATAATAATAATAATAATAATAATGATGATTTGGTTATTGAAAAAAAACTACCTTAAAAAGGCCTAAAAAAATAGTTGCCTGCCACCAGCAAGGATCGAACCCGAGACCCCTTGTAAACCCGAAAGACCTCATAACCATTCCTCTGCTTTCCTGTTTCTGTTTTAATACACGGTCTAATTATTCTTATACTGTTTAACTTTCCGTTTCTTTTGTTCACCATCATCTTCATCATTTATTCAATCGACTCATACCCTTTTCAACCTTAATCAATTACAAAGATCGATTTTTAGTATTTAATAGCTAACATAGAAACGATTATTGATGATTAATTGGATTGAAAAATAATAATAATAAAAAAAATACATTAATGCTGCTGTCGCTGTTTTTTTTCTAAAAAAAAATAATGATTTCCATTTTTAAAGAGTTTTTAGATCATGAGTTCAACATAAAAAATTTTTTAAATCGTTCATAGAAACTATTAGAATCATCAATTTGACTGGAGATATCAAAACAATTACGAATTTTGCCAAGAATGATTCATTTGACTTTTTGTTTAAAAACTTTGACTCTAAAATTCGTTCTTGATTCTGAAAATTAATGTTTGAAACTTTTCAGATAGTTTGAGTTAAATGTTCCTAGCAACTCTACATTTTTACAATTTGAAATATGACTAAATTTCGAGATTTGAAGAAATGAAGCAAGAACACGGAGAAAACGAATTGTATTTTTATCTTTCCAGTTTTTTTTTATTCGATACACATTACATAGTATGAGATATATAATGTAAAATTGCTGTTTCTTAATTGTGACAGGTAACAAATCGACATAAACAAAAAAATTACACAGTAGTGATAGCTACATCAAACTAATCGGTACCTTTCTGATTTTTATAAGTTATAATTTATTTTTTATTTTTTTAATTAATAAATTTATATGTTAGTAATAATAATCATAATACTAATTAATAATAAATAATAATTCTGAATAAAAAATGTAATACTAGTAACAATAATAATAATAGAAATACTAATAATTAATAAATGTATTTTTAATAATAACATTTATATTAATAATAATAATAAATAATAAAGATACTAATAATAATAAAAATTATAATAATTATTTTATTATTGATAATAATAATAGATTGTATTAATCGCTATTAATAATTACTATAATAATAATGATATTTATAATAATGATCTTGATAAAGGTAGTACTAATATTACATAATCATTAATTTTAACTAAAATTGTATTCCTACTACTAATTATGATATGATAACAACAATATTAATAATACTAATAGTAATAGTGATTTATATAACAATTCAATTGTATCAATTTTCATATTTATGTATTTTACAAAATAATAATAATAAAACTGTTATTAAAATTAAATACTTATTCTAATAATATTAGTGAAAGTAATAATAATATTAGTAAAGGTAACAAATTAAATGCATTAAATTTCATATCTATATATTATCTATAATAGTATAACTAATACTGAGATTAATTATTAATATTAATATTAGTATTAATTAATGAAAGTAATAATAATATTACTACCATTATATTTTAACTTGTTATTAATATATTATAAATTATGTAATATTATATAATATATTTTGTAATAACTTTTATTGATTCTTTATTATTTCTAAATGTTATATATATATTATAGAGAAATATTCATTTGAGTCCATAAATTAAGTTGAGATTCAAGTGACAAATGAGAGCGCGACATGTGTCGCGAAAATCACATGTGATTGAAAAAAAAATTAAAAATTTTTTTTTCGAAAAAATATTTTTTGAATTTTTTTTCGAAATTTTTTTTTAAAAATTTTTTTAAAGAATTTTTTTTTTACAATCACATGCGATTTACATGTACAATCACATGTGATTGAATTGTACAATCACATGTGATTGGATTTGCCATGCATAATCACATGTGATTGGGTTTACAATCACATGTGATTGACATGCATAATCACATATGATTTTAAAAAAAAATTCGAAAAAAAAAATTCAAAAAAAAGAATTCGGAAAAAAATATTCGAAAAAAAAAATTTTAAAAAAAAAATTTTCGAAATTTTTTTTTCAATCACATGTGATTTTCGCGCCACATGTCGCGTTCTCATTGGTCCCTTTGTTTTCAAGCAAATTTATGGATGCAAGTGATTACAACTCATATATTATAATATACATATAATAATTATACATAGAAATCATGTGTATTTATATATAGATTCATTTTAAATTACACTTAATTATTTTATATCCTATTTTACATATTTAGTTCTAATGTTAAAATTATATTTTACTATTTCCAATTATTATATATACTTTTATTATATTATAGTATATCTACACATTTATTTACATACAATTGTTCGTGAATCGTCGGGAACAGTCGAAGGTTAAATGAATATATTAAACATAGTTCAAAGTTTTTAAGATTTCAACATTACAGACTCTGCTTATCGTGTCAGAAACATATAAAGATTAAGTTTAAATTTGATCAGAAAATTCCGGATCGTCACAGTACCTACCCGTTAAAGAAATTTCGTCCCGAAATTTGAGTGAGGTCGTTATGGCCTTGGATTCACGAACCTATATCATTTGTATATTTGTTAACACCCATATTTATAATCGAACAACTATATATAAATTTATTAGTTATATCATTTTTATATTAATAATATATATGTTTCATATATTCATTTTGTGTATAAAAATATTAAATTTTGTTATGTTATATGTAATAAATATATATTATATATATATATATATATATATATATATATATATATATATACATCATTTGTAAAAATAGTAATTATAGTAATGCTAAAATTATATTTATATTGATAAAAATGATAATAGTTATAATACTTAATATTACTAGTAAAGGTATTAATGTCAATAATTATATTAATGATAATAATAATGATATTTATAACAATAACTGTAAAATATTAATTTTTCTGTTAATGATAGTTATGATAATGATTTGATAACATTTTTGATGATAATAATAATAATAGTAATATTCATAATAATCATAATAATGATAATATTACTTATACTAGTAGTAAAATGATAAAATTTATACTATTAATGATAATATTAATATTAGTAATAGCATTAATAATACTAAAAATTTTATTTGTAACTATAATAATAATAATAATAATAATAATAATAATAATAATAATAATAATAAATGAAGTTTTCATCATAATACTTATATTAGTAATAATAATCTTAATAATTATACTTCTAAAAATAATAAAAATAATGATAATAATAATAATAATAATAATAATAATAATAATAATCATAATAGTCATAATATTTAATAATAATAATACTAACATTAATAATAATAATAATAATAATAATAATAATAATAATACTTAATAGTAACATAATAATAATAATAATAATAATAATAATAATAATAATAATAATAATAATAATAATAATAATAATAATAATTATAGAACTAAGATAAAAGAGTATACCCTTATAAAAGCTTCCCTAAAAAGAAATGCCCCAGATCGGGTTCGAACCCGAGACCTCTCGTTCCTCAACATAACCCCCTAACCATTCTGCTATACACGTTTTTCCTGATATGTTCTATGTTTAAATAAATATAACCCGTTTTATTTTCCTTCCATTCATCTTCTTCATCAAAAAAATACCATCTACCGAGAATCGAAACTGGTTAACAATATGTTATTAATTAGTTTTAAGATTAAAATAGATATAGAAATAATTACTGAGTGTTTAACTGAGTTGGAAAATGAATAAAAAAGGAAGCCAGTGCTTCTGCTGTTCGCGTATATAAACAAAAAGAAAAAAAAAATTATTTCAAATTTTATAACAAAAAGTTTACATTTGAAATTAAACTATAGTACAGGATTGAAACAATCCATCGTGATTGTTATTGTTTGAAAAAAAAATTTAAACATTTAATCAACAGCAATATCTGCTGTTTTAAAAAGATGAAGAACACTAATTCGCTTTTCGAATTTTTTGATGTTTTTAGACAAAAGTTATAACATGAATTTGGTTTAAAATCTTTCTTAAAAGCTATAGGAATCATTAATTGAAGTTGAAACATAGTTACAAAATCGAATTTCTTCAAGAACAAATTCGTTGACTTTTTAAATTGTAACTTTGACCTCAAAATTCGAATTCAATATTAAAAATTGGAGATTAAGACTTTGCAGATAGTTTTAGTAATTAATTTCTAACATAAATGCATTTAAGGATTTTAAAATGGTATTCGAATTCGAAGTTTTTGGTAAAAAGTTCAAGAACAGAGGTAGCGACTACTTTTATTGATTTTTCTGTTTTAATTCCTTTTTCACCACCAGATTGCAGTACATATAAATGGAGTACAAGTTGTTGATTGATGTTGTATCAATAATAAATTGAATTTTTTTGCATTAGGGGTTGAATTAGACGTGAAACAGCATTCGACAGGAAGGACATAAAAATAAAATAAAATAATAAGTCTGATGTCGATGCAAAACTGATTTCAATTATTTTTGCTTTATATATCTGGCAGAATTGTTTTTATCTGATTTATAAATCCTAATTTATAGTACTATGTATAATAAATATGTTAATAATAATTACTGTGAATATTATTACTAATAATAATATAAAAAATATACTAATAATAATAATAGAAAAAGAAATAATAACATTATCAAATAAAAATACTGATATGAATAAAAAAATGGAAATTTTAAATGAAAAGATAGGTTTAATAATAATAATGATGATGCTAAAGTCATAAAAATGATAACAATAATATTATCAATGATAATAATAATAAATTGTATTATTTTCTAATAATATTTATAATAATAATAATAATGATTTTAATGATAATGGTAATAATAAATAATAGTACTAATCTTAATCATAATTCTTCTACAATATGTCATAATAATGATATTAATGATGATAACAATAATATTGGAAATGATATTATAACAAATTTAAATGTATGGACGTTCACATCTATATATTATATATAATGATACTAATAATACTGATATTAATATTAACATTAATATAACAATAATATTAGTAATATTAATATAATACGTTAATTGTATCAAACTCTATATCTATATGTTATTTAGTAATATTAATAATACTGATATTAATATTGATATTAATATTTATTTTTAATCATAATGAAAGTAATAATAATAATATTATTAACTATATTTTAACTTGTAATTTACTCTTCGTATTATTAATTATGTAATACTTATATTATATAATAACATATTTATTTTCAATAATTAATCATATATTATTTCAAATAATATATCAAATTAAAAATATATATGTATCTATTAATAAATTGTTATTTGTGAATCGTCAGGAATAGTCACAGGTTAATTAAATACATGAACACAGTTCCAAATTTTTGAGACTCAACCTAACAGACTTTGCTTATCGTGTCGAATTCATATAAAGATCAAGTTTAAATTTGATCGGAAATTTCCGGGTCGTCACATCAGCTAAGGCATTTAATGATGCAATTCACAAACACTAAATAAAAGTACTCTATTTAGTGGTGATGGTCTGGTTTCTATTGGTTTGACTCTGTGTTTTGCGTTGTTTGGTTGCTGCTTGTCTGTTGTTCATGCTTTTCCCATAGTCGAGACTATTCGGGTGGGCTCGATGTTGTTAGCGACGTGTGTTGACTTAGTTGACCTCGGAAAATTGATGTTTATTGGAGTATTTCTCTCGAGGTCCTTTTTTCCCGCTCGAACGGGTATTTGATCTTATTCGACGGGCTAGTGTTTCTCTGGTTTCGGGGTTGATACATGGTTTTTCGGGTGCGAGAGGTTACTTCGGTTTGTAGTTCTCGGGTAAGGTGCTGCTGGAGTGCGCGACGTTCATTTTGGTTGTGCGGCTTCTGTGTAGCGGCAAATGCGTTGTTAGATACGAGTTCGGTTTTATGTATGTTTTAGATTTAGGTTTGGTGGTTTTTACATTTGTACTGTCTTTTACATTTTCAATGTGCTCGCTCTCTTCCAATGTTATCGTCCAATGTGTGTAGGACGTTCAGAGCGAGACCTTTCAATTTTTTTTTGTTCGTGTTTATCTCTCCAGATCTTTACGATATATATATATATATATATATATATATATATATATATATATATATATATATATATATATATATATATATATATATATATATATATATATATATATATATATATATATCATTATTAGGCTAATTCTTTTATTAAAAAAATCAAAAAAAAAAATCTAAACATAGTGAGTGATGTCATTAATCTAAATAATTTAGAATTAAAATTAAATTTTATTAATTAATTATTATTATTAAATCTTTTAATAATTATTTTAACTATTAAAATTAAATAATTTTGAATTAATTTAAGTAATTATTTTGAATTGAGTACGAGAAGGTATAAAAGCTAGGCAGAAGGAAACCAATTCCAAATTTATATTTTAATTTACATTTTTAAAATAAAATGACAACCAATATTATCTCTTATGATTGGATGTGAATTGTTTAATATGCATTTTAGGTGTTTGATGAAATGTTCAGCTGACGAGTTTCTTAGTCAGACTCTGTGGTTCCACGGGTCATTAAACTAAATGACTTTAACATTTACGTTCACTTAATAACTAAAACATATTATTAAACTGTTTCGTTTAAACAAACCTGTGATTCCACGGGTCATTTCACTAGTGTGTGTGTGTGTGTGTGTATATATATATATATATATATATATATATATATATATATATTAATATTTTTGGAAAAAAATAAAAAATAAAAAGTACTCTAATTGAGACATGTATTCCATACAATAGTAGTATTTTTAATTTTTGATATACTGTACTTTATTAAACGAACCGTACGTCAATATAGTAGTAAATCGTAAATCAATACAAAAGTTCATATTATAAGGGTCTGTTTTAACAATAATTGTAGTTCAGGGTGAAGAAGTAAAGTAAAAGCTTGCTCGACTACACTACTCTGAGGTTGTTTTGGAAACAGTTTTCAAGAAAAGCTTGTGAACTTTTATATATATATAGGGTAGCATTCTAATAAGAACATTCTCACAAATAAAAACAATGAGAACAGTATGATTGGAAATTTACATCCCCTATTTTTAGGCTTTGAATTCTCATAATTATTTTGCCAAATATTATATTCAATTGTCCAGAATTTTTTACTTCAGTTTACGGATAAAATCAAAATATTTTGTTCCTGAATCATGTTTACAATCTTCTATATATATCTATAAGAATTGAGTTCCAGAAAATTAAATATGGTCTATTAAATAGATTTTCACACCTCTTTGAATTTATTATTGGTAAAAAAGTTAGAAAAATTACTACAAAATATATACTGTATTAAATAACAATTAAGTAACAGTAAAAAGTAAATTAGAATCACTATATTAATTATTAATAAAGTATTAAATAACAATTAATACATATAATTAATAGAAAATTAAAGAACCTTTTATTATAATTACTAGCTTTTCATTTTCTTGCAATGATTAATGACCAGTTACATAAATTGATTAAAGTGGATTGTTTTATATAAATTGGTTAATAATCATTTTACTGTTAAAGTTATCTGTTATACTAATATGATGATATTGAAATGCTTCCATTAGAGTATATTTGAAGGCGGGGCTTTTAAAGTAAGATCACTAGCATTTAACCATTTTTTCTCCTTTTTCATCATCCATCCATGTTCTATTAATAAAACATTAGTATAAAGAGGAGACATGTAATTAGTCTTGCGTATTATTGTGTTCTAGATTTGTATTCATCATCATCACCATCATATGCAAAACGTAAGTTCTTAAAATTTTATTTGTTCACTTTCGATATACATATTATCATTGTGTTATATATTTGTATTCATCATCATCGTCATCATATGGGAAATGTAAGCTCTTTAGTATTCATACTTTCACTCAATTTTATTTGTTCATGATATAAATATTATTATTGTGTTTTAGATTTGTATTAATCATCATCATCATCACATAGAAAACGTAAGCTCTTTAGTCCTCATACGTTCACTCAATTTTATTTGTTCATTTCGATATCAATATTATTAATGTCTTTTGGTACCTTATTTTTAAATTTTATTTGTTCATTATTTTGTTTTCACTTTCGATCTGCATATTATTATTGTGTTTTAGATTTCTATCCGTCATCATCATCGTCATCATATGCAAAATGTAAGTTCTTCAATACTCATAATTTTATTTGACTTTTGATGTACATATTATTGTGTGTTATATTTGTATTCATCATCATTCAAATAATTTTGATTACCCTACAATAATATAATTAGTATAGTAAAAATGAGAAGGCAAAAAGGTTCATTCATATTTTGATTGGTTTGGAATATCTAACCTTTTTTTTACATAAATATATTATAAAACAAAAAACGATTAAAATAATTGTAACGAAAGTAATGTATATATGTATATACTCTTTGAAAACTTATCTATAGTTTTTTACTTTTTAACCAAGAGGTAATTATACATTACCTAATGTTGTTTTGCGATGAAATTTTATTTAATCTATATCATAAAAAGAGAAATAAATATACAAGTTTAAGAAAATTAAATATAAAGACGGTAAAAAAACTGTTGATTAATTAATTAGGATAAGATAATCTTGAACTAAAAATTAAAAATTAAATGTTGTGTATATAGTCTTTTAATTTGATAGTAATATTAAATTCTTATCATAAATTTGATCATAAATATTCTTAATAACTAATTTTAATGCATGTCATACATAATATCAATAGTTTTAAACTTTACATTTTCTGTAAACATTTATAAAAATATTATGTTATGTCATAAATAATAACAACAGTTTTAACATTTTCATTTTCTTTATATTAACTACCTAATTAAATTGATAGTCACTGTTGTCTATAAATACTACTTTCTCATTATTCACATCACTTACACTTTTTAAATGAAATAATTAATAAAGTTGTATAAATACTCTTTTTATCATTACTTTGAAGATGTTTGATCTTTTAATGTCGAGTATCACATATCACATGAAAGATGAAGATATATTACGTTCTCACTTCTTTAAGATATTATTTGTATGCATTTTAGTTTATAATTTTCCTCTATTTTCTTTTGGTACATTAGTTATGGATATCGCATTTGGATGTTTGTAGTAATTACCTTTTTAGATTGAACATCAATTGTATAATATGTCAATAATATATATCGTTGCATGTTTGAAGATAAACATTTTATCTTACAATTGTGATATTTGTGCTATCGATTTGACTTATAAGATTGACATATATTGCTACAATAATAAACTAATATTGAAATATGATTGTTGCTATATAATATTTGGTTGTGTTGAAATTTTTATTTGTTATTTATTTGATTTTGTAGAACAAGACGTGCAACGCACGAGCATTGCCGGCTAGTTTAATATATATTTGCATGGATGCAAATAATTCAATGAAAGCAATCAGTATCACTAATAATACTTGAATATAAGGATGCGTCATGCATCAACAACAAAATTTTTAGTCTTGATGACAACAAAACTACAAAACTAATACTCCGTATGAACTATTTAGAAAGCAAATTAAATATGAACTTTAAATATGCTAATTCGAACAAAAAAACTACACATCCATTTGATTAGCATCGATTACAAGACGGTGAACCCGGATGCATGGCAGCATGTGGAATTTCAATCGATTAATATGGATGCATCCCAACATAATAGAGTACATGCATCCCGATATATATCCGTTAAAAATATCTCGTATCACATTAATGGATGTGTATAATAGTATAATATGCATGTTCAATTAAAAATACGAATGCAAAGTGTTACGTACTGATACATTAATGGAGTAAATGGTTTCAAAAAATTGTTTTAACGGATAAGAGAAGTTATGGGAGGAACGGTTATACAGATATTCATGTTGTATATGAGAAGTTAAAGAGTTACAGTGTATTTTACAAATGTACCCTTGTTAATTATTTTTAATAGTAAAAACTCCATATAATTTTATAGACATTGATTGTTTTCATCTATGGTTCAAAAGTGTTCACACCAAAACTTTTAATGAGAATGTTCACATTTGAATGCTCCTATATATATATATATATATATATATATATATATATATATATATATATATATATATATATATATGTATATATATATATATGTATATATATATATATATGTATATGTATATATGTGTATATATATATATATATATATATATATATATATATATATATATATATATATATATATATATATATATATATATATAATTTGACAAGCTAAAACAACATTTAACATAATATATCTTTGGCCTTTTGAAAACTACCTTCAAGATTCGCCACTCTCTACAATTGTGGGATTGAGTTGTTGTTGTTGTTGTTGTTGTTGTTGTTATGTGCGTATTGTAATTATAAATATTTAAGGTATAGAATAAATTATTTTTTGTAATAATGTACGGGGCTATCTAGTGACTAGTTAATACCAAATAACAAATTACTTAATTAACAGATTTAACCACTTCAATCAATAAATTAGAGGTGAAAAGGTTGTGTTGCGTGTCTAAATTATAATTAAAAAAATTTCGAATGAATTACAATATATGGCACTAATAAACATCCCCCTATACCTTAAAATACAATACTTATTAAGCAATAATATTTCTAAAATTTCCTTCAATACCATTAGATCAAAAAAGACATACATCTACCCTTTGATCCAATGGCACAAAATCATTTCCACAAACAATTAGCTAATAAATCAATTATTTGACTTAAACTTACAAAACTACCCTTCACCAAATTACTCCGTAAAACATACCGAGTCATTTAGAAACACGATCGTGAATCCTAATTTAGCTATCCATATGTTTTTCATCTCCAAAACATAAATGATTCAGTGACCATTCGCCTGTTTATGCATGAATCTCCATATAACATCTCTCCTTCCATTCAAACGCACCGCGAGATATTCTCCTTCCTATCAGAATCGCCGTTCGCTGATCCGCTACCTATCCTTCAAATTCTTCTCAGTTTGTGTATACCAATAAAGAAGTTGTGATGTGGTTCAGTGGTTGGTGGTCTGTCTTCTTTAGGGGAGGTTAGGAGTTTGACCCCCGTTGGCTACATATTAAAAACACAATTTCATCCCTGTCATGAAGTATCCACTCATGGCACCTTTCTCATATCGTTTGGGGGGTAAAGGGAAGGGGGTTTTACTTGGCCGTGTCCTTGGATCGGCTTCAAGGCTTCCTCTCGGGCAGCGATGGGGGCGGGGATATTATCACTGCATCGGTATAGTCGAAACGGGAGATGATCGCAATGGGTGGTTTAGTCCCCCTCGGGTGATCCCAATCACTGCTAAAAAAAAAAAAAAAAAAAAACATATGACTAATAAACATAAAGTTGTATCAATTACTTTTAAGACAAAATTTCATTCCTCGTCCCTGAACTTTACATCAACTTTGACTCCTTGTCCTTTTTCTTTTTTTTGTGCATCCCTCGTCCCTAATGTATCAGAAATATACATCCCTCGTCCTCCCGTCTATTTTCTGTCTATTTTGTCGTACCCCTCCTATCACGTGCAGAGCATGTGGGGGTAAAAAAGTCATTAAACTACAAGGACGAGGAGCATAATTATATCTTCTTCTTCTTCTTCTTCTTCGATATTCAATGTCCCAAAATCATAAATCATAAATCCTAATAAAATCAAATTCATTCCTTTCTTCCTATTCATCTCCATTTTATCAATTTCTTTTATCGTTAATTTTTCCAATTCAACATATCACACAATACATATATCTATATACATATTACATATTCTTATTAAATTATCAGAGATTATATCACAAAATCAAATTTCAATTTCATAAACATAAAGAATCAAGAATAGTATAACATCACCATAAAAAAGCTTTCATATTTTAACTGCTTTTGTGTTCGTCACCATTACAACAACAAAATTAACCTATCACCTAATCATTTCCAAACATCACCACCATGGAACCCAACTCATCAAACCTCAAATCATATTCATTTTTCTTCCATCAGATAAAAATCAAATGAATAAACCCTTGTCAAAGATATGTAACATCCGCTGAATTTGAAGTGACTTTGAATCTGAAACTTTTTAATAGTTTAGATCTAAAACTCAAAAACCAAATTGGATCTAAAACAAAATTCTCAAATTGAAAATAAAAGATCCAAATTAAAGAAAAATGAAGGCGGTGGTGCTGAAACCGCCGACGGTACCGGAGTTTATGAAGTCACCACCGAATGGGTGGCGGGTGTCGGCGTGTTTGGTGACGGTTGCCAGAGATATATGTATCCTCGTGTTCCAAAATTCTCCATCGATCTGGGTTTCAAGGTGAAAGAGAAAAGAGGGACTGAGCTTTTAAGATGATGATGATGACGATTGATATTGGCGATCAAAAAACGTGCGATGATTGATGATTGATGATTGATGATGACGATGATTGATGATTGATGTCGGCGTGTTTGGTGACTGAGCTTTTATCAGCTGGTTAGCTGTTCAGGACAGACTTTCAACACATGATAGATTGATGAAATGGTTTCCAAATGAAATCTTCAAATGTTGTTTTTGTGGTAGACAGGAAGATTCCCATGCTCACTTGTTTTTTAGATGTGATTTTACTAGCCAAGTTTGGGAGAAGACAAAAAACTTGCTTGTTTATAAAGGGCTCAATAATGACTTGAAGTTGATTATCCATGATTTGGCTAAGTATACTGCTGAGAAGGATATCCGGAATATTCTTAATAAAATGGCTATAGCTGCTTCTGTCTATTTTATTTGGATGGAAAGGAACAAAAGGCATTTTATGAATGTGCAGAAATCTGTTGATGAAGTGTATGGTGAGATTAGGAATCACATTCGAATGAAGCTGTCCAGTATTAAAGTTAGAAATTCTAAGAATGTCCAATTGGTTGCCAAACTGTGTGAGTTGCAGATTGTTGGGGCTAGTTTCCAGATGATTTAGCTTGGATGTTGTTTTGTTGTATTTGGGTCGTATTTGCATTGTATTTCCCGTTTTTGGGTTAGGCAATCCCCTGCCCTGGTTTGTATTGTTGATTTATTTTAGTGCTTGCCTTTGGAAAAAAAAAAGTGCGATGATGAAGACGATTTAAGATGATGATGATGATGATTGCAGATCCAAAAACATAGTTCCTTTATACATCTGATGTTTTTTTTGGTTAATGGAAAAGAAATATGTAAAATGATGAAACTACCCTCACATGCTTCGCACATGATTACACTTAACGTCTGAATTGACATAAAGTAAACGGGAGGACGAGGGATGTAGAATTGTGATACATTAGGGATAAGGGATGCACAAAAAAAAGAAAAAGGACATGGAGTCAAAATTGATGTAAAGTTCAGGGACTAGGAATGAAATTTTGTCTACTTTTAAATTTCTCTTGTATGTTAAGTCAAGCTTGACTTTGTAAATGCATTAAAAATATAGAGCATGACATTTCGCGTATGGCTTAATAAATGTCAAATTTGGACAAAAACTTGGCTCTTATCCTTCAACAATTCAACTTTAAAAAGTTACTCCATTAATTGATGATTGTTTGATCTCACCTCCCCTAATGAAAGATTAGTCAAATACAAACATATTCTTCATATGTAGTTGTAGCAATAAAAATCAAAATTACACTATTAATTAACGCGGAATGTCTACTTTCACCACTAAAACAGCCTTCAGCTACAATCCACAATTCAGTCATCAAATAATCATAATCCTAAACTCAAAACTTAGGTGATTTAAGTCTTAAACTATTTGTTAAATACGAGTACAAAGTTGAGTACAAAGTTACGTTTAATATCAAAATCAAAATTGTTACTATTTAAACCACTCCCAACCATCACATACTTCTTTAAAAAGACTGAGTGCCACATCAGCGCTACGTCAACACTTTCTCAGAAAGACTGGACCAAATCTAACACATCTACATTTTTAGTTTTTCAAAACGCGCAAAGAATCGACCTAAACAAATCGATTTTAGTCAATATTTTTTGAACTAAAAAAACTGATCAAACACCCATCAAATGATTGAATTAATCTCTGAAATTTTGAAGAAATGATCACTAGATGATTGTGAACATTTCTACTTTTTCAGATTTCGCTAAAACACTTTGGAATCAAAACCCACTAAAATCAATTTTTGAACGAAAATGCTTAGTAATCCGATTTAGATAACGAAAATGAAGCTATAGATGATGATGTACCACTGTAAGTGCACTTTTTTTACAGCTTCAAACTCGAGTTTCAGTGATCAATTTCGATTGTGCAGTGAATTTTATGGGTTACCGAGATTTAGGGAAATTAGGAGTGAAAAATGACTGAAATATGATCCTTTGAGTAAGATGATGACATGGAAAAAATAGAGTTGACTGGATCCTATGTGGTGGTGATTGGATACACATAATATCCTACATGGCAAAAAAATGAATTAGTAACTGGAAATCGGATCTATAAGTTATTGATTACATACAATAGGACAAAATAAATAGTTTAATGCATACAATAGAAAGTTTGAAAGTTGAATGCATACAATATGATTTTGGTGAAAGTTCGATGCATTTTGAATTAATTTTCCCTAAACAAAAATAAAAACTGAAATCAAATATATTGCACAAATCAACTTTAGTGGGCCACCTGCACCGTCATTCAACTTCTACAAAAACACGACATACCAATTTTACTTAATAAAGACGGTCAAAGACATGGCAATACTTATGGAGTCTTTCAATATTGAAAAGAGACGGAGCCTAAGATGTAATCGTTGGCTGTGATCTTAAATCAATTAATATATAGACATTAAATAGAAAACTAGGTTAGAGCAAGTACATCCCACTTCTCTCGTATCTCCCAAGTGCAGAATTGGGTATTGTCGTTGTTGTGTTATTTAAGTTGTCGTTCGAAGGTTGAACAGGGTGGCCCGTTATGTGGAACATGCAAGATACACGTATATTTATATTTCTATGCATTCTTTGTTTCTTTTTAATGGCAGAAATAAATTTTGTAAACCTAGCTGCTACAGAAAATGACTAAGAATCTATAAGGTTGTGTAAACACACGGTTCCGATAAATCCTAGACTTTGTGAATTTAGAACACATCGAAATTCGAAAGAGTTAACAACGATGCTTTTGATTATGTGATCTTTACATGATTTACATAATCTCAATATATCTCAGAGAGTTGCGAGCACGATAACTTCATCAATAATTCTATGCTTATGGAACATCCAGGAACCTATAAGCCAAGACCAAATGTCTTCTGAGACACGATCACACATGTAAAAACTTCAACACGTAGATTACACATGGCGCAAGGAGAGCTCGAGATGACGATGTCTCGATTGCAATCTAATTTCTAAGTCAAGTTTAATGGATTATTATCTAACAATACTACCTAATTTATTAATTTTGTTCACCCTTCCTATGTATATCTGTTATGAAGGTTTTTACAGCTTAATCTATCAAAAGTAGTTAACCAACCATTCAAACGAACTGTAAATAAGAGAAGGTGATCCGTACACCATGATTTTTAAACATACACCACCAAATGTAATTTAGAATGTTGTACAGTAAATGCTTTAAAACATTAATGTATAGCTAAAAACTAACAATTTAACGGTTATCATATGATCATATACATAGCATTGTATATGTATATTTTATTTGCTAACGGCTAAAAACAGAAGTTGCGCGAAGTATATTCAAAAGGCTTGACATATCCGCTGAAAGTTAAGTCTGCGAATTATGGCGCATTAATAAAAGACTGCGAATTATTCTCGCTAAGTCAGCGGGGATGGTTAGACAATCCACACACCGCGAATATTCTGGAAACTATAAATAGAGAGCTTGGCCTTTCATTTATAGGTTGTTGATTTTCTTCCATTTGCCCAGACCTTTGTAATTTTCACTTGTGACTTTGCCCAAGGATACATTGAGTTAAGGTGAATCATGCTAATTAACAATCAAGACGGGGTCGGAGTGGTTGATCACTTGATTGATAAAGTGAAAGACAATCATCAGGGCCCAAAATAATCATCAAACATCTCATTCACTATCTTAATATCATTGCACTCAATCCTTAATTAAGTACCTTTTAATCTAGAATTGATCAATTGGCGCAATCCGTGGGACACGTTCAAAATTAAACTCGAAATTTTTTGTTTTGTGCTATCAAACATTAAATTGGTTGGTTTAATTCTAATCGTGTATTGTTTTGATGTTTTACAGGTGAATACGTTCGAAGTTTGCGGCAATTTGGTTATTTACCAAACATGCTGAATGATAATGGAAACGACTGTGATGTCGCTGTTGCTATGCAAGAACGCATTCAAAAGAGGGGAAGAAAGCGAAAATCGGAAAAAAAATGCTTCAAAATTGACAGTTCGCGCCAATAAGTTTTTCCAAAATGCAAAGCGAAGATTTCTCTAAGATGCCGATAGTAATATCGTGTAAAATCGCGCAGACTGGAATCACAGTTATGAAAGTTCATGTTGATAATGGCAGTAGTGTTGACATTGTTTATGAGCAATGTTTTGTTCAACTGCCAGAGAGTATTAGAGCAAACTTACAACCAACTACAGCCTCGCTAACTGGTTTTGCGGGGGAATCTTCATCGCCTATAGGGTTATTGTCTTTGAATATAGAGCTTTTTGATGAAAACGATGCTAATTTAGTGCGCCAAGCACAATTAGATTTCTATGTTATTGTTGGTCCCTTGATAAACAACAGGAGTATTGTAGAGGGGGTGAATACAATTTCTTTTAATTAACTTAACAGTTAAGCACAGTTTAGTATTCAAGCATGTAATTTAAGTAGAGTCAAAGGTAATTTTCAACGATTTATTCTTTATTGATTAAATCACAAAGAATTACAACTATCCTTGGCGGAATGATAGTTGGTTGATACAGATTTAACTAGATTATAGCTATGAGGATAAACTTAAAGCTATTACACGTTTTGGACTCTAAATAATAAAACTCATACCACTATTTGTTACAATAGTGGATACAACAATTTATAGTAGTCCTATTATCCGTGTAATTGTTCCATTGTCCACTGGTACATAGGATGTCTGTACTTGTGGGCACAACTGCATCAGAGAGTGTGCTCTCCTCTTTCCTCTTTGGTAGCTATTTGCAGGAACACCCCAATTCGGTTTGGCACCACTATTTATTTAAACAAATAGAATGTTGTGTTCCCTAGGCATTGACAAAGTATAACACATGTCTGCACATGCTTTAAACTTCTGCATTCCCACGTGGTCTTGTAAGGTCACTTGTCAGCCGCCGACGCGTGTCCTTTTCTGTTTAACTTTGTCTTTGACTTATGTTGAATAGTACAATTGATGTAGACCACTCAGAAAACCACTATGCTTGTAATGGAGCATAGCTGTCTTGTGTAGTAAGCTGCATTCCAGCTGTGCTGGTTCTTCATTGATGAGACACTTGATATTCTTGAATTGCTGGGTACACATCCTCTGCTGATTGAAGACTACTGTCTATCTTGTGCTGATAGACTAAGCAGCAAACTAAACACTCGACACAGCAATATCTACTGTCTATACATGAACAAACTTGTGCTGACTGCACATAACATTTTAGTGCAAATAAATTACAGTTTTATCATAATTAAATCCTTAATTATTTTGGAGACTCAACAATCTCCCCCTATTTGATGATGAAAAAACCTATGACATTAAGAGAAAACACTAAAGCCAGCACTAAGGGACTTAATGAAAAATAGGCAGTAAGTTTATCCCTTTTTGATTTGTTTTAGGATCTTTTGCTGGGTTATCTATATCTTATAAATTGATATGATTTTGAAGATAAACTCATTTCACTTTCATTACAGCAGAGTATATACAGACATTTACAAAATAGAATAATGAAAAATGAAATAACAAAAGACACAATTATATCATTAGAAGGCTATCTGTCTTTATCTTTATCTTTTTCATCTTCAGACAGCTCTTCTTCTTTCACTTTGAGGGCTGCCCAGGCTTCAGGAAACAAGTAAGGCACTTCAGCAGGGTCGAATATTGGAATCTGAGGAGGTAGAATGATGGGATCTCTTCTGTGTGGGCCTTCACCAGTAGATTTCTTACCTTTAGGCTTTTAAGAAAGAACTTCTTCTACATTCACTACTGGTGCATTCCCATACTTTACTGCTTTGTTGAAGAGCTCTTGAAGTTCAGGTTTCAGTGTATCTTTGATACCACTTTTACCTTTGTCAATAAAGTACTGCAGTATCTCCATCCATTCACTGAACCCTAAGATTCTCAGATCAGTGTAGTCTATTCTTTCCTAAACATTACCTTCCATGCTGACAGAGAAAGCCCTTTTTGTGCCTTTGTGCACCTTGATGATCTTGCTTGGATTTGATCTCCTAGTTAGCACATCACCATATTTGCTCCTATAGTAATGATCAGATAATTCTATTGTTCGTTCAGTTTCTATAGGGACAGCAGCAGGTGCTTTCTCAGCAGCTTCCAGTTCATCGAATGCCTTGTCCTATTTTTTAACAATGGCTTTAGCCAACTTGAGGGACTCAGCCTCTTGTTTTCTGTCAGCAACCAACTTAGCTTCTTCTTCGTGAAGCCTCAGCCTCTCAGCATATTTAGCATCAGCATCCTCCCTTCTTTACCTGTCAAGTTGAACACTTAATAGATAATCATTGACAATGATGTTGAGGGATTTTGCTATAGCAATCATCTGTCTCCCTTCATCAGTAGTCATGGCATCACAGTATTGCTTTAGATCCATGTCCAGCTATAGAGCCTCATAAAAGAGAGCTTTCTATGCATCAGTATGTAGCCGTTGACCACTGTTGTATAGATAAACACCAACTTCAATGCCGAATTCCAACGCATTGATATAGAATTGATGATCAAGTGGATGGTACAGCAATCTGATGTGGCGTATCCTTTCAGGTATAGCTGCTGCTCGTTGTTCAAGCAGTTCTAGAACAGTGATCTCCAGCCTGTAAGCCTCACTTTCATCTGGATTCATCTTTCTTATGTCTGGCTCACCCTGTGCATCTAGATCATCTTCCCAAGTAGTGTGTTTATCATGACGTTTTGAGAAAGATAGAGGATACATACGTGATTCTGCTATGCCAGAAGAACCCACTGAATAAAAGTTAATACGTTCATCCAGTATCCTGTCAAAGTAAGCAAGAGTCCGGGCAGGAATAGGTGATTAAATGAATGTTGAACTCCCTCTGCCCCAGACTATAAAATCAGCAGCATCAACAGAATCAGTATCTTTGTTAGCACCCAGCTCATCCACCTTTGCTGGGTCTTCATCACTTGTTACACCCAGCCGCACACTTCTGGCTGGATCTTCAATCACATCACACCTTGTTGTGTCTTCGGTACCAGCTGACTAATTAGTATCAGCTGGCACAACTGCCACAGTATCTTCATCAGCTGCCTCAAATAAGGGTCCTTTCCTTAAGGGCTGGTTGTACCTAGGAGTAGATTTTACCCTTTGTTTATTGATAGGGACGGGTTCAACTGATGGTTCTTGTGTTGATACTGGTTCTTGTGGAGGCAGATAGGGAACAATTGCTAAGTGCTCCCCCTCAGTAGTAGACACATCAGTTTCTGCTGGTTTATCATCATCATCAGGGTTGATGATATCTGCTGGCTGTGATTGTGTAACTGGCTGAGCAGTAGATGTTGGTCGAGAGGATTGGCTGGTTTCTAATATAACATCAAGCCACTTCATGAATACATCAGCTCTAACTCCTCCTGACTCAGTTGAAGCCAAGTAATCTTGCATCTCTTCAGGTGTCATCTTCTTAATTCTGTTTGCTCGCTCAGCATACAACTTTGCTTTCTTTCTATCATATTTCACCATGAACTTAGCATTTCTTTTCAAAGCAGCCCTTTTATGTTCATCAATGCTGAGAAGTTCATCATGAATTTCACTTTTTCAGGATCGAGGGATCGTATATGCTCAATTTTATGTCGTTTCAGAGTAGCATATGCCTCAAATTTAGCGTTGAAAGCAGCATCTAGTTCCTGCTGTCTCTTCTGATGCCTATCTAGTTTTCTTTTCATTTTTCGTTCAATAGTTTGAGAGACAACAAAAGATTCAGCTATAGCCAGTTCAGACACATCACTGGGCTTACTGCCAGAACCAATATCATCCATATATGTGGCAGACACACTGGGTTGAGATTCACCAGCTGCCTGAACACCTGCTTCAGTATGAGCGTTGTTGGGCTTAGTGCCAGAACCTTGACCAGTACTATCACTACCATCATCACCATCCCTCCTTTGCTGTTTTGGAGCCTTTTCATTGTCATGCTCTCCATCAGATTGGTTTCTCTTTTTAGACTTCTTTTTAGACTTCCTCTCCCCCTTTTGTCATCAGCAGGGGCAGAAGGATGAGCAGGGGAGACCTGTGCATCAAGGTCACTATCTGATTCAGGAACTAAATAAACAAAGTGGTTCCAGTCAGCATCAGCAGGAGATAGATGGGCACCAGGATCTACACCATATTGCCTGAGACATAGGTTTTAAGTTTGGACTTCATTCCTTGCAACACCCATGGCCATTTGATCAAAAGTGGCCCTAACATCAGCTTGTAGGGCAGCCATTCGTTGCATAATCTCCACCATTTAAACATAAGCAGAGGCAGGAACCATTGTAGCCATTTGCTGTTCCTGCGAATCCAATCTCTCTTCTAAAACCCTATTCTCCTCATTAAGAAAGAGAATCCTTCTATTAGCAGCATCAAGATCAGCTTGAAGATTGGCAATATGCTCGGTATATTCATTGTGAGAGATGATTCGCCTTTTGAGATCCTCCTCTTCTTCATGGTATTGGACAATGGCATCCACTGCAAGATCTGCAAAAGCACATACTTGTTTGAGCTGGGCTTCAATAATGGAAGTGGTAACATCCCCAGCTCTGCGTATGGCTTCAGTCATTTAATAGACAAGAGTAGTGCGAATGGTTCTTTGTAGATCCGGTGTGATTCTGGCTACTGTACGATAAACAGCCAGAGTAGAAATAGCAGCCACCTCAGTAGGATCAAAACTACTGGTTGAGGGGCGATCACTAGCAATGACAATAGGATTACCTCCTTGAGTTGGTGGAGGTGGAAGGTCAGAATCTGACTCATCACCATGATCACCATAATTTTTACCTTCACCCGATGGTTTAGAACCACTGGTATCCATGTCAACATCATTATCAGCATCATCAGTGAGATCAACTAGTATGTCTTTGGAACCAGTCACATTATCATGAGTAACTGGATCGCCCTTACCAGCACCTTTATCAGCATCACCATCAGAGGAAGAAGATGATGAGGAAGAAGCTGAAGAATCAGAAGGTACTGGCGAATCAGGGACATTCTGCATCACACACTTCTTAGTTACAGGATCTATGATGAACTTGAGAGGCCTCCAAGTACCAGGCCATGGAGAAGCAGCTGGAGCCATACCAAATAGTGATAGTATGGTTGCTCATTAACCTGTTAGAGAGTAGCCAGCCTCTCATATACTTCTTCACATGCTGGGCGATCAAGCTGAGATAGTAGTTCAATCAGCTCCTCTCTGGGTAGTTTGCTGGCTGATAGCAAAGAACTTTGAGGATCAATCGTCAGCTGATCTACTAGCAAGGCAATCTTGGGAGTAATAGTGGCTCCCCTGTAGATAAAGTTAGGAACAACTTCATCAGGATCTGGTACCTGGCACACATAAGGTTTCTTCTCAGCAGAGACAGAAGCCTGAGTACAATCAGTTGTTGTAGTGGCAGAGGTACCAGCTTCTAAAGTAGGTTCAGTAAAACCAGTGACATGTGCAGAATAGGCAGCATTTGCTGTGATAAGCTCATCAGTAAGCACCACATCATCCTGGTCACCACCTGTAGTAATTTCCTCAGTAGAAGCAGTTGGAGGAGTAACAATGGTAGTGCCAGCAGCATCAAAATCAAGAACCTCCTTACCAATATTATCAATAACCTTTTCAAGTGCAGGAGGAGGTTCCATTATCATCTCATCAACCACTTCAGAATCAGTGGTTGAAGTAGCAATACCGGAGACAGTAGGAGGAGTAGCAGAGATATCAGCAGTAGCTAGCTCCTCATTAACAGTAAGATCAGTGGACCCAGTAGCCACAATGTCTCCAGTAGAGCTAGCAGTAGTAGAGGCAACAACACTAGTATAAGCACCACCAGTAGACAAATCAATAGCACCAACACCAGTAGCAGAAACAGAGAGCTCATCAGTAGAAACAATAACATCCTTTTTTGCTCCCCCTCTGCCTGTTCATTTACCCTGCTAAGAACTGAAACAAGAGAACATTTTATGTTAACAACTGTAGAACCAAATAAATTTGACTCAACAATTGCATATGTTGTTGGTCTCTGGGGACAGACTGGTAATTTAGTCAGCCCTTTGATTGAGACAGAGTAAGCTGTCTGTAAGTGCAGCTGTGACTCTGCTGACTCATTGGCAACACATGTTGACCCAGATTGTGTAAGAGTTCTGGCTGTTAATGATGTAGGAGTGTGACTTTTATCATGATCCAAGTAACATTTGGGCTGTGCAGTAGCCTGAGCTGACTCAGTACAATGAGGAGCCAGCTTAAGTCTGCTTTGGGGGTCAGTTATGTTCTCTGCTGGTTGTACTGTCAGCAAAGGATATTTCTTGAAGGATAATTTTGAAAAAATGTGGAAGTGCCTGGATAGAAGAGTATGGGATGCTACTCATCTTAACACTAGTTTTAAAACCAGCCAGCTTGGGAGAAAAGGTTGTGCCTTTAACTCCACTTTCATTTTTCAAGTCAGCAGTTAAAATAGTTTTCATTAAGGTAGAGATTTCTGCTGTTTGGTCTAGAGACACACCAGGTTTCATAGCAGCCTTCTTTTCAGAAGCAGCAGTTGAGACTGGGGTAATCCCTCCTGTGGTGTGCTTGGAGCTAGCTTTAGCTCGTTTAGATTTGCCTGTTACCAAGAAATAGATAAGCAACAGATTCCAATACTAGAAGTGGGTAGTCAGTATATAAGACTAGGGCTGTTCTTTATTATCAGAGAGCACTAGATTCTAATACAACTACTGCTTTACCAGTATGTAAGACGGTGGATGTACTAGTTAAGGTAGCTGACTTCTTCCTTTTAACAGCTGGCTTACGCTGAGGTCCCTCCCCCTCAGCTGGTGCAACACCAGAGGCAGTCATTTGGGCAACTCCACCTTGAGCAGCAAGATACTTAAGCATTGATGGCGTCAAAGCAGCATATGGAGCAGTAGGTTTATCCTTTGGTATCCCCCTTGCTTTAGAGGCAGGTCAAATGATTCATCAGAAATTTGCTGGTATGCTTCACCCAGCTCATTTTCAAAAACCATGCTCAAGAACCTTGGAAAGGGGATTAAGTGTGTTCGTTTGGGTGCTAGCACTATGTCCCTTAACCTGAGGTAGATCTCAGCTGCGTAGTCAATGTTCATGTTAAACAGCAAACTATGACCAATTTTGAGCTCAAAGTCTGAGCATTGATAGAAACTACCAGACTTTTGGCTGATACACTGGGTCAGCAGTCCAAAAAAGTAATACCACAGCGGTGGCATGTTCTTCCTTAGCGGCGTATGGGCAATTGGACCAGCATATCCGATTGTCTCCAGCACTTCCCTCCTAAAATCATCTCTCGTCGGTGAATTAACTAATGGACCACCGGGTAATTGAAGGGCACGACGGATGGCATCAACAGTGATCGAGCAGTTTAGGGTTTCAGTCACCATGCCACGAATACACGAAGCATTCTGTTGAGTGGTGGCCATGGTGGCAGTATACCCGAATCTCGCTAAATAGGCCGGATAGAGACAAGAAGGAACTCTGGTGATGGATCTCGCCAAGGGGCATCGCCTGATGTAGTTGATCAAAGCCTCATATCTAATGTTGGCTTTAGACTTGGGAATAGAGAGAGCGTGTGCTGCATTGACTCTGGAAAGGCGAATTAGCGCAGGGTCTGATGCATTAGCAGCCTTGACAAGGTTGGGGTAAAGATTGAACAGTGGACCTTGCACAATCTGTTCCTCTATGACTGGTGGAGGTTGCTGTTCTGGTGGTTGTTGTTGTTGTTGTTGTTGTTGTTGTTATTCCTTTGGTTGGTTCTCTATGGGTGGTGATTGTGGATGTTTTTGTTCTTAGTCTGCCATTTATGAAATTGTTGAAGATGAATGTATGAAAGATTTGAAGATTTATGAATTTAGAGAGAAAAGTATGTTTTGAAAAGGTAAATCAAAGAGTTAATAACCGAATGTTATTATGTGAAATGGATTTCCTTATTTAACCTTTCGGATTGGTGGAAAAAGTGCATGAGAGAGAAAATGGCAACGGTCATCTGCAGGCGTGTGGGTAGATGTGACAGACTGGCACATTTTCGAGGGGACACGGACTGTTGACATGACGTTTAATCGGCTTGAACACTCATACCTCCCATTAAGCATTAAATGCAGCAGTTTTCAATTCAAAATGAAGTTAAAAATCATAAAATAAATTTTGTATTTAAAACAAAAATTCTTTGTTACATTTAATATGTCATGAATTTAATTTTAAATCATTGGGAGTAAATGAGTTTCAGTTTTAAGGTATCATTTAAGTGTTATGAGCTATTTATTACTTCATTTCAAACATTTGAATAACCACGACATAAAAGACCTTGTTGCGCTGATTGTTTGACATGTAGGCAGTAAGGAAAAATTTGTGACTTACTAGTTTGCCCTACATGTTGTAGAACCAACACATCAACAAAGTTGTCTTTTATTTTAGAGTTCAAGCATACCCAGCTCAGAGATGAGATAGTTAAAATGTTTCTCATCTAAGGGCTTTATGAAAAGATCTGCTAACTGCTGGTTTGTTGAAATAAAGTGAAGCTCCACATCTCCTTTTTAAACATGATCCCTTATGAAGTGATATCTAACATCAATGTGCTTCGTTCTAGAATGCATTACAGGATTGTTGGTGATAGCAATTGCACTTGGGTTGTCACAGTAGATTGGAGTTCTTGTAACATGAACACCATAGTCCTTCAGCTGGCTTTGCATCTATAGTACTTGAGCAGTACAACTACCAGCAGAAACATATTCTGCCTCAGCAGTGGATGTGAACACAGTATTTTTCTTTTTGCTCGTCCAGCTGACTAGCCTACCACCCAGTAACTGGCAACCACCATTAGTACTTTTCCTGTCTATCTTACACCCTGTAAAGTCAGCATCTGAATACCCAATTAGCTCAAAATCCTGGTCTTTGGGATACCAAAGACCACGTTTAGCAGTACCTTTCAGATACCTAAATATCCTTTTTACTGCTAACAAGTGTGACTCATTAGGATCAGCTTGATATCTAGCACAGAGACATGTGGCAAACATAATATCTGGTCTGCTGGCTGTGAGATAAAGTAGGAATCCAATCATACCTCTATATTCAGTGATATTGACTGGTTCACCATTAGGATCAGCATCTATTTTAAAGGATGCTGCCATTGGGGTCCCTATATCTTTTAAACAGGTTAGACCAAATTTATTTAACATATCTTTGATATATTTATCTTGACTTATAAAAATTCCATCATCAAGTTGTTTGATCTGCAATCCTAGAAAGTATTGCAGATCTCTTTGTAAACTCATTTCATATGTCTTTGACATAAGTTTTGAAAATTCTTGACAATGTGTTTCATTTTTAGAACCATAAATATTATCATCCACATATATCTGTACCAGCAAGAGATCACCATCTATCTCCTTTGAGAATAGAGTGGTATCAATTGTTCCAACTTTAAAACCTATACCAGTAATAAACACATGAAGTGTCTCATACCATGCTCTTGGTGCCTGTTTTAGGCCATATAGAGCTTTGTCTAACTTGTAGACATGGTCTGGATATTTACTGCTTACAAAACTAGGAGGGTGTTTGACATAGACTTCTTTTTGCAGCTTTCCATTTAGAAATACAGACTTAACATCCATCGAGAATACCCTAAAGTTCATCTTAGCAGCATATGCCAAGAACAATCTAATAGCTTCATCCTAGCCACTGGTGCATATGTCTCTCCATAATCCAATCCTTCTTCTTGTTTGAAGCCCTGAGCTACTAATCTAGCTTTGGTTCTGATCACAATCCCATCTTCATCCATCTTATTCTTGAAAACCCACTTGGTACCAATGATCTTTTTAGTTTCATCATTAGGTTGAGGTACCAAAGTCCAAACCTTATTCCTATCAAACTGGGAGATCTCTTCTTGCATAGCTCCTGCCCATCTAGGATCTTTAATTTCTTCTTCAGGACATGTAGGTTCAATGGTAGATACAAAGTTCACATGCATACAAAAGTTGCTGGTTGCATGTCTTCTTGTTTTAACACCACTTGCCAGATTACCAATAACTTATTCAATTGGATGCTCCTTTGTCCATCTAGTATTATGAACAGGTGAGCTTGTTGTGGAACACACAACATCTTGATCATCAGCTGGTTCAGAGTTATGAGCAGCAGTGGGAGACAGCTGTTCATTGTGAGTATAACCAGTACCAGCTTGAGATCCTTCAGAACCTGTAGACCTATGCTCAAGTTATAAAACTTCTGTAGAGCCATTAGGTCCACCTGATTTAGATACAGATGGAACAGAGTGTTCCATGTCATCATCAGAGAACCCATCAACATGGATTGGTGAGGGATTTGCTACTGGTTCTTCTTCATCATCTAGAGCTTGCTGAGTTGGCTCTTCAAACAGTAACACCTCATCTTCTTAACCAGAAGATAAAGTAGGGACAGTTTCATCAAATGTAACATTAATAGATTCTTCAAAACAACCCCTTCTTTTATTGAAAACCCTATATGCCTTTGACATGTTGGAATATCCAAGAAATATACCTTCATCAGCCTTAGCATCTAACTTGCCTAGCTGATCCCTATTGTTTAGAATGAAACAGGGAGTGCCAAATACATGAAGAAATGAAATTGAGGGTCTTCTGCCTTTGAGAACTTCATAAGAAGTTTTCTGATGTCTTTTCACTATTAAAGATCTATTTTGGGTAAAATAAGCAGTGTTCACAGCTTCTGCCCAGTATGAATTTTTCAGCCCAGACTTAGCCAACATAGATCTTGCTGTTTCAATGAGAGTTATGTTTCTTCTTTATGCAACACCATTCTGTTGAGGTGTTCTCACAGCAGAAAAATTATGTGAAATACCTTTGTCAGCACAAAAATTCTACCAAAGTAGCATTTCTGAATTTTGTACCATGATCACTTCTAAGTTGCTTCACCAGTTGCCCATTCAGTAGTTCCATTCTTTTGATAAAATTGATAATTTCATCAGCAGCTTCACTCTTTTGCTTCAAAAAGAATATCCAAGTGTATCTGGAATATTCATCAACAATCACCAGTGTATACTTCTTCCCACTACAGCTTGCTATATTAACAGGACCAAAAAAATCCATATGAAGTAGGTGAAATGGTTTCTCAACAGATGAAATCTGCTTTGACTTGAATGAGGCATGGTGATGCTTCCCTTTTTCACATCCAGGACACAATCTGTCCTTCACATAAGACATTGTGGGTAGCCCAGACACCAAACTTTTACTAGATAATTTGTGAATATCTTTAAAGTTGAGATGTGAGAGTCTCTTGTGCCATAACCATTTGAGATTGTCTGCTGCCTTTGAATAAAAACAAGTATCAGTTGTTGTGACTGCTGTGTTCATGTCAATTTGATACATGTTCTCATGTCTTTTGGCTGTCAGCAGTGGCTTCCCTGTCTTATAAAAAATGATGCCAATTTTCCTTCTGAATTGAACTATCTTATTTTTTCTTGTCAGTTGGCTTATGCTGACTAAATTGTGTTTAAGCCCAACGACATATGCTACATTTAAGAATGTAACATTCTCATTTGTTAAATTACCAAAACCCTTTGTGTATCCCAACGAATTATCTCCATATGAAACAACTGGACCATCCTTTTCTTGATAGTCCATTAGCAGGGACTTACTTCCGGTCATATGCCTCGAACAACCACTATCGAGATACCAGATTTGCTTGTTTTGAATGCCCTGCACAGTAGCTAAGAGATTAGTTCTTTTTGGGAACCCATCCAAGGATAGGTTCTGGAAGGGTCATCTTTGATTATCTCTTCCTGTCTGCTGGTTTGCTTGAAGAGGAAACATCAGATGGGGTTAGGGTTAGAGTACACCGGTTGGCTAAGTGAAACTTGCTGCCACACTTGTAGCATTTTCTCACATTTGGTATCGGTGACTGGTCATACACTGAGTAAATGGATGCAGTAAGATCGGATCTACTTTCAGATATGGCAGCTATGAGCTGGTCAAGCTTGACAGTCATTATCTCAGTGATAGATGACTCAGCACATGATTCCACAATTTGGTTCACTTTAGCTTTTCCCTTAAGGGCAGCTTTCCTTTTAGAACCAGTACCATAATCATGGTATACTGCTTTACCTTTGTTGTTTGACGAGCCAGTGTGGGAAGTTACTGACTCGTCAGCTGATACCGAACGATTCGTGTAAATCTTGATTGCTGCCTTTGACTTGCCAGTATTCCGTTTTGCTGGCTTGTCAGCAGCTACTGTTTGACCAGAACAATTTTCATCAGCTGACTCAGCATTGGTGGAATTTGAACATGAAGGGAAATCAATTGTTTTTGACTTTCTTTGATTATTTTCAGTGATTTCCCTTTTAATACGTCTTTCCTTTGGAGTCATATAGTAAATGCTTGAGGGATCAGTAGTTTCATCAATTGAAGTACTGGTTTCCTTGACTTTTACTTCATCCTCCAAAATTTCTTTCATAGACGGTGGTGGGGTTTCTGTAGGTCTGACAAAATTATTTGTTAAGACCTTTTTACCCTTAACTATCTTGGCAAAAGTATTTGGCAAGACAGCTTCAGGATCAGTTTCGAGAATGGGGTCCATGTAAGTAACTTCTACAAGAGCAGCAGCAGCATAGTCACCAGCAAAGAAGGCTTCAACTTGGGCAGGCACCTGCTCATTTACACACTTAGCTGTGCGTTGAGCAGATGTACACCATGAAGCAACCACCTTCTTGAGGTCGTTTAGCTGGTTCTTAACATCTGCTGCTTCAACGTGAAGAGACTTTAAAGCAAAATTTTGTTTTTCAAGTTTTGAAATTTCATCCTTCAAGAACTTAATTTCATCAATTTTGCTTTTAAGTTTATCATTTAAAGATTTGTTATCATTTTTCAAAACTTCTTCACGTTTACTGCCTCTACATAAATCAACTCTTAGGTAGTCAAACATTTCAGCTTTTTTTTATCATCAGTATAAGTTAGAAAATTGTCAACCTTATACAGCATTTCAGATTTCCATTGAGGTGAATCCTTTTTCAGGTGAGCTTCCCTCATATCAGACACAAATGTACTACCATTATCATCCTCATCAGACTCCTCGACCTCTTTGGCTATCAAACACAGCTTTTTACCAGAAGCATAACTAGCATCATCATCATCAGTATCACTGTCAGAAGATGAAGAAGAGCTGGTTTCATCCCAATCATGATGCTCAGCAACTAGAACCTTTTCTGGCTTCTTTCCCTTCTTATCAGCCTTTGCACTTTCCTTCATCTGAGCTTTCATAGCTTTGTACTTGTTCTTGTACTTGTCACGTTTTGAGAAAGAGTTAGCATGTGAGACATAAGGTTTCCTGGACATGCATTCAGCTGCAAAATGTCCAACTTTCCCACAATTGTAACACTCAGATTTAGGACCCTTGACTGATTTGCTTCTATACCTAGCACTTGGTTTCTTACTCCATTTGTATGACTTGCTGGTTTTATTACGATTAAACCTTTTGAACTGCCTAGCCAGCAAAGCCATACCTTCAGCAAACCTTCCACATCATCTTCATCATCACTGCTCTCTTCAGACCCAGTACCACTCTCCACATCATCTTCAGCTGACTCTTCTTCTGCTGTCAACTTTTGAACCAGTAAAGCCTTTTAAGCTTTCTTTTTAGCAGCAGCAATAAGAGCAGTATCATTTGTTTTAGAAGATTTTGAAGTGGTGGGGGCAGACTTAAAGTTTTCTTTCAAGTTTAGTTCAAGTTTAGCTTCTGCCTTCTCATGGTTCCAAAGTGTACCATAGAGAGAAGACATGTTAAAGTTCTTTAAAGTCTGGGTGGTTCTTAGAGGGTCAGTCACTGGTTTCCATTTAGCAGACAATGAGTCAATGAATTTGTTTACTTGTTCAAAATCAGTATATGTGATTTTCAAAGTAAGCAGGTCAGCAACTAAGGAGTTAAACCTAATGAAGGTTTGCTTAAGGGTCTCATTCTTATAGGCAAAGAACATTTCATACTCTCTTTTCAAAGCAATAATCTTGTTCTGCCTAACCTCGTCCATGCCTTCATAGGTAATATCTAGATAGTCTAACATAAGCTTAGCATGGAGTTTTCCCTTAATCAGTTTGAATAGGTGATTAGGTAAAGTTATAGCTAACAGAGTTCTGATCTTAGGGTCAAGTCCAACACGACGTTTGTCCTCAGCATCCCATTTGGCTGGAATGAGAACAACCACTCTCTGCCAGGAATGGCAGGAGTGTCTGCAGTGGCTGGAATGCTATCAATAGTCTCAGTTGGGACAAATGGACCATTTGTGGCAATACCAGGCATGAGTGGGTCAATAGACTCCAGGTGAAGCATGAACCTTGCCTTCCAAGTTTCATACTCATCTTCATCAAATTTGGGTGGTCTATTGGATGAGCCATTTTCAAGGTAAGCTATATTTGAGTTTGCAGCCATGAGAGAATTCAGATTCAAGATATTAAATTATCAAGACTGAAGCTCTGATACCAGTTGTTGGTCCTTTGATAAACAACAGGAGTAGTGTAGAGGGGGGTGAATACAATTTCTTTTAATTAACTTAACAGTTAAACACAGTTTAGTATTCAAACATGTAATTTAAGTAGAGTCAAAGGTAATTTTCAACGGTTTATTCTTTATTGATTAAATCACAAAGAATTACAACTATCCTTGGCGGAATGATAGTTGGTTGATACAGATTTACCTAGATTATAGCTATGAGGATAAACTTAAAGCTATTACACGTTTTGGACTCTAAATAATAAAACCCACACCACTATTTGTTACAATAGTGGATACAACAATTTATAGTAGTCCTATTATCCGTGTAATTGTTCCATTGTCCACTGGTACATAGGATGTCTGTACTTGTGGGGACAACTGCATCAGCGAGCGTGCTCTCCTCTTTCCTCTTTGGTTGCTATTTGCAGGAACACCCCAATTCGGTTTGGCACCACTATTTGGTTAAACAAATAGAATGTTGTGTTCCCTAGGCGTTGACAAAGTATAACACATGTCTGCACATGCATTAAACTTCTGCATTCCCACGTGGTCTTGTAAGGTCACTTGTCAGCTGCCGACGCATGTCCTTTTCTGTTCAACTTTTTCTTTGACTTCTGTTGAATAGTATAATTGATGTAGACCACTCAGGAAACCACTATGCTTGTAATGGAGCATAGCTGTCTTGTGTAGTAAGCTGCATTCCAACTGTGTTGGTTCTTCATTGCTGAGACACTTGATATTCTTGAATTGCTGGGTACACATCCTGTGCTGATTGAAGACTACTGTCTATCTTGTGCTGATAGACTAAGCAGCAAACTAAACACTTGACACATCAATATCTGCTGTCTATACATGAACAAACTTGTGCTGGCTGTACATAACATTTTAATGCAAATAAATTACAGTTTTGTCATAATTAAATCCTTAATTATTTTGGGGACTCAACAGTTATGCAAACTTCTTCTCACTACAACATGTTGTTGGGCAGATCCGCGTTGGGTAAATTTGGAATTGTTCCATTTACCTTTCATGGCATGATTAAATTCACAACGCGTTAGGGTGTTGCAATGATTAGCTCGTCGAGTGTCATTCCTATTTGTGCGGCTGTAAATGTGAAAAATGCAATTCAAGAAAGCGCTGATGCTGCGGATAATATGGTAGTGGTTAATCCTGAGTATCCTGATCAAAAAATTAAAGTTGGACTCAATATTAATGCGGATACTAAAAAACTGATTGTGCAGTTACTCGTGGAGTACATGGATGTTTTTGCTTGGTGTGAAAATGATATGACTGGCGTAATTTTGTTTGGGAATATGTTGTTTGTAGGTTTGGCATTCCACGCGAATTAGTTAGTGATAATGGTGCTCAAATAGCGAAAGATCCTTTTAAAACATGGTGCACTGATTTAAGTATAATTCAAAAGTTTACGTCAGTGGCACATCCGCAGGTGATATTGCATATTTTATACACGTTTTCCTTAGCGATATCGATCACATTTTAGTCCTTTCGGATTCGATTTGGTGTTTATTTTGTTAATATTGAGAACGTTCGAGTTTGAAGAGCTAAAGATAGAGGAGTTGTGTTTTATGAGTTTTTGAGGTATTTTGTTAATTGATTATTATTATTATTGGTGCACCGAGGTTGGAAATGTGAAGTACATGTTGGGTGTTGAGGTTCTGAGTTAGTTTAAGTGATGAAAAAGTGCAAAAGAAACGTGAATGTCAGGTTACACAGGAGGTCACAGCGCGATGCTATTTTCCGCGGCGCTGAGATCAACATGATTCGACATCAGAATAGGGGTTAAACAAGATTTCAGACGCAGCTTTGGGTCGCGGCGCGACAGTCTAAGCCGCGGCGCGGTGTTTGCCATATTTCAAGATTAGGAGAAGTTTTAAAGGTGTTCCAGTGTAAGTGTAATGTCGCGACGCGACAGCTAATGGTCGCGGCGCGGCAATGGCTCGGCCCAGACGAATTTATAAGGTATTTAAAGCCCGAAAAATACCCTAAATACCATATCTTATTCCCAGACGATTTGCAGCAGCTCTAAGACGAAAAAGGGTAATTTTTGGGGAATCCCAAGATCATTCTAACGCATCAATCATTACGGGAACGTGCTTCGATTCAATCATCATTCAAGATTCATTCATCTATTAGGTTTATCTCTTTGTTTTAAACAATGAATTCATCTATTATTTTGATTGTGATTTTGGTTTTAGCCATGATTGTTGGCTAATTATTTAATGTTTGTCTAGACTAATAACCGAGGTTTTGGATGTCTATTTGAATTATCAAGGATTTTATGCATGTTAATTTGGTTTTGATTAAAAGACCCATTCTTGTTCATGTTTACATGTTTGCTCTCAATTGATTATTGTTTTTGTTTGATCAAGGGAACCCTGGGTTAATTTAACACTTTAATTTACAACTATTTTGTCTTAAGTGGTTGTTTGCTAAACCGGACCAAGGGGGTAAATTGGGTAAAGACTAGTAAATTGGATAGGAATGAATTGTGTAAGCGAACGTAAGCACAATTGTTAATCGAATACTAAGTTAGTTAATTAGTTTAACATAAACAATAAGGTCTTAAGTGCAAGGGAACCCTACATTGTGTAATTAGAGTTTGAGTGATCATTAAGAGAATTCTTGGTGATCCGTTTGGTTAATTTGCATGCATAATTGAGATAAAACGTCTAAATAACACGAACATCTACTACCGAGGGTAAAAGGTCTAGATGAAGATTCTTGGTTGAATTGAATACAAATCTATCTTTATTATTTGTTAAGTGCTAGCGTGTAAGACCCAAATATTGATTGTACATAATATATTTATGGTGTATGATGCATGTATGAAGTGTACGTGTTGCTTGCTCGAACGTCGAAGGAAACTGGACGTTGTCCGAAGTGACAAGGTGTGTACGTATCTTTTCAACCCCAAATAAAGTTTGAGTTGATGTTTCAAAGCCTTACCATTGGATAGAATATCTTATTACGTTTCCAACGATATTTGATTCATCAAAAACGGAGTTACGGTCGAAAAGTTATGGCCAAAACAAGTTGCTGAAACCTGTTTTGGGCTCGACCACAATTTCCAGTTATTTGGAGCGGCGCTCCACATTCTGGCGCGGCGCGCCAATTGCTGCAGAGGCAATTTTCAGCCTTTTTAAAAGTTTTAAATGAAGGGTAATTGGGTAATTTCACTTGGGACCGGATTTGTGAGCCATATTAGCTGGTTTGGATCAGTTTTGGATCATTTTCACATCCATTCATCACTCTCAAACTATTTTAGAGAGAGAGAGAGATTCTAGAGAGAGATTTAGGGTTTTGGTGAAGAAGGAGGCCGAATTGATCAAAAGCTCGAGTTCTAAAGTTGTTCCTTTCGTTCCTAGCTACGTTGTGGTGGTATTGGTAAGCTCAAACTCCAAATTTCATCTATTTGATTTGATATTCAAGTTAGGGTTTCGAGTTAGTTTGTGGTAAAACCCTTTTAGGTGATGAAATGGGTTTAGTGAAGCTAGTAATTGGGTTTATTGTTAATTGTTGGTGGATTTTGGGTTGGTGAACTAATTGGCCATGTTTAGGACTTGAAATTGAGTTTAATCACTTAAGTTAGTGATTATGGAAGTATTGAAACCCATTTAAGGTTATTTGGTTGACTAATTGTGACTTTGGGTCAAATTAGGGTTTGGTGGTGATTATGACCCATTTGGCGATTTAATGAGGTTTATAAACTTGAAATGGATTAAGCTGAAGTATAAAACCAAGTTAAATGTGTTTTGGTGTCAAAACTTGTAAATGGTGAGATTTTGACCTTATGGGTCAAAATTAGGGTTTAAGTGTCAAAATGGGTATGACACGTGTTTAACACTTGAGTTCGGGTTTAATTGGCGTATTAGGACCATTCTCACTTGTGTTAGTGATTATTGGTTAGTTTTGGGCACGGTTCGTGCTTGGAAGTGCATTTGGGTCGAAATTGCACTAAGTGACGAATTGGGTTGATTTGTAAATCCACTCTAAGTGTATTGTTGTAATTGTGATAATGGAATAGGTACTTTCCATTGGCGAGTTGCGGATTCTTGGAAGCATTCTTCAAGACTTCAAGGTGAGTGATAATATCCTATGTGCATATGTATGTGTAGGATGGGTGCGGGTCGGGTGAAGTGATTCTCGGCTATAGAGCTCACTTCACATATAGATGGATTTGATGGACTTTTGTATGAGTCCAATTGGCATGGTTGTGCGTTTTAGTTGGCCACCTTTGGCGAAGTACGCGTTCGCGTGTACATTATCACACGTGGTTGTGATGTGGTTGATATAACCCCAATGGCGAAGGGTTAATATTGTGATGCGGACTTAGATATAACCCCAATGGCGAAGGGTAGTATTGTGAGTGGAATAATTATACGTATGTGTATATGACGTATTTATTTGTGGGTGTTATGGTATGAACCATCGAGCCGGTAGTGCCATAACATGTGTGTGATCGAGTGTGAACCACGAGCCGGTAGCACTATAAAATAATTGATGTGAACCACGAGCCGGTAGCATCGAGTGTGAACCATGAGCCGGTAGCACTATAAAATAATTGATGTGAACCACGAGCTGGTAGCATCGAGTGTGAACCACGAGCCGGTAGCACTATAAAAGAGTATGACTCAATTGCGTATGGTGTGAACCACGAGCCGGTAGCACCATAGCGTTATGGTTAACCTTGGGAGTTTTACGCGTTGTTATATATATATTGTATACGTATATTAATGTATTGTTGTGTTGTAGCTAACCCTCCGGGTGTAGCTATTTGGCGTTGTTCACATCGTCGTTGGTGAACTTATATTGTTGTTGTATCTTTAGCTCGTTGCTTAGAGATCGTACGGTATGCTTAGTGTAGTGCCTTACATGGATGCCTCGGTATGCAGTATTTGTTATTTTGTGGCGTGTCCATTTTATACATATATATGTATGTAGTATATTATCATTCACTAAGCGTTAGGTTACCCTCTCGTTGTTGACTCTTTTTATAGATTGCATGCGGATGGTGGCTCGGGTAAGCGCGAGGATTAGAGGACTTGCATAGTTTGCGTAGAAGGCTTGCTTTTGGATTTATTAGGATTGGGTAGCGTATCCCCAATCGCCATGCTCGGCTTTGTTTTGTATTAAAAGTCTTATGGTCGAAAATTGTATTTTGATACTTAAAGGGTAATTTGGGTCGATGTGGGCCCCGCTTCGTAAACTGAATTTTATTAATGGAACGCGCCAGTTTTCATATATTGAACATGCGGTTAAAAGCGTTTTGTCTAAATACGTCGGGAACTAGTCAAACATTTTCGCATTTAAGGACCTTTTGGACAGTCCACTTTGGCGCGCCGCGCGGCCATATGGCGCGCCGCGCAACATGTTGTTCAGGAAATTTTTTTTTTATTTTGCTGTTTTCACGTGGTTTTGTCGTTGGATGGTTTGGGTTGTTACATAGCGCATAAACTAAAAAGAACAAAAATATTGTTTTTACTTTTATAAACCATTTCTTGATTCGGCTAATCATTAAATAGCCAAAACTACAAAAACCAGTAATTTCATTAGATTTCTAGATAAAGTAGTTTAATTACTTGTAGTTACAATTTTAAGTTGATACGAAAACTTTTCTTGGAACGAACTTTGGACTTTACCAAATCATACTAGTACACGATCGGGTACACTGCCCGTTAGAGTGTTTAATCAATTAAACAGATATTTCCTCTGATAAATTATATACTAGATTTAACACATCAAGTTTTTGGCACCGCTGCTGAGGAAAGTTGTGTCAATTTGAGATTGCTATCTATTTGTGATTAATTAGGATTTATTTTCTTAGATTTTAGATATTTATTGAGTCGGTGCGTTTAAACGTTTTATCATTTGTGTTTTGCAAGATAGCAGGTAGTGTATGCCACATACGCGTTCTTCAGATTCTCTGATTCTTCGACCATTTGACGAAACTGAAAGAGAGTTATTTAGAGTGTTAAGTCAAGAGCAACAGTCTACAGTGGAGTCATCAGCTTCTTGGAGTGATAATATAATTCTACTGGGTAGTAGTTCTGAGACTGTGGTGCCCAATACACCGCTTGAATTCAACAAACAGGAAGACACTTACGTTTCATTAGATATTTATGAGACTGAAGAGATGGCTGAAGAACCACCTCGTCCTCAGACTATGGCAGAAAAGTTGAAGGCCACCCTAGCTGGCTAAGGCAATTCGATTACTCAACCAACAAACCAACTTCCTCTTCCACCACAGTCTCATCTATATAACTAGAAGAACAAGAATGTAACTCGGGGAAATCCTACAAAAGCTCAGAAAGTGGATCTAAACGAGTACGTTTTTTAACAACCAGTTCCTCTTGCAAAATAGATTGTGAAGTTATAAGTTGTGGAGCTGGATCGGACTCTGTCACATTTGAATGTTCTGGAAATAGAATTAATGGTGAATAAAGATCGGTAGCAAGTTGCTTAGTAGGTAGGGGACTCGAATGTTGTACGTCCGGATTCATGCAACATTGCCAAGACCCATAAAAACACGGGCAGAAACCTTCAGCTATCATCCTCTCTTTCATAGACATTTTTTTTAGTATTAACCACAATTCCATCTAGTTCTTTCTCTTAGTACCCCTCATTGGTAACACTAGGAGATGAATACAATGCGATTAGTTTCCTCAGTTCTACTCTCATTCTCTCAGTCATTGTCATATTCCTGTAGTCAACCATTTCCCTGCAACTGACAGAAACAAAGAAAAGAATAAAAGCACTGACTCTAGAAAATGATAAATATTAAAAAGAAACAAGAACTACCTAAAAACAAAAAGACTCAAACAAATCACAACTAGCAACAATCTCAAATTGACACAACTGTCCCCGGCAGCGGCGCCAAAAACTTGATGTGTAAAATCGTGTCTATAATATATATAAGAAAAATATCGGTTAAAGAGATTACTACACACTAACGGGCAGTGTACCCGATCGTGCAATAGTATAAAGTTGGTAAATCCGAAATCATTCCAAGGACAGTTTAAAGTGAGAATTAAGATTGCAACTAATGAAAATAAACTAAGTTAATCTATTAAAATTGAAATTACGAAATAATGGGTTTTGTGGCTATTTAACGATTAGCCAAATCAAGATTTGATCGAAAGTAAAAAAAAAAAAATATTTTTGGATATTATGATTTATGAACTTATGCATGTTTATTTCCATAGTTTGAATAAAAGATCGATTCTTATTGATGTTTAACTTTATAAACTTGATTGATTAGTGTATTTGTTTGATAAAGAGAACTCTTGTTGATTTAATACACTAGTTTACAATTGATTTGTCTTAATTGATTGTTTGCTAAACCGGACCAAGGGGGTAAATTAAGTTTAAACGGTTAGACGATATAGGGGTGAATTGTGTAGAGCGAACGCAAAGGCAATTGTTATTCAAATCTTTGATTTAGTTAATTAATTAGTCACAAACGCAAAGATCTTAGGTGCCAGGGAACCCTACATCTAGTAATTCTAGTTTGAGTACTTGCTAAAGAGAACTCTTGGCAGGTCGACTGAGTAATTTGCATGTATTAAGTCTTAAATTGGGCTAAAGTATAAAAACATCCAAATCAGAGGGTAAAAGGTCTTGACGAGCATTTTCATTCTTTTTGATATCAAAACTATCTTAATTGCTTTCTTGTTTTAATTTTTATAAATCTAAAATCCAAAAATATTGTTTTTTTCTTTCGATCAAATCTTGATTTGGTTAATCGTTAAATAGCCACAAAACTCATTATTTTGTACTTTCAATTTTAATAGATTAACTTAGTTTGTTTTCATTAGTTGCAATCTTAATTCTCACTGTAAACTGTCCTTGGAACGATTTCGGATTTACCAACTTTACACTATTGCACGATCGGGTACACTGCCCGTTAGTGTATAGTAATCTCTTTAACTGGTATTTTCCTTATATATATATATATATATATATATATATATATATATTATAGACACGATTTTACATATCAGCAGGCTAACGGCTTGTGTGAAGTAACTAACCGCGACATTGTAAGCAGTATTGAAAAGCGGTTGTATGAAAAGAGAGCTGGTTGGGTAGACGAGCTACCCAATGTATTATGGGCTCATCGCACTACTTTCAAGAAGAGCATAGGTGAAACACCCTTTAGTTTAATATATGGCTCCGAAGCAGTAATACCTGCTGAAATTCTTGTGTCAACGCATAGAGTTGCTAACTTTGATGAAGGAGCAAATGGTGATGCTTTATGTGAAAACTTGAATTTAATAGAAGAGCGAAGATTAATGGCTGCTATCATAGAGGCAAATAACAAACCACAAATTGCCAAGTATTACAACAAAAGAGTGCGTGCATTGTCCTTTGATGTAGGCGAATGGGTACTGCGAAATAATGATGCGAGTAGAGCAGAAAAACTTGGAAAATTGGGACCAAACTGGGAAGGTCCTTATCAAATTGTTGTTGTTATTAACATGGCATGCTGCTTTGTTGAAGCGATATTATGCGTAAATTTGTAAAAATAAGGTGCTGGCAACGCATGTATATAATCAAAGTTACAAAATGAGATAAAGAGAACAATAACCGCAGTTGCTATTTTTCTATGTGTTTTTATTTTTATCTTTGCAAGTCTTGATCACACTTGTAAGAATATGTTGAATAAACACTTGTAAAAATATGCGAAAAGCCTGTTTATATTGATAAAATTAATAATACTTCGCGGCATATTTACAGTTCATGAAATATTTTACAACATTTACTTTCAATATACGGATATGTTTCGTGAAAGCTAAGTCGCGTAGTGATGACTTGCTCACTTACGCAAAAGCTAATTATCGCGAACTTGATTTTGCCATACTTAGATGCTTCGCGATGCTAATTAATTGCCTAAGGATCATTTTGGCGGACTTAGAAGATTCATAACTGATAGTGCTCCAAATAAACATATATTTAGTAGCAATATCCTCCCAATATGTAAATTATTTAGTTGTAATTGTCCTATTTTAAGTTGTAATCGTTTATATTAAATAAGTGCGAAGACAAAAGGCGAAAACGAAGATTTGAAGACGCAAACATCCAAAAAGCTCAAATGTACAAGATACAATCCAAGTGGTTCAATTTATTGATAAGAAACGTCTAAAAATGACAAAAGTACAAGTTACGGAACGCAAAGTACAAGATATTAAATTATACGAAAAGGCGTTCGAAAATCCGGAACCGGGACATGAGTCAACTATCAACGCCCGACGCAACGGACTAAAAATTACAAGTCTACTATGCACAAGAATATAATATAATATATAAATAATTATATTAATTATTTATATTTTATATTTATATATTTATTATGTCGACAAGCTAGGAGCCAAAAGTTTGTGAGCTGGAAAATCAAACTCCATGACTCGCGGAGTTTGAAGGCCAAAAACTCCACGACTCGCGGAGCTGTCAGAAATCAAAACCCCTATAAAAGGCCATGCATTCGTTCGATTTTAATATATAAAAAATATAAAAAATAATAATAATACTCTGTAATAAATAAATAATAAATAAATATATATATATATAATATATATATATATATATATATATATATATATATATATATATATATATATATATATATATATATATATATATATATATATATATATATATATATATATAGTATAGGGTAGTTTTATATTAGATTAGTTTGGGTTATGTAAAAGTTATTTTTACGGGTTTTAAAGTCGGAGCTCTGTCCGTGTACTACTACGCGATAAATAATCAATGTAAGCTATGTTCTCTTTTTTAAATTATTGTCTCGTACTTAAGTTATTATTATGCTTATTTGAGCCGAAGTAATCATGATGTTGAGCTAAATATTAAAGACGGGGTAATTGGGTTTTGTACCATAATTGGGGTTTGGACAAAAAAACGACACTTGTGGAAATTAGACTATGGGCTATTAATGGGCTTTATATTAAATTAACGATACCTCGTTAATTTAATATAAAGGTTATGATTTTACGTATCTATATATAACCACATACGCTTAATCGGACACGATGGGCGGGATATTTATAAGTACGAATTATTGTTCATTTGACCGGACACGGGGATGGATTAATAGTCAATGGACTCATTAAAACAGGGGTGGATTACATTCAAGGGTAATTGGTGTAATTGTTAACAAAGTATTAAAACCTTGGTTTACACACAGTCGATAACCTGGTGTATTCATTAAGCAAAGTATTAAGACCTTGTTACAGTTCGAATCTCCAGTTAGTTGGAATATTTGACTTCGGGCATAAGGTTAAATTTGCCGAGCATTTTATAATTATGATCGATGAACTATTGTGGACAAAAACCAGATAGGTTTCAAATACATCCAGGACAAAGGACAATTAACCCAGGACAATAAATTAAAATCAAAACGTCAAACATCATAGTTACGGAAGTTTAAATAAGCATAATATATTTTATTTCATATTTCCTCGTACTTTTATTTATTGTCATTTTAATTATTGTTATTTATTTTATATTGGTTAAATATCGTCATTTACTTTACGCTTCGCTTAAAATATAAAATCGACAAACCGGTCATTAAACGGTAAAACCCCTTTTATATATTATTATATATAATTATATATATTTTGTACAAATATAGTTATTTAAAATATAGTGTAAAATAAGCCAGCTCCCTGTGGAACGAACCGGACTTACTAAAAACTATACTACTCTACGATTAGGTACACTGCCTATAGTATTGTAGCAAGGTTTAGGTATATCCCATCTGTAAATAAATAAATATCTTGTGTAATATTGTATCGTATTTAATAGTTTTTTTCCTAGTAAAATATAAGATATTTTATATACACCTCGCATAACTTCAAGTATTTTGGCGCCGCTGCCGGGGACTTCAGCGAAACGCTATATTTTTAATTTATTTTTTTATAAATATATTTATATATCATTTTAGAAAAACAATATAAAATTTAAAAAAAAAAAAACGTCTTGCAAACTCCGCGACTTGCGGAGATTTTCTGCTATGTGGCACCGCGACTCGCGGAGCCACTCTGACAGGCGCACCCAGGAACCCTACTTCGCATTTATTACGAAATAATATTAATTATTATTATTTTAAAACCCTAATTAGGTTTAATTAATTTAATATTTAATTTTTAGTTTTAATTAAATTTATAATAATTACTTTTAATTAGTTTTATTATATATAAAAATTAATACTTTTATAAAATAAAAATATAAAAATAATATTTTTATAAAAATTGTACTTTTTACAACTTTAAGTTTATTTTTATATTTTGTATTTTTTTTAGTGTAATATTTGTATCTTTATTGTTCGTAGCTAGTTTTAAGTTCTAGTATTTTGTCGTAGCTTATTTTTATTTTTAGATTTTTAGACTTTGCCGTTAAATTACTTAAGTGCTATTTCTTTAGACTAAGATTTAGGTGCTTTAGAATTTTGCGACGATTTTAAAATTTTAGTGCCTTTTAAGTCACGACTCGCTACTTTCTTATTTTTATTTTTCTACGTTTTTTGACGCGCATTCTTTTTATTTCTTATTTCTCGACGCTTTAGTTTTTAGGACTTAGAAATTTTCTCTATTTCTTATCTACTATCTCAAACGGAAAGAAAAATTATTTAAGTGGTTAAATTAATGGACGTTGACAATTTTCTGCTTCGTAGTAATAGTTGGATTTGTTAGTGGCTGAGTTGTGAGCTTCCGATTTAAAGGGTTCTGGCTCCCTGCTGCATATTTTGGCTATTCGAAACGTGGGCAAAAGCAGAAAAGTCTATTAATTGGACAACTTATATAAGTTTTTCTATTTTTATAACTAATAGGATAATTAGTAAATGCACCACATTGTAGCTAAAATTTGGAAATCGCAATAAAATGGAAAATTTTGAAAACAAGGCTATGGAAACTCTTTTTGATATCCAAAATCAATTAAATCAATACTCTCAAACGGGTGTTGATGACAATTCGTTCGGTCAATCTTGGATCACGAATGACGAAACAATAACTGGTTGTGAAATCTGTGGAGATTATCACTCAACATGGGAATGTTATTATTACGTTCCTATGGAAAATTACGCACCCACGGAACCCGAATGGAATGATTATGAGGAATACAATTCTAATTGGGATTATTCCCAAGAATATATCTGAACTCAACAACCAGAAGACGAGGAGAATTATGTGTCTGAAAATATTTTAGACAATATGAAAATCAAACTCGAAGAACTCGATGCTCAAAATGAACAAATGAGAGAGTTTGTAAATCGACAAACTGAAACTCTATCAGATTACACACCTGTTAATCTGAGGAGTATTGTGCAAGAAAATTTTATATCATCAAGTTTTGATGAATTCGAGAGCTCCGAAATCACCAACTATCCCGATGATACTTTTTATTCAGTTTTACCAATTTCACAACATATCGACACATTAGCCTCTACCGACGAAATCATCAATCAATCAATGAATGAAGAAGAAGTAAGGGTGACAAATTTGTACTCTTGGGAAAACGATAACGTTAAAAATTTTACCCCCGAGGCCAAACCGAACTTCACCATTACACAACCTTCCAACCCAATATTCTCAATAGACGAGTCATCCACCGGAAATGAACTACGAGCTGTAATAGATAATGACACCTCGAATTTCACCCAATTGGGTAATAGAGGTGAAAACTTTGATCTCGAGAATAAAAGGAAGGAAACATTAGAAATTGTCCGCCCTATAATATGTATGTCGGCGTATATCGATCCATTTGACCAAGAACCAGAAAAGAGACATATCCATTTACTAAAAGCTACACTTAAAAAAGAATTAAGTAGTAATGATCGGGTGGGTCTAAACTTTAAACCCATTGATATATTTTATACCACCCGAGATGTAAATAACTGGCTCACTATTTTAATTCGTGGAACTTATTCTACCGACTTCACATGTCGTCAGTTAAGTGTGGGGAAGTTTAACCCCACTTAACATTAAATTAGGGGTTCGGGTTAATGCATAACTCATTAATAAAAATGCATGATAAGTTAGGGTAAAAGACGTATTTTCAAAAATTATCAAACAGTTCAGAAAAGCAACCGTTTTTGAAGAAAAACATGTGTGATAAAACAAGAAGGAATGAACGATGAGGTGCACCATCTATCATCCTGCAATTTTATGGTATCTTTAACTACTTTCTACACTAATCACGCTCATGAATTTATAATTATAGTCTGATTTCATGCAAATGAGGGCATTGCATGATCTTAAGTGTGGGGAAGGATTATAAATTCTCTCGGGTTTATACTTGGCTTATTTTCTAAATTTTATGAAAATTTTAAAAATTTTCAACTAAATGAATTCAAAATCATGTTTATACATATTTATGAACGATAAAACTAGGTGTTAATGCCGAAATTATTGTTACCTCGGAAAGGACATAAATTGAGAAACAACTAAAACGCTTGAATTTATTTATTTAAGATATAAAAAGACGCATGAAAAAAGCCAAGTGTGGGGAGAATGTACCAAGTTATTCAATTAAAAACTATCTATCACATGTTTCTGTAAAGTTATTGCAGGTGCTTTTGTTTTGGACTAAATTAACTGTTTTACCCGATTTACTGTAAAGAGAGATGGATCTACACGATGAATCAATTCCATCATTAAAAGGAAGTAAAGTCTTCCGAAAAAGACACGCGCTTCTTGATTTAGGTCAAGAAATTGTCGTCCAGACCAGCTGTAGGTTGACGAAAAATCTAGAAAAGTCATCTCTAAAATCAGCAGGAAATCCACGGACCTCAGCATCAAACAGGGTCACCAGGTGGTCAGATTTATCCTAACCATGAGAATGATTTATCTCGTACAATGGGGGGCACCGTGCAAATTAGCTTGATAAGACTAATGAATCAGATCCCCAGAAAGGATAATCTCCTTAAAGATCAAAAATCAGCTTTTAAGACTGATATTACTCAATCCTTGAGATTGACCTTAAAGATTGAGAATTACAAACTCATGGAATTCAATGATATCTAAACTCGAGCTTGAACGAGAAAATATTTTGATCAAAATTAAAACCGATTTGTTTTCTGAAAACCCATTTTCAATGCGTTCATTACCATTGAACGTAAAATCCTAGAAATTCACCTGGAATTCATTAGGTCACCTGAACCAAATCAGGTGTCAACTGTAAGAACGGTGGTTGCATAGCATGGTCAAAGACAGGACCTTGTGCCAGACCGGAAAATTATAAGGGTGAGATTTACTATTGCTCCTACAAAGGATAGTAATTGCGTCCGACACGTTATAGACCATAATCAAAAGCAAGTCACGGGACATTGCCTTAACAGTTGCTTGTTCATCGCTTTCCTTTACAACCGGACGGTAGTTTACCGAAAGGTAATATACGGACAAGTAAACTGGACGTGTTGCTTTCCTAATATAAGGTTAGCAAGTGGGTGACACAAAACCATAAGTTTTGAGCTAAAATTTTCAAATCTGAAACCCACAAAACCCACAAAAATATTTTGCAACACCGGTGAAGGGTTATTCCGGAAAACTTATCTAGGGTAAAAGCTAGATTGAATTTTCAAAAGATCAAATATTTTCATAAAGATCTAATTTCCTTAAGGATCTACATTTTCATAGTCATGTGGGACTGTAAACCGCCTTTCAAATGTGCACTTTGCTTTGGAAACCGAAAGTAAATCGGCTATTTGATTGCAAGTGTCGTTGACCTAAACTCGAGGCAACTGTGGATGACACACCCACCTTTAACCATGGTTCTATCGTCACTATCATTGTTTATACCGCCGTATCAAAATCACTGATGTATAAAGTGTGAGAATAAAAAAGTGATTCGAGTGAAGTGTGATTTTATTTCAATTTATGTATTGCTTGAGGATAAGCAACGTTCAAGTGGGGGGATATTTGATAGTGCTCCAAATGAACATATATTTAGTAGCAATATCCTCCCAATATGTAAATTATTTAGTTGTAATTGTCCTATTTTAAGTTGTAATCGTTTATATTAAATAAGTGTGAAGACAAAAAGCGAAAACGAAGATTTGAAGACGCAAACGTCCAAAAAGCTCAAATGTACAAGATACAATCCAAGTGGTTCAATTTATTGATGAGAAACGTCTAATGTAACACCGGCCATTTTTTTTTTTAAATACACAGCGGAAGACTTTATTAACAAACACAATATAAGTCACGTCATTACGTTTAAGTTTACATAACGGTGTTACGTTATCACAAAACATTATTTATACAAAAGTCCACATCAGAGTTGGGTTGTTAAACATGTCTTCTGCAATAGCACCCTTCCCGACTAGCAGTACCTAAACCTGCAAGGGGAGAATATGTGGGGGATTAGTGCACCGCTAAGTGAATGGAATCTATCTAACAGATATAGCTTAAGCCACACACAAGCTATATGCTAACAACAACACTTGCTAACTACCAACTAGCATACAAAAAGACAATACGAGGATCGGCGGCTTGTACGAGCACACGAATCCCAGCTGATCGGGCCTGAGTCTACCGATAGTCCCTGCTACTCAATTAATAGTATAGTTATCCAGATGCAGGGGGTGCATCATTCACACTATACTCCACAATTAGTAGCCTATGGACCCAACCTCTCCTAGGCACGGTTAACCTCATACGGACTCTAACCTCTCCTAGGCACAGTCTCGAGTCCCCAGTCTCCCTAGGCCCGACTGGTGCCATTCACACAGTGTACACATAATTCACATACAACATTAGGCATACTATATTATTCTAATATGGCAATTTCTACACTATGCATGGTAAAAGAGTCAACCACAGTAGCATGATATGCTACTTAAACTCTATCCGGAGATAGACCCACTCACCAATTACCAGCAACCGCTCAGTTATTATTTCCGAGCTTTCTCCTTATCCTTATCTCATGAGAATAGCAAAAACCAAGTTAGAATAGTGTTCCCATCAAGATTAGACACACTGACAGCGAATTATAGCAAATTAGTAAAAAAACTGCGTCTGCTAAAATTTTCATGCTTAACACTTATGCACTTTCAAAATTTACATCCTGAACACCAAAATATAAACGGGCAGCATAACGGCTAGAAAAAGGCACTTTGGTAAAACATTCCGCCCTGGACACACAGTCGGTCGACTGACACTTACAGTCGGTCGACTGACACTTACAGTCGTTCGACTGTCGACACAATTGGTCGACTAACCTGTCCAGTCGGTCGATTCATTGGGTAATACATCAATCGGCCGAAGGTAAATCTCAGTCGGTCGGTTCACTCGCCAGTCGGTCGGTTCACCCTCAGTCGGTCGACTGTCGACCGACAGTCGGCCGACTGTGTTCATCTTCCTCAGAAACTGAACAAAGGCTACGGACTTCACGATGAAATCCTCAAATCTCGATCTAGAGCTCGTTTTAAACACCAAAATCGACTACCACTTGTTCATTACTTGTTATAGACTCAAAACCCACAACAATTTGACCATAACAACACTTAAATCACTTGTTTTGACACAAATTCAAGCTTTTTACAAAACTCACACAAAACCAAGAATTTAACAACGAATTGAACACAAAAACACATGTTACTTACCTTGATAGACTCAGTAATCTGTAAGAAACAAGATGGTATGAACAATTTGAGCTCTAGAACACAATTTAGGAATTAGGGTTTGGTTAGGTGCGAGGGATGAAGGTACGGTGTATTTTCTAAAAATGGGAAGAAAATGAGAAAGTGGCAGCTGGTATAACACTTAATTGTGTTATATCACAATACCTCTCAACACACGGGTATTTACCAGTTATCTGATATCTTTCGTACAGGATTAGGTAACCCAAACGAAGTCCAAATAAAATAAACAAACCTGTTCTGGGACCCTTGTCACAACTGGACACAACACAAATATAATAAAACACTAATTAAATAATTAAAATAAAAGCACTTAAGACTAAGCACAAACCCTTAGGGCAAAATGGACAACTTACAACTAGCCCGGGTTTCAGTCTGTTACAAATCCACCCCCCTTAAGGAGATTCCGTCCTCGGAATCTGGTCTTGGTCAAACAAATGAGGGTAGCGTTTTCTCATCAACTCTTCCATTTCCCACGTAATATTAGATCCCAAACTGTGTTTCCACTCAATCAACACCATCGGAATCTCTTTCTTTCTCAGCTTAGTCACCTTTTGGTCAATCACACGGACCGGCTCTTCCACCAATTTCTTATTCAAATCGACCCTTAAATCTTCTAAAGGAAGATGTAACATCCGTGTTACATCCGTCCCACATCGGTTGGAGAGGGGAACGAAGCATGCCTTATAAGGGTGTGGAGACCTTTCCTAGCATGAAGCGTTTTGGGACCACAAGCGCAGCAGATCCCATGAGAACTCTGCAGTTAAGCGTGCTCAGGCGAGAGCACTACCAGGATGGGTGACCTACTGGGAAAGTGCTCGTCGTGTTTAGTCGCCAAGAAAAATCCGTGAGCAACCTACGGGGGAGACAAGGGTACGTCCCTATCTCTGCAAAGCGGACAATATCATGCTACGGGGAACATTTTACCTGGGGTGTTACAGAATGGTATCAGAGCCAGGCCCCGGACCAAATGTGCACAGCGAGGACGCTGTGTCCCATTATGGGGGAGGATTGTAACATCCGTGTTACATCCGTCCCACATCGGTTGGAGAGGGGAACGAAGCATGCCTTATAAGGGTGTGGAGACCTTTCCTAGCATGACGCGTTTTGGGACCACAAGCGCAGCAGATCCCATGAGAACTCTGCAGTTAAGCGTGCTCAGGCGAGTGCACTACCAGGATGGGTGACCTACTGGGAAAGTGCTCATCGTGTTTGGTCGCCAAGAAAAATCCATGAGCAACCTACGGGGGAGACAAGGGTACGTCCCTATCTCTGCAAAGCGGACAATATCATGCTACGGGGAACGTTTTACCTGGGGTGTTACAGAAGAAGTTGTGTTTCATCTTCGACTTTACACTTACGAAGATAACATACGTTGAATGTATTATGAATACCAGCTAACTCTGGCGGAAGATCTAACACCACAGTCTGATCATTCAACACTTCACTGATCGGAAACGAACCAATAAATCTCGGTGCTAACTTACCACGTTTACCGAATCTGATAACCCCTGATACACTCGTTCACCCACATTAAAGGTTACCGGACGTCTACGCGGATCAGCATACATTTTATGCCTATCTCTAGCGGCTTTCAACTTTTCTCTCGCAATTGCAACTTTTTCGGCTGTCATTTGAACAATTTCGGGACCTGCAAACTGCTTCTCCCTGGCTTCTAACCAACAAGTCGGAGTTCTGCAATGACGACCGTACAACATTTCATAGGGCGGCATTCCTATACTCGAATGATATGAATTATTATACGCGAATTCGACCAACGGTAAATGTGTATCCCACGAACCATCGTATTCTAACACACAAGCCCTTAACATATCCTCCAAAGTCTGTAACGTTCTTTCACTCTGACCATCTGTCTGAGGATGATAAGCTGTACTTAAATTCACACGTGTACCCAAATTCAGTTGAAGACTGTTCCAAAAATTCGACACAAATCTGGAATCTCTGTCTGAAACGATCGATAACGGCACACCATGTCGACTAACTATTTCTTTCACATACAAATCGGCTAACTCACTTAACGAAGATGTCTCACGAGTAGCAAGAAAATGAGCACTTTTAGTTAGACGATCCACTATTACCCAAATCATATCATGTCGTTTCTGAGTTCGAGGTAATTTGGTCACAAAATCCATCGTTATATGTTCCCATTTCCACTCTGGAATCCGTAACTGACGTAGCGAACCATAAGGTTTCTGATGTTCTGCCTTCACTTGAGCACATATATGACACTTTTCAACATATCGAGCGATATCTGTTTTCATTGTCGGCCACCAATACACTGCTTTCAAATCATGATACATCTTATTACTACCCGGATGTACTGTCAATTTGGATTTGTGAGCTTCTGTCATAATTAAATCCCTCAAATCTCCAAGCTTAGGTACCCAAACACGATTGTTTAAAGTCTTTAGTCCACGTGAGTCATCACTTAAGTCCACTTTTTGTTTGATCATTTGTTCATATTTAATATGTTCGTCCTCCAAAGCACAGGCCTGAACGGTTTTTAAGCTGTTAATCAAATCTGAAGTTATATTCAAACGAAGAAATTTCACATTTTCACTTGAATTTTTACGACTTAGCGCATCTGCAACCACATTTACCTTACCCGGATGGTATTTAATTTCACAATCGTAATCTTTGATCAACTCTTGCCATCGTCTCTGACGCATATTCAATTCTTTCTGTGAGAAGATATACTGCAAACTCTTGTGATCTGTACATATAACACAATGGGTTCCATACAAATAGTGTCTCCACAGTTTCAAAGCAAACACTACTGCTGCCATTTCAAGATCATGCACTGGATAATTCTTCTCATGAACTTTCAACTGTCGCGAGGCGTAGGCGATTACTTTATCTCTCTGCATTAAGACACAACCCAACCCAGCATATGATGCATCACAGTATACCACGAAGTCGTCTGAACCTTCTGGTAAAGCTAACACTGGTGCCTGACACAGTAGCTGTTTCAAAATCTGAAAAGCCTTTTCCTGTTCATCAGTCCATCGAAAGGCTACATCTTTACGAGTCAACTTAGTCAATGGACCCGCTATTTTGGAGAAATCTTTGATAAATCTGCGATAATAACCAGCCAATCCCAGAAAACTCTTAATCTCAGTCGGAGTCCTCGGAGAATTCCAATTCATTACCGCTTCTATCTTTGTCGGATCAACTTTTATACCCTCGGTACAAATCACATGACCCAAAAACTGCACTTCACGTAACCAAAATTCACACTTTGAAAATTTTGCAAATAGTTGCTCACGTTTTAACAAGTTCAAAACCAACCTCAGATGTTCAGCATGTTCACTCTCTGTTTTCGAATACACCAATATGTCATCAATAAACACAATCACAAACTTATCTAAGAATGGATGACACACTCTATTCATTAGATCCATGAAGACTGCTGGCGCATTCGTCAACCCAAAAGGCATGACAAGAAATTCATAATGACCATACCTTGTTCTGAACGCTGTTTTCGGTATATCTGATTCAGCAACACGAACCTGATGATATCCGGATCGTAAGTCTATCTTAGAAAAGAATGAAGCACCCTGTAACTGATCGAACAAATCATCTATTTGAGGTAACGGATACTTATTCTTCACAGTTCTTTTGTTCAATTCACGATAATCAATACACATACGCATTGACCCATCTTTCTTTTTAACAAGCAATACCGGAGCACCCCACGGTGAAGAACTCGGTCGGATAAACCCACGATCTAATAACTCTTGAATCTGTGACATCATTTCACGGATTTCAGATGGCGCTAATCGGTATGGAGCTTTTGCAACTGGAGTTGTTCCAGGAACCAACTCAATCTTATATTCGACTTCCCTTACCGGCGGCAGACCTGGTAACTCATCTGGGAACACTTCGGGAAATTCTGATACTACTGGAATATTGGCCACAGTTCTCTTTTCTTTCTTCGCATCAATCACATACGCAAGAAACGAATCACAACCCTTTTCCATCGACTTTTTCGCTTTCATCATGGTTATCAACGGAAAATTATACCCTCCCCGCTCCCCTCGGGCCACAACACGGGTTCCATCGGTCGAACGAAAGGTAATCATTTTCCTATCACACTTAATATTAGCCCTAAGCGAGCTCAACCAATCCATTCCTATTACTACATCAAAGCTAGGAATAGGTAACACTAAACAAGTCACCGGGAAAGACTTCCCTTCGATCTCTATACAAACCCCAGTCACATAGGTTGTGACGGGTGTGGTCTTACCATCAGCTACTTCTACACTAACCGGCTTGGGTAACACAATAGCTGGTAAATTCAAATTAGCACAAAAATCTAGGGACATAAAACACCTATTGGCACCACAATCAAACAATACGCGAGCAGGTTTTGAGTTGATTAGAAACATACCGGTGATTACTTCGTCGGTTGCCACAGCATTTTCCACCGACATCTGAAAAGCTCTAGCCTCTGCTGTTGGAGGGTTCTTCCTCTTATGCCTACTCGAGGTAGTTGACCCTCCAGCTAATGCTGAACGCGCCCCTGACCCTGCCCCGGAACTACCACTCTTCGACGGACAACTAATTGCACGATGCCCTGGTTTGTGACAACTCCAACACACACTATTCGGATACGGGCATGCTGAAGAGTCATGCCCAACAACACCACACTTTAAGCATCTTCTTGTAGCCTCAGAACACTGACCACTGTGAGAAGATCGACACGTGTGACACCAATTCCCTTTACCTGATCCAGACCCAGAACTACTCTGACCACTTTTACCCTTCGATTTAAACCCACTAGACTTCTTGGATTTAGATCCTGATTGACTAGATACTTGCCCACCTTGTTGTAGCACATTACCAAACATTCTGTTTCTGGCGGCCTGAACATCACTTTCTACCATCTTAGCCATCACAACCGCTTGAGACAACGACGTAGCCGTTCTAACAAAAGTTCGGTACTCTGGCAAAATGATATTAACAAAATGTTGTATACGAGATGCTTCGCCCGGCACTCACTGTTGTACAAACCTCAGTTTATCCATAAACTTCTCTACTACCTCATCGATCGTCATTTGAGGTGTCATCTTCATTTCAAGAAACTCAGTCTTGATTCGGTTCATATCAAATGGATTACAATATTGTTCACACACCTTCCCATGAAACTGCTCCCATGTGATCATACTCACTTGCTCTTTTGGTATACTAGAAATCAAAGAATCCCACCAAATCATAGCCCTACCTTTCAACAATCTACTAGCATATGTTTCCTTCAGCTCGGGTTCACACTGACACGCTTCAAATACCCTTTCAACTTCTCGCAACCAATTGAGAGTTACAGTCGGATCAGTACTTCCAGAGAACTCAGAGGATTTGCAATCACGGAAGTTCTTATAAGTACACTTTTTGGGTGGTTGCATGTAAGGTTGTTGGAACATTTGCATTTGGTACGGGTTCATCATCATGGGATTTTGGTAAGTAAAAGTGTTTTGTGGTGGCATATAGTATTGGTTAGGTATTTGATTCTGAAACTGGTTCTGGTGCACATTGGGTATCGTTTGGGATTGCGCGGTTGGGAATCCAGGTGGTGTATCGTCATTTCCAGAATGCCTTGCTAATTCAAGCTCATTAATTTTGTCCTCGGCCTCTTTTAGCTTACCTTCTAATTGAAGAATGTAACTACTCTGATCATCATCACACTCAACACCCTCTTCTGGTGCTCTGAATGTTCCGGGGTTAGATGGGCCAGTTGCGTTTCTATCAGCCATACCTGTGATACAAAACAGCTCACACAAAAGCTTAGTGGATAACAGTTAGTTCAATCACAACTAACATACGTATATCTTATTTTCACTTAGCCCCCACTCCCACAGACATGTTTGACTTGCCTCAGGGTTTGGGAACAAAATACGCGCACGTATTTGCTGCCAAACCATGCTCTGATACCAACTTGTAACACCGGCCATTTTTTTTTTTTTTAAATACACAGCGGAAGACTTTATTAACAAACACAATATAAGTCACGTCATTACGTTTAAGTTTACACAACGGTGTTACGTTATCACAAAACATTATTTATACAAAAGTCCACATCAGAGTTGGGTTGTCAAACATGTCTTCTGCAATAGCACCCTTCTCGACTAGCAGTACCTATACCTGCAAGGGGAGAATATGTGGGGGATTAGCGCACCGCTAAGTGAATGAAATCTATCTAACAGATATAGCTTAAGCCACACACATGCTATATGCTAACAACAACACTTGCTAACTACCAACTAGCATACAAAAAGACAATACGAGGATCGGCGGCTTGTACGAGCACACGACTCCCAGCTGATCGGGCCTGAGTCTACCGATAGTCCCTGCTACTCAATTAACAGTATAGTTATCCAGATGCAGGGGGTGCATCGTTCACACTATACTCCACAATTAGTAGCCTATGGACCCAACCTCCCCTAGGCACGGTTGACCTCATACGGACTCTAACCTCTCCTAGGCACGGTCTCGAGTCCCCAGTCTCCCTAGGCCCGACTGGTGCCATTCACACAGTGTACACATAATTCACACACAACATTAGGCATACTATATTATTCTAATATGGCAATTTCTACACTATGCATGGTAAAAGAGTCAACCACAGTAGCATGATATGCTACTTAAACTCTATCCGGAGATAGACCCACTCACCAATTACCAGCAACCGCTCAGTTATTATTTCTGAGCTTCCTCCTTATCCTTATCTCCTGAGAACAGCAAAAACCAAGTTAGAATAGTGTTCCCATCAAGATTAGACACACTGACAGCGAATTATAGCAAATTAGTAAAAAAAATGCGTCCGCTAAAATTTTCATGCTTAACACTTGTGCACTTTCAAAATTTACATCCTGAACACCAAAATATAAACGGGCAGCATAACGGCTAGAAAAAGGCACTTTGGTAAAACATTCTGCCCTGGACACACAGTCGGTCGACTGACACTTACAGTCGGTCGACTGTCGACACAATCGGTCGACTGACCTGTCCAGTCGGTCGATTCATTGGGTAACACATCAATCGGCCGAAGGTAAATCTCAGTCGGTCGGTTCACTCGCCAGTCGGTCGGTTCACCCTTAGTCGGTCGACTGTCGACCGACAGTCGGCCGACTGTGTTCATCTTCCTCAGAAACTGAACAAAGGCTACGGACTTCACGATGAAATCCTTAAATCTCGATCTAGAGCTCGTTTTAAACACCAAAATCGACTACCACTTGTTCACTACTTGTTATAGACTCAAAACCCACAACAATTTGACCATAACAACACTTAAATCACTTGTTTTGACACAAATTCAAGCTTTTTACAAAACTCACACAAAACCAAGAATTTAACAACGAATTGAACACAAAAACACATGTTACTTACCTTGATAGACTCAGTAATCTGTAAGAAACAAGATGGTATGAACAATTTGAGCTCTAGAACACAATTTAGGAATTAGGGTTTGGTTAGGTGGGAGGGATGAAGGTATGGTGTATTTTCTAAAAATGGGAAGAAAATGAGAAAGTGGCAGCTGGTATAACACTTAATTGTGTTATATCACAATACCTCTCAACACACGGGTATTTACCAGTTATCTGATATCTTTCGTACAGGATTAGGTAACCCAAACGAAGTCCAAATAAAATAAACAAACCTGTTCTGGGACCCTTGTCACAACTGGACACAACACAAATATAATAAAACATTAATTAAATAATTAAAATAAAAGCACTTAAGACTAAGCACAAACCCTTAGGGTAAAATGGACAACTTACAACTAGCCCGGGTTTCAGTCTGTTACAAATCCACCCCCCTTAAGGAGATTCCGTCCTCGGAATCTGGTCTTGGTCAAACAAATGAGGGTAGCGTTTTCTCATCAACTCTTCCGTTTCCCACGTAAGATTAGATCCCAAACTGTGTTTCCACTCAATCAACACCATCAGAATCTCTTTCTTTCTCAGCTTAGTCACCTTTTGGTCAATCACACGGACCGGCTCTTCCACCAATTTCTTATTCAAATCGACCCTTAAATCTTCTAAAGGAAGAAGTTGTGTTTCATCGTCGACTTTACACTTACGAAGATAACATACGTTGAATGTATTATGAATACCAGCTAACTCTGGCGGAAGATCTAACACCACAGTCTGATCATTCAACACTTCGCTGATCTGAAACGGACCAATAAATCTCGGTTCTAACTTACCACGTTTACCGAATCTGATAACCCCTTTCCACGGCAAAACTTTCAGATACACTCGTTCACCCACATTAAAGGTTACCGGACGTCTACGCGAATCAGCATACATTTTCTGCCTATCTCTAGCGGCTTTCAACTTTTCTCTCGCAATTGCAACTTTTTCGGCTGTCATTTGAACAATTTCGGGACCTGCAAACTGCTTTTCCCCGGCTTCTAACCAACAAGTCAGAGTTCTGCAACGACGACCGTACAACATTTCATAGGGCGGCATTCCTATACTCGAATGATATGAATTATTATACGCGAATTCGACCAACGGTAAATGTGTATCCCACGAACCACCGTATTCTAACACACAAGCCCTTAACATATCCTCCAAAGTCTGTATCGTTCTTTCACTCTGACCATCTATCTGAGGATGATAAGCTGTACTTAAATTCACACGTGTACCCAAATTCTGTTGAAGACTGTTCCAAAAATTCGACACAAATCCGGAATCTCTGTCTGAAACGATCGATAACGGCACACCATGTCGACTAACTATTTCTTTCACATACAAATCGGCTAACTCACTTAACGAAGCTGTCTCACGAGTAGCAAGAAAATGAGCACTTTTAGTTAGACGATCCATTATTACCCAAATCATATCATGTCGTTTCTGAGTTCGAGGTAATTTGGTCACAAAATCCATCGTTATATGTTCCCATTTCCACTCTGGAATTCGTAACTGACGTAGCGAACCATAAGGTTTCTGATGTTCTGCCTTCACTTGAGCACATATATGACACTTTTCAACATATCGAGCGATATCTGTTTTCATTGTCGGCCACCAATACACTGCTTTCAAATCATGATACATCTTATTACTACCCGGATGTACTTTCAATTTGGATTTGTGAGCTTCTGTCATAATTAAATCCCTCAAATCTCCAAGCTTAGGTACCCAAACACGATTGTTTAAAGTCTTTAGTCCACGTGAGTCATCACTTAAGTCCACTTTTCGTTTGATCATTTGTTCATATTTAATATGTTCGTCCTCCAAAGCACAGGCCTGAACGGTTTTTAAGCTGTTAATCAAATCTGAAGTTATATTCAAACGAAGAAATTTCACATTTTCACTTGAATTTTTACGACTTAGCACATCTGCAACCACATTTTCCTTACCCGGATGGTATTTAATTTCACAATCGTAATCTTTGATCAACTCTTGCCATCGTCTCTGACGCATATTCAATTCTTTCTGTGAGAAGATATACTGCAAACTCTTGTGATCTGTACATATAACACAATGGGTTCCATACAAATAGTGTCTCCACAGTTTCAAAGCAAACACTACTGCAGCCATTTCAAGATCATGCACTGGATAATTCTTCTCATGAACTTTCAACTGTCGCGAGGCGTAGGTGATTACTTTATCTCTCTGCATTAAGACACATCCCAACCCAGCATATGATGCATCACAGTATACCACGAAGTCGTCTGAACCTTCTGGTAAAGCTAACACTGGTGCCTGACACAGTAGCTGTTTCAAAATCTGAAAAGCCTTTTCCTGTTCATCAGTCCATCGAAAGGCTACATCTTTACGAGTCAACTTAGTCAATGGACCCGCTATTTTGGAGAAATCTTTGATAAATCTGCGATAATAACCAGCCAATCCCAGAAAACTCTTAATCTTAGTCGGAGTCCTTGGAGAATTCCAATTCATTACCGCTTCTATCTTTGTCGGATCAACTTTTATACCCTCGGTACAAATCACATGACCCAAAAACTGCACTTCACGTAACTAAAATTCACACTTTGAAAATTTTGCAAATAGTTGCTAACGTTTTAACAAGTTCAAAACCAACCTCAGATGTTCAGCATGTTCACTCTCTGTTTTCGAATACACCAATATGTCATCAATAAACACAATCACAAACTTATCTAAGAATGGACGACACACTCTATTCATTAGATCCATGAAGACTGCTGGCGCATTCGTCAACCCAAAAGGCATGACAAGAAATTCATAATGACCATACCTTGTTCTGAACGCTGTTTTCGGTATATCTGATTCAGCAACACGAACCTGATGATATCCGGATCGTAAGTCTATCTTAGAAAAGAATGAAGCACCCTGTAACTGATCGAACAAATCATCTATTCGAGGTAACGGATACTTATTCTTCACAGTTCTTTTGTTCAATTCATGATAATCAATACACATACGCATTGACCCATCTTTCTTTTTAACAAGCAATACCGGAGCACCCCACGGTGAAGAACTCGGTTGGATAAACCCACGATCTAATAACTCTTGAATCTGTGACATCATTTCACGGATTTCAGATGGCGCTAATCGGTATGGAGCTTTTGCAACTGGAGTTGTTCCAGGAACCAACTCAATCTTATATTCGACTTCCCTTACCGGCGGCAGACCTGGTAACTCATCTGGGAACACTTCGGGAAATTCTGATACTACTGGAATATCGGCCACAGTTCTCTTTTCTTTCTTCGCATCAATCACATACGCAAGAAACGAATCACAACCCTTTTCCATCGACTTTTTCGCTTTCATCATGGTTATCAACGGAAAATTATACCTTCCCCGCTCCCCTCGGGCCACAACACGGGTTCCATCGGTCGAACGAAAGGTAATCATTTTAATATCACACTTAATATTAGCCCTAAGCGAGCTCAACCAATCCATTCCTAGTACTACATCAAAGCTAGGAATAGGTAACACTAAACAAGTCACCGGGAAAGACTTCCCTTCGATCTCTATACAAACCCCAGTCACATAGGTTGTGACGGGTGTGGTCTTACCATCAGCTACTTCTACACTAACCGGCTTGGGTAACACAATAGCTGGTAAATTCAACTTAGCACAGAAATCTAGGGACATAAAACACCTATTGGCACCACAATCAAACAATAAACGAGCATGTATTGAGTTGATTAGAAACATACCGGTGATTACTTCGTCGGTTGCCACAGCATTTTCCACCGACATCTGAAAAGCTCTAGCCTCTACTGTTGGAGGGTTCTTCCTCTTCTACCTACTCGAGGCAGTTGACCCTCCAGCTGATGCTGAACGTGCCCCTGACCCTGCCCCGGAACTACCACTCTTCGACGGACAACTAATTGCACGATGCCCTGGTTTGTGACAACTCCAACACACACTATTCGGATACGGGCATGCTGAAGACTCATGCCCAACAACACCACACTTTAAGCATCTTCTTGTAGCCTCAGAACACTAACCACTGTGAGAAGATCGACACGTGTGACACCAATTCCCTTTACCTGATCTAGACCCAGAACTACTCTGACCACTTTTACCCTTCGATTTAAACCCACTAGACTTCTTGGATTTAGATCCTGATTGACCAGATACTTGCCCACCTTGTTGTAGCACATTACCAAACATTCTATTTCTGGCGGCCTGAACATCACTTTCTACCATCTTAGCCATCACAACTGCTTGAGACAACGACGTAGCCGTTCTAACAAAAGTTCGGTACTCTGGCAAAATGATATTAACAAAATGTTGTATACGAGACGCTTCGTCCAGCACCCACTGTTGTACAAACCTCAGTTTATCCATAAACTTCTCTACTACCTCATCGATCGTCATTTGAGGTGACATCTTCATTTCAAGAAACTCAGTCTTGATTCGGTTCATATCAAATAGATTACAATATTGTTCACACACCTTCCCATGAAACTGCTCCCATGTGATCATACTCACTTGCTCTTTTGGTATACTAGAAATCAAAGAATCCCACCAAATCATAGCCCTACCTTTCAACAGTCTACTAGCATATGTTACCTTCAGCTCGGGTTCACACTGACACGCTTCAAACACCTTTTCAACTTCTCGCAACCAATTGAGAGTTACAGTCGGATCAGTACTTCCAGAGAACTCAGAGGGTTTGCAATCACGGAAGTTCTTATAAGTACACTTTTTGGGTGGTTGCATGTAAGGTTGCTGGAACATTTGCATTTGGCACGGGTTCATCATCATGGGACTTTGATAAGTAAAAGTGTTTTGTGATGGAATATAGTATTGGTTAGGTATTTGATTCTGAAACTGGTTCTGGTGCACATTGGGTATCATTTGGGATTGCGCGGTTGGGAATTCAGGTGGTGTATCGTCATTTCCAGAATGCCTTGCTAATTCAAGCTCATTAATTTTGTCCTCAGCCTCTTTTAGCTTACCTTCTAATTGAAGAATGTAACTACTCTGATCATCATCACACTCAACACCCTCTTCTGGTGCTCTGAATGTTCCGGGGTTAGATGGGCCAGTTGAGTTTCTATCAGCCATACCTGTGCTACAAAACAGCTCACACAAAAGCTTAGTGGATAACAGTTAGTTCAATCACAACTAACACACGTATATCCTATTTTCACTTATCCCCCACTCCCACAGACATGTTTGACTTGCCTCAGGGTTTGGGAACAAAATACGCGCACGTATTTGCTGCCAAACCATGCTCTGATACCAACTTGTAACACCGGCCATTTTTTTTTTAAATACACAGCGGAAGACTTTATTAACAAACACAATATAAGTCACGTCATTACGTTTAAGTTTACACAACGGTGTTACGTTATCACAAAACATTATTTATACAAAAGTCCACATCAGAGTTGGGTTGTCAAACATGTCTTCTGCAATAGCACCCTTCCCGACTAGCAGTACCTAAACCTGCAAGGGGAGAATATGTGGGGGATTAGCGCACCGCTAAGTGAATGGAATCTATCTAACAGATATAGCTTAAGCCACACACAAGCTATATGCTAACAACAACACTTGCTAACTACCAACTAGCATACAAAAAGACAATACGAGGATCGGCGGCTTGTACGAGCACACGACTCCCAGCTGATCGGGCCTGAGTCTACCGATAGTCCCTGCTACTCAATTAACAGTATAGTTATCCAGATGCAGGGGGTGCATCGTTCACACTATACTCCACAATTAGTAGCCTATGGACCCAACCTCCCCTAGGCACGGTTGACCTCATACGGACTCTAACCTCTCCTAGGCACAGTCTCGAGTCCCCAGTCTCCCTAGGCCCGACTGGTGCCATTCACACAGTGTACACATAATTCACATACAACATTAGGAACACTATATTATTCTAATATGGCAATTTCTACACTATGCATGGTAAAAGAGTCAACCACAGTAGCATGATATGCTACTTAAACTCTATCCGGAGATAGACCCACTCACCAATTACCAGCAACCGCTCAGTTATTATTTCTGAGCTTCCTCCTTATCCTTATCTCCTGAGAACAGCAAAAACCAAGTTAGAATAGTGTTCCCATCAAGATTAGACACACTGACAGCGAATTATAGCAAATTAGTAAAAAAATGCGTCCGCTAAAATTTTCATGCTTAACACTTGTGCACTTTCAAAATTTACATCCTGAACACCAAAATATAAACGGGCAGCATAACGGCTAGAAAAAGGCACTTTGGTAAAACATTCTGCCCTGGACACACAGTCGGTCGACTGACACTTACAGTCGGTCGACTGTCGACACAATCGGTCGACTGACCTGTCCAGTCGGTCGATTCATTGGGTAACACATCAATCGGCCGAAGGTAAATCTCAGTCGGTCGGTTCACTCGCCAGTCGGTCGGTTCACCCTTAGTCGGTCGACTGTCGACCGACAGTCGGCCGACTGTGTTCATCTTCCTCAGAAACTGAACAAAGGCTACGGACTTCACGATGAAATCCTCAAATCTCGATCTAGAGCTCGTTTTAAACACCAAAATCGACTACCACTTGTTCACTACTTGTTATAGACTCAAAACCCACAACAATTTGACCATAACAACACTTAAATCACTTGTTTTGACACAAATTCAAGCTTTTTACAAAACTCATACAAAACCAAGAATTTAACAACGAATTGAACACAAAAACACATGTTACTTACCTTGATAGACTCAGTAATCTGTAAGAAACAAGATGGTATGAACAATTTGAGCTCTAGAACACAATTTAGGAATTAGGGTTTGGTTAGGTGGGTGGGATGAAGGTACGGTGTATTTTCTAAAAATGGGAAGAAAATGAGAAAGTGGCAGCTGGTATAACACTTAATTGTGTTATATCACAATACCTCTCAACACACGGGTATTTACCAGTTATCTGATATCTTTCGTACAGGATTAGGTAACCCAAACGAAGTCCAAATAAAATAAACAAACCTGTTCTGGGACCCTTGTCACAACTGGACACAACACAAATATAATAAAACACTAATTAAATAATTAAAATAAAAGCACTTAAGACTAAGCACAAACCCTTAGGGAAAAATGGACAACTTACAACTAGCCCGGGTTTCAGTCTGTTACATCTAAAAATGACAAAAGTATAAGTTGCGGAACGCAAAGTACAAGATATTAAATTATACGAAAAGGCGTTCAAAAATCCAGAACCGGGACATGAGTCAACTATCAACGCCCGACGCAACGGACTAAAAATTACAAGTCTACTATGCATAAGAATATAATATAATATATAAATAATTATATTAATTATTTATATTTTATATTTATATATTTATTATGTCGACAAGCTAGGAGCCAAAAGTTTGTGAGCTGGAAAATCAAACTCCACGACTCGCGGAGTTTGAAGGCCAAAAACTCCACGACTTGCGGAGCTGTCAGAAATCAAAACCCCTATAAAAGGCCATGCATTCGTTCGATTTTAATATAAAAAAAATATAAAAAATAATATTAATACTCTGTAATAAATAAATAATAAATAAATATATATATAATATATATATATATATATATATATATATATATATATATATATATATATATATATATATATATATATATATATATATATATATATATATATATATATATATATATAGTATAGGGTAGTTTTATATTAGATTAGTTTGGGTTATGTAAAAGTTATTTTTACGGGTTTTAAAGTCGGAGCTCTGTCCGTGTACTACTACGCGATAAATAATCAATGTAAGCTATGTTCTCCTTTTTAAATTATTGTCTCGTACTTAAGTTATTATTATGCTTATTTGAGCCGAAGTAATCATGATGTTGAGCTGAATATTAAAGACGGGGTAATTGGGTTTTGTACCATAATTGGGGTTTGGACAAAAAAATGACACTTGTGGAAATTAGACTATGGGCTATTAATGGGCTTTATATTAAATTAACAATACCTCGTTAATTTAATATAAAGGTTATGATTTTACGTATCTATATATAACCACATACGCTTAATCGGACACGATGGGCGGGATATTTATAAGTACGAATTATTGTTCATTTGACCGGACACGGGGATGGATTAATAGTCAATGGACTCATTAAAACAGGGGTGGATTACATTCAAGGGTAATTGGTGTAATTGTTAACAAAGTATTAAAACCTTGGTTTACACACAGTCGATAACCTGGTGTATTCATTAAGCAAAGTATTAAGACCTTGTTACAGTTCGAATCCCCAGTTAGTTGGAATATTTGACTTCGGGCATAAGGTTAAATTTGCCGAGAATTTTATAATTATGATCGATGAACTATTGTGGAAAAAAACCAGATAGGTTTCAAATACATCTAGGACAAAGGACAATTAACCCAGGACAATAAATTAAAATCAAAACGTCAAACATCATAGTTACGGAAGTTTAAATAAGCATAATATATTTTATTTCATATTTCCTCGTACTTTTATTTATTGTCATTTTAATTATTGTTATTTATTTTATATTGGTTAAATATCGTCATTTACTTTACGCTTCGCTTAAAATATAAAATCGACAAACCGGTCATTAAACGGTAAAACCCCTTTTATATATTATTATATATAATTATATATATTTTGTACAAATATAGTTATTTAAAATATAGTGTAAAATAAGCCAGCTCCCTGTGGAACGAACCGGACTTACTAAAAACTATACTACTCTACGATTAGGTACACTGCCTATAGTGTTGTAGCAAGGTTTAGGTATATCTCATCTGTAAATAAATAAATATCTTGTGTAATATTGTATCGTATTTAATAGTTTTTTTCCTAGTAAAATATAAGCTATTTTTTATACACCTCGCATAATATCAATAACGTATAAATATATACAAATAAAGATTGTTTCGCAAAAGTACATACTTATTATGTGCACGATAATAAAAGTTGGAAATTGCAAAAGGCAAGTCTATGTTATGAATATTGTTGATAAAGCGCTATATAAATATAAGTACTTGCAAAATATAAACAGTGAAAATTTTATTAATAATAACGCAGAGATAGCTGCGCGCTAAATTTACACAATACAATTTCATTCCTTAGATAAGTCAAGCTTGATGATGTCATCTGCATTGGCATCATCCTGCTCGCTTATCGCCATTATTTTTGGAATGGGAATTTCAGCTATGTTCTCTCTTGCAGTAGCAAACGCAGACTGGGCGTCTGTCACAGAACATAAGTGGTCCGCTATGTCAGTTGGTAGTGGCTCTGGCAGAGGGAAGTGGATGGAAATCTGGTCCATAAGTTCCACCCTTTTCGCGCAATTGTAGTGCAGCAGCATATGTTGAGAATTTTGAAGAAACAGGATAAGAGTTGAGTATTTTTCTTGATAATTCGGGCAGATGTTGGCGGAGCTTTGTAAATTCTAGCTCCGCAGAGGATTTAGTCGCTAGAGCGTTATCCCGCTCTGAAGTTAGCTTCGCAACATCCTCCGTTAAAGCTTTAACGGTAGCTTGAAGGCTGTTTTCCTTAACAGCTGATGCAGAAAGTTGCTGCTTTAGGTCTTCAGTAGCAGCTTTTGTCGCGGTGACTTCTGCAGAAAGATCATAACAGCGCTTTTCACTGTCTGCAACTTTGGCCTTTTCAGTAAAATACTTGCCCTTCTAAGCCTCAAGAACATTGAAAAATTGCTCTTGGCAGCACATCATATCATAAACGGAGTTAAACGCCATATAGAAGTTTTGCACGAAGCAATTGTGTGCTTCTGGTGCAGGAAGTTTCACGAATTCATGACGAAGCTCGTCATGAATAGCCAGTTTCATTTGATGACGTTGATCCAACACCGCAGAAGAGGATGTTCAGGTATACCCTGACAATCCGTCAACTCTCACCCCATAGGAGTCGGGGGGAGTGCGGAATAGCTCAGTAATTTGGTCAACGGTGCCAGGGCTTGGAAAGATTGGGTCACCAGTTGACCCGTCTGCGATAAAAACAAATTTGAGAATTAGCGAAGAAGCATAAAAAGTGCAAATGTTATGATAAGGATGTAATGTTCTTTTCTTACCCATCTGTTGCTCACCCTCATAATCGGATATAACCGGATTCTCGAAGAGGGTAGTTTCGCGTTGTTTAAGCTTTTTTCTTTGAGATGACGGGGGCGTTTGGTATGGTCGTTTGGCGGAGCCTGGTTTGGTAAGAGGTGATTTTGAAGTTAAGTCTACAACTGGAATCGCCTGCTTCTCTTTCCCAGACGATGCTGTCGATTTTGACTTTGGACTTGTTAGTAGTTTCGTAATCAGAGTTTTTGGGTTTACTTTGCTATCAACTTCGTCGATCTTCATTATTGGAAATAAATAAGTTGTGAGTGATGTAAAAGTTGCAAAGATTGGCCGAAAATGTGATTAATTGCAAGTGTTTTGAGTAGCGAGTAAGGATTTTGTGATTGTTGATACCAATATATATATATATATATATATATATATATATATATATATATATATATATATATATATATATATATATATGGGAGTTGGGAATGTTAATAGGTTATGATTAAGTACCCATCATGTTGATTTAAACGGTAATATTTTTCGCCAACGGATACAAACGGTAACTTTGTTTAATCTAACGGTAACAAAGGCATAGCGAAACGTTTCAATTCGGTCTGCGGCCATAAATAACTGCGAATTTTATTTTTAGAGTTTATCATGCTACATTTTTTGTGAAAAATGTACCATAATAAACTGGGGGACTTGATCATATACATAGCATTGTATATGTATATTTTATTTGCTAAAGGCTAAAAACAGAATTTGCGCGAAGTATATTCAAAAGGCTTGACATATCCGCTGAAAGTTAAGTCTGAGGATTATGGCGCATTAATAAAAGACTGCGAATTATTCTCGCTAAGTCAGCGCGGATGGTTAGACAATCCGCACACCGCGAATATTCTGGAAACTATAAATAGAGAGCTTGGCCTCTTATTTATAGGTTGTTAATTCTCTGCCATTTGCCCAGACCTTTGTAATTTTCACTTGTGACTTTGCCCAAGAAATTTTTACATTGAGTTAAGGTGAATCATGCTAATTAACAATCAAGATCGGGTCGGGGTGATTGATCACTTGATTGATAAAGTGAAAGACGATCATCAGGGTTCAAAATAATCATCAAACATCTCATTCACCGTCTTAAAATTATTGCACTCAATCCTTAATTAAGTATCTTTTAATCTAGGATTGATCATCATAAATCAAAGAAAGTAGTGCGTATGTTTGAGGTAATCAACATGGAATCGAGGGAGTAATTCAATCCATATCCAACTATTTTCATAAATTATAAAATCTTATTTTAGAAGTTTCTCGAAAGTTTATCGCAAGTCATTTTGACCCATTCGTCAAATAACGTTCACTGATTGGTTACACTTTTCATCCTCATTTGTTTGATTCCCTTTTTCCGAATAGACAGCATACAGAAACAAAACCTCGTTCATTCCACTCAATACATATGAAAAAAACGTAAGATTTATTTAAGAAATATCTTGAATTTGTAAAGAAGATAATGCCAGCCAAAACATCAGTGGCTGTGACTTGATTTTGTGTTCAGAAAGAAACTTAAGTTGATATTAATAATAATAGTAATCTATAAGCAAGAGGTTGTAACTAATTAGGGAAAACAGGATAAGACATATACATTGACGAAAATTATGTAGCGCATTTACGAAAGTATCCTTCACAGATATTCTTGCTTTCTAATATAATGTGTGATGATATGTTACACCTTGGTTGACATTGTCTAATTTGATCTACTCTTGCTTTCTATCCTTGACCCATTACAACACCACTAATAAAACATATATGATTTCATACTTTCCTTCCTATTCTCCTTGCATAAACAAAGACTTGCTCAACAGAGCTATCCAAATAAAACTTCTAATCAATCTGTGATCATCGGCTCTAGTTAAGTTGTACCTGTATAAACTCGAGCCGTCTGTTATAACATTCAACAATGTCATCCTCCACCACCAAAACTACCTTCGATAACGCGCAAATCATTCGTCAAACACTCGACATACTAAACACCAATTCCCTCCATTTCATCTCAACCTCCCTCCTCTTCCTTCCCTTAACCTATTTGGCACGTGTCATTATTCAATTCTACGTCTCCTCATCCAAGTTCTCGCCTGACGTCGATATCACCACCTTGTTCGAACCATTTAACCTCCACATCATCAAAACAATAATCACGAATTCACATAACCTAATAACCGTTAAATCCCTTACTACGACGCTTGCCATCATTATTTTCGTCATTTTACCCACCACTGCCGGAATAGCTACAATCACTTATAGCACAAATCAAGCCATCCACCATAAACACGTCACCTTTTCGTCTACATTCAAGTCGCTTACGCGTTCATACATCCATCTTTTATCTGTTGGAGATTTTAGCATGATCCAACGTCAGTTTAGTTGATTGGATTACTAAGTTGAAAGTGCTCGAACCATTGAAGCGCTACACGGATTTAGGGAGTGTGGAGTACACGTTCGTAAGGTGTAAAATGGTTTGAGGATATGTTAGTAAGCTTGGAAATAATATTTGGAACTTAAGGAATGCGAAACGAGATTTGAAAAGGGCATACGCACGAAAAACCTTAAAGTGGAAATTTGAAATTGTTGGGCAGGTTTAAGCCGCGGCGCGGCCTCGCTACCCGCGGCGAGACTTAAGGCGTAAATTTCAGGTCAAGGGTTTTGGCGTATTTCCAAGTGTGGTTCTTTGTTAGCCCGCGGCGCGGCTTTCAGGCCCGCGGCGCGGCTTAACACTGTTTTGCTGAAAAGGTGCCATTTTTACCCAAAGGGTGTATTTGAACCCCAAACGTTGTGGGTTGTTCCAGGACATTTATGAACGGTTTTTTCATGTATTTGGACTTGTTTAAGCACAAATACATGGGTGTGACATTTCAAGCATTGTATGAGTTTATATAAAAAGGTGTGACTCTTCAAAGACACCTTTTGACTCATTATAAATATATGGATTCATTTCCATATGAAAGGTTAGATTTTTAACATAATGTTCCATTTCTTGAACATGTCTAACACACTTTCAATACAAAACTTACCGATTATACTTTCTAGAATTGCAAGGAACAATTATTTTTTGGTAAAGATGATTGTTCATACTAGTCTTATCCTAATAGTGATTTCGTGTAACCCGTGACCAAGTGGGTCGAAATACTCTATTAAGAAAGTGTTCACACGATTCTAGTATCGATCCGATTGTTGATTCTTTACCCTCTAATCCATTATTTCCCCAACATTATCCACAATTATCGCAGGATTCATACAACTAATCTTTATCTCTCTTTTGTTCACGCTTTCTCCAATAGCCCTCACCCATGCTATAAAAGCATTAAGGTTCCATTTCGATCAATTCTATCTTATAATCTTCACAAACACACTCACTTCACGTGGATTACTTATTACTATAGTCTTTTACATGGTAATCTGGCGATCAGCTGCATCGATCTCCGTGTTGGAATCAAAATCAGGATTTGAGCCACTTAAACAGAGTGAAAATCAATCAAAAGAGTTTCATTCCCGCTCTTTTGTCTTTTTATTTTGTACAGGATTTCAAATCGGCTCAGCGTTATCAATACCTGTTAATGCTTACATCATTAAGTCAACCACAAATTCGACCTTATGTGCCATTTACTTGCAGACTCCATTGATGATTTTGTACTATGGGGTTGCGAATACCGTGTTGTATGTACAATGTAAGGTAGCGTGTGATGAAGATCCTAAAAACACGACCGTGGATGGTGATGTTTTGGGGGAGTATGTTAAGGTGGCTGAGAATGAGAAAGATGATGATGGTGTGCTAAATGAACCAGCTAAGGGGGATATTAATGAAGGTTTTAATGATGTAATATTTATGTTATGTGTAATTTGGATGGTTGTATTATTTTCTATTTTCTAGTCTAATCTGAGCTATGTAGGTTCAAGGTTGCATACTATTTTTCATCACTTTGTCAAACATAAAACGTTCTTCGATACAAGTCAATTCTGTTAATTTATCATAACATAAATAGGATCGAGTATTTATCATATCATAACATATATGCCTAAATGGTCAGCTTCAATAGCGCACGTTCTGAGTACTTGGTTCCAAGCTAAACAACCTCTAGGGATGATTAACAACTTAGAAATTTTAGAAAAACTTCTTGTTGCATGCCATAAACATGAATTCGTTTGAGCGTTTTAAGTTTCGCTTGGAAGATCATCTTCCCATCTCCATTATGTGATTAGTTTTTTTTTCGAATGGCAAGTATTATATTATAAATGAAAGAAACAGTACGCGTAGCAAGAAGCTAGCTAAGACATCGAGAACACGAAGCAAGCACACACGAAAACAAAACATGACCTAGCCCAAATCACGAGAAGAAAAACAAAAACAAAACACGACTACACTCTAAAAAACTCGAAAACCCCAACCCAATAAAAACCTAACAAAAAAATAACATCAGAAGCAAGACAAAGGCTAAAACCAAAACATTACAAAAAGGCCCGAAACATCAAAAAACCACGACCCAAATATAGACTTCTATGAGTGAGAGTACGACTCCGTATCTGAATCCGATGAGGGTGTAAAATATCCATTAGATGCATCATCTCCCTCCTCTAGGTCTCTCATCAAATCAACGAGATAAGCTCTTTCGAACCATCTACATTCATCCAGACATCTACTGCGCTTCAAATCTTTTTTCCCGTGAATGTAGTTAGAAAAATGATGTTTGATCAATGGACATATTTTTCTCTTTCTGTTTCGAAAACGAGATACCGAGCTAGAAATCAATGTATTATCTCCAAATTCTCGCCAAAGAGTAGAACCATATTTTTTGATTTATCTAAGCAAGGGCCAGTACACAAATTTGCAACTTTAGTATTAAAAGACTCGAAAGAAAATGATGCAGGATCTATTCGAGGCCCAGTAACAAAGTTGGAATTTCCAACATTACTTTTTGACTTTGACTCCACGTTTTCAAAATTCTCCTTTATAACAACCCTCATTTTTTCGTTGTGAAATGACCAAAATGCCCTTGGGGTTTTCATTTGTTCTTCTGTGTATTCAATTTAGGGTTGTTATCTGTTTACGATTAATGAACTATAATTAATACTTGTATTAAATGATCGTATTTATTACTTAAGCACTAACCCTAAATATTAAATATAAACCTTAACCCCAGTATTTATTAAGTTATATGTAATAAAATTAATTGTGACATTTATAGCATTCAAAATTAATAAGAACTAAGTAAAAAAAAATTAATAAAAGACATGGAGTAATAATTAAGTGATTAAATAAAATGTATTTTAAATAAATGTAACTTTTATAAAATATATATATATATATATATATATATATATATATATATATATATATATATATATATATATATATATATATATATATATATATATATATATATATATATATATAAATAAATAAATTAAAATGCCGAATAAAAAAAAATATATATATATATATATATATATATATATATATAAATCGGGTAAGGAAAAAAAAACTTGATTCCTAAGTAACTATTAATCCTAGCCTAATCCTAACTTCTAATCCTTTCACTTCAAGAAAACCTTGATCATCAAGTTTCTCTAGAATCCTAACATGATCACAACTCTTGTTAATCATCTATAAATAGCCTCATGTATTCCCATAATTGCATCACAAAATAAAGCACAAAACTCCTCTCTTTTGCTTGCTTGTTCTCGACAGTTTTTGCATCACCTCATCACCCTTTTATTTGACCAAAACAGCCTTCCAACACCACCACCTAATCGACATCTAACAACCCTCCAAAACAGCCTCCTAATCTCCACTTTTGTGCAGTCCAAAATAACCCATAAAGTCGACTGTTTTGCCTCTATTGTGCTGTGATTTTCGAGCCACAACAGCTGCTATTTGCAGCTGTAAAATCACCACCTTCTACAGCCTTAAAGTCGACCCTCCTGCAGCCTTTGTTGTTGTGTTATTCGACCACCAACAGCCCCCTTCTCTGCTGCTGTTATTCGTGATCAAGAGGACCTAAAAACAAAATCCAATTCGCCACCTTTGATCTTGTTTTGCTGCTGCTGCTGTCGAGGCTTAACACCACCATCAACCTTCTCTTTTTCTTGATCTTTATCCTAATAAGGTATCCCTAAACCGTAGCTAATTATACTTTTAAACTTTTTTAGTTATTACGGTTAAGATTATAAATAAGCATGAAGTATTATATTTATAGATTAAGGTTGTTAATTTATGATCATGAATAATGTGTATGAAGATAATGGTAATGTTAGAAGATTATGGATATAAATTATGATTAGAAGTTATGAATGTTATTGTGATTGATTATTAAAGGTTTAAGAAGTTATGATGATCATAAAACTAGTTTAATAAGTTAAAGATTATGAACATGAATAATTATTATGATTAAATAGATTATGATTTTATGTACATGATTAAAGGTTAGGGTTAATGGTTGAAGTTTATGTACTGTGATTAAAAAGGTTATGATTTTATGGATTAGAAAATAATAATGATAACACTACACGTGCATGCATGCATGCATGCGTATGTATGTACATGTATATGTAGTAGATATACTCGTGTGTATATATGTATATATATATACATGTGTGTATATGTATGTGTATGTATGTATGTATATATACGTGTGTGTGTGTGTATGTATGAGCATGTGTATATGTATCGTGTATATATATTATAAGTAATTATAAAAGTTGAAAAGTAATAGAATATATATATATATATATATATATATATATATATATATATATATATATATATATATATATATATATATATACGTATAGTTATGAACATATACATGTATTATAAGAATAAAGAATATATATGTATGTATCACATAGGTGTATATTTATATATGTAACACATATAATGATCATATAATGATAAGATTACATAATGGTTGATTAATTAAAGAATAATAATATTATTACTATAACTTGTAAACCTATCTATATGGTAACACCTTATGTACACTAAGTTATATTATCACCTATATATGTAAATACTAAGTACATTAATAATTCGTTGTGTGTATACACCTATAACGTGAAGGTTGTAATTAAAATATAACGTGCACTTTATACGAACCTCACCACTACTTACGGCCTAGGGTGGTCCTTGTTGCCTTATGGGAACCGCTTGTGGATCTCGAATGCCAAGACTTAGATTCTGGTCAAGAGTCCTGGGCGCCCGGTAAAAACAGATCATCAGAGTGACTTACTTGATAGCAACGAGGTTTGGGCAAAGTTGTACAACGTCTTTGTGAAGGATTATAACCCGAACATACTAAAACTAGAAACTTACTATAAGTGGAAGCTTTCCATAAATAGAAGCTTTTTGAAAATAGAAACTTTTGAGAAATAGGAACTTTTCTCGAAAACCGTCACTGTTAATATAGTTGCTATATTAATAAACAAACTTTATGTCTGTTAGACATTAACTAATCAAATGTTATATCTCTAGGTTGAGATCTCCGATTACATACTCCGTTCATACTACTTGCGTGGAATAACCTACTTGCTACTAAGGTGAACTTCATAGCCCCTATTTTTACTATTTCTCAACTGTTTTATAAATTTTTGGGTGAGACACATGCTTGCTTTTAAAACTGTTTTACGCTTAGACACAAGTACTCAAAACTGTTTAACTGTGCTGCCATGCTTTGTTTCATGCTAAATCCCTGCCATGATATCGTTAATTGATACTTTGAAATGCAAACTTAGTTATTATGAGTAGGCCTACTAAGAGTGACATCTCTACCTATTGGCGTGATCGTCAAGGGGGTACATGATAATTATTTCAACGACACTGACAGTTCAAGGTGTCATAGGTGTAGTGACCCTAACTTTTCTATGTTTATATATATTAATTGAGATTGATATTTACATGATTAAATGTTTCCAACATGTTAAGCAATCAAACTTGTTAAGACTTGATTAATTGAAATATGTTTCATATAGACAATTGACCACCCAAGTTGACCGGCGATTCACGAACGTTAAAACTTGTAAAAACGACATGACGATATATATATATATATATATATGGATATACATATGGTTAACATGAGATTATGATAAGTAAGTATCTCCATAAGTATATTAACAATGAGTTATATACATATAAACAAGACTACTAACTTAAGGATTTCGAAACGAGACATATATGTAACGATTATCGTTGTAACGACATTTAAATGTATATATATCATATTAAGATATATTAATATATCATAATATCATGATAATATAATAATTTAACATCTCATTAGATATAATAACCAATGGGTTAACAACATTAATTGAGATCGTTAACTTAAAGGTTTCAAAACAACACTTACATGTAACGACTAACGATGACTTAACGACTCAGTTAAAATGTATATACATGTAGTGTATTTAGATGTATTAAAATACTTTTGGAAGACTTCAAGACATATATCAAAATACTCATACTTAACGAAAATGGTTACAGTTACTTTCCCATTCTTTTCTTTCATCAAGAATTCTAGTCGTATTCTTACCCGTATTATACACAACTTCAAAAAGTACTTACTATGGGTATATACCAATAGGAACTAGCATGGGATTCCACTCTTGATTATGTCATGTACGACTAATCAATTTTAACTTCTACCATGAGCTAGTCAACTAACTAGAACTCCTTTTAACCCCACTCACCACTCACCAATTACCACTCATCATTCACTCCATTTCACTTTCAATTCTCTTTCTAATTCTCTCTCAACACACACACATTATTATGAACGTATTTTTCCAGTAGTTAATCATCATATTCATCAAAAATCACTTCAAGAATCAAGCTATAATCACCATAGGAAGAACACTTCAAGAACACTTCAAAAATCCCTTCAAGTTTACTAATTTACTTCCAAGCTTTCTAATCCATTCCAAGTAATCATCTAAGATCAAGAAACCTTTGTTATATATAGTAGGTTATCTTTCTTATTCAAGGTAATATTCATATTCAAACTTTGATTCAATTTCTATAACTATAAACTATCTTAATTCGAGCAAAAATCTTACTTGAATTTGTTTTTGTGTCATGATCCTACTTCAAGAACTTTCAAGCCATCCAAGATCCTTTGTTGCTAGATCATTTCCTGTCACTTCTAGTAGGTTTACCTACTAAACTTGAGGTAGTAATGATGTTCATAACATCATTCGATTCATATATATAAAACTATCTTATTCGAAGGTTTAAACTCGTAATCACTAGAACATAGTTTAGTTAATTCTAAACTTGTTCGCAAATAAAAGTTAATCCTTCTAACTTGACTTTTAAAATTAACTAAACACATGTTCTATATCTATATGATATGCTAACTTAATGATTTAAAACCTGGAAACATGAAAAACACCGTAAAACCGGATTTACGCCGTCGTAGTAACACCGCGGGCTGTTTTGGGTTAGTTAATTAAAAACTATGAGAAACTTTGATTTAAAAGTTGTTATTCTGAGAAAATAATTTTTATTATGAACATGAAACTATATCCAAAAATTATGGTTAAACTCAAAGTGAAAGTATGTTTTCTAAAATGGTCATCTAGACGTCGTTCTTTCGACTGAAATGACTACCTTTACAAAAATGACTTGTAACTTATTTTTCCGACTATAAACCTATACTTTTTCTGTTTATGTTCATAAAATAGAGTTCAATATGAAACCATAGCAATTTGATTCACTCAAAACGGATTTAAAATGAAGAAGTTATGGGTAAAACAAGATTGGATAATTTTTCTCATTTTAGCTTCGTGAAAATTGGTAACAAATCTATTCCAACCATAACTTAATCAACTTGTATTGTATATTATGTAATCTTGAGATACCATAGACACGTATACAATGTTTCGACCTATCATGTCGACACATCTATATATATTTCGGAACAACCATAGACACTCTATATGTGAATGTTGGAGTTAGCTATACAGGGTTGAGGTTGATTCCGAAATATATATAGTTTGAGTTGTGATCAATACTGAGATATGTATACACTGGGTCGTGGATTGATTCAAGATAATATTTATCGATTTATTTCTGTACATCTAACTGTGGACAACTAGTTGTAGGTTACTAACGAGGACAACTGACTTAATAAACTTAAAACATCAAAATATATTAAAAGTGTTGTAAATATATTTTGAACATACTTTAATATATATGTATATATTGTTATAGGTTCGTGAATCAACAGTGGCCAAGTCTTACTTCTCGACGAAGTAAAAATCTGTGAAAATGAGTTATGGTCCCACTTTTAAAATCTAATATTTTTGGGATGAGAATACATGCAGGTTTTATAAATGATTTACAAAATAGACACAAGTACGTGAAACTACATTCTATGGTTGAATTATCGAAATCGAATATGCCCCTTTTTATTAAGTCTGGTAATCTAAGAATTAGGGAACAGACACCCTAATTGACGCGAATCCTAAAGATAGATCTATTGGGCCTAACAAACCCCATCCAAAGTACCGGATGCTTTAGTACTTCGAAATTTATATCATATCCGAAGGGTGTCCCGGAATGATGGGGATATTCTTATATATGCATCTTGTTAATGTCGGTTACCAGGTGTTCACCATATGAATGATTTTTATCTCTATGTATGGGATGTGTATTGAAATATGAAATCTTGTGGTCTATTATTATGATTTAATATATATAGGTTAAACCTATAACTCACCAACATTTTTGTTGACGTTTTAAGTATGTTTATTCTCAGGTGATTATTAAGAGCTTCCGCTGTCGCATACTTAAATAAGGACGAGATTTGGAGTCCATGCTTGTATGATATTGTGTAAAAACTGCATTCAAGAAACTTATTTTGTTGTAACATATTTGTATTGTAAAACATTATGTAATGGTCGTGTGTAAACAGGATATTTTAGATTATCATTATTTGATAATCTACGTAAAGCTTTTTAAAACCTTTATCTATGAAATAAAGGTTATGGTTTGTTTTAAAAATGAATGCAGTCTTTGAAAAACGTCTCATATAGAGGTCAAAACCTCGCAACGAAATCAATTAATATGGAACGTTTTTAATCAATAAGAACGGGACATTTCAGTTGGTATCCGAGCGTTGGTCTTAGAGAACCAGAATTTTGCATTAGTGTGTCTTATCGAGTTTGTTAGGATGCATTAGTGAGTCTGGACTTCGACCGTGTTTACTTGAAAAATGATTGCTTAACAAATTTTGTTGGAAACTATATATTTTTAACATATGAATATTATGTGATATATTAATCTCTTAACGCTTTTGATATTATGTGATAGATGTCTACCTCTAGAACAAGTCCCATTGACTCACCTAATAATAATGAAGAGTCAAATGTAAATTGGAATGATTCGTGGACTGATTCACAAGTTCCCGAAGAGGAACCGGAAGAAGAGTCGGAACCAGAAGAAGAATCGGAACCGGAAGAAGAATCGGAACCGGATGAAGAAATAGAACCGGTGGGGGAAATAATAAAACGGTTAACTAAAAGAAAATCATCAACCAACCGACCAAGGTTAATTATGGTCAATGGTGTTTCCGCTAAGGAAGCAAAATATTGGGAGGATTACCAATTCTCCGATGAATCGGATTCTGACGAGAATTCCGATGTGTTATAGAAATTACCCCAACTGAATTTAAAAAGGCAAAAGAAGATAATAAGGGAAAGGGCATAAAAATAGAGAAATCTAATTCCAACCCCGATGAACTTTATATGTATCGTCAACCCCCGAAGTCCTTAAGTTGTAACAATGACCCGGGAACCTCTAAACCACCAGGTTTTTCTAAACCAATGTGGAAAACGACGGCTCGTATTAGGGGAACATCATATATCCCTAGAAACTTGGCAAAACAAACCAAAACCGAAGAAGAAGAAACAAGCGAGTCGGAATAAGATAGTTGTATTCGTGTGGTGTAATATATGTAATATAGTGTGCTTATGCTTTATGATATATGTAAAAATTGCTTGTATTAATAAGTATTTTTTTTATGAATCTAACTCTTGTCTATTTTACAGTATAAAAACACAAAATGGATAGACAACCCAATATTTTAAGAGACCTACCCGGAGACATGATTGATGAAATCTTGTCTAGAGTCGGTCAAAATTCTTCGGCACAACTATTTAAGGCGAGATCAGTTTGTAAGACATTCGAAGAACGTTCCAAGAATGCCTTGGTTTATAAAAGGCTTTCGTTCGAAAGATGGGGGATATCACATTGGGAAATCCATAAGTTACGATGTGTTTACTTTGACGCATATATTGCGGGGAACCCAAATGCTATTTTACGCAATGGGTTAAGAAATTATTTTGACTCAATATATCCGAATATTGGACTTCGTGATTTAGAAAAAGCGGCTAACATGCAACATAAAGAAGCATGTTATGCTTACGGATTAGTAATGTTCGCTTCTCACCAAAGTGAGAACAACAACATCGGCCTACAATTATTAAACAAAACGTTCCCACAAGTGACGGAGCCGGTAATTGGGGTAAGAAATGAGGTTTTTAGATTGTTACGGGACTGTTGGACATTACGTAACCCTCGTCCCTTTGACGACGTTACAACACGGTGTCTTATCAACGGCCATAACGGTTATGTTCCACAAGACCAAGGATGGGAAGTAATCCTAGTAAAACCAGAATGCATGACTTGTTTCTGGACGTATGAATTACGTGTCTTTATTGCCTTTGCTGAACGACTTGTGTACTAGCTAGAATTATCTTCACAACCATCTTGTATCAAATTTATTGTGTGCTATATTTCATGCTATATGTAAAATAAGCGGTATTGTAAGTTTGTAAAATATTGTGTAAAAGTTTGAACGCGAAATATTATTATAATCAGTTTTTCATATAGAATTGTAGTAGTTGAATTGTATATTAGATACTAAGTATGAACTTAACGGGTAGGTACTACCCAAATTTAAACTTATAAAACGCTAATATGAAGAAAAAGCTTTTATAAATAAGTTCATATTATGCTACGAAATACTATTAACTACTCTTAATATTCTGTATGATTAACTTGTTCCATTTGACTATTTTGAAGGAAATGGCACCGACTACTCGACACACCGTGAATATGAATGAAGAGGAATTCCGTACTTTTCTAGCTTCAAACATAGCCGCAGTACAGGCTGCGCTACATACCAATAATAACCTTGGATCTAGCAGTACAGGAAATCGTGTAGGATGCACCTACAAAGAATTCACTGCCTGCAAACCTTTGGAATTTGATGGAACCGAAGGACCGATCGGATTGAAATGGTGGACCGAGAAGGTAGAATCGGTGTTTGCCATAAGCAAGTGTACTGAAGAGGACAAAGTGAAGTACGCTACACATACCTTCACAGGTTCTGCGTTAACATGGTGGAATACCTATCTAGAGCAAGTGGGACAAGACGATGCGTACGAACTACCGTGGTCAGCATTTAAGCACTTGATGAACGAGAAGTACCGTCCCAGAACCGAGGTCAATAAGCTCAAGACAGAACTTACAGGGTTACGAACCCAAGGATTTGATATTACTATGTACAAAAGACGATTCACAGAATTGTGCCTATTGTGTCCGGGAGCATTCGAAGATGAGGAAGAGAAGATCGACGCGTTTGTGAAAGGATTACCGGAAAGAATCCAAGAAGATATAAGTTCACACGAGCCCGCCTCCATACAACAGGCATGTAGAATGGCTCACAAACTAGTGAACCATATTGAAGAAAGAATTAAAGAACAGACTGCTGAAGAAGCCAATGTGAAGCAAGTCAAAAGAAAGTGGGAGGAAAACGGTGATAAGAATCACCAATACAACAACAACAGCAATTACAACAATAATCGCAACAATTATCCCAACAATCGCCACATCAATCGCAACTACAACAAACGGCCCAACAACAACAACAACAACAACAGCAACTACAATAATCATCCCAACAACAATAATAACCGCAACAACAACAACAATCAGAAGCAGCTATGCCAAAGGTGTGAAAAGTATCACTCGGGGTTCTGCACCAAATTTTGCAACAAGTGTAAAAGAAATGGTCATAGCGCGGCAAAGTGTGAGGTCTACAGACCAGGGGTTAATAGAACGAAAGGAATAAATGGTGTCGGAACGAGTAATGGCGGAGCAAGTAGTGTCGGAGCAAGTTATGCCAATGTAGTTTGTTATAAATGTGGAAAACCGGGCCACATTATTAGAAATTTTCCGAACCAGGAGAACACGAATGGACAAGGCCGCGGAAGAGTTTTCAATATTAATGCGGCAGAGGCACAGGAAGACCCGGAGCTTGTTACGGGTACGTTTCTTATTGACGATAAATCTGCTTACGTTTTATTTGATTCGGGTGCGGATAGAAGCTATATGAGTAGAGATTTTTGTGCTAAATTAAGTTGTCCATTGACGCCTTTGGATAGTAAATTTTTACTCGAATTAGCAAATGGTAAATTAATTTCAGCAGATAATATATGTCGGAATCGAGAAATTAAACTGGTTAGCGAAACATTTAAGATTGATTTGATACCAGTAGAGTTAGGGAGTTTTGATGTGATAATCGGTATGGACTGGTTGAAAGAAGTGAAAGCAGAGATCGTTTGTTACAAAAATGCAATTCGCATTATACGAGAAAAAGGAAAACTCTTAATGGTGTACGGAGAAAAGGGCAACACGAAGCTACATCTTATTAGTAATTTGAAGGCACAAAAACTAATAAGAAAAGGTTGCTATGCTGTTCTAGCACACGTCGAGAAAGTACAAACTGAAGAAAAGAGCATCAATGATGTTCCCGTCGCAAAAGAATTTCCCGATGTATTTCCGAAAGAATTACCGGGATTACCCCCACATCGATCCGTTGAATTTCAAATAGATCTTGTACCAGGAGCTGCACCAATAGCTCGTGCTCCTTACAGACTCGCACCCAGCGAGATGAAAGAACTGCAAAGCCAATTACAAGAACTTTTAGAGCATGGTTTCATTCGACCAAGCACATCACCGTGGGGAGCTCCTGTTTTGTTTGTCAAGAAGAAAGATGGTACATTCAGGTTGTGTATCGACTACCAAGAGTTGAACAAACTTACCATCAAGAACCGCTACCCACTACCGAGAATCGACGACTTATTTGATCAACTACAAGGCTCGTCTGTTTATTCAAAGATTGACTTACGTTCCGGGTATCATCAAATGCGGGTGAAAGAAGATGATATTCCAAAGACTGCTTTCAGAACACGTTACGGTCATTACGAGTTTATGGTCATGCCATTTGGTTTAACTAAATCACCAGCTGTGTTCATGGACCTTATGAACCGAGTGTGTGGACCATACCTTGACAAGTTTGTCATTGTTTTCATTGATGACATACTTATTTACTCAAAGAATGACCAAGAACACGGTGAACATTTGAGAAAGGTGTTAGAAGTATTGAGGAAGGAAGAATTGTACGCTAAATTTTCAAAGTGTGCATTTTGGTTGGAAGAAGTTCAATTCCTCGGTCACATAGTGAACAAAAAAGGTATTAAGGTGGATCCGGCAATGATAGAAACTGTTGAAAAGTGGGAAACCCCGAAAACTCCGAAACACATACGCCAGTTTTTAGGACTAGCTGGTTACTACAGAAGGTTCATCCAAGACTTTTCCAGAATAGCAAAACCCTTGACTGCATTAACGCATAAAGGGAAGAAATTTGAATGGAATGATGAACAAGAGAAAGCGTTTCAGTTATTGAAGAAAAAGCTAACTACGGCACCTATATTGTCATTGCCTGGAGGGAATGATGATTTTGTGATTTATTGTATCGCATCAAAGCAAGGTCTCGGTTGTGTATTAATGCAACGAACGAAGGTGATTGCTTATGCGTCTAGACAATTGAAGATTCACGAACAAAATTATACGACGCATGATTTGGAATTAGGCGCGGTTGTTTTTGCATTAAAGACTTGGAGGCACTACTTATATGGGGTCAAAAGTATTATATATACCGACCACAAAAGTCTTCAACACATATTTAATCAGAAACAACTGAATATGAGGCAGCGTAGGTGGATTGAATTGTTAAATGATTACGATTTTGAGATTCGTTACCACCCGGGGAAGGCGAATGTGGTAGCCGATGCCTTGAGCAGGAAGGACAGAGAACCCATTCGAGTAAAATCTATGAATATAATGATTCATAATAACCTTACTACTCAAATAAAGGAGGCGCAACAAGGAGTTTTAAAAGAAGGAAATTTAAAGGATGAAATACCCAAAGGATCGGAGCAGCATCTTAATATTCGGGAAGACGGAATCCGGTATAGGGCTGAAAGGATTTGGGTACCAAAATTTGGAGATATGAAAGAAATGGTACTTAGAGAAGCTCATAAAACCAGATACTCAATACATCCTGGAACGGGGAAGATGTACAAGGATCTCAAGAAACATTTTTGGTGGCCGGGTATGAAAGCCGATGTTGCTAAATACGTAGGAGAATGTTTGACGTGTTCTAAGGTCAAAGCTGAGCATCAAAAACCATCAGGTCTACTTCAACAACCCGAAATCCCAGAATGGAAATGGGAAAACATTACCATGGATTTCATCACTAAATTGCCAAGGACTGCAAGTGGTTTTGATACTATTTGGGTAATAGTTGATCGTCTCACCAAATCAGCACACTTCCTGCCAATAAGAGAAGATGACAAGATGGAGAAGTTAGCACGACTGTATTTGAAGGAAGTCGTCTCCAGACATGGAATACCAATCTCTATTATCTCTGATAGGGATGGCAGATTTATTTCAAGATTCTGGCAGACATTACAGCAAGCATTAGGAACTCGTCTAGACATGAGTACTGCCTATCATCCACAAACTGATGGGCAGAGCGAAAGGACGATACAAATGCTTGAAGACATGCTACGAGCATGTGTTATTGATTTCAGAAACAGTTGGGATCGACATCTACCGTTAGCAGAATTTTCCTACAACAACAGCTACCATTCAAGCATTGAGATGGCGCCGTTTGAAGCACTTTATGGTAGAAAGTGCAGGTCTCCGATTTGTTGGAGTGAAGTGGGGGATAGACAGATTACGGGCCCGGAGATAATACAAGAAACTACCGAGAAGATCATCCAAATTCAACAACGGTTGAAAACCGCCCAAAGTCGACAAAAGAGCTACGCTGACATTAAAAGAAAAGATGTAGAATTTGAAATTGGAGAGATGGTCATGCTTAAAGTTGCACCTTGGAAAGGCGTTGTTCGATTTGGTAAACGAGGGAAATTAAATCCAAGGTATATTGGACCATTCAAGATTATTGATCGTGTCGGACCAGTAGCTTACCGACTTGAGTTACCTCAACAACTCGCGCCTGTACATAACACTTTCCACGTCTCGAATTTGAAGAAATGTTTTGCTAAAGAAGATCTCACTATTCCGTTAGATGAAATCCAAATCAACGAAAAACTCCAATTCATCGAAGAACCCGTCGAAATAATGGATCGTGAGGTTAAAAGACTTAAGCAAAACAAGATACCAATTGTTAAGGTTTGATGGAATGCTCGTAGAGGACCCGAGTTCACCTGGGAGCTTGAAGATTAGATGAAGAAGAAATACCCACATCTATTTCCAGAAGATTCGTCAACACCTTCAACAGCTTAAAATTTCGGGACGAAATTTATTTAACGGGTAGATACTGTAGTGACCCGAACTTTTCCATGTTTATATATATTAATTGAGATTGATATTTACATGATTAAATGTTTCCAACATGTTAAGCAATCAAACTTGTTAAGACTTGATTAATTGAAATATGTTTCATATAGACAATTGACCACCCAAGTTGACCGGCGATTCACGAACGTTAAAACTTGTAAAAATGACATGACGATATATATATGGATATACATATGGTTAACATGAGATTATGATAAGTAAGTATCTCCATAAGTATATTAACAATGAGTTATATACATATAAACAAAACTACTAACTTAAGGATTTCGAAACGAGACATATATGTAACGATTATCGTTGTAACGACATTTAAATGTATATATATCATATTAAGATATATTAATATATCATAATATCATGATAATATAATAATTTAACATCTCATTAGATATAATAAACAATGGGTTAACAACATTAATTGAGATCGTTAACTTAAAAGTTTCAAAACAACACTTACATGTAACGACTATTGATGACTTAACAACTCAGTTAAAATGTATATACATGTAGTGTATTTAGATGTATTAAAATACTTTTGGAAGACTTCAAGACATATATCAAAACACACATACTTAACGAAAATGGTTACAGTTACTTTCCCATTCTTTTCTTTCATCAAGAATTCTAGTTGTATTCTTACCCGTATTATACACAGCTTCAAAACGTACTTACTATGGGTATATACCAATAGGAACTGGCATGGGATTCCACTCTTGATTATGTCATGTATGACTAATCAATTTTAACTTCTACCATGAGCTAGTCAACTAACTAGAACTCCTTTTAACCCCACTCACCAATTACCACTCATCATTCACTCCATTTTACTTTCAATTCTCTTTCTAATTCTCTCTCAACACACACACACACTATTATGAACGTATTTTCCAGTAGTTAATCATCATCTTCATCAAAAATCACTTCAAGAATCCAGTTATAATCATCATAGGAAGAACACTTCAAGAACACTTCAAAAATCCCTTCAAGTTTACTAATTTACTTCCAAGCTTTCTAATCCATTCCAAGTAATCATCTAAGATCAAGAAACCTTTTGTTATATACAGTAGGTTATCTTTCTTATTCAAGGTAATATTCATATTCAAACTTTGATTCAATTTCTATAACTATAAACTATCTTAATTCGAGCAAAAATCTTACTTGAACTTGTTTTTGTGTCATGATCCTACTTCAAGAACTTTCAAGCCATCCAAGATCCTTTGAAGCTAGATCGTTTCCTGTCACTTCCAGTAGGTTTACCTACTAAACTTGAGGTAGTAATTATGTTCATAACATCATTCGATTCATATATATAAAACTATCTTATTCGAAGGTTTAAACTCGTAATCCCTAGAACATAGTTTAGTTAATTCTAAACTTGTTCGCAAACAAAAGTTAATCCTTCTAACTTGACTTTTAAAATTAACTAAACACATGTTCTATATCTATATGATATGCTAACTTAATGATTTAAAACCTGAAAACACGAAAAACACCGTAAAACCGGATTTACACCGTCATAGTAACACCGCGGGCTGTTTTGGGTTAGTTAATTAAAAACTATGATAAACTTTGATTTAAAAGTTGTTATTCTGAGAAAATGATTTTTATTATGAACATGAAACTATATCCAAAAATTATGGTTAAACTCAAAGTGGAAGTATGTTTTCTAAAATGGTCATCTAGACGTCGTTCTTTCGACTGAAATGACTACCTTTACAAAAAAGACTTGTAACTTATTTTTCCGACTATAAACCTATACTTTTTCTGTTTAGATTCATAAAATAGAGTTCAATATGAAACCATAGCAATTTGATTCACTCAAAACGGATTTAAAATGAAGAAGTTATGGGTAAAACAAGATTGGATAATTTTTCTCATTTTAGCTACGTGAAAATTGGTAACAAATCTATTCCAACCATAACTTAATCAACTTGTATTGTATACTATGTAATCTTGAGATACCATAGACACGTATACAATGTTTCGACCTATCATGTCGACACATCTATATATATTTCGGAACAACCATAGACACTCTATATGTGAATGTTGGAGTTAGCTATACAGGGTCGAGGTTGATTCCGAAATATATATAGTTTGAGTTGTGATCAATACTGAGATACGTATACACTGGGTCGTGGATTGATTCAAGATAATATTTATCGATTTATTTCTGTACATCTAACTGTGGACAACTAGTTGTAGGTTACTAACGAGGACAGCTGACTTAATAAACTTAAAACATCAAAATATATTAAAAGTGTTGTAAATATATTTTGAACATACTTTAATATGTATGTATATATTGTTATAGGTTCGTGAATCAACAGTGGCCAAGTCTTACTTCTCGACGAAGTAAAAATCTGTGAAAGTGAGTTATAGTCCCACTTTTAAAATCTAATATTTTTGGGATGAGAATACATGCAGGTTTTATAAATGATTTACAAAATAGACACAAGTACGTGAAACTACATTCTATGGTTGAATTATCGAAATCGAATATGCCCCTTTTTATTAAGTCTGGTAATCTAAGAATTAGGGAACAGACACCCTAATTGACGCGAATCCTAAAGATAGATCTATTGGGCCTAACAAACCCCATCCAAAGTACCGGATGCTTTAGTACTTCGAAATTTATATCATATCCGAAGGGTGTCCCGGAATGATGGGGATATTCTTATATATGCATCTTGTTAATGTCGGTTACCAGGTGTTCACCATATGAATGATTTTTATCTCTATGTATGGGATGTGTATTGAAATATGAAATCTTGTGGTCTATTATTATGATTTAATATATATAGGTTAAACCTATAACTCACCAACATTTTTGTTGACGTTTTAAGCATGTTTATTCTCAGGTGATTATTAAGAGCTTCCGCTGTCGCATACTTAAATAAGGACGAGATTTAGAGTCCATGCTTGTATGATATTGTGTAAAAACTGCATTCAAGAAACTTATTTTGTTGTAACATATTTGTATTGTAAACCATTATGTAATGGTCGTGTGTAAACAGGATATTTTAGATTATCATTATTTGATAATCTACGTAAAGCTTTTTAAAACCTTTATCTATGAAATAAAGGTTATGGTTTGTTTTAAAAATGAATGCAGTCTTTGAAAAACGTCTCATATAGAGGTCAAAACCTCGCAACGAAATCAATTAATATGGAACGTTTTTAATCAATAAGAACGGGACATTTCAATAGGGTAACTTTGTTTAGTCTCGATATCATATTCCTCAGCACTACTAACGAACTGACGAAACTTTATAACTAAATCTTGTGGTCTAAAACTTTATTGATTATATAAACCTATGATGTTCACTCAACCATTGTGTTGACATTTTAAGCATGTTTGTCTCAAGGGAAGATTAACTTATGTGCTGCCCTATGATGCTTAGCTAGTTGATGCATTGGAGTCCTCATATTTAGAACTTATCATTTGTTATTTACATACGAATTTCATTATGTAAAGCATTATTACGTTTCCGCTGCAAATCAAATATTGTTTTATTAAAACGTCTCATTTAGAGTCGTTCTCGCTTTACACTTGTGTTTTGATATTGGTTAGTCACATATGACCCCGGTCCCATTTAGGGGGTGTGACATCCTTATCTTTCTTGGAGCCCTCATCGCCACCAACATAATTCCCTTATATGTTACTTGGATCGATGAAAACCTCTTGATTTTCCGTCTTCTTCATTCCAACATCGGAAGTCATCTCCGACGATTTATCCATCGAAACCTTAGTTTGATCACAACATTCGTCAGCAAAATTTACATTATTAATACGGTTTCCGTTGTGTTATCGGCCATCACCAGAGTGTTCCAATTCTTACTATCATCGGAAGAATCAGTAGGACCATAAGATTCCTAGGACACATCCTTAACACCGAGATTAAGGTTTGATCGATCAGAATGAGGCTCTAAGCCAGCCGTGCACATACTCGAAAGGTTGGAAACGCCATTATTTTTGACTTTGATCAGAGTCCACATGAACCTGTCCTTGTTAATTTGCTCCAAGGGACCAATGAGAGCGTGACATGTGGCGCAAAATCACATGTGATTGAAAAAAAAAATCAACATTTTTTTTTGAAGACTTTTTTTTTACAATCACATGTGATTCTGCATGTCAATCACATGTGGTTGTAAACCCAATCACATGTAATTATGCATGTTAAATTCAATCACATGTGATTGTACAATTCAATCATATGTGATTGCACAGGTAAATTGAAACAACCCAACCCGCATTCAACCGACAAAAGAATTTTTTTTTTATCAATAGCGCCATTCGAATGATCGCCAATGTAAACCATTTCATACAACCCTTTTAAACGTACAACATTTTTAAAGTTTACATCATGGGCACGAAGGCCCTTAATCAAAAGTAATACAAGTTCGACCCATAATTGATAGTTTTAAACCAAACGACACTCGAGCATGGTTTGAGGCTAAACTACCCAAAACGCCTAGGTCGACTTCCAAAAGCTTCCTCAAGCATCAATATGGGAATATCTAATTCCCGACAACCCCTTTCCCCTTATCCGCATTCGTACCTAAAAAGTAAACAACGAGGGGGGTAAGCAAAGCTTAGTGAATGCAATAATTATATATATACATATACAACTTACCTACTTGCACTCACTTACACAATATCTTCATACATACTAGCAATGTAATAGCATACCATCATAAAGGATAACGCTAAATCTCCGATAACACAAGCTAGTTTAATAATAGCATATAACCCAAGCAATACGATATGATACACTATAACACAACATTGATGTTCGCAACATCCACTAGTATTCAATATTTCAAGGCTAGCCCTACTAATGGTATCGTCAACATCGAACTTAATTCCCATTCGTCCTATTAAATGTGGTATCGTCAACATCGAACTTAAACCCACACATGAGGTATCATCAACATCGAACTTAAACCCTCATCGAAGATCACTACAATAGTGGTATGGCTTCGTCAACATCGAACTTTAAATAAATACATGAGGTATCATCAACATCGAACTTTAACCCTCATCTAAACAAACAATAACCTCTAGGATATGGTATCGTCAACATCGAACTTTAACCCATACCCCACAAGAAAATAAATCATATACATACATATATAATTATTCCACTCACCTTATCGCCTTTGGTGAACTAGAAATCAAGCTCGCGACCTTCAATGTAATGCACCTATCACATTATGAATTTAATTAACATACAATCTAGTGGACTAACCACCAACACTTAACTCTTTAGCATTTAATGATCTAAATGCATTAAATAACTTACATCCACCAAAACTGCCCATTGATGGCCATGACTCATCATAAATCACTAAAAGCTAGTGATTAGAGTCTACTAACACCAACTAACACAATTGATGGGTATTTCATACCCATCTCACCCAACTAGGTCAACCATTACTCATTTGACCCATTTTAACACTTAGACTTACAATTTTTGTCAAACTTAGCCCATTAACACTCTTTCATCATTTTACAAGTATATTAGTGACTAGTAACACAATTAACACTTACAAATCCCAATTTACATGACCAAACCCTAGATCAACATCATTTGGGTTTCCTTACATCAAATTAACACAAATTCACCCCTTTAAGTCCCCAAATGGGTCTTACAAGTCTCAAATGGCCAAACCATAGCCATAAGTTAACTAAAACTCAAAAACACGGAGTTAAAACTTACCAAAAATATCCACTCATAGCTAAGAACGAGGAGAACAATTTTACTTCTTGCTCCAAAGATCAAATCTCAAATCTTCACTCTCAAATCTCACTTTGAACTCAAATGAGTTTTGTGTTTGAGAGAAAAATAGAGAACAAAAATGGAAAAGAAATGAATAAAGATGGATAAGTGGCTGAGATTTAGAGTCCCAATCAGATCCACACGCGAAAGGATGAATATACCCTCGAATTAACCCTTTTTAAAACTGAATTCGGAGTCAGACTGACAGCAAGGTCACGGCACGACCCCCATATGCCGCGGCGTGGCGTTTCACATAAAATCTGAGCTGTTTAAACCTCCTCTTGAATCTGGTTCGAGTTATTTGTAGCGGCGCGACCAGAACCCTCGCGGCGCGACAATGGCCTAAAACTGACCATTTCGACAACTTTAATCCAACTATCAATTTATGCAACTAGTACACTTCGTTCTCGCTTCCTATATACGTCTAAACTCCATCATAAAGCCTCACATGTCTTAATACACTCCTAAAGCATGTGTATACTCATACACACATACATTCTCATGTGTAATGTATATATATACATATCTCGTATACATCAAATTAACTCTTTAAATCATTTAATCACGTAAACAAACGAATTATAAACGTACTAACGATTAAATATGTACCTTAATTCATGTATGGGAAAAACGGGATGCTACAACTCTCCCCCACTTGAATTGGAGCGCGTCCTCGCGATCCAAGCTGCATGACAAGCCGAAAGGTAAACCAAAACAAACTCTTCGGATTCCCACGTAAACTCGGAACCCTTTCGATGACACCATTGGACCTTAAAGGTCCTCACCTCCTTGTTACGCAACAATTTAACCTTTTCATCAAGAATGGCTATCGGTTCTTCAACATACTCAGCTTGTTTTTCAAGGTAATCTCATCTAATGGCACCCAAGTTGAGTCATCCGTAAGACACTTACGGAGATGGGAAACATGAAATGTGTTATAAATTCCCACAAGTTCTTCAGGTAGATCTAGCCTATAAGCAACCTCACCAACACGCGCCAAAACCTTGAAAGGGCCAATAAACCGAGGAGATAACTTCCCTCGTTTTCGAAACCGACTAACACCTTTCCATGGCGAAACCTTAAGAATCACCATGTCACCTTCTTGAAATTCAATCGGTCGCCTTCCTTTATTGGCATAAGATTTTTGTCTATCTTGCACCGCCTTAAGTCGAGCCCGAATCATCTCAATCTTACTATTCGTCTCTAGAACCAAATTGGTACTCCCGATTTCTCATTGACCCACTTCACCCCAACAAATAGAAGTTTGACATCTACGCCCATAAAGCATATCATAAGGTGGCATTCCAATACTAGTGGAGTAACTATTATTGTACGAGAATTCAACCAATGGTAAGTGCTTATCCCAACTACCGCCGAAAACAATAACATACACCCTTAACATATCCTCCAACGTTTGATTTGTACGCTTAGTTTGACTGTCCATTTGAGGATGATACGCCGTGCTCATTTTCAATTGAGTACCCATATCTTCATGAAACTTATTCCAAAACCGAGATGTGAAACGAGTATCCCGATTTGAAATAATAGATATAGGAACCCCATGTCTCGATATCACCTCCTTGATAAATAACTTTGACAAAGCCTCTGACGATATCATTTCCCGAATGGGAAGAAACAAAGCACTTTTTTTCAACCGATCAACTATCACCCAAATCGAATCAAATTGGGTTCTCGCCATCTTTGGTAACTTTGTAATGAAATCCATGGTAATGTGCTCCCATTTCCATGTCAGAATTTCAAACGGTTGTAACATACCATACGACTTTTGGTGTTCGACTTTAACTTGCAAACACTTGACGAATTGTTCAACATACTTAACAACATCACATTTCATGCTCGGCCACCAATACTCCTTCCTTAAATCAAGATACATTTTCGTCGCGCCCGGATGAATGGAATACTTTGACTTATGTGCTTCATCAAGTAGCACTCGTCAGAAATCTCCCATTCTAGGCACCCACACCCTTCCTTGAAAGGATAACAAACCATGCGGACCTAAGGTAATAAACTCCGTTTGGCCCACAATTCGTTCCTCATGCTTATTGTTAACAAAAGCTTAAATTTGAATCTCACTGAGGTTTACAAGAAAATCGTTAGTAATGATCATGCGTAACGACCCTACTTGTATTGCCGGATGTTGACTCTTTTGACTTAGCGCATCTGCGACCACGTTCGCCTTTCCCGGATGGTAAAGTGTCTCACAATCATAATCTTTTACCATATCCATCCATCTATGTTGACGATAATTCAAATCTCGTTGGTCAAAAAGATGTTTTAAGCTCTTGTGATTCGAATAAATCGTACACTTGACACCGTACAAGTAATGGCACCAAATTTTCAACGCGTGGACCACCGCCGCCAATTCAAGATTGTGAGTCGGGTATCTCGTTTTGTGTCCCTTTTAATTGTTGAGAGGCATAAGCAATGACTTTACCTCTTTGCATTAGAACACACCCGATCCTATTTAAAGAAGCATCACAATAAACCGTCATGTCTTCTACACCTTCGGGTAATAGTAACACCAGAGCTTGACACAACTTCTCTTTTAACAATTGAAAAGCAATTTATTGCTCGTTTTTCTAATTAAATCTCGCATTCTTTCTCGTCAACTTCGTTAATGGAGAGGCGATCTTAGAAAAGTCTTGGATAAACCGATGATAATAACCGGCCAATCAGAGAAAACTTCATATTTTCGTAGGCGTAGTCGGATGTCCCCAACTTTGTACCGTCTCAATCTTCTCCGGATCTACTTGAATACCATCTTTGTTCACAATATGGCCAAGGAATTGGACTTCCCTTAGCCAAAATTCACATTTGGAGAATTTTGCATACAATTTCTCCTTCCGTAACGTCTTTAACAGACCACGCAAATGATGTTCATGTTCCTTCACACTCTTCGAATAGACAAGTATGTCGTCCATGAACACAATCACCGACTTGTCCAACATAGGTTGGCACACTCGGTTCATAAGATCCATGAATGCCACCAGTGCATTCGTAAGACCGAAAGGCATAACTACAAACTCATAATGCCCGTAACGCGTTCGAAAAGCCGTTTTCTCAATATCTTCCTCACTAACCCGCATTTGGTGATAGCCGGACCGTAAGTCAATTTTAGAGAAATACGTCGCACCTTGGAGTTGGTCAAACAAATTGTCAATCCGAGGCAATGGATAACGATTCTTGATCGTCACTTTGTTCAACTCCCGATAATCGATGCACATCCGCATACTACCATCCTTCTTCTTCACAAATAAAACCGGAGCGCCCCACGGCGAAGCACTCGGTCGAATAAAACCCTTCTCAAGCAACTCTTGGGTTTGATTTAACAACTCTTGCATTTCCGTTGCTGCTAAACGATAAGGAGTTTTACCAATGGGAGTAGCACCCGGAAACAACTCAATGCGAAATTCAACTTGTCTTTGTGATAACCCGTCCTAATCCTCCTGGACGAAGTCTTCAACATATGGTTACATTGCGAGGTATTTGACCTCTATATGATATATTTTACAAACATTGCATTCGTTTATAAAAGACAAACTATCATTACATCGAAAGTTGACGGCATGCATACCATTTCATAATATATCCAATTGTAATTGACTTAATAATATTCTTGATGAACTCAACGACTCGAATGCAACGTCTTTTGAAATATGCCATGAGTGACTCCAAGTAATATCTCTAAAATGAGCAAATGCACAGTGGAAGATTTCTTTCATACCTGAGAATAAACATGTTTTCAAGTGTCAACCAAAAGGTTGGTGAGTTCATAAGTTTATCGTAAACAATCGTTTTTCATAATTTTAATAGACCACAAGATTTCATTTTTATATATATAAACTGCAGGAACACTCATCTGCAAAAATTATAATACAGGAACACTTATCTGTATAAAAATTCATTCATATGGTGAACACCTGGTAAGCGACATTAACAAATGCATATAGAATATCCCCAAATATACATGTACACTCATCTGTATATAAAATCGAAGTACTAAAGCATCCATAACTTGGATGGGGTTTGTTAGGCAAATTGATCTATCTTCAGGATTCGCGTCAATTAGAGGTTTGTTCCCTAATTCTTAGGCTACCAAGCTAAAAGGGTGATATTCAATTTCGATAATCCAACCATAGAATGTAGTTTTGATTACTTGTGTCTATTTCGTAAAGCATTTATAAAAGCAGCGCATGTATTCTCAGTCCCAAAAATATATATTGCAAAAGCATTTAAAAAGAGAGCAAATGAAACTCACGATACAATATTTTGTAGTAAAAATATTCATACGACGATACTGAACAATGCAGGGTTCCATTAGATTCACGAACCTATATCGTTTATATATATATTACCACATTGTAATCGAACAAATTTATATATTATTATTTAGTAATATAATTGTTATATTAATAAATTATATGTTTCATTAATTAATTTAACTAAATATAATTATGTATTAATTGATACATTTTATATATATAGGTTAGTAAATATCATTTTAATAATAACAATATAGTGATTTGTTATATTAATATTATTATAATGTAGTTTTTTTATATAAAAATATCTATCTGTAATATTACTGAAAATGTAAAGAATGATAATGATAATGATAGTAATAATAGTGATAATAAAGATAATAATAATTTCTAATTAAATAATTATAATAACTTCAATCACAATGTCAATTAAAAAGATATTTTAATAAAATGATAATTTTGAAAATTTTAATTAAAATGATACTTTTAGTAATAATAATAATAGTAGTATTAATACTGATAATAATAGTAACTACAATAATACTTTTACTACTAATGATAATAAGTTCAGTAATAACAACACTATTAATTATATTAATAATAATAATGATAATATTAATAAAAATTGTATTAATGATACTAGTAGTCAAATTAATAATATTAACATAATGATAATAATAATACTTTTATTAATATTAGTAATAATCATAATACTAAGTGATAATAATAACTATTTATGATAGTAATATTATTAATAACAATGTTAATAATAATTATAATTACTATAATCATAATAATAATAATTAGTGATAAATAATAATAATAATAACTTTTGGTAATCAAATATGTAACGACCCGACCAAAACCGTTATTGACGGCGCCGTTAACTTAGGTCTCGTTGCGTGGTCGTAGTCCCTATATGAGACTCGTTTGACCAAAATTATGTCGCATTCATTTGAAAGGTACAAGACTTGCAAGTTTAGTTTACAAAACCGTTCGACAACAAGTCTAAGTTTACAAAAGTCATAAAGTATAAATGAAATAACTTGCGACATAATTAGTTTAAAAACACAGTTGCTATAAATAGCGTAAGTATGTAAACAAAAGTTTGAATCCAAAAGTGCTACCCCTAGCATATGCATGCATGGTTGACTCCAATCAAGTAATCAAAGAGTGCGGAAGCATGTATCAAGTAGCCAAGTATGAACCTGAGAAAACATGTAGAAAACTGTCAACGAAAAACGTTGGTGAGATCATAAATGTATTTGTAAAAGTATATTTTGAACCACAATAGTTTGTATAGATGATTATCCAAATCGTATTTATTCCGAAGAATGTAGTTTGTATTGCGAGCACCCAATTACCAAAGCTTAACTGAATCTTCCCTCTGAATTTTGAATATAGTGTTAGAACATACACTATGCAAGTTGAAATTATATTTCATCCACTAACGGTAGCGAACCGTCTGAATGAGGGTTCGTTAAACCCGTATGGCCACACAACATAATCACTCGCTTACACTTACACCCTGCAAGTGGAACTAATGATAATTGGATTGAGGACTTTTGTTCTAACTCGTCTGTATCTTTGTATTCGTATTTGTGTTCAAAGTATAAAAGTATGAAAAGTATATATACATGTGAAATGTATATAAGTATGTAATGTATATGTTTCTCAGCCCACGATTTCAAAGAATAAAAGTTGTTGAAAAGGTGGGACTATGATCTCACCTCGAGTGCACGAGTATAAAAGTACTTCACAAAGTAACGTATGCATGAAAGTTGCTTAGCCTTGACCTAAACAAGTAAGTTGTATCAATAACGGTAAACACAAACGCTCAAAGATGTTCAATTAGTCCTATGGCTCGTTACGACTCGATTATGTAGCATGTGAATCAATTAGTCAAGTTTCATGCACGATACAAGTATTTAAGCATGTTAGAACGATCGTATAATTGTTTGGTTAAGTTTGACTAAAAGTCAAACTTGGTCAAAGTCAAGGTCAACGGGGTCGGGTCGGGTGTCCGACAATTTTCTCATGATGAGAAGTCATATACGAGCATAATAGTCAAGTTTCATGGTAAACGGGGTTATAGTAAAGCGGGAAACATTTTTGTGACATGAAAAACAAAGACAAAATGAGCTGGGCAGTATGCGCGGCGCGCAATGGGTTGCGCGGCGCGCACCCAAGTGTAAATCCTGGTCAGAACTTAACCACGAAGGCAAACATCTGGGATTTCTAATTCTGCGCGGCGCGCGGGTATATGCGCGGCGCGCAATACCTGGGAAACATGCAGTTTGCAGAAAAATAGACCAAGTCACGAACCAAAACTCAAATTAACATATTTTATGAACCGAAAACATCCAAGATGCATACTATATATCGTTGGAAAGGTAATTTGACAAGGAAAACAACTAAACATGTTTCATCAAACAAAAACATCAATTTCAATAACCGATTTTCCGTCAAGTGATCATTAAGAATCCATTTTCAAAGTTTCAAGTTCATCAAATGCATTTTAAGCTTCGGGAATCCGATTCACACATGTGATATGCCGTTTTGAAGGTAATTAAGCATACATTGCATCTAAACACTTACTAACAACATTAACAAGCATTCAACGCATCAAAAGTTCATTTCAAAGTCTATCAAACCCTAGTCAACATCACAAAATCATTAATCGGGTTTTTGAAGTTTTCTTAATCAACCTACACATCAAATTGAAGCTAATGATGCTAGTAACACATTTAATACATGAACTTTAACAATTAAACAACATTTAATCATCCAAAATCAAAGATTAAGCATACCCATTTCAAAGTTCATACTAGTTACTCTAAATCAACAAATCGAGCAAACAAAACATATATTCATATTATACACGAGCCATAGACACTAACTAACACAATTTCAAGTCAAAAACACGAATTTAGAGAAATGTAGAGTTTTAGAATTGTTACCCAAAATCGATGAAGTTAGTATCAAATCGTAGAGAATGACGAGAGGATTAAGAATATGTAGTCGGATTTGTTGTGAGCTTCCAAGATTGAATTTAGATGATGAATGAATGGAATGGGTTTGTGTGTGTGTTCTTGAGATGGAGAGAAAAGAGATGAGGGAGATGATGGAATGAATGAATGGTGGAAAATGGGTTGACTAGTTGACCTAGTCAACTAGTTTGCCCATTTGGCAACTCCGGTCCCTCGAGTTTCAAAGCGGTTGCGGGATTTAACCGATCGAATATTTTTTTTAAAACGCAAGTTAACGAGAGATGTTATAATTAAATGACGGAATTATTATGAACGTTAGTCAACGGAAACTACGAATTTAAATAACGAAAGGTATTATTTAAAAAAAAAAGACGGTGTTAAAAATAAATTTAACGGAAAAAGGCGGGATGTTACATTACCTACACCTTAAAAGAAATTTCGTCCCGAAATTTAGTTGGAAGTAGTAGTCGTTGTTTCTTCCTCGAGATCTTGCGTTGTCGGTTCTACGAATAAGTGAAGGTACGTCCTTGGGTATTTCAACGAACCTGAAGGTCGGGGTCGTATGTTGTTTTAAGGTTTGGTTCCATGATTTTATGGTTTCCGGTCCTCCTAGGAAGTGAGGTTTATCGTCGATAGTGAGTTCATCAAAGAAGATAACAAGTTCTCGTTTCGCAAAATACGTCTTTGAGTTGATACATCGAATGTAGGATAAACGGAGACCCAAAATGAGTCGGAAAAGTCTAAACGGCTAGCGACGGGTCCAAAACACCCCAAGAATTTAAAGGATCAAAATATCGCGGATTTAGCTTCCTACGTTTTCCCGAAACGGATTACACCTTTCCAAGGTGCGACTCTTAACGTGACGCGGTTTCCCATGGAATTCGAAAGGTTTACGTGTAACATCGGCATAGCTCCTGGTGATTACGAGTCGCGTTGGGTCTTGCTTGAATATGAATAAATCCTCTCGATTGCTCATGAATAAGCTCGGCCCCGGTGAATTGATCATCGTTTACTTGGTTTCAACAAAAAGGAGGATGACGTTTCCGGTCACATGTGGTTTCAAAAGGTGTGACGTTAAAACTCGAATGAAGATCATTGTAGTACGAGGATTAAGCTAAAGGAAAATACTTTTCTCAAGTAAATTTGAAGTTAGTAATACAAATTCGTATTACGGTTTCCAAGGTTTGAATCATATGTTTGCTTGGTCCGTCGGTTTGTGGATGATACGCGGTACCCATGTCTAAACGCGGTCCCGAGGCTTTTTGTAAGGTACTCCAAAATCTAGAAGTGAAACGAGGATCTCGATCCGAAACGGGGTACATTTCCCTAAGGCATATTGAACAAGTTTGCTAGGAATTGAAAACGTTAGCTAGGACAAGTTTCTCAAGAAAATTCGCGTCGCGGAAGATTTATCGGTTTCCAAAAACGTTCGTCGGGGCAAGTTCTTATCGGGTTTTGAAAACGATTGTTAGGACTATCCACTCTCGCGGCGAATACTTGTATGACGTGAAGAGTCGCTCTCCATTGAGAATTTAGAATAAGGACCTCCTGAACCGGAAGTACGAGGGTGATGCAAGAGAAGTTTCCGTCCCGATGTGAGCATAACGAGTAAATTGTAGTTAGTCAATAAGACTGCGCGAGGACGAGCTAGTATACCCGTGTGACATACGGTTGAAGTCGAATGGAATCGGTAATTCATTCGGAAGCATAAATATAATTTGACAATAATTGAAGGTGTGTCCCCGGTATGGTTGTTATAAATATTCTCGGAGTTTTCGGATGTCCAAACCTGAAAAGATGAAGTCATGTACATGGCACATGGTGGTGTTTAGGTTGATCGAGTCTAACCACCATCACGCGTCACTAGAACTTTGGTATGTCTTACCGTAATATAACCACGTTGATCGAGTGTCGTTATATTACGCTAACTCATACCTCCATTCCCACATCACTCTATAGATTCAAGTTCGTGTAATCGTGAAGTTTAAAATAAACAAAGTGTAACAACGTCTCTAACGTGACTCGTATTGAATCGAAAGAATTAGTGCAACTATAAAGAAGCGTTCCCCGAGGGAAGTGTATAAATGATTGTTCACGTCAATGTGGTTCGAGTCAGACAATAAGGTATTCAGGTATGAAAAGAGTAACGAGTCATGATAACGAGTAGCACGCAACCGTAGTGATAAATGTTGATGACGATACTCACCTAGAGTAGTGATGGTAGTAACACCAAAAAGCAGATAGTAAGAAACACCAGTGGGAAACCGATAGTAAGTTGAAACGGTGGCAAATAACAATCCGGGAGACAGAGTTCCCGAACAAGTGTGACTAATGAAGTCGTCGTCATCCATACGTGTATGAATCATGAATTTACATGTGTTACCAAAAAGTGGCGGAATACGAGTTCGTATGATGAAGATTGGGTACCATTAAAAAAGTTTGCCTAAGAATGATTCAAGTATAATGAACAAGTAGTCAAGTAAGTGCTATCTATAGCAAATGTATGTCAGAATGCAATGGCTAACTATCCGGTTGTAGTCTAGACTCACTAATGTGTCCTAACGACTCTGTTAGACACACTAATGCACGTCCTAGTTCCCTACAACCAATGCTCTGATACCACTTGTAACGACCCGACCAAAACCGTTATTGACGGCGCCGTTAACTTAGGTCCCGTTGCGTGGTCGTAGTCCCTATATGAGACTCGTTTGACCAAAATTATGTCGCATTCATTTGAAAGGTACAAGACTTGCAAGTTTAGTTTACAAAACCGTTCGACAACAAGTCTAAGTTTACAAAAGTCATAAAGTATAAATGAAATAACTTGCGACATAATTAGTTTAAAAACACAGTTGCTATAAATAGCGTAAGTATGTAAACAAAAGTTTGAATCCAAAAGTGCTATCCCTAGCATATGCATGCATGGTTGACTCCAATCAAGTAATCAAAGAGTGCGGAAGCATGTATCAAGTAGCCAAGTATGAACCTGAGAAAACATGTAGAAAACTGTCAACGAAAAACGTTGGTGAGATCATAAATGTATTTGTAAAAGTATATTTTGAACCACAATAGTTTGTATAGATGATTATCCAAATCGTATTTATTCCGAAGAATGTAGTTTGTATTGCGAGCACCCAATTACCAAAGCTTAACTGAATCTTCCCTCTGAATTTTGAATATAGTGTTAGAACATACACTATGCACGTTGAAATTATATTTCATCCACTAACGGTAGCGAACCGTCTGAATGAGGGTTCGTTAAACCCGTATGGCCACACAACATAATCACTCGCTTACACTTACACCCTGCAAGTGGAACTAATGATAACTGGATTGAGGACTTTTGTTCTAACTCGTCTGTATCTTTGTATTCGTATTTGTGTTCAAAGTATAAAAGTATGAAAAGTATATATACATGTGAAATGTATATAAGTATGTAATGTATATGTTTCTCAGCCCACGATTTCAAAGAATAAAAGTTGTTGAAAAGGTGGGACTATGATCTCACCTCGAGTGCACGAGTATAAAAGTACTTCACAAAGTAACGTATGCATGAAAGTTGCTTAGCCTTGACCTAAACAAGTAAGTTGTATCAATAACAGTAAACACAAACGGTCAAAGATGTTCAATTAGTCCTATGGCTCGTTACGACTCGATTATGTAGCATGTGAATCAATTAGTCAAGTTTCATGCACGATACAAGTATTTAAGCATGTTAGAACGATCGTATAATTGTTTGGTTAAGTTTGACTAAAAGTCAAACTTGGTCAAAGTCAAGGTCAACGGGGTCGGGTCGGGTGTCCGACAATTTTCTCATGATGAGAAGTCATATACGAGCATAATAGTCAAGTTTCATGGTAAACGGGGTTATAGTAAAGCGGGAAACATTTTTGTGACATGAAAAACAAAGACAAAATGAGCTGGGCAGTATGCGCGGCGCGCAATGGGTTGCGCGGCGCGCACCCAAGTGTAAATCCTGGTCAGAACTTAACCACGAAGGCAAACATCTGGGATTTCTAATTCTGCGCGGCGCGCGGGTATATGCGCGGCGCGCAATACCTGGGAAACATGCAGTTTGCAGAAAAATAGACCAAGTCACGAACCAAAACTCAAATTAACATATTTTATGAACCGAAAACATCCAAGATGCATACTATATATCGTTGGAAAGGTAATTTGACAAGGAAAACAACTAAACACGTTTCATCAAACAAAAACATCAATTTCAATAACCGATTTTCCGTCAAGTGATCATTAAGAATTCATTTTCAAAGTTTCAAGTTCATCAAATGCATTTTAAGTTTCGGGAATCCGATTCACACATGTGATATGCCGTTTTGAAGGTAATTAAGCATACATTGCATCTAAACACTTACTAACAACATTAACAAGCATTCAACGCATCAAAAGTTCATTTCAAAGTCTATCAAACCCTAGTCAACATCACAAAATCATTAATCGGGTTTTTGAAGTTTTCTTAATCAACCTACACATCAAATTGAAGCTAATGATGCTAGTAACACATTTAATACATGAACTTTAACAATTAAACAACATTTAATCATCCAAAATCAAAGATTAAGAACACCCATTTCAAAGTTCATACTAGTTACTCTAAATCAACAAATCGAGCAAACAAAACATATATTCATATTATACACGAGCCATAGACACTAACTAACACAATTTCAAGTCAAAAACACGAATTTAGAGAAATCTAGAGTTTTAGAATTGTTACCCAAAATCGATGAAGTTAGTATCAAATCGTAGAGAATGACGAGAGGATTAAGAATATGTAGTCGGATTTGTTGTGAGCTTCCAAGATTGAATTTAGATGATGAATGAATGGAATGGGTTTGTGTGTGTGTTCTTGAGATGGAGAGAAAAGAGATGAGGGAGATGATGGAATGAATGAATGGTGGAAAAATGGGTTGACTAGTTGACCTAGTCAACTAGTTTGCCCATTTGGCAACTCCGGTCCCTCGAGTTTCAAAGCGGTTGCGGGATTTAACCGATCGAATATTTTTTTTTAAACGCAAGTTAACGAGAGATGTTATAATTAAATGACGGAATTATTATGAACGTTAGTCAACGGAAACTACGAATTTAAATAACGAAAGGTATTATTTAAAAAAAAAAGACGGTGTTAAAAATAAATTTAACGGAAAAAGGCGGGATGTTACAAAATATACCTTCCAAAGATTTTTTTAAAAAAAATGCACCATATCGGGCTTGAACTCAAGACCTCTCGCTAATCAAACACCGAAACCATCCAATCCAAACTGTTTTTCCTTATTCTTCTATTCTTCCAAATAAAACCCATTTTACATCATTACCATTATCCTTTATCATTTATCAAATTTCATCATCATTATGATAACTTATAATTAACATCATATGCCATCCATCATCATCATAAATTAATCAGAATCATGATCATCGATGTAACCTATCAACCTAATTGTTTATTTGTTTTGTGACGTTCAAACAGAAAAAAACGTAGTAGAAGCAACAGAAGTGAGTAGCTGGGCCTCAGCTCAAGAACCCGAATAACATACGGCCCAATTAAGTAGCCCATTTATTAATGAAAAGGAGTTCGGTTAATAGTATTTGATGGTACTGTAGTGGTGGGTTTAGGTGGTTTCCGATCAAAACAAAAAAAAATATAGCAGCGTAGCAGCGGTTTTAATAGTATTTGATTTGTTTTGCAGATCGATAGGAACAAGAACAAACGGTTGCAGTAGCTTTTATGGTGGAGTTTTGGTTTGAGTAAAACAGAAAAATTAAATGGGTTTGATGGTTGATCGAAGAAAAAGGGAAGACAAAGGTGGTGGTGAAGGGTTTCGATGATGATGGTTGTAAACGGCCATAGTGGTCGACGGTGACTATGGTGATGATTGTTGCGATGAAGGTGAGGTGGTGATAGTAGTTCCATGGTGGTCTCTGTTTTGTGGTGGTGTAGGGTAGCTATATAAGTGGTGGTTGTTTGTTAACGTTGATCGACTTAAAGCCGATGAGATAGTGACTCCTTGATCGAATAGAATCTGTAGGAAACAAGTGTGATCTTTAAATGGTGGTTGAATGATAGAGATGGTTGTTGAGGTTGACCTTACAACCGAAACTGAATTTGGTGGTGGTTACGGGTTGATTCGAGTAGGAGAGAAGAGAAGAAACCAAAAATGGGTTTCGAACATAGAACATGAAATAGTGATCGGTTAAAGATTGGTGGGTAGTTAAACGGTTTTAGAGGTAGTCATGGTAGTAGTGATGGAGGTGGTGATGGTAATGGTGATTCAAGTAGAAACGGGTAAATGAAATGGTTGGTGATTACTCCGGTTGAAGTTGGTTTGAAGTGAACCGAAAATAGAACTAGGATAGTTCGAAGTAGATGAACACGAGTAGTCGAGCAGGTGATTGAAAAGTTTGATGTTGGTGGTTCATGTAAGGAGCAAGAAGAGAGAAGTGGTGATGGATGTACATTCTATATGTAATTAGTATATGTATATATAATGTGATATAGGTAATGGTTGAAAAGGAGCACTCACTCACAGTATACATTCCCTTTTAATATAATTAGAGTTGATGGCAATCGAAAAGAAAAAACACAGTACAATGATTTTCTAATCAATCTTTTAAAACGTGTGAATCATAATAATTAACTCTGCCGACAGTTTTCACGGACTATTATTTCGTACTCTGTTGTTACTCAGTGGCGGATAAAAGTTCACAGAAAAATTCTAAAATTTTAAATTAAATATCTTTATTTATTTTAGTCATTATGGTATAAAATTCGATCATTAATTATTAAATAAATATTACATTAATTATTCACTCCCAACCTCAAGTAAAATATAAAAAGTTTTAAAATTTATCAAATAACTTCTAAATGTATTATTAATAAGCCTATAATTTATAAAACTTATTTTCGGATCACCGTTTATTTTAAAAATATATAAGTTTGAATTTAACTTGCTTAATATCGATCGACTGGCAAACGAGTGCTATTATCATTTACTAAATAAATTCAAAACTATATAAATATACATTCAATATACCATATATATATATATATATATATATATATATATATATATATATATATATATATATATATATATATATACATATACATATACATATATATATATATATATATATATATATATATATATATATATATATATATATATATATATATATATATATATATATAAGTTTGAATTTAACTTGATTAATATCGATCGACTGGCAAACGAGTGCTATTATCATTTACTAAATAAATTCAAAACTATATAAATATACATTCAATATACCATATATATATATATATATATATATATATATATATATATATATATATATACATATACATATACATATATATATATATGTATATATATATATATGTATATATATGTATATATATATACATATATACATATATATACATATATGTATATATATATATATATATACATATATATACATATATATATATATATATATACATATATACATATATATATATACACATATATATACATATACATATACATATATATATATATATATATATATATATATATATATATATATATATATATATATATATATATATATTTATATGTATATATATATATATATACATATACATATATATACATATATATATATATATATATATATATATATGTATATATATATATATATATATATATATATATATATATATATATGTATATGTATACATATACATATATATATATATACATATACATATATATACATATATATCTATATATATATATATACATATATATATATATATATATATATATAAATTTATTTTAATATCATATATTATTTTAGTTACATAATTAATTAACTCATATAATATTTTAATTTATTATAATTAATATATATGTACATAAATATATTTATTTACACATAATGGTTCTTGAATCGTCGGGAATAGTCAAAAGTTAAATTAGATGTATGACAACAGTTCAAATCTTTTTGAGACTTAACATATCAGACTTTGCTTATTGTGTCGGAAACATATAAAGATTAAGTTTAAATTTGGTCAAAAATTTCCGGGTCGTCACAGTACCTACCCGTTAAAGAAATTCGTTCCCGAAATTTGATTGGAATCGTCATGGCTGACAATAAGTATGTTTTCATGACGCATACAAGCTGAAAATTAGAGTTTTATCATCAATGAGTAATATGGATAAAACAAATTAGATTTTTATGAAGAGTACGAGTGAAGCTATCACAAAAGAGTGAAATGAGTAAATGCAGGTTTGACTTAACCGGTGACGTAGTCACGGTTGATTTCTGGTATTCAAGGGATTTAGAGAAAATCCTCTTAATAAGATTTGGTTCTTCAGTAAATAAGGAAATTAGGATACTCTTTGATTAAATGCGATAATCTGTTTCGATTGTTCTGACAGTATTTCACTATAAATTCACTCTCTTCATTTCCTTTATATTTTGAAGTTCCATACTTTTGTTTTCTTTTCCCGATTTTAAGTCAAGCGAATAATGGTCCAGAATTCATAGGTATGGAGTTTCGAATGAACATAACTAATGTTCTAAGAGAGAAATTGTATTAGCATGATCTTGATTGGTTAAATTACTAGAATTCTAGTGAAAAGATAGAACTATCAAGAAATTATGTTCTTGATATGTTTATATACTAGATAGAGTGTAAGAGTCGTGTAACATGGTACGTGATGACGTTATAATCTGTGAATCGTCACGTTCCATTAGAAACTCAGCATGACTTACTGTAATATAATCACGTTGATCAAGTATCATTATATTATACTAACCCATGCTTCAATTCCCAACACTACTTCAAAAACATTCAAATTTTAAATTCGAATTTTTCAGTTTTTGGAAATTAAAATAGTTTCCTTTCTGACATAACACTGATATCGCAAAGAGATAAATTATTTCAGATAAGAATAGTTATGAAAATATCTTTAGAGATATCGAGGATATTAAAAATGAAAGATTCGATGATATCTTAGAATTTCTAATATCGATGGATGATGAAGAAGATTTGTTAGTAAAGGTTTAGAGTTAGGAGCAAGGTATTCGATAATAACTTCAGCAGACACTGAATCATTTGGATTCTTTGAAGACAGGTTTAGTCTTTGTGATTTTTACACAGCCTCCTTCATGGTTTGCTCAATCCGTACTCCAGTTCCAACTTTTCTGAGCTTTGCCAACATACTATCCTTTATCATCAAACTATTGGCTATTAAGGTCGTTTACGATTTTCTACAATTTCTGCTGCTGCATTCAGCTTTTTCAAAATTTTAGAGTGTTGATTCGTAGACTGGATACTTTTCAGAATTTCGGAATGTAAGATCATAATTCTAAGAGATCAATGTTATATGTATACATATAACTGTTGATGTAGAATCGCTGTGAGATTCAAAATACTAATTGCCGATTCCCGGTAATTGGTATGGCAATTCTCGTTACGATATGCGGATGAGTATATGATAGGGTTTTAATGATCAACTATAATGGTTTTTTCGGAGAGACTTAAGTCAATGAGTAATGAAGTTGCTGGTAAATTTACTGTTACTGTGGTGGAATATAAACGGTTCTCCGGTAACGATGACGAAAGGCGAACTTATATATCAAAGTTATAGTAGAGTTTATTCGAATGAAAAGTCGAAATTGATTTGTTGAAGCTGTGAAAAAATTGGCTACTTTGGAAAGGGATTGCAAAGTTATTTTCGGTACTAACAAGGCCAAAGGAGTTAGCACGGATACGTGTTAAACGTTTACTCAGGTTTCGAGTGTTTTCAGGTGCATAACTATATGCATAAATCTTTTTTTCCGTAGATGAAGTGCAGTTGGTTCATCCTCTCGATTGAGGTGTTTTCAAGAATCATGAAAGGTTTGAACGCAGATTATAATTGTCAAGATACAAGTGAGGGTTAAGATGAAATCAAGTGGCAAACTTGAAGAAATGTTTAGTTTCATATGTTATAATCAATATTTTAATTCATTTTAATTGTCCAATGTTAGTAGTCCACAGTTAATAGTCCACAGTTAGTAGTTCAATAATTCATATATAGTTTAATATATAATAATATTCGAATTAATTAATACGTATCGTGACCCATTGTATACAAGTCTCAGACTCGATCACAACTCAAAGTATATATATTATTTTAGAATCAACCTCAACCCTGTATAGCTAACTCGAGCATTACCGCATATAGAGTGTCTATGGTTATTCCAAATAATATATAGATGACGTCAATATGATATGTCAAAACATTATATATGTGTCCCGATATTTAAAGTGCATAAAATAAATAACAGAAATTAAATGACGATAAATAAAATTGCGAGAATTAAAATTGCGATAAATAAATTGCGATAAATAAAATGTAATAAGGAATTAACAGTTAGCTAGGAACAGTTAGCTAGGATTTTGTTAGCGTGGATTCTTAACAGAATTTCTCATAATTAATTTGTTTGTTTCTAACAAATTTTATTTTGTCCAATGTTTTCTTCATTATGCCACTTGTTGGATTCTGATAGGTCAAAATCCAAATATGAAATTGAATGAAAATGGTTATTTTGCGATGAATGGATACGTATATCTGTGGATGTAAGTAGGGTAGTAAATGACTGTTGAATCAGATTCGAAGAATGTACAGTGTAACTTATTAATGTGAAATTTAAATATTCCTCGGGTATTACCTACCCGTTAAAATATTTTCACCATTAACAGTTTGTACAAAAGAATTTTTAATTACAATCTTTATGAAAACATATATACATATATATTTTCTTCAGATGTAATCATGGATTTAATGAGTCAATATGATATTAAACTCATTTGATTTACCGTTAGAACAAGAATATATAATCTCTAAAACATTAGAGATCACATAATTGCCATGTCGAACGAAGATAAATGATGTAAAACGTCATGTAGAACGATGATTATGCTCGAGGTACATAATGAGATGTTGAGGCATGTGATGTTGAAACTTGAGTTGTTGTGGTACTGGTATTGATGTTGGTGGTACTGTTGGTGCCGTTGATGTTGCTGAAGCTGGTATGTTTCGCACCATATTTTCCAATGATTACTCGAGCGCGAAGTTCGTTGACTTCTTCTATTATTTCGGGATGATTGCCGGTCAGAACGAGTGAAAGAATAAGGTTTAGAATCTGAGTTATGATATAGTCGTGGTGAGATACTCTGGAAATGAGAGAGAAAATGGTGTTTCGAACAGGTTTGCCCGTAAGTGCTTCAGGTTATTCGCCAAAAGTGCAGGTTGGTGAGTGGAAAGGATCGCCTTCTTCTCGTCTCCATCGGTTAAGTCGACTATGAAACCATCTCCAATTCATCCAGGATTGATGATGGCTGATTGGTTGATCCATTCCAGTTACACTGCTTTCGGAGCTTGAGTGGAAATCCATATCGGAATAGCTGTCGGAATCCGAGGAATTTGAACTAGTTGCGAGTTCCGTCTTGTACGGTTAGATAAAGGGTTTCTCAATATGAAATAATTTTCAGATTTTGGATGATATTCTAATTACATAGAATACCTATACATAGTATAGAAGATCCCGTAGATTACGGAGGGAATTAAGGAATATGTCAGGCAAAGTTTACAGTAACAGATACGCTAAAATATGAATTAGCAGATACACTAAGATATGAATTTTGTCTATACACTATTCATGCAGTCAATGCAATAAGATGTGTCTAGACTAAGAATGATAAGCAAATAATTTTCGACACGAAATGATAAGCAAAACTTTTGACATGCAGACACGGTCGAAGTCCAGACTCATTAATGCATTCTAACAACTACTAGTTAGACACACTAATGCAAGACTTGGTTCGCTAAGACCACCGCTCTGATACCAACTGTGATAACCCGTCCTAATCCTCCTGGACGAAGTCTTCAACATATGGTTACATTGCGAGGTATTTAACCTCTATATGATATATTTTACAAACATTGCATTCGTTTTTAAAAGACAAACTTTCATTACATTGAAAGTTGATGGCATGCATACCATTTCATAATATATCCAACTATAATTGACTTAATAATATTCTTGATGAACTCAATGACTCGAATGCAATGACTTTTGAAATATGCCATTAATGACTCCAAGTAATATCTCTAAAATGAGCAAATGCACAGCGGAAGATTTCTTTCATACCTGAGAATAAACATGCTTTAAAGTGTCAAACAAAAGGTTGGTGAGTTCATAGGTTTATCGTAAACAATCGTTTTACGTAATTTTAATAGACCACAAGATTTCATTTTTATATATATAAACTGCAGGAACACTCATCTGCAAAAATTATAATACAGGAACACTCATCTGTATAAAAATTCATTCATATGGTGAACACCTGGTAACCGGCATTAACAAATGCATATAGAATATCCCCAAATATACAGGTACACTCATCTGTATATAAAATCGAATTACTAAAGTATCCATAACCTGGATGGGGTTTGTTAGGCCCATAGATCTATCTTCGAGATTCGCGTCAATTAGGGGTCTGTTCCCTAATTCTTAGGCTACCAAGCTAAAAGGGTGATATTCAATTTCGATAATTCAACCATAGAATGTAGTTTCGATTACTTGTGTCTATTTTGTAAAGCATTTATAAAAGAAGCGTATGTATTCTCAGTCCCAAAAATATATATTGCAAAAGCATTTAAAAAGGGAGCAAATGAAACTCACGATACAATATTTTGTAGTAAAAATATTCATACAACGATACTGAACAATACAGGGTTGGCCTCAGATTCACGAATCTATATCATTTATATATATATTAACACATTGTAATCGAACAAATTTATATATTATTATTTATTAATATAATTGTTATATTAATAAATTATATGTTTCATTAATTAATTTAACTAAATATAATTATGTATTAATTGATACATTTTATATATATAGTTTAGTAAATATCATTTTAATAATAACAATATAGCAATTTGTAACATTAATATTATTATAATGTATTTTTTTGTATAAAAATATCTATCTGTAATATTACTGAAAATGTTAAGAATGATAATGATAATGATAGTAATAATAGTGATAATAAAGATAATAATAATTTCTAATTAAATAATTATAATAACTTCAATCACAATGTCAATTAAAATGATAGTTTTAATAAAATGATAATTTTGACAATTTTAATTAAAATGATACTTTTAGTAATAATAATAATAGTAGTATTAATACTGATAATAATAATGACTACAATAATACTTTTACTACTAATGATAATAAGTTCAGTAATAACAACACTAATAATTATATTAATAATAATAATAATGATAATATTAATAAAAATTGTATTAATGATACTAGTAGTCAAATTAATAATATTAACATAATGATAATAATAATACTTTTATTAATATTAGTAATAATCATAATACTAAGTGATAATAATAACTATTTATGATAGTAATATTATTAATAACAATGTTAATAATAATTATAATTACTATAATCATAATAATAATAATAAGTGATAAATAATAATAATAATAATTTTTGGTAATCAAATATACCTTCCAAAGCTTTCTTAAAAAAATGCCCCATACCGGGCTCGAACTCAAGACCTCTCGCTAATCAAACACCGAAACCATCCAATCCAAACTGTTTTTCCTTATTCTTCTTTTCTTCTAAACAAAACCCATTTAACATCATTACCATTATCCTTTATCATTTATCAAATTTCATCATCATTATGATAACTTATAATTAACATCATACGCCATCCATCATCATCATAGATTAATCATAATCATGATCATCGCTGTAACCTATCAACCTAATTGTTTAATTGTTTTGTGACGTTCAAATTGAAATAAACGTAGTAGAAGCAACAGAAGTGAGTAGCTGGGCCTCTGGCCAAGAACCCGAATAACATACGGCCCAATTAAGTAGCCCATTTATTAATGAAAAGGAGTTTGGTTAATAACGTAATAGGGTTAATCCACTTGTAGCATCCATATACGACTCCCATTATTTTAATAGACACAGCCATCATCATCGTTATACGGTTGCGTATCATCATCTTCACTGTATATCATCATTCTTTACGTACTCGACAAACAAAAACAAATTACACAACAACAGCGGGTTTGCAAGTGATTGGTTGTGAGATAGAAACAAATAGCAGTAGCTGAAACTACTGTTTTCAAGCAGGGAAGAAACAGAAAAATGATGGTACTGTAGTGGTGGGTTTAGGTGGTTTCCGATCAAAACAAAAAAAATATATAGCAGCGTAGCAGCGGTTTTAATAGTATTTGATTTGTTTTGCAGATCGACAGGAACAAGAACAAACGTTTGCAGTAGCTTTTATGGTGGAGTTTTGGTTTGAGTAAAACAGAAAAATTAAATGGGTTTGATGGTTGATCGAAGAAAAAGGGAAGACAAAGGTGGTGGTGAAGGGTTTCGATGATGATGGTTGTAAACGGCCATGGTGGTCGACGGTGACTATGGTGATGATTGTTGCGATGAAGGTGAGGTGGTGATAGTAGTTCCATGGTGGTCTCTGTTTTGTGGTGGTGTAGGGTGGCGATATAAGTGGTGGTTGTTTGTTAACGTTGATCGACTTAAAGCCGATGAGATGGTGACTCCTTGATCGAATAGAATCTGTAGGAAACAAGTGTGATCTTTAAATGGTGGTTGAACAATAGAGATGGTTGTTGAGGTTGACCTTACAACAGAAACTGAATTTGGTGGTGGTTATGGGTTGATTCGAGTAGGAGAAGAGAAGAAACCAAAAATGGGTTTCGAACATAGAACATGAAATAGTGATCGGTTAAAGATTGGTGGGTAGTTAAACGGTTTTAGAGGTGACTATGGTAGTAGTGATGGAGGTGGTGACGGTAATGGTGATTCAAGTAGAAACGGGTAAACGAAATGGTTGGTGATTACTCTGATTGAAGATGGTTTGAAGTGAACCGAAAATAGAACTAGGATAGTTCGAAGTAGATGAACACGAGTAGTCGAGCAGGTGATTGAAAAGTTTGATGTTGGTGGTTCATGTAAGGAATAAGAAGAGAGAAGTGGTGATGGATGTACATTCTATATGTAATTAGTATATGTATATATAATGTGATATAGGTAATGGTTGAAAAGGAGCACTCACTCACAGTATACATTCCCTTTTAATATAATTAGAGTTGATGGCAATCGAAAAGAAAAAACACAGTACAATGATTTTCTAATCAATCTTTTAAAACGTGTGAATCATAATAATTAACTCTGCCGACAGTTTTCACGGACTATTATTTCGTACTCCGTTGTTACTCAGTGGCGGATAAAAGTTCACAGAAAAATTCCAAAATTTTAAATTAAATATCTTTATTTATTTTAGTCATTATGGTATAAATTTCGATCATTAACTATTAAATAAATATTACATTAATTATTCACTCCCAACCCCAAGTAAAATATAAAAAGTTTGTAAAATTTATCAAATAACTTCTAAATGTATTATTAATAAGCCTATAATTTATAAAACTCATTTTCGGATCACCGTTTATTTTAAAAATATATAAGTTTGAATTTAACTTGCTTAATATCGATCGACTGGCAAACGAGTGCTATTATCGTTTACTAAATAAATTCGAAACTATATAAATATACATTCAATATACCTTACACACACACACACACACACACACACACACACACACACACACACACACACACACATATATATATATATATATATATATATATATATATATATATATATATATATATATATATATATATATATATATATATATATATATATATATATAAATTTATTTTAATATCATATATTATTTTATTTACATAATTAATTAACTCATATAATATTTTAATTTATAATAATTAATATATAGATACATATATTTATTTATTTATATATTTATTTACACATAATGGTTCGTGAATCGTTGGGAATAGTCAAAAGTTAAATTAGATGTATGACAACAGTTCAAATCTTTTTGAGACTTAACATATCAGGCTTTGCTTATTGTGACTGAAACATACAAAGATTAAGTTTAAATTTGGTCGGAAATTTCCGGGTCGTCGCAGTCTTTCCGCCGGAACACCCGGTAATTCATCCGGAAACACGTCTTCGAATTCATTAACCACCAGAATTTCACGAATGGGTGGTGGCTCTTCACGAGTATCAACTACATGAGCAAGAAAAGCCATGCCACCACTATCAAGAAAAGACGTGCCCGTGCATAAGTGCATAATGGCACAAGTCTTCTCCGTCTCTCGCCGTGAATAATTAACTCTCCCCCACTTGGGGTTCACACGAATAGATTTTTCATGGCATGCAATATCGGCTCTTTAACGATCGAGCCAATCCATACCTACAACAATATCGAATTCACCCAAGGTCATCGGGATAAGATCAATTTTAAACGTTTCGGAACCAAACACAATATCACAATCGTTACAAACATCAACCCCTAGCACCGTCTTACCATCTGCTATTTCAACTTCTACTGGATGACTTAACTTAGCTAAAGGTTTATCAAGCTTAGACACAAAATGCGAAGATACAAACAATAAATTAGCACCGCTATCAAATAGTATCGTTGCCGAATTAGAGTTAACCATGAAAGTGAAGGTATTTCGTATGCCCGAGAGACATATTAAATTAATGTGGCTAATGTGTTATGATCCAAGTCGGGTCATACCCAATAACAAGCTTACCAACACTTTACAAGTATTTAATCTTAACGGTTGGATCGTTGAATAAATACGCGACACTTGAAATTTAGAAAATCGGTTTTCTAAAACATTATTACTTGAGATGAATTATTTGGATAATTTATATGATGAGGATATAATTATTTAAAGGTTTTAAAATAATTAAGTTGTGTTGTATTTTATAAAATGGTTTATAAAATGAATGTATCTAAACAAATAAGCAAGTTTTATAAATAAAAAAAACTGCATTTTATATATCCCAAAAGGGGGTGGCGGTTTTGGATAAAAAAAAATGGGTCTCACCCATGCTTATTTGGTACTCCAAGAAGACACAACTCCTCATGTGCATGCTCAACATTTTTACCAATGTTTTGACTCAAGTATTAACACACTTACATGCATTCAAACTACACAAGTAATTAAAAACACTCTCTCTTCCCTTGGGGCAGTTTCTGGCCGAAATATTCAGCAAAAAGAGAGGGTCATTGAGTGAGTTTGAAAGCTTATCTTCAAGTGTTCATAAATCCTCACTATAGTATTAGGTGTTGGTGTAAGGTTTGGGGTATTATCTCTTGAGGTTTCATTGCTTTGAAGCTCCATTCATCATCAACTCTTGGAGATAGCTGCTGTCCAAAATTCAGCCCTCAAACAATCTTTGAGGAGGTATAAACACTCTTCTTTACTTGTTATATTTGTAAGCATATTATTAAGACTTGATATCTACTTGGAATTCAACTAAAATGGTTTAATATATACACTTGTTTTCGTAATATATCATGCTTCCGCTTGCTATATTTCTTACTAAATTGATTTAGTAATTATGTTAACATTAAGAACATGTTGTTATATTGAATTCCAACATTGGTATCTAGAGCCGAGGTCTTTGGAATATGCTTCTTATATGGTTTATAAACCCATGAATTTTGTAATCTATAAACATGCATGAAAGTAGATTACAAAAACTTTTCGGGTTTGGAGGGTTGCTTGGTTTGGCCGAATTCTTGGACACCCAAAATGGGTTTTGGGTTGTTCCATTTTGGTCATATTTATTGTTCACAATCATAGCCACGACCTTGTGTTTGAATGGATGTTCATTTGGTTGATTTATTCATCTATTTGGTTTGTAATAATTTATTCAATTTGGTTTGTAATAATTATTCATTTGGTTATGTAATTTATTTTATAATTGGTATGTAAAATAGATTAGGTTGTATTTTCTTTTTTTTAGACAAAATGTATTAGGATATATTTTGTAAAATAATGAAGATGATGAAGACTTGAAGAACACATGAAGAAGCATTTGGATGCAAGATTAAGTGGGAGATTTAAAATCTCCTACTTTGTGTTATAACCCCTTCACCGGTGGCATTTGCTTTCGGCTAAACAAATGTCCACCAAAATGGCTTGATTGTGAACATATGATTTTGCATGAGTGGTTGTTTTGTATGATTATGTGGATTGTATGTTTGTATGCTACAAGTTAATCACACAAGTCAACAACTAGAAAATGGCAATTAAATTGGTTAAATTAAAACATTATTAACGACATGCAAAACGTCAATTTAAATGGTTAAATTAAAAATTGCTAAAAGGACATTAATAATCGGTTATTAAGAACATGATAAGGATCATATATATAAAATGGTTTATATCAAGTAATTGGCTAAAATTACAAGACTTGAAAATGGATTTCAAATTAACCATACACTAAATGCATGTTAGTGTATGGCATGATTGTTTTCTCAAACTAGAATTAATGAAAACTTAAAATCCCTTATTAACAAGGTAAACAAGTTAAACGCCATCCTTTTGTGCAACACTTAAAAATATTAGGGAACTCATAATGGGATAAAGGTCACCTAACCGTTATGAGAAAACTAATATGATTAAGGTGAATTTCGCACACTTGTGGGATAAAGGTCACCTAACCACTTGTATGTTAAATTTACACGTTTACACAAGTAGGACGACTTGATTTGGGAATCATGAACTTAGGGTCACCGAAGCATGAGAAACAAATAGGCGTTGAGACGACCCGACCCAATCCATAGGGACGAATACAATAACATATGATAACATTGCGAGGTACTTGACCTCTATATGATACATTTTACAAACGTTGCATTTATTCTTAAAAGGCAAACTATCATTACATCAATATTTGACATTTTCGTCTAACATTTCATAATATCCAAATGACCTAATCTGTCATTTACTTATTTATATTCTCTATTGAACTCCAATGACTCGAATGCAACGTCTTTGTATCATGGCTTAAAAGGTCCCAAGTAGTATCCTTAACATGAGCTAATGCACAGCGGAAGACTTAATTCATACCTGAGAATAACATGCTTTAAAACGTCAACATAAAGTTGGTGAGATATATAGGTTTGATGCTAGCAGTGTTATAACAATGGAACACAAGATTTCATATATAAATATTTTAATAAAAATATTCTAAGTGGTTGAGCACTTGGTAACCATACTTAACATTTAATCACGTCGCATATTCCCTTTATTATGAAATCTTACTACACCGTACCAAGGTGTAGTCACGAAACGAAGTACTGTGCAACCGTTGAATACTGGTCGTCCAGTCCGGTTGGGGTTGTCAGGCCCGATAGATCTATCAACAGGATTCGCGTTTACAATACCGCTGTAAATATTAGTTACCAAGCTACAGGGAAGTATGCCAGTGGTACAACTCAACGTAGAATATATTTTTCAGTTACTTGTGTCCATAGCGTAAAACATAAAATACATGTATTCTCATCCCGAAATATTTAGAGTTTAAAAGTGGGACTATATACTCACTTTTGTCTTGAAGATATGTAATTTCGACTTGGTCTCCGATTGATATCACGAACCTATCCATATATAATATATCAATACCTTTTCTTTTTAAACAATCGTCACATATATATACTTATAATACTTTTAATACTTTTAATAATTCCTTAGTCCGTAGTTAGCAGTCCGATGTTAGTAATTCAATTTTAATGGTTCATATTTAGTTGTTTAATAAACCCCCAATGAAATAAATAAAACCCCCATCGTATATGTATTGGTCGAGATTAATCTTGACCCATGGTACCGGTGTTGTCAAATGACGTGTTGCGTACATAAAGTACCGGTGTTGTCAAATGACGTGTTGCGTACAATCATGATATCTTATGATTAATCTTCTCGTATTGTTTACGGGTGATCCTGAACCATATAAAATTAAATTATGAGTACATATGTATAAAATATCATGTTACTTTAGGAAGATGTGATTTATTTAATTTTCTCCAATTATTTTCGTGGCTAAACTAGTCTTGGATATCCGATTTTGTTTTGGTCATAATTTCTTCGTTACAACTCCGTTTTCGTTGATTCAACTTTCCACTTCCTTGGATCGAGTCCCTCTTTAAGAATATGAACTGTAAATACCTTAGTTTGTATTCGAAATCATAGGTCATAGGTCAAATTTTGGTGAAACTTATGAAGTTAATCATTTTTGTTACAAAAACATCATTTAATGACCATTTTTCTAAAAATACTTATACTATGAATTAAATCATGAAATTTTTATGTGTTAACATATTCATAAGAAATATCATTTTTCCAGAATATAAACCTCCAATTCAAAGTTCAAGAAGGTTTTTAATTATCCAACCCAAAACAGCCCCCGGTTGCACTCCGACGTCATAAAAACAGTTTTTTAAGGTATTCTTTGAGAAACCAAGTTATACCTTGTTAAATTAGCATATATTTAAGTTATATTACAGGTCTTGAAGTATTTTAAAAGTTAAGTTAGAAGGATCTATTTAGTTTGCAAACAAGTTTGAAATCATTCAAACTATGTTTTTGTTGTTAAAATTGTATACCATACAATAAGATAGCTATATATATATGAATCGAATAAGGTTATGAACAAAGTTACTACCTCAAGTTACTTGGACAAGATTGCTGTAAAAGAGGAGTAAAAACCTAGAACCAAAAGAGTGATGAAATTGGATGAAAGATTTGAAGCAACTTAAGACATAAACTTGAATTGAAAGTTGTATTTTTGTAGTGTTTTTGTTGATCTTTTTATGGTGGTGTTTAAGGTGATTCTTGAGAGGATTTTTGCTGGAGTTCTTAGAGAGACATGAGGATAGTAAGTGTGTGTGTTTAGCTAGAGAAATGATGTTCCAAAAATTGAAAATGGATGCATGTATTTATGGTGGTGTAAAAGGTGTATAAATTTGTAATTTTGTGAAAAGATCTTTTAATCATGTGAAATTGTCATACTAAATAACAAAAGTAGTTACCTTATACATAAGGCATGAACAAGGGCTGGTTGGTGGTGATTTGATGTGTATATACCAATAGTAAATACGTATAGAAGCTAGGTATGATACGAGTACATATACTCTAGATATACGTATAGAAATCTTGTGAAAAATGGAATGAGGATTCAAATATAGCTATCTTTTGTGAATATACTTATATTTTTTTATGTATTTAAGTCTTTAAAAGTAATTAAATACATTATATATACGATATATGTATAAACATTATAGGTCGTAAGTATTTATGTCAAATAACGTTACGTATAGTTATCGTTTTGAAAGCTTAAGTTAGTAGTTTCAAAATATACTTATAACTTATTGTTATTAATACAAAATGAGATATTTAAACATCCTTAAATCATGTTAAATATGTATATATACATATATATACACAAACGTATAATTAACATATATTGTATAGTTCGTGATATCATCGGTCAAACTAGACGGTTAAACGTTATGTAAAACTCTTTTCAAAATCATAAATCTCAACAATTTAGATTGCTTATCATGTTGGTAAGTTTTAATTTATGTAAATATTAATCTTATAAGTGTAAAACGATCTGAAAAATCCGGGTCGTTACAGTACCCACCCGTTAAAGAAATTTCGTCCCGAAATTTGGTAGAGGTTGTCATAAATAACAATAGGAATGTTTTCATGACGAATATGAGGTATTAATAGAGTTTTATCATTATTGGAAGATATGGATAAAACGATTCGGTCATGTGAAGCGCACGAGTGAAGCTATCACAAAAGAATGAAATGAGTGAATATAGAATTGTTTTAACCGATGTCGAGATTAGGATTGATTTCCAGAATTTAAGGGATTTAAAGAAAATCTTATGTAATAAGATTTGGTTCTTCGATGATTTAGAAAACAGGATCTCCTTTGATTTAATGCGATAATCTGTTTCGATTTCTTTGTCGGATATTTCACTATAAATCCACCTCCTTCCCTTTCTTACTTCCATACCTCACATCTCTTACTCTTCCTCCTCTAATTCATACCTTAAGGTATCCTTTAAAATGCTTCATCCCGTTCTGATTTTTGTTATACTTCTAACTTTCATATCTTTCATTCTTCTCTTTCATCTACCGCTAGAAGAATCTATTCACTTTTATGATTTTCTTGGAATTATAATGTTTCTAATTCTCCAGTGTCTTTACGTCGCCATACGTATTGATACACACGGTTTGTAGTTTCTGGGTGGTTATTGGGTTTGATATCTTTCCTTATATTTCGATGCTCCTGCTTCTGTTTTCCATAATCATTGTCATCCATAGTTAATACTCTCTCCTATTTGCTGTAATCTATATCCCAATTTCTATTTTGGGACTTTGTCCCTTCGTTTCTTCTTCCCGTCCTTGAGTCAAGCGATCAATAGTTCGAAATTCGTAGGTATAAAATTCGGAATGAACATAGCTAATGCTCTAAGAAAGGAATGGTAATGGCACGATTTTGATTTGTCAAATTACCAGAATATCCAGGAAAATAGAACTATCAAGATGATTTGTTCTTAATATGTTTCGGAATTGGATAGAATGTAAAAGTCGTGTAACATGGCACATGATGACGGTACTGTGAATCATCATATTCCATTAGAAACTTAACATGACTTACTGTAATATAATGAAGTTGATCAAGTTTCATTATATTATACTAGTTCATGCATCAGTTCCCAACACTGCTTCAGAACATTCCTATTTTAAACTTGAAGGATTTAGAAACTAACACAGTTTCCTTTATATTGTAACGCAGATATTACAGAGAGATAAATGATTTCAGATAAGGATAGTGGTGAAAATATCTTCAGAAATATTGAGGATATTTATAATGAAAGATATGATAATATCTTGGAATTTCTAATGTCGAAGGATGATGATGAAGATTGACCCGTAAGGGTTTAGATTCAGAAGCAAGGTGTTTGCTACAGAATCGTCATAATTCTTTATGTACAAGTTTAGTCCTTGTAACTTGTTCAGAGTCTCCTTCATGGTTTGTTCAATCCGGTTTTCAGTACCAATTTTCTATCGAGCGTTCCTAACACTTCCTTCTTTTATCATCAACATTTGGTCATTAAGACCTTCTACAACATGCTGCTTCGTCAGTATTTTCAAAGTTATCGGATCTGGGTCATTGGTTATCAAACCAAGATGGTTTAAGGAGAATTGTATTTTTAGATGATTAAACGCTGATGGTAATATGATGGAATATAAAAGGTTCTCCGGTAACGATGGCGAAAGAACAACGTATATATATATATATCGAGATTGTAATAAGAGTAGTCTTACTGAGATATCGAAGTGGAGCTGTGACAAAATTAGTTAATTGAAAAGGAATCGCGTGATTGTTTTTGCTAATGGATGATAAGGAATTCGATGCGGATACGTTTTAACTATAACTTCGAGTTCAAAAATTTTTAGGTGCATAACTGTATGCATAAATCTTTATTCCGTAGACGAGGTGCGGCTGGTTGAACTTCTCGATCGAGATGTTTTCAAGAATCATGAAAAGTTGTGAATGCGAATTGTAATCGTCAAGATACAAATGAGGTTTAAAATAGAATCAAGTGGCAAACTTGAAGGATTGTTTAGTTTCATATGTAATAATCATCATTTTAACTCATTTTTAATTGTCCAAAGTTAGCAGTCCAATAGTCCGATTGTCCAATGGTTCAATAAATTCATATATGAACTAAATATATAATATTCGAATTACTTAATACGTATCGTGACCCGTGTACTGGTCTCGGTGTCGATCACAACTCAAAGTATATATATATTTTGGAATCAACTCCGACCCTGTATAGCCAACTCCCACCTTCACATATAGAGTGTCTATGGTTGTTCCGAAATATATATATAGATGGATCAATATGATAAGTCGAAACCTTGTATACGTGTCCCGTTATTTAAAATGCGTAAAATAAATAAATATATATCATGACTCATTATACAACGTGTTGTCTCAGAATTAATCCGACGTGTTGTTGTACATGTGTCCCGACGGTATGTAAAGTACAGAAATTAAAATTGCAAGAATGTAAATTGCGATAAATTAAATATTAATCAGTTAGCTGGGAACAGTTAGCCGGAACAGTTAGCGTGTAATCCTATCACAATTTCAATTAATTAATTCATCTGTTTCTAACAATTTTTATTTTGCCAATGTTTCTTCATTATGCCACTTGTTGGATTCGGATAGGTAAAAATCCAAATATGAAATTTAAATGGAAATGGTTAATCTGGGGTGAACGGATACGTATATCGGTAATTGTAAGTAGGATAATAAATGATCGTTGAATCAGATTCGAAGAATGTACAGTGTAACTTGTTAATGTGAATTCTAAATATTCCTTGGGTACTACCCACCCGTTAAAATATTTTCATCATTAACAGTTTGTACGAATGAAATTTTTAATTACAATCTTTATGAAAATATATTTGCATATATATTTTCTTCGGAGGTAACTATGAATTTAATGAGTCAATAAAATATTCAACTCATTTGATTTATCGTTATTACTAGATTACATAATCTCCAAAACATTAGAGATTACATAATCGTCATGTCGAACGAAGAACGATACGTAAAGAAGAGGTAATCGGTGTAGAATGATATGTAGAACAAAGATCATATTCGAAGTTCAGATGATGATGTTGAGGTACGTGGTGCGGATGTGATTGTTGGTGGTGGTAATGATACGGTTGGTGTTGATGCTGATGATGTCGTTGACGTCGACGATGCTACTGGTACTGAAGATTGCGAGGTTGATGTTGTTAACGGTACTGGTTATGCTGCTGGTGCTGCTGCTGGTGTTTGTAACCTTCGCACCGTGTTCTCCAAAGCCGTCACACGAGCGCGAAGTTCGTTAATTTCTGCTAGTACACCAGGATGATTGGCGGTTGGAGTGAGCGAATGAACAAGATCCGAAATATGGGATAGGATATAATCGTGACGAGATACTCGAGAAATGAGAGAGAAAATGGTTTCTCGAACAGGTTCGCCGGTAAGTGCTTCAGGTTCATCGCCAATGGGGCAATTCGGTGGGTGAAAGGGATCACCTTCTTCTTGTCTCCAATAATTTAGTATACTACGAACCCATCCCCAATTCATCCAGAATAGATGATGAGAAATTGGTTGATCCATTCCAGTGACGCTGCCTTCGGAGCCCGAATGGAAATCCATATCAGCGTAGCTGTCGGAGTCGGAGGAATTCGAACTGGACGCGGAGTTCATCTTGTACAGTCGGGGAAATGAATTTTTGGTTTGGAATAGATTATAGGAGTTGGGTTTGGTATTCTTCAATACATAATTTACATATGTATTTATAATACTCAAAATCCCGTGAATTACGGAGAATCTTTGAAATTCGTCAGGCAATGTCTATAGCAACAGATACGCTAGGATACGAATTTTGTCTATACACTATCGATGCACCAAATGCAGTAAGACGTGTCTAGACTTAAGAATACTAAGCAGGCAATTCTTAAGGATGATAAGCAGATGATTTTCGACTAGATATGATAAGCAAAACTTTTGACATGTAGACACGGTCAAAGTCCAGACTCACTAATGCATCCTAACAACTACCAGTTAGACACACTAATGCAAGGCCTGGTTCGCTAAGACCAACGCTCTGATACCACATGAGACGACCCGACCCAATCCATAGGGACGAATACAATAACATATGATAACATTGCGAGGTACTTGACCTCTATATGATACATTTTACAAACGTTGCATTTATTCTTAAAAGGCAAACTATCATTACATCAATATTTGACATTTTCGTCTAACATTTCATAATATCCAAATGACCTAATCTGTCATTTACTTATTTATATTCTCTATTGAACTCCAATGACTCGAATGCAACGTCTTTGTATCATGGCTTAAAAGGTCCCAAGTAGTATCCTTAACATGAGCTAATGCACAGCGGAAGACTTAATTCATACCTGAGAATAACATGCTTTAAAACGTCAACATAAAGTTGGTGAGATATATAGGTTTGATGCTAGCAGTGTTATAATAATGGAACACAAGATTTCATATATAAATATTTTAATAAAAATATTCTAAGTGGTTGAGCACTTGGTAACCATACTTAACATTTAATCACGTCGCATATTCCCTTTATTATGAAATCTTACTACACCGTACCAAGGTGTAGTCACGAAACGAAGTACTGTGCAACCGTTGAATACTGGTCGTCCAGTCCGGTTGGGGTTGTCAGGCCCGATAGATCTATCAACAGGATTCGCGTTTACAATACCGCTGTAAATATTAGTTACCAAGCTACAGGGAAGTATGCCAGTGGTACAACTCAACGTAGAATATATTTTTCAGTTACTTGTGTCCATAGCGTAAAACATAAAATACATGTATTCTCATCCCGAAATATTTAGAGTTTAAAAGTGGGACTATATACTCACTTTTGTCTTGAAGATATGTAATTTCGACTTGGTCTCCGATTGATATCACGAACCTATCCATATATAATATATCAATACCTTTTCTTTTTAAACAATCGTCACATATATATACTTATAATACTTTTAATACTTTTAATAATTCCTTAGTCCGTAGTTAGCAGTCCGATGTTAGTAATTCAATTTTAATGGTTCATATTTAGTTGTTTAATAAACCCCCAATGAAATAAATAAAACCCCCATCGTATATGTATTGGTCGAGATTAATCTTGACCCATGGTACCGGTGTTGTCAAATGACGTGTTGCGTACATAAAGTACCGGTGTTGTCAAATGACGTGTTGCGTACAATCATGATATCTTATGATTAATCTTCTCGTATTGTTTACGGGTGATCCTGAACCATATAAAATTAAATTATGAGTACATATGTATAAAATATCATGTTACTTTAGGAAGATGTGATTTATTTAATTTTCTCCAATTATTTTCGTGGCTAAACTAGTCTTGGATATCCGATTTTGTTTTGGTCATAATTTCTTCGTTACAACTCCGTTTTCGTTGATTCAACTTTCCACTTCCTTGGATCGAGTCCCTCTTTAAGAATATGAACTGTAAATACCTTAGTTTGTATTCGAAATCATAGGTCATAGGTCAAATTTTGGTGAAACTTATGAAGTTAATCATTTTTGTTACAAAAACATCATTTAATGACCATTTTTCTAAAAATACTTATACTATGAATTAAATCATGAAATTTTTATGTGTTAACATATTCATAAGAAATATCATTTTTCCAGAATATAAACCTCCAATTCAAAGTTCAAGATGGTTTTTAATTATCCAACCCAAAACAGCCCCCGGTTGCACTCCGACGTCATAAAAACAGTTTTTTAAGGTATTCTTTGAGAAACCAAGTTATACCTTGTTAAATTAGCATATATTTAAGTTATATTACAGGTCTTGAAGTATTTTAAAAGTTAAGTTAGAAGGATCTATTTAGTTTGCAAACAAGTTTGAAATCATTCAAACTATGTTTTTGTTGTTAAAATTGTATACCATACAATAAGATAGCTATATATATATGAATCGAATAAGGTTATGAACAAAGTTACTACCTCAAGTTACTTGGACAAGATTGCTGTAAAAGAGGAGTAAAAACCTAGAACCAAAAGAGTGATGAAATTGGATGAAAGATTTGAAGCAACTTAAGACATAAACTTGAATTGAAAGTTGTATTTTTGTAGTGTTTTTGTTGATCTTTTTATGGTGGTGTTTAAGGTGATTCTTGAGAGGATTTTTGCTGGAGTTCTTAGAGAGACATGAGGCTAGTAAGTGTGTGTGTTTAGCTAGAGAAATGATGTTCCAAAAATTGAAAATGGATGCATGTATTTATGGTGGTGTAAAAGGTGTATAAATTTGTAATTTTGTGAAAAGATCTTTTAATCATGTGAAATTGTCATACTAAATAACAAAAGTAGTTACCTTATACATAAGGCATGAACAAGGGCTGGTTGGTGGTGATTTGATGTGTATATACCAATAGTAAATACGTATAGAAGCTAGGTATGATACGAGTACATATACTCTAGATATACGTATAGAAATCTTGTGAAAAATGGAATGAGGATTCAAATATAGCTATCTTTTGTGAATATACTTATATTTTTTTATGTATTTAAGTCTTTAAAAGTAATTAAATACATTATATATACGATATATGTATAAACATTATAGGTCGTAAGTATTTATGTCAAATAACGTTACGTATAGTTATCGTTTTGAAAGCTTAAGTTAGTAGTTTCAAAATATACTTATAACTTATTGTTATTAATACAAAATGAGATATTTAAACATCCTTAAATCATGTTAAATATGTATATATACATATATATACACAAACGTATAATTAACATATATTGTATAGTTCGTGATATCATCGGTCAAACTAGACGGTTAAACGTTATGTAAAACTCTTTTCAAAATCATAAATCTCAACAATTTAGATTGCTTATCATGTTGGTAAGTTTTAATTTATGTAAATATTAATCTTATAAGTGTAAAACGATCTGAAAAATCCGGGTCGTTACAGGCGTTGATGGGATAATATGCCATGCAAAAGGATTGCATGATCCCATAACTTAGAAGTTGCAAAAGGATTGAAATTGTCATGCAATGACTACCTAGCTAAATCAAATGACGGGATAAAGGTCACCTAACTGAAATTTGGTTTACCGTTGGATTCTAAAATTTAATAAATATCAATTGGATTTAAAGGGTATTGATTGTTAAATTAAAATTAATACTTAAACAACTTTGTTAAATTTTGTAGATGGCCGCCAATAACAACAACAACATTCCAAATGCACCTATCAACTTTAACAACCTATCGTTAAGGTCAATCCTCGAAAAGGAAAAACTCAACCATACGAACTTCATGGATTGGTTCCGCAATCTAAGAATTGTCCTCAAACTTAAGGATAGGGCGTATGTGTTGGAAGACCCCATTCCCGATCAACCGGACGAGGATGATACGGAAGGCATGGCTTATTGGGAGAAATATTGCACCGATTCGGTGCAAGTTTCTTGCCTCATGCTTGGGACTATGATACCAGAACTCCAAAAGGATTTCGAGCATCATAGTGCATATGACAAGATCACACAGTTGAAGGAGATGTTCCTTCAACAAGCTCGTGTCGAGCGCTTTGAAACGGTCCGAGCGCTTCATGCATGTCGGATGGACGACTCCCAATCCGTTTCATCTTATGTCCTTAAGATGAAAAGCCTAATTGATCGAGCGAACCGTCTAAACTACAACGTGTCTAATGAATTAGCCACGGACCTTATCCTTAATTCCTTGTCAAAGAGGTTTGACACATTTGTAATGAATTACAACATGAATGGATGGGATAAAAGCATTGGCGAATTACATGCCATGCTTAAGACGGCAGAGGCAAGCATGGGTAAAAGGGCTTCACCCGTGTTTACAATCAATGAAGGCGGGTCCAAAAACAATAACACTTCTAAGCCGAAGGCGGCTAAGAGGAAAGGACCCGCCTACCTAGGCAAGGGCAAGGGAAAGGGGAAGGTGGTTACCCCAACCAACAACAATAAGAAGCAAAAGGTTGCCAGAAAGGCTAACCCTAAGGAAGATCCGTGCTTCGGTTGCGGTGAAATGGGTCACTGGAAATGCAATTGCCCGGTCTACCTCAAGGAGTTGAAGAAAAAGAGGGATGCAGGGCAAACCTCAGGTAATGTATATATGGTATACATTGAGCTTAGTATTACTTCTTCTAATACATGGGTATTAGACACAGGATGTGGAACTCATATTTGCAATACTTTGCAGGTGTTCAAAAGAAGTGATCAAGATGCGGGAACAACAAGTCTCTTCATGGGAAATGGAGCAAGGGTGCAAGTGAAAGCTCAAGGAGACTTTGTTTTAAAGCTACCAAGTGGTTTGGAGCTTATTTTGAAAAATGTTTTGTATGCACCCGATTTATCTCGAAACATTATTTCTGTATCCCGTTTGAAACAATATGGTTTTAATCTTAATTTCATTAATGATGATATCCATGTTTCTTTAGATAATGTGTTCTATTTTAAGGCTTCGCCTTCGAATGGTATTTATGAATTGGTTCATGATGACACATCATACAATAGCTCAATGTTCCATGCAAAGACCAAGAAACTCAAAAGGGATTTGAGTGATTCCTACTTATGGCATTGTCGCCTTGGTCACATAAACAAGAATCGAATGCATACACTTCAAAAGAATGGACTTTTGAAATCAAATGAACTAGACTCGTTTGATGTATGCGAATCTTGTTTACAAGGCAAAATGACTAAAGCACCTTTCAAAGGTACCTATGAAACGGCTAAAGACTTATTAGGATTAATACATTCGGATGTATGTGGACCTTTTAAGCCCATGACTAGAAAAGGTGAAAGATACTTCGTCACTTTCATTGATGACTTCAGTCGTTTCGGATATGTCTATTTATTAAGGCACAAGGACGAAACTTTTGAAGCATTCAAAGAATATCAAAATGAAGTACAAAATCAACTCAACAAGACAATCAAGGTACTTCATACCGATAGAGGAGGTGAATACCTAAGCGATGCTTTCCAAGATCATCTTAAAGGTTGTGGGATTATCTCACAACTTACTCCTCCTGGAACACCCCAACTTAATGGAGTTTCCGAAAGGAGGAACTGAACCCTAATGGATATGGTTCAATCTATGATGGCTAGAAGCTCGTTACCTCTATCATTCTGGGGTTATTGTCTATGCTCCGCAGCTCGTATTCTAAATATGGCCCCAACCAAGAAAGTGGAACGAACTCCTCATGAGATGTGGTTTGGAAAACCTCCATCTCTATCATACTTAAAGGTATGGGGATGTGAAGCTTATCCTAAGCGTTACGTCCCTAATAAGTTGAATGCTTGATCCACGAAGTGTATCTTCATAGGATATCCCAAGGATGATATGGGATACTATTTCTATGATCCAATCGAGCAAAATGTATTTGTTGCTCGAAAGGCTGAATTCCTTGAAACTAAGTTCCTAATGGAAGGAGATAGTGAAAGGAAGATATATCTTGAAGAGGTTCAAGATCAAGTAGATGATACACAATTGGCTGACACTAGCACTCAACATGAAAATGTTGAGAGTGATCAAATGGATGATCAAAATACACAAGACGTTCGCAGATCTGGTAGGATTAGTAATCCTCCTGAGAGATATGGGTTTCTCATGGATGGTTGCTATGTGGTTGATTTGGATGAACCAACACTCTACCAAGATGCTTTATCAAGGATTGATAAGGATAAATGGCAGGAAGCCATGAACGCTGAGATGCAATCCATGTATGACAATCAAGTTTGGGAACTTGTTGAATAACCTACTGGCTCAAGGCTAGTTGACTATAAATGGCTTTTCAAAATGAAAACCGACATACATGGAAACTTGGATACATATAAAGCTAGACTTGTAGCAAAAGGTTTCACTCAAACTCAAGGGGTTGACTATGATGAAACTTTTTCACCTGTGGCAATGCTAAAGTCTATTAGGATATTACTCGCCATTGCTGCTCATAATGACTATGAAATATGGCAAATGGATGTCAAGACAGCTTTCCTAAATGGACATCTTGAGGAAGATGTCTATATGGTTCAGCCGGAAGGTTTTGTTGATCCGAAATATCCTAAAAAGGTATGAAAGTTAAAGAAGTCAATCTACGGATTGAAACAAGCATCTAGAATGTGGAATCATCGTTTTAATGAGGAGGCCGAGAAATTTGGCTTCATTAAAAATGGTGATGAAGCTTGTGTATACAAGAAGGCTAGTGGGAGCACAATCATGTTCCTTGTACTATATGTGGATGATATATTGTTATTTGGAAATGATATTCCGGAAATGCAAAGTGTTAAAACTTGTCTAAGTAAATGCTTCTCCATTAAGGATCTTGGAGAAGCACAATACGTTTTGGGGATTGGGATCTACAGGGATAGATCCAAGAAACTGATAGGTTTGAATCAAAGTGCATACATTGAAAAGATCTTGAAAAGGTTCAAGATGGAGAACTCTAAGAAAGGTTTGGTACCTATTCAAAAGGGAACACTTCTCAGTTCATCTCAGTGCCCTACCACGAAAGATGAACAGGAGAGAATGAAGAAAGTCCCATATACGTCTGCCATTGGGTCAATCATGTATGCAATGATATGCACTAGACCGGATGTGTCATGCGCTCTTAGCCTCACAAGTAGATACCAGAATAACCCAGGAAACAGTCATTGGATTGCTGTCAAAAGTATATTGAAATACCTTAGAAGGACTAAGAATATGTTTCTAATATATGGGTCTGGTGAGGAGGAACTCGCTGTAAAAGGTTACGTGGACGCGAGTTTCCAAACTGATCGAGATGATTCTCGATCACAATCCGGTTAAGTTTTCACGTTAAATGGATGTGCGGTCTCTTGGAAGAGTTCAAAACAGGATGTTGTTGCATTATCCACTACAGAGTCGGAGTACATTGCCGCCTCATTGGCAGCTCAGGAAGCTGCATGGATGAAGAAATTCATCGACGACTTAGGAGTAGTCCCTTCCATTCAGGACCCTCTTGAGATCTTTTGTGACAACGAGGGTGCGATTGCTTAAATCAAGGAACCTCGTGCTCACCAAAAGACCCGTCACATTGAGCAGAGATTCAACTACATAAGGGATGAAGTTGAAAAGGGAAAGATATGTATTCGCAAAGTTCACACAGATCTTAATATAGCGGATCCTCTCACGAAGCTCTTACATGGATCAAAACATGCAGGACATGTTTGTGCATTAGGGCTCCGATATTCTAGTGATTGGTCATGATCTGTTTTAAGTATTGTAACGGAACGAAATTGTTCAAACTCATTAATATAATTATGGTATTAATTTATTTTGAGTTATGTTCCTATTTTGCATATTTTATCCATGAATAAGTAATTATTCTAAATTCCGTAGTCGATCACATTTGTGGGAGCAAATGTGAGGTTTAGACTATTATGAACTTGGATTGGTATACATTCACGAGATGAATGTGGGGCAAGGTTGCAACCAAGGTTCATAGATATTTATGGGATACAAATATTGGAAGACCCGCCCTCAAGATTTACTAAATGGAGCCTTTGTGGTTGATCACATGTATTCTTGAGTAAAGGCGAATACCATTGTATCCTCTGACCTAAGATACATATTGGGTTCGGATATTTACCAAGTATTGTGCCTTGATTCTTTCCTTCGCTATTCTGAAATATGGTAGTTCATAAGGAAGAGCTCAGGTATAATACAAAGTATATATATCTAGGACGTATGTAGTCAAGATGGAATTCGTCCCTCTTATTCGTTGAGAGTCAGATGTCTAAGGCCTGATAAAGTTAAATCTGAAAGAGAGTGATCACTCTGTATCTCTTGGATTTAACATGACATCTAGGACGAAAGAATATAATGAAAGATTCACCTATTCATATTCGAGATGGGAACTCGAAAGGGATGATGTTGTTGAATGGCACAAAGTCATAACATATTGGGGGTGATTTACTGTCGTTAGGTGGTATCCATCACTTGCATTAATTTCTTATGTTTCTCGTGCAAGTGGGAGATTGAAGGTATTTCGTATGCCCGTGAGACATATTAAATTAATGTGGCTAATGTGTTATGATCCAAGTCGGGTCATACCCAATAACAAGCTTACCAACACTTTACAAGTATTTAATCTTAACGGTTAGATCGTTGAATAAATACGCGATACTTGAAATTTAGAAAATCGGTTTTCTAAAACATTGTTACTTGAGATGAATTATTTGGATAATTTATATGATGAGGATATAATTATTTATAGGTTTTAAAATAATTAAGTTGTGTTGTATTTTATAAAATGGTTTATAAAATGAATGTATCTAAACAAATAAGCAAGTTTTATAAATAAAAAAAAACTGCATTTTATATATCCCAAAAGGGGGTGGCGGTTTTGGATATAAAAAATAGGTCTCACCCATGCTTATTTGGTACTCCAAGAAGACACAACTCCTCATGTGCATGCTCAACATTTTTACCAATGTTTTGACTCAAGTATTAACACACTTACATGCATTCAAACTACATAAGTAATTAAAAACACTCTCTCTTCCCTTTGGGCAGTTTCTGGCCGAAATATTCAGCAAAAAGAGAGGGTCATTGAGTGAGTTTGAAAGCTTATCTTCAAGTGTTCATCAATCCTAACTATAGTATTAGGTGTTGGTGTAAGGTTTGGGGTATTATCTCTTGAGGTTTCATTGCTTTGAAGCTCCATTCATCATCAACTCTTGGAGATAGCTGCTGTCCAAAATTCAGCCCTCAAACAATCTTTGAGGAGGTATAAACACTCTTCTTTACTTGTTATATTTGTAAGCATATTATCAAGACTTGATATCTACTTGGAATTCAACTAAAATGGTTTAATATATACACTTGTTTTCTTAATATATCATGCTTCCGCTTGCTATATTTCTTACTAAATTGATTTAGTAATTATGTTAACATTAAGAACATGTTGTTATATTGAATTCCAACAGAAAGTACCTGAAACGACTTCATTGGATTGCTTGGCCTCATCATTCGTCATCAAATAATTGCGACCCCTAGCCGTGCCCGCCGCTTTCTCCAACGGTTTAACATGATTGGTGTTTAAATCGGGACACTCTGACTTTCGGTGTCCTTCTTTGTTGCAATTAAAACAAGTGAGTTTGTTTGTCGAAGAGGGCTTCGTACAATCTCGAGCCAAATGACCTCGTACCCCACAATTGTAGCAAGTAGGGATAAAGTTCCCGAAATGTAACGATCCAACCCGTTATCCAACCGAATATGCAACAACAACAACAAAAAAATATACAGAAGGGGTGTGCGGCGCGCAACCCCATATGTGTGCGGCGCGCAACCCCATATGTGCGCAGCGCGCACATAGCCTGGCAGCTTGCTGTCCAAAATTTCCATTTTTCGATTAATGATCTCCCACTTCCCGACACTTTTAGACGAAACGGTTTTCACAACATTTAATATTAGTTAAAACTAACCCGTTCCAATAATAAAATGAGTTTTACGACACCGGACCCACATCGACCGTTTTACGACTTTCGTACAAAATACAAGTTTATGACCACATGAATTTTAACTCAAAATATAGACAGAGCATGGCAATTGGGGATACGCTACCCAATCCTAATCAATCCAAAAGCAAGATCTTCTAAAGCAACTACGCGAGTCCACTAGTTCCTACACTTACCCGAGCCACCGCATCCATGCAAATCTATAAAAAGTAAACAACGAGAGGGTAAGCTAACGCTTAGTGAGTGAGAATATACTACATACATATATATGCATAAAATGGACACGCCACACAAATAATCAATTAACACATACCGGAGCATCCACGTATAGGGCAAACTAAGCATACCGTTCAACCGCCATATAACAAGCTAATAATCAACAAGTAAGTTTACCAACGACGCTATGAACAACACCAACAAGCTACACCCAGAGGGTTAGCTATATCACAACGATACAACGATATATATAACAATAAAGCGTACAACGCCCAAGGTTAACCCCTTAACCCAATACCAAAAGTCAATTACCACAATGAAGATTGGCCGAACTACACGAGCCATAGTAAATCCGCATCCACACGAGACTACTATCTTCATTACCACAACAACATCGAGGTTGGCCGAACTACACAAGCCTTAGTGAATCCGCAACCACACGAGATCACTACCTCAATAAGATGACCAAACTAAACGCGTCATTGTGAATCTGCATCCACACGTGATCCACTATTCCAATCACAACTCAATACCAACCATTCGCCATTGGGGTTGTATAATCCACATCACAAGCATATGTGATAACGTACACACAAAGTGTGCACCTCGCCAAAGGTGGTCAACCAAAACGTACAACCGTGCCAATTGGACCTATTACACAAGTCCATCAAATCCACCTATATGTGAAGTGAGCTCTATAGCCGAGAACCACTTCACCCGACCCGCACCCATCCTACACATACATATGCACATAGGATATTAACACTCACCTTGTCGCCTTGATGAACGCTACCGAATAATCCGCAACTCGCTGATGGAATGTACCTATTCCAATATCACAATACAAGTAACACACTTAGAGTGGATTTACAAACCAACTCAAAACGACACTTAGTGCAATCTCAACCAATTGCACTTCCAAGCACAAAACGCGCCCAAACTAACCAATAATCACTAACACAAGTAAAAATGATCCTAATACGCCAATTAAACCCAAACACAAGTGTTAAACAATTATCATTCTCAAAATCACCCATAAACCCTAATTTGACTCAATTCAAAATTAGTCTTTCAAATACACTAAAATGGATTCCAACACTTCCATAATCACCAAACCTAGTGATTAAGCCCAATTCCAAGTCTTAAATCATGGCCAAGTTGGTTTCTAACCCAAAACCCACCAACAACAACAATAAACTCGATTACTAGCAACACTAAACTCACTTCATGAGTTTAAATGGGTTTCTCAACAATTTAAGTTCAAACCCTAACTTGAATATCAAAATCAAACAATGAAATTCGGAGTTAGAACTTACCACAACAATCAAAACGTAGCTAGGAACGAGGTGAACAACTTTAACACTCGAGCTTTTGATCAATTCAAGCTTTTTCTTCTCTAAAACCCCACTTCTCTCTCTAAAACTCTCCCTCTCTCTCTAAGATAGTTGAGAGTGTTTGTGGATGTGAAATGTGATCTAAAATTAGATCCAAACCAGCTGATAAGCTCTCAGATCCGTCCTCAAGTGAAAAGACCAAAAAGCCCCTCATTAAACTCTAATTAAAACAAAACAGAAAAACTGTCCCAGGTGGGGTGCGCGGCGCGCACCCTTGATCTTGCGCGGCGCGCACAGAGGTCAGAACAACCTGCCAGTTTAATAATTCGTTCCACGCTTCACCCACTTAAGTACACCATAAATACTCTATGTACAATCAATATTAGGGTCTTACAACTCTCCCCCACTTAGAATTGATCACGTCCTCGTGATCCTTGTCACTTAACCGATCGGACCCACACTCGATGGTCCTCAAACATACATTCCAAACTGACTCCTACCACAATTATCATAAACTCGAAGATTATTCCATTTACCAATTACACACTTGCACGCATTTCGAGACATGCGATGCACAAATCATCCAAAAGCAACTACAAACTCTTAGCATACATGGAAACCATCACGCGTTCTTCCTACTCCTTTAGGCAATTCTTCCCAACGAATCACCTTTTATACAAAATCGTCATCCGTGATTTATCAAATTCGCAAACCGAGCACTAAAACTTGCTCAATCCCTCACATCGGGAAAAACTCAACCAATCTCTTACCGAGATATCAAACCTTAGCATACCCTCGCCAAGTACAATGCTAAAAGCAACCAAGTCCCAACATACGATCAATAACCAAAACGACGAAGACCGAACAAAAGCGAATCCTTACGGATAACACTTATCACTAAACATCCCTTGTAGTGCGTAATACGACCAATACGCAACTATCGCAACATCATAAGTAGATGGCTAAAATCGATAGCACCCCAAAATGACTATGGCAACGCTAATCCCAAGGTGTACAAAATCGACTATTGTCACACCCGTAACAACATGTGAGTGAAACACGGCTATCGCATCACTAATCACACAACATGGTCCTCACGACCCCACCATTGGTGTATAAAACAACCAACAGTTCTCAACACAGACCACATGAAGGCTGACCGAAACTACACGCGCCTTAGTGAATTCGCACCACACGCGACTCACTACCTCCACCGCAACAACAATCAGGATTGGCCGAACTACACGCGCCCTAGTGAATCCGAACTACACGAGAGTCACTATCCCAATAGAATGACCGCATCCACACGTGTCATTGTGAATCCGAACTACACGAGACTCACTTCCTCAATATAATGACCGCATCCACACGTGTCATTGTGAATCCGAACTACACGCAACTCACTTCCACAATAAAATGACCGAACTACACGCGTCATCGTGAATCTGCATCCACATGTGATCCACCTCCCAAATCTCAACACATGAATGGTACTCCCATTCCCCATCGGTACTTGCATTTCCCGATACGTTATACCTTACCGATAACACTACTCCCATGATGAAGTTAGCGGACCGAGTCATGGCCATAACCCACCAATCACCCACGCTCTTTTGGCCTCATACGACGAGTAGTGTAACATCGCGCACTGCTACACCATAGTGAATCCTAACGAATTACACTAACCATCCACCCCAAACAAATATCCATTAGTGTACTTAACACCGCGTAACACTAACCACCAGGTGGTGTCTTAACACCGCGACTAAACCACCCAAGTAAATCCATCATACACGTACGCACATCATACGTATGCGTACACAACGCCAACACAATCGAGCAAGAACTACCCATACCGCACATAGGCACAAAACAATAATTCTCTAGAAGAGAATCCGACACGCACATCCCTTAACCGAGGGATCTCACTTGCTCGTCAAATACGTCTCACTTGCTCGTCAAACACGTCCATTATCTCTAAATGACATTCACCACATTACCACCTCGGTGATAATTTAAATCCAAAACCATAAGTACAATTTATTCCAAATCGTACTTTTGCCACAATCGCCCAACGTAGGTCTCAACGCTAGTTCCGAATCCATACGAGCATCGTCCAATATCAATACACTAGAACACCTTCGTGCGAGAGTACAACTCCCCCACTTAGAACTCCGTTCCATAACCACATCATCGAGATAAAGGTATCTCATGATATACACTTCACAATACCTCGCCCTATCCATGAGCATACAAAGGATTTTAACATATCCTTAAACACTTTGAACAAAGAGTTTGCCACAATTACACAACTTAAATCTTGCAATCTTTCGATTGCTCTAGCTTGTCAAATTCTCACCTAGTCACTCATGTACATAAGGGTTTCTCTCCGGTACCCTAAGTACAATGTAACCGCAATACCATCGGAGTCGAATACCACGCTAGTAGGTATGAAAGAGGCACCTAACAACGCATCATGTAGACTCCATTACCAACATACATCGAGATCAAACACTCGGTCTTTAGGGTTCTATCCAACCGTCAAACCTCATGGTTCATCAACTTCAATCACGAAAGCAAACACGCACTTAACGACCAAACACCAAAGCCCATACCCATGGCTTGGTAGAAACATTTCTCAACACTAAGGAATGCTTGGTTGCACCAAGTCTTACACCCTTTGCCCATTAATCAAAAAGTCAGCGTAGGGTAATTCCATTAGGAACGTCACCCATAACAATACTATGCACAACACAAGGCTTATAACAATCCCAAACTCAATCGGCACATAATAAATAAACAAAGGTCATATTTATTAAAACGAAACGTACCTTAACGTCTCCTTGCCGCACCCGTCCCCGCTAACTCAGGACACTCCGACTTACGATGTCCTTCTTCTTGGCAATTGAAGCACACCGTGCCATCACCCTTTGGCACCGAACATTCCCAAGACTTGTGACCCCTCACGCCACAATTGTAACACCTAGACGCACTAGAATCCGATATACTCGTCCGTATACCACACGTGCTCACACTTGCACCTCTAGTTCTCTTACTTGGAGCACCATATGAACCAACCCTTCTCGCACTTGAAGGTTCGCCAATCTTCGATCGCGAATACGACTCGAAACCCCTAGCCACCGCGAATAACTCCGCAAACGACTTCGCGTAACCCCGGCTAATTTTATTCTTCAAGTAATCATTCAAAGTTCGATAGAAATCTTCCATCAACATACGATCATTCCCCATATACTCCGGGCAAAAACGAGCCTTCGCCATAAAGGTCGTCTTGAGAGTATTCAAGTCCATAGATCTTTGTCGCAAATTTCGCAACTCATCACGCAATTCCACCAAATCGGCTTGCGTCCGGAACTCCTCAAAGAATTCGTTCTTAAAATCGTCCCATGATAACGCCATAAACGGTTCACCACCGACAAGATCAATCTTACCGTCCAACCAATCCTTTGCCCTACCCCGTAACAAGCTAGTAGCGAGTCTTGTCCTCTTCTCGGGAGGGCAATATATAGTACAAAAACACCCTTCGACATCCGAAATCCAAGTTGTGCTTACCAAAGGATCCGGTTTCCCGTCATACATCGGGGGTTTAGTCCTCATGAAGCTCTTAAGACAACGCTCCATTTCACTACTACTCCGAAATTCGGAATACTTCCTATCCATTTCTTCTCAAAACGTACCCATTTGCTCCGCAACGGCGGCCGCAACTCTAGCGTTAATGTAACGACCCAAACCAATAACCAACCGAATACGCGAAAAGATTTTTTTTATTACAGTGTAGTGCGCAGCACAGGCCAAATCAGCTTCTGTCCGAAATTGTAATTTTTCAAATAAAGATCTCCCACTTCCCGACGTATTTAGACGAAACGCTTTTCACAACATGCTCAAAAATGTAAAAATAACACCTTTCAATGATAAAACGATTTTTACGAACCCAGGCCCACATATGGCCGAAATACGAGTTTCGTACAAAATATAAAAGTTTCAACCGAATTAGTTTAAATTCCAAACAACACTAGAGCATGATGTTTGGGGGTTAAACTGCCCAACTCTCGGTCAAACTTCAAAAGCTAACACATCCAAAAGCGTCCCCTAACAAACAAAGCGGGATCTCTAATCCAAACGAACGCCCTTACCCTTGTCAACGCCGGAGCCTATAAAAAGTTAAACAACGAGAGGATAAGCAAAGCTTAGTGAATGCAATAATTATACATATACATATATAATATACCTACTTTCATACACTTACATACACCGTATAATCGCTAGAAATAATAATTAGCATACAAACTCCGAGTATAAGCTAATAACCTCTAAATACCACAACTAGCGTAATCAATAGAATTTTCACCGAAATCATATATTATGCTATACAACGACACATACACAAACTATATGGTTAACCATACACACGTCATGGTGCTACCGGCTCCGTGGTTCACACCATACGTAATGCTATGACGCTACCGGCTCCGTGGTTCACGTCACTACGCATTCGAGTCATACTCTTTTATAGTGCTACCGGATCCGTGGTTCACACTTAGATGCTACCGGCTCCGTGGTTCACATCTCATTTTATAGTGATACCGGCTCCGTGGTTCACACTTTGATGCTACCGGCTCTGTGGTTCACATCACAACACATGCACCATGATGCTACCGGCTCCGTGATTCACATCATAGTACACTCACACACACTATGGCACTCCCAGCTCCGTGGGTCATACCTTAGTATACAAATAGATACACCATATACATACATGGATAATTACTCCACTCACCTTAACGATTCGGTGATAGTTTTACACTTCCGCAAGCTTCAAAGCAAAGTACCTATTACAATAAGTACTCAATCAACACACAAACTAGTTGGACTAAACACCAACCATTCACTAATGTGCATTTAATGACTTAATGCATTAAACCACCCATTTACTCCAAAACTGTCCATTTAAGGTCAAGACCATCACGAACCACTAAAAGCTAGTGATTTAAGTTCAACAACACTAACTAACACACAATTAGGGTATTTCATACCCATCCTTCCCAACTAGGTCAATTATTACCCATTTGACCATATCAAGGTCAACACACCCATTTCGGGTCATCTACAAACCCACATAACACCCATTTTCTAAACATCTAGGTGTGCTAGTAATTTACTAACCAATTTAGACTCATAAACACCAATTAACACTTTGAAACCCTAGGTTAGTTACTATTGAGTCTTCATGACTCAATCTTACCTAAGAACACCCAAAATCACCAAATATGGGTTTTATGTTCTTCATTTACCCAAACCCTTACCCATACATAAATCAAAGTAAGGAAATCAAAGTTAGAACATACCACTACAACCAAAATGTAGCTAGAGAGGAGATGAACAACTTTATAACTCGAGCTAAGACTCAAAACTAGCTCCTTCTTCCTTTGCTTGAGCTTTCTCACACAAGAATCTCACTCTCTCTCTAAAATTGAAGTGGATAAGATAAGGTTGTCGAAATTGGAGTGAATGACCCCTAAGATCTGATCTGCTAGCCTTAAACTCGTCCACAAGTGAAATTACCAAAGAGCCCTTCAAAATATCTGATTAAAAGGAACAGAATCCGACTACAGTGAACAGTGCGCCACGCGCACCCTTATGTGTGCGCTGAGCGCACCAAGCTCATATCAGTCTCAGATCTATGTTTAAATACACAAGGTCACCCACACTTCATGTACCCTATTTATACTGTTGTACAATAATTATTCGGGTCTTACAACTCTCCCCCACTTGAATCGGAGCATGTCCTCGCGATCCAAGCCGCATGACAAGAGGGAAGATAAACCAATACGAACTCTTCGGGCTCCCAAGTAAACTCGGAACCTTTACTCCGACGCCATTGAACTTTAAAAGTTCTCACCTCTTTATTTCTCAACCTTTTGACCTTATCATTGAGTATAGCAATCGGCTCCTCAATATACTCTAACTTATTGTTTAGCTCAATCTCGTCTAATGGCACCCATGAAGAATCATCCGCAAGACACTTACGGAGGTGGGAAACATGAAATGTATTATGGATCCCCGCAAGCTCTTCAGGTAATTCCAAACGATACGCTACTTCACCAACACGAGTTAAAATTTTAAAAGGACCAATAAATCGAGGAGCTAACTTTCCCCGTTTTCGAAACCGAATAACACCTTTCCATGGCAAAACTTTAAGCATCACCATGTCGCCTTCTTGGAACTCAATTTGTCGTCTACGCTTATCGACATAAGATTTTTTCTATCTTGGGCCTTTTTCAAATGAGTCTGAATCATATCAATCTTGCTATTCGTCTCTAAAACTAAATCGGTACACCCGATTTCTCTTTGACCAACTTCACCCCAACAAATCGGGGTTCGACACCTACGCCCATAAAGCATCTCGTAAGGTGGCATCCCGATACTAGTGTGATAACTATTATTGTACGAGAATTCCACCAATGGTAAGTGCTCATCCCAACTACCGTCGAAATCAATAATACCCGCCCATAACATATCCTCCAATGTTTGATTCGTAGGTTCAGTTTGACCTTCCGTTTGAGGATGGTACGCCGTGCTCAATTTCAATTGAGTACCCATATCTTCATGAAACTTTTCCCAAAACCGAGATGTGAAAAGAGTGTCTCGATCCGAAATAATAGATATAGGAACCCCGTGTCTCGATATCACCTCCTTGATAAATAACTTAGCCAAGGTCTTCGATGATATTGCTTCCCGAATGGGAAGAAACAAAGCACTTTTCGTCAATCGATCAACTATCACCCAAATAGAGTCAAATTGGGTTCTCACCGTCTTTAGTAACTTTGTGATGAAATATATGGTAATGTGCTCCCATTTCCATTTCGGAATTTCTAACAGTTGTAACGTACCATACGGCTTTTGGTGTTCGGCTTTAACTTGCAAACACGTGACGCATTGTTCAACATACTTAACAACATCACGTTTCATGCCCGGCCACCAATACTCTTTCCTCAAATCAAGATACATTTTCGTCGCGCCCGGGTGAATGGAATAATTTGACTTATGTGCTTCATCAAGTAGCACTCGTCGATGATCACCCATTTTAGGCACCCACATTCTTCCTTGAAAAGATAACAAACCATGCGGACCTAAGGTAATAAACTCCGTTTATCCCACGATTCGTTCCTCATGCTTATTGTTAACAAAAGCTTCGATTTGAGTCTCGCCAAGCTTTACAAGAAAATCGTTAGTAATAATCATGCGTAACGATCCTACTCGTATTGTCGGATGTTGACTCTTTCGACTTAACGCATCCGCGACCACATTCGCCTCACCCGGATGATAAAGTATTTCACAATCATAGTCTTTCACCACATCCACCCATCTACGTTGACGATAATTCAAATCTCGTTGATCAAAAAGATGTTTTAAGCTCTTGTGATCCGAATAAATTGTACACTTAACACCATACAAGTAATGGCACCAAATTTTCAATGTTTCGTGTTCCTTTAATTTTCAAATTTTCAAATTTTCAACGTTTCAACATTTCGTGTTCAAGATCATGAGTCGGATATCTCGTTTCGTGTTCCTTTAATTGTCGAGAGGCGTAAGCGATGACTTTACCCCTTTGCATTAGAACACACCCGAGCCCATTTAAAGACGCATCACAATAAACCGTCAGGTCTTCTACACCTTCCGGCAATACTAACACCGAAGCTTGATATAGCTTCTCTTTTAACAAGTGAAAAGCAATTTCTTGCTCGTTCTCCTAATTAAACCTCGCGTTCTTTCTCATCAATTTCGTCAATGGAGAAGCGATCTTTGAAAAGTCTTGGATAAACCGACGATAATAACCGGCCAATCAGAGAAAACTTCGGATTTTCGTAGGAGTAGTCGGTCGTCCCCAACTCTTCACCGTCTCAATCTTCCCTGGATCTACTTGAATACCATCCTTATTCACAATATGACCAAGGAATTGAACTTCCCTTAGCCAAAATTCACATTTGGAGAATTTTGCTTACAATTTCTCCTTTCGTAACGTCTTCAATACTTCACGCAAATGACGTTCATGTTCGTTCATACTTTTCGAGTAGACCAGTATGTCGTCAATGAACACGATTACCGACTTGTCCAACATAGGTTGGCACACTCGGTTCATAAGATCCATGAATACCGCCGGTGCATTCGTAAGACTAAAAGGCATAACTACAAACTCAAAATGCCCATAACGCGTTCGAAAAGCCGTTTTCTCAATATCTTCCTCACGGACCCGCATTTAGTGATAGCCAGACCGTTAGTCAATTTTAGAAAAATAAGTCACTTCTTAGAGTTGATCAAACAAGTCGTCAATTCAAGGCAATGGATAACGATTCTTGATCGTCACTTTGTTCAACTCTCGATAATCGATGCATATTCGCATACTACCATCCTTCTTCTTGACGAATAAAACCGGAGTGCCCCATGGCGAAGCACTCGATCGAATAAAACCCTTCTCAAGCAACTCTTGGGTTTGATTTAACAACTCTTGCATTTCCGTTGGTGCTAAACGATAAGGAGTTTTAGCAATGGGAGTAGCCCCCGGAACCAACTCAATACGAAATTCAACTTGTCTTTTCACCAGAACACCCGTTAATTCATCCGAAAAAACGTCTTCAAATTCACTAACCACTGGAATTTCACGAATGGATGGTGGCACTTCACGAGTATCAACTACATGAGCAAGAAAAGCCATGCCACTACTAACAAGAAAATGTCGTGCCCGTGCATAAGTGCATAATGGCACAAGTCTTCTCCGTCTCTCGCTATGAATAATTAACTCTCCCCCACTTGGGGTCTTCACATGAATAGATTTTTCATGGCATGCAATATCGGCTCTATAACGGTCGAGCCAATCCATACCAACGACAATATAGAATTCACCCAAAGTCATCGGGATAAGATCAATTTTAAACTTTTTGAAACCAAACACAATATCACAATCATTACAAACATCAACCCCTAGCACCGTCTTACCATCCGCTATTTCAACTTCTACCGGATGACTTAACTTAGCTAGCGGTTTATCAAGCTTAGACACAAATTGTCACACCCCCAAATAGGGCATGGGGTATTTGTGACTAATTATATCAAATCACAGTTGTATAAACGAGGACGACTCTATATGAGACGTTTTATTGAGTTTTACAGCGGAAGATAAATAGATTACATTGTATTTAATGAACAACGAATTAAATGTCAGACAGGATCATGCGATCGCATGAGTTCTACGTGTATGGGCCATGCGATCGCATGGACTCGGATTCCAGGCCAGGTCTTGGGCTGCTACAGTGTAGTGGCCCGTATACTTTTAATTATTATTTTTTTCTATTTTTAATTTATATAAAATATTTATATAAATAAAAACTTATATTTTAAAAACTACCTATTAGTTTTTGTAACTAAAAAAATACAAACTTTTTAATAAATAAAAAAAACGTAAAAATATATAGTAATATATATATATATATATATATATATATATATATATATATATATATATATATATATATATATATATATATATTCTTATTTTTATATTTTTGATATTTAAAACGTATTTTTATAAAAGTAAATTAATACTTGATAAAAATCCTTTTTTTATAGCGTTTTTCTTCGTCGAGTCCCCAGCAGCAGCGCCAAAAACTTGATGTGCGGCGAGGTATATACGAAATAGCTATATTTTTACCACAAAATACTATTAAATATGATACAATTTTACACAAATTATTTATTTATTAATAGAGTGGAAATACCTAAACCTTGCTACAAAACTTATAGGCAGTGTACCTAATCGTACAGTAGTGTAGTTTTTAGTAAGTCTGGTTCGTTCCATAGGGAGCTAGCCAAGTTTAACGCTATATTTTTAAATCTATATTTGTAAATATATAAATATATATATAAGTATTATTATTATTATAAAAGGGGGTTTTTACCGTTTAATGACCGGTTTGTCGATTTTAATTAAAGCGTAAAGATAAATGACGATGACAGAATTTAAATTGCGATAAAGTAAATTGCAGTAATTAAAATGACAGTAAATAAAGGTACGATGAAATATGAAATAAAAGTATTATGCTTATTTAAACTTCCGTAATCATGATGTTCGACGTGTTGATTTTAATTTATTACCCGGGTTAATTGTCCTTTGTCTTGGTTTATTTGATACCTATCTGGTTTTTGTCCATAATAGTCCATCGGTCATAATTATAAAATGCTCGTCAAATTAACCTTATTCCCGAAGTCAAATATTCCAACTAATTAGGGATTCGAACTGTAACAAGGTTTTAATACTTTGTTAAATATTTCACCAGGTTATCGACTGCGCGTAATCCAAGGTTTTAATACTTTGTTAACAATTACACCAATTATCATTGTATGTAATCCACCCCTATTTTAATAAGATATGAATATTAATTTACCCACTTGATCAGAATGAATAATCAATTACCCAACCCGAATAATTAATTAAATGATCATAAAAGATGTCGTATAAACGTCACTAAATAGAACATACATAATCATTTTAATAATTATTAGATTAACTAATTTGAAGATAGGTTCGACAGATTCTAATGAGTTCTCATTCGATTAGACAATACCCCCTATCTATTAATAGTCAATAGTCCAATGTCCACAAGTGTCGGTCTTTTGTCCAAATCTTAATTATGGTAAAAAAATCTAATAACCCCGTCTTAATATTTAGTCCAACATCACGATTACTTTGGCTCAAATAAGCATAATAATAACTTAGTTACGAGACATTAATTTAAAAATGAAGAACATAGCTTACAGTGATTATTTATCGCGTAGCGTTACCCAGACAGAGTTCTGACTTTAAAACCCGTAAAACATTTCTTACAATAACTCAATTATTATTAAACTTAAATTAAAATTAAAATTATAAATATATATATTTATGTTACATATGAAGAGAAGAGAAAAAGATATATCTAATACATTGAATTCGTTGGCTTTTATAGATGTGGCCTCATAATTGAAGCCATGCGATCGCATGGAAATGCTTCTTCCAGGCCATGCGATCGCATGGCCAGCTGGATCCAGGTCAATCTCTTTTGTTTCTAGCTTGTCGACATTTTATTTAAATATATATAATATATAAATAATTTATATAATTATTTAAATATTATATTATATTCTTGTGCATAGTAGACTTGTAATTTTTAGTCCGATACGTCGTGCATTGATAGTTGCCTCAGGTCCCGGTTCCGGATTTTTGAACGTCCTTTCGTACTATTTAATATCTTGTACTTTGCGTTTTGCAATTTGTAATTTGCACAAAAAATTATTTTCCTTAACTCCCAAAATCCGCGCAAGTCTTTAACTCACTTTTAGTGGCACTTTTGAGTTCACTATGGCTTTAGTGGCACTTTTCAGGCTTTAGTGGCACTTTTTCTTCAATTCTTTAATCTTCGTGCTTTGTCTTCACATTTATTTATTTAAACGATTACAACTTAAAAATATAATAATTACAACTAAAAACTTTACATATTGGGATGATATTGTGACTAAATATATGTTCGTTTGGAGCACTATCAAATATCCCCACACTTGAGCGTTGCTTGTCCTCAAGCAATACAGAACTTGAAATTAAATCACACGAATCACTTCTTTATTCTTCACACTTTATACATAGTGATTTTGATACGGCAGTATAAACAATGATAGTAACGATGTGGTTTACAGTCCCACATGACTATAAAAATTTAGATCCTTAAGGAAATTGAATCTTTATGAAAACAGTTGATCTTTTGAAAATTCATTATAGCTTTTACCGTAGATAAGTTTTCCGGAATAACCCTTCACCGGTGTTTGCAAAATGTTTTTGTGGGTTTTGTGGGTTTTGTGGGTTTCAAATTTGAAAATTTTAGCTCAAAAACTTGCGGTTTTGTGTCACCCACTTGCTAACCTTGTATTATGAAAGCAACATGTCCAGTATACTTACTCCGTATATTACCTTTCGCTAAACTACCGTCCGGTTGTAAAGGAAAGTGTTGAACAAGCAACTGTTAAGGAAATGTCCCGTGACATGCTTTTGATTATGGTCTATATCGTGTCGGATGCAATTACTATCCTTTGTAGGAGCAATAGTAAAGATCACCCTATAGTTTTTCGGTCTGACACAAGGTCCTGTCTTTAACCATGCTATGCAACCACCGTTCTTACGGTTGACACCCGATTTGATTCAGGTGACCTAATGAATTCTAGGTGAATTCCTAGGATTTTACGTTCAATGGTAATGACCGCATTGAAAATAGGGTTTCAGAAAACAAATCGGTTTTAATTTTGATCAAAATATTTTCTCGTTCAAGCTCGAGTTTAGATATCATCGAATTCCATGAGTTTGTAATTCTCAATCTTTAAGGTCAATCTCAAGGATTGAGTAATATCAGGCTTAAAAGCTGATTTTTAATCTTTAAGGAGATTATCCTTTCTAGGGGTCTGATTCATTAGTCTTATCAAGCTAATTTGCACGGCACCCTCCCCATTTTACGAGACAGATCCTCTCATGGTTAGGATAAGTCTGACCACTTGGCGACCCTGTTTGATGCTGAGGTCCGTGGATTTCCTGCTAATTTTAGAGATGACTTTTCTAGATTTTTTGTCAACCTACAGCTGTTCTGGACGACAACTTCCTGACCTAAATCAAGAAGCGCGTGTCTTTTTCGAAAGACTTTACTTCCTTTTAATGATGGAATTGATTCATCGTGTAGATCCAACTTTCTTTCAAATATATTACAGTAAATTGGGTAAAACTGATTAGTTTAGTCCAAAATAAAAGTACCTGCAATAATCTGTACAAACATATGTGATATGTGTTTTAAATAACTTGGTAAATTCTTCCCACACTTAGCTTTTATTTATTTTTTTCTTTGCCTTTTTATTCTTCTCTATTCCATTTTAAATGAATTCTAACGTTTTGGGTTGTTTCTCCATTTATGTTCTCTCCGAGGTAACAATAATTTTGACATTACAACCTAGTTTTATTGTTCATAAATATGTATAAACATGATTTTGAATTCATTTAGTTGAAAATTATTCAAATTTTTACAAAATTTGGCAATTAAACTAAGTGTAAACCCGAGAGAATTTATAACCCTTCCCCACACTTGAGATCATGCAATGCCCTCATTTGCATGAAATCAGACTATAATTATAAATTCATGAGGGTGATTAGTGTAGAAAAGTGATTAAAAATACCGAGTTTGCAAACATATTATTTTATATCACATTTGATATTTTGCGTCTTGTCGTCAAAATTAATAGCTTTTGCTGAACTTAATGTCAGTCTTTGAAAGTGCGCTGTTTTACCCTATTTTATACATAAAATAAACTACAAACATATATATAATATATATAAATATTTTTTTTATAAAAACCTTTATTTATTAAAACAATTTAAATGAATAATTTTTTAAAATTTTGTTTCCTTTTACTTTAGGTAGTTTCGGTATGTTTACCTAGTCCGTCCCTCGACAAAATTTAAAATTTGTCGTTTTTAAAGCGATTGTTTTAAAAGCAAAGATTTTTGGATTTTTTAATTTTTTTGGTATACTTTAAATCAATAAAATTAAAAATAATTATAAAAAAATTCTTCGCCCCGCCCTCGGGTAAAGCAATTTCGGTTCCATGACCTAGTCTTCAACTTACGATGAATTTTAGAAATCATTTTTTTTAACTTAATGAAATAAAGTAAATTTTGTTTTTTAACATCACACAAAAATTAAATTTAAAAATGCTTATTAATTTAATACAAAACCTACAAAACAAAAATTCAGAATGAGGGGAGAAAACTAGTTCTTTAGTGTCTGCTAGCGGAAAAGACCAATCGGATTCCATCCTCGGAACTACACGAGAACAGAACAACTAACTCTAGACAGCGTTTTCTTTTTAGAATATTTGAATCTTCCCACACTTAGGTAGTTGTGGTGTCGAAATTGTGATTAACTTCATCGTCAATTTCTCTTGGACCATAATCAACTTGCATATCTGTGACTTTTGCTTTAAGCCATTGGTCGAATTCCTGTGTAATATTCACAAATTCAACTAGTTTCGCCTTTTCTTTTGGCGATAGATTGGATACTAATCGATTACATAACTTAAAGTTCCCCTTGGTTCTGGCATCGCGAATCCGTTTAATAAGTTTCTTCATTGAACTATTAATAATGGAGTCATTTAATTTTGTATCAACAACGGGGTTCTTTGTTATCAGGTCATCATTATGTGTTGCTTCATCTTCCCCACACTTAGGCGTTTTAATATTGTTAAGCACTACCGTTGGAGTTGGTAAAACAATATGGTTCTTACCAATTGTTTTTGTTGGTTCAACGGTTTTGGTTGGTGGAGATTTAGACTTTCGACTCACAAAGGTGATTGATTTTTCATCATTACTAAGTGTCATTCTACCCTCTCTTACATCAAATAACGCCCTGGTGGATGCTAAAAATGGTTGACCTAAAATTAGAGGAATGTTTGGGTCCTCTTCTATGTCAATGACAATAAATTCGACTAGAAAGGTTAAATTACCCACTTGAACGGGTAGGTTGTCAGCAATTCTAACTGGGTGCCTAATGGTTTGATCAAAGAGTCGGACACTCATCTATGTTGGACTTAACTCACCTACTCCTAATCTCTTATATAATGAAAGAGGCATAACACTCAAACTCGTACCTAAATCTGCTAGTGCATTATACATGACACAATCACTAAGTAGACAAGGAATAATAAATTCACCCGGATCACCCAACCTTGGTGGAGGTTTTGGTGGAACTGTCTTCACCGGGTTTATCTTTACGGTTTTTGTTTCTTGTACTTTCTTATTCTTCTTATTCTTTCCAGAGGTATCACAAACTTTATTACATATTACTTGCTCATACTCAACTCCTTTTCTTAGAAACAGGATGGGTGGTCTGTATGGTGCCACCACTGGCTTTACATATTCGGTTGGTGGTGGTGGTGTTGTAACTTCTTCATTGTTACTTACATCGAAAACCTTCCCATCTTCTGATGATGGTTTTTCAGAATTTGTTGACACCATATTAACATTCTCATTTCGAGGATTTACTTCAGTATTAATAGATAGCTTTCCTTGTTCCCTCTCACTCATCATGCTAGCAAGAGTTCCTACGTGTTTTTCTAGATTCAAAATGGAAGTTTGTTGAGTTCTTAATGACTGATCAAACTTCTCATTTGTTTGGGTTTGAGATGTAATAAATTGTGTTTGAGATTCCATTAGCTTTGCCATCATTTCTTCCAGATTTGGCTTTTTCTCTTCGGTTTGTTGTGGTGGTTTATATAAGCTAGGTCTTTATTGATTGAAAGTGTTGTTTTGAGTTGGTTGGTTATTCGGACCTTGTTGGTTATACGAGTTATTGTTTGGCCCATTTGGATTGTAAAGAATGTTTTGATTTCGATTGAAGTTTGGCCTTGGCGGTTGATAATTATTTTGATAATTATTTCCCGGCCTTTGGTTCATGTAGAAAACATTCTCACGTTGTTCCATCGTTTGTTCAATGTGACAATCTTTCGTTAAGTATGGTCCACCGCATTGCTCACAACTGATTCGTATTGCGTGAATATCTTTATTCATCTTTTCCATTCATCTCTCGAAAGCATCTATTTTTGCGGAAACGGAAATCAAAGTCATGGCTAGAATCGGCTCTAGCCGCTTTAGAAGAACGAAAGATATCTTTTTCTTGGTGCCACTCATGTGAGTGGGAGGCTGTGTTATCAATAATTTTGTGAGCTTCGGTTGCGGTTCTCTTCATAATGGAACCACCAGCTGTTATGTCGATGTCTTTTCGTGTAGTGATGTCACATCCTTGATAGAATATTTGTACTATTTGATAAGTGTCTAGACCATGTTGAGGACATCCTCTCAACAATTTTTCGAATCTAGTCCACGCCTCATATAGAGTTTCATTTGGCTTTTGCGTGAACGTAACAATTTCTCCTTGAAGTCTTACGGCTTTAGATGCCAGAAAGAATTGTTTAAGAAATTTTTCAACTAAGACATCCCATGTATCAATCGCCCCTTCAGGTAACGATTCTAACCAATCTTTGGCTTCTCCCTTTAAAGTCCAGGGAAATAACATGAGAAATATCTGTTCATCCTCCACTTCTCTGATTTTAAATAGAGTACATATCCTATTAAAGGTTTGAAGATGTTCGTTTGGATCTTCTTTTGGCGTACCACTATATTGGCATTGATTAGTTACCATGTGTAGGATTTGTCCCTTGATTTCATAATGTAACATCCCGTTTTTCCCGTACGTATCGAAAGGTACCTACTTAATCATTTGTACGTTTATAACTCGTTAGCTTATGCGTAAATGTATGAATATATATATATATATATATATATATATATATATATATATATATATATATATATATATATATATATATATATATACATATATGTGCACTTGATAATGTGTGCATGTATAAGTTTAATCATGGGTTTGGTTAGCGTTAAGTCTTGTGAGACTCTTGTGGAAGGCTAGGTGAACATAGGAAGCGGGTTTGGATTGTGCAATGTAAATAAAATCGAAAAGTGTATAAGTTGGCCGAGCTGTCCAGTTCAAGCCTTAGGCCACGCCGCGACAATTGGGTCCGCGTCGCGGCATAACAAGCAAATTGGGATCAGAAGTTGGCTTAAGAAGGGTATATTTTCCCTTTATGTGTCGCGCCGCGACGATTAAGGTCGCGCCGCGACAGTTCTGCAGTTCTGATTTCGATTTTAGCTTAAATTAAATGACTTTGAGGGACAAAATGGTAATTTGACATGTAAATCTGTTGGGAGCATTAACTCTCCACCACACATCCATTTATTTCATTTTTATTTCCATTTTCTTTCCTATTTCTCTCCCAAAACACAAAACCCACCTAGCTTGATCTTGAGATTTGAAGTTGAAGATTTGTGAATCAAACCTAGGAGCGAGATTTAAAGTTGTTCTCCTTGTCTCTAGCTACGCGTTGATAGTCTCGATAAGTTCTAACTCTAAGTTTGAGTTTTTATTGGTTAATGACTAGGGTTTTGGGTACTAGTGATTTGTATGACCCATTTGAGGGTAAAATGGGTGAGTTTGGGTTATGTTGTGGTAATTAAACCCTAATAGCCATAATCTAGGGTTTTGGCCTTGTGATTTGAGGTTGTAAGTGTCAATTGGTGTTGTTAGTCACTAATGCACTTTAAGATTTATGAAAGAAGGATTAATGGGTAAGTTTGACTTGATTGTGAGTTTAAGTGAGTTAAAATGGGTCAAAATGTACTAGTTGACCTAATGGGATGGAATGGGTATGGATTACCCTAAGTTTTGTGTCAATTGAAGATTAATAGACTTTAATTCACTAGTCTTAGTGATTAAAGTCGAGTCTTGGCCATTTATGGGCGGTTGTGAGTAGTGGAGTCATTTAATGCAAATTGGGACATTAAATGCTCAAGTGGGAGTATTGTGGTTAATCCCACTAGTTGTGAAATTGAATGCGCACTTAATGATTTAGGTACATTGCGTTGAAGTACGGAAGTGCTAAATCATCATCCTTGTGACAAAGTGAGTGGAATAATTGTGCGTTCATGTATATGGCGTGTTTATTTGTGAATGTTATGGTATGAACCACATGCCGGTAGTGCCATAACATGTGTGGGATAAGATGTGAACCACGAGCCGGTAGCATCGAGTGTGAACCACGAGCCGGTAGCACTATAAACTAAGATGTGAACCACGAGCTGGTAGCATCGAGTGTGAACCACGAGCCGGTAGCACTATAAACTAAGATGTGAACCACGAGCCGGTAGCATCGAGTGTGAACTACGAGCCGGTAGCACTATAAACGAGTATGACTCAAATGCATATGGTGTGAACCACGAGTCGGTAGCACATAGCGTTATTGGTTAACCATATTGAGATTGTTGTTTGTTTAGCATATAAAATATATTGCATTGAGTATATGCTAATGAAGTGGTGTGATAATGTACGACTTGTTAGTGTTACGGGTATGTTGACATGCTATTTGAGTTACAAGTTCGTATGAGGTATTTGGTATTGTGATTGCAAATGGATAGGTTATATATATGTATGTATAATTGTTACACTCACTAAGCATTGCTTACCCTCTCGTTGTTTACCATTTTATAGGTTCCGGCTTGGACAAAGGTAAGGGCATACGGTTGGATTAGTTGTCTCCCGTTTGTGTTGACAGGGGATGCTTTTGGGATAGCTTTTGAAGTGGCCGAACGTTTTGGGTAGTTTAGCCCCAAACCATGCTCGAGTGTCGTTTGGATTATAAACTATCATTTGTTGTTGGTCAAACTAGTATCCCATTCGTTAATGGCCTTTGTGCCTTTTTGTAGACATTAAACTCGTAGTGTGTTTTGACGAATCGTGTGGAATAGGTTATATATTTAATTGGCGCGTAAATGTGTATTATATTTTAAAAAAAAAATTATCGTACGGAGTACGGGTTGGGTTGTTTCAAGTGGTATCAGAGCATGGTCTAAGGGATTTAGGCGACTTGAGATAGGTGCCTAGACTTGGACTTTATTGTGTGAGCGCTTTATGCGGGACTTGTAGGACTTTGGGTCTAATCGGGAATTGTTAGTGCCTTGGTTTATATGAACTAACCTTGTGCTAATTGTTTTGTATTGTGTTTAGCAATCATCAAGCAAGACGGACGTTGTACTAGCGAGTTAATGCGACTTGCTCGCGTAACAACGATTAGCTACCGTTGTTACGAGTGCAAATCGTGTCAAACGAGTAATGTACGACGATTGTTGAGCAAGATGGGGTAGTGTGGTGTACATGTATATACTTACGTGTTATGTCTTTCGTTACATGGTTTAACCTACTTCGTTTTATAGAATGAAGACGAGAAACGGACCCGATCATGATAACGGAAGTACAAGCGAGGACGTCGAGTTTTCGGCTAAGGTTGAGGCCGTCTTTAAAAAGTTAAAAGCGGATTTTCTTACGGACGTCCGAAAGGTCTTCCAAGATTCGGTCGATGGGCAAGTGACCGATTTGATAAATGAACGAATGAAGGCCACTATCGAAGAGGCCCTTGATGCTAGAAACATTTATCCTCGCGGTGAAGGAGATGAAGGAAGGCGGGACTTCCACTACAAGAATTTCAAGGATACTCAACCTCCGATGTTTAATGGGGTAAGGGATCCATTGAAAACCACTTGTTGGATTTCTGATATCGAGGGAGTGTTCCGTACCGCGGAGTGTCCTCCCGAGAAGAAGACGAGATATGGGTCTAGCATGTTACGTGAAGAAGGCAAGTTGTGGTGGGACGATAAAATCAATTTATATGGTGAAGAGCAATGCATGAGCTTGACATGGGAGGAGTTTAAGAAGGAATTCTTCCAAGAATATTGAACTTCTTCCGACCTTGATAGAATCCTGGACGAGTTGCATCATTTGCAACAAGGTTCGATGGACTTGGTTACTCTCAAGTCTACCTTTTTGGCAAAGACTCGTTTTTGCCCGGAATATGTTGGTGACGACCACAAGCTAATGAAAGATTTCTACCGTAACTTGAACGATGAGTTAAAGGGTAAGATTAGTCGGGGAATTGCTAAGACTTTTGAAGAGCTATTCGAGTTGGCTCGGGGTTTTGAGCCGGAGGTTCCAAGGAAGAGTGATTTCACTTTTTCTAAAAGAAAGTTTGAAGGTTCGAGTCATTCGAACTTTTCCAATAAAAAGAACAAGAAAGGCTTCGAAAACGTTAATCGTGTGAAGAAGGGTGCTTCCGAGGGTTTCGGGCCCACGTGTTATAATTGTAATCAAAGAGGACACATGGCCTGTGATTGCACCAAGGCGTCAACCAAAGTCACTTGCTTTAATTGTGGTAAAGAGGGGCACAAGAGACAGGAATGCCCCGATTTGAATAATCATAACGTTAAGCGGTTGGAGAAAGCGGTGGGTACGGCTAGGGTTCGAAACAATTTGATGACTAACGACGAAGCCAAGCAATCCAACGAAGTTGTCTCAGGTACTTTTATGGTTAACTCTAATCCGGCAAGGATTTTATTTGATAGCGGTGCAAATTTGTCGTTTGTGTCTCCAAAATTTGTGCCTAAACTTAATAGACCGTTAGCTAAGTTAAGTCGTCCGGTAGAAGTCGAAATAGCGGACGGCAAGACGGTGCTAGTGGTCGATGTGTGCAAACATTGTGATGTTGTGTTTGGTGCCGAAAACTTTAAGATAGATCTCATTCCGATGACTTTGGACGACTTTGATATCATTGTTGGTATGGATTGGCTCGATCGAAATAGAGCCGATATTGCATGCCATGAAAAGTTTATTCGCGTGAAGACCCCAAGTGGGGGAGAGCTAGTTATTCACGGCGATAAGCGAAGAAGACTTGTGTCGATATGTTCTTTCGCACGGGCACGTCGTTTTCTTGTTAGTGGTGGCATGGTTTTTCTTGCCCATGTAGTTGATACTCGTGACGAGCCACCACCCATTCGTGAAATTCCGGTGGTTAGTGAATTCGAAGACGTTTTTTCGGATGAGTTACCGGGTGTTCCGGCGGAAAGACAAGTTGAATTTCGCATTGAGTTGGTTCCCGGAGCTACTCCCATTGCTAAAACTCCTTATCGTTTAGCACCAACGGAAATGCAAGAGATGTTAAATCAAACCCAAGAGTTGCTTGAGAAGGGTTTTATTCGACCGAGTGCTTCGCCGTGGGGCGCTCCGGTTTTATTCGTGAAAAAGAAGGATGGTAGTATGCGGATGTGCATCGATTACCGGGAGTTGAATAAAGTGACGATCAAGAATCGCTATCCGTTGCCTCAGATTGATGATTTGTTTGACCAACTCCAAGGTGCGACGTATTTCTCTAAGATCGACCTACGGTCCGGCTATCACCAAATGCGGGTCAGTGAGGAAGATATCGAGAAAACGGTTTTTCGAACGCGTTATGGGCATTTTGAGTTCGTAGTTATGCCTTTTGGTCTTACGAATGCACCGGAAGCATTCATGGATCTTATGAACCGGGTGTGCCAACCCATGTTGGACAAGTCGGTGATTGTGTTCATTGAAGACATCCTAGTCTACTCGAAAAGTATGAACGAGCATGAACGTCATTTGCGTGAAGTATTGAAGACGTTACGAAAGGAGAAGTTGTATGCTAAGTTCTCCAAATGTGAATTTTGGCTAAGGGAGGTTCAATTCCTTGGCCACATTGTGAATAAGGACGGTATCCAAGTGGATCCGGGGAAGATAGAGACGGTGAAGAGTTGGAGACAACCGACTACGCCTACGGAAGTCCGAAGTTTTCTCGGATTGGCCGGTTATTATCGTCGGTTTATCCAAGACTTTTCTAAGATCGCTTCTTCATTGACGAAATTGACAAGGAAGAACGTGAGGTTTGTTTTGGAGAACGAGCAAGAAATTGCTTTTCAAGTGTTAAAGGAGAAGTTGTGTCAAGCTCCGGTGTTAGTTTTGCCGGAAGGGGTGGAAGACATGACTGTTTATTGTGATGCTTCGTTAAATGGACTCGGGTGTGTTCTAATGCAAGGAGATAAAGTCATAGCTTATGCCTCTCGACAATTAAAGGAACACGAGATGAGATATCCGACTCATGATCTTGAGTTGGCGGCGGTTGTGCATGCGTTGAAAATTTGGCGCCATTACTTGTATGGTGTCAAGTGTACGATTTATTCGGATCATAAGAGTTTGAAACATCTCTTTAATCAACGAGATTTGAATTATCGTCAACGTAGGTGGATGGATGTGGTAAAAGACTATGATTGTGAGATACTTTATCATCCGGGCAAGGCGAATGTGGTCGCGGATGCGTTAAGTCGAAATAGTCATACCCGGCGTTACGATTGGGATTGTTACGTATGATTATTACTAACGATTTTCTTGAAAAACTCGGAGTGATTCAAATAGAGGCTTACGTTCACAACAAGCATGCGGAGCGAATTGTGGGACAATCAGAGTTCATTACTATGGGCTCGCAGCGTTTGTTGTCTTTTCAAGGAAGAGTGTGGGTGCCTAAGATGGGTGATTACCGACAAGTGCTACTCGATGAAGCACATAAGTCAAAGTATTCCATTCATCCTGGCGCGACGAAAATGTATCTTGATTTAAGGAAATATTATTGGTGGTCTGGCATGAAACGTGATGTTGTGAAGTATGTTGAGCAATGCGTCACGTGTTTGCAAGTTAAAGTCGAGCACCAAAAGCCGTATGGTAAGTTACAACCATTAGAAGTCCCGAAATGGAAATGGGAGCACATTACCATGGATTTCATCACAAAGTTACCTAAAACGGCGAGAACCCAGTTTGATTCGATTTGGGTTATAGTTGATCGACTGACGAAGAGTGCCTTGTTTCTTCCCATTCGGGAAGCGATATCGTCGGAGACCTTGGCTAAGTTGTTTATCAAGGAAGTCATCTCTCGACACGGTGTTCCTATATCGATTGTTTCGGATCGAGATAATCGTTTTACATCTCGATTTTGGGAAAAGTTTCATGAGGATATGGGTACACAATTGAAATTGAGCACGGCATATCATCCTCAAACGGATGGTCAAACCGAACGTACGAATCAAATGTTGGAGGATATGTTACGGGCGTGCATTATCGATTTTGGTGGTAGTTGGGATGAGCACTTACCTTTGGTGGAATTCTCGTACAATAATAGTTATCATACTAGTATTGGAATGCCACCTTATGAGATGCTTTATGGGCGTAGATGTCGAACCCCGATTTGTTGGGGTGAAGTGGGACAAAAGGAAATCGGGAGTACCGATTTGGTTTTAGAGACGAATAGCAAGATTGATGTGATTCGAGAGCATTTGAAGAAGGCTCAAGATAGGCAAAAGTCGTATGCCGACAAACGTAGACGAACGATCGAATTTCAAGAAGGTGACATGGTGATGCTTAAGGTTTCGCCATGGAAGGGTATTATTCGATTCCGGAAACGAGGAAAGTTAGCTCCTCGGTTTATTGGACCATTTAAGGTTTTAGCTTGTGTTGGTGAAGTCGCGTATCGTTTGGAATTACCCGAAGAGCTTACGGGCATCCATAATACATTTCATGTTTCCCATCTCCGGAAGTGTCTTGCGGATGATTTGTCTTGGGTGCCATTAGACGAGATTGAGCTAAATAATAAGTTAGAGTATATCGAGGAACCAATTGCCATACTTGATGAGAAGGTCAAAAGGTTGAGACATAAAGAGGTTAGGACTTTTAAAGTTCAATGGCGCCATAGTAAGGGTTCCGAGTTTACTTGGGAGCCCGAAGAGTTTGTGTTGGTTTATCTCCCTTCTTGTCATGCAGCTTGGATAGCGAGGATGCACTCCGATTTAAGTGGGGGAGAGTTGTAACATCCCGTTTTTCCCGTACGTATCGAAAGGTACCTACTTAATCATTTGTACGTTTATAACTCGTTAGCTTATGCGTAAATGTATGAATATATATATATATATATATATATATATATATATATATATATATATATATATATATATATATATATATATATATATATATATATATATATATATATATATACATATATGTGCACTTGATAATGTGTGCATGTGTAAGTTTAATCATGGGTTTGGTTAGCGTTAAGTCTTGTGAGACTCTTGTGGAAGGCTAGGTGAACATAGGAAGCGGGTTTAGATTGTGCAATGTAAATAAAATCGAAAAGTGTATAAGTTGGCCGAGCTGTCGAGTTCTAGCCTTAGGCCGCGCCGCGATAATTGGGTCCGCGCCGCGCCATAACAAGCAAATTGGGATCAGAAGTTGGCTTAAGAAGGGTATATTTTCCCTTTATGTGTCGCGCCGCGACGATTAAGGTCGCGCCGCGACAGTTCTGCAGTTCTGATTCCGGTTTTAGCTTAAATTAAATGACTTTGAGGGACAAAATGGTAATTTAACATGTAAATCTGTTGGGAGCATTAACTCTCCACCACACATCCATTTATTTCATTTTTATTTCCATTTTCTTTCCTATTTCTCTCCCAAAACACAAAACCCACCTAGCTTGATCTTGAGATTTGAAGTTGGAGATTTGTGAATCAAACCTAGGAGCGAGATTTAAAGTTGTTCTCCTTGTCTCTAGCTACGCGTTGATAGTCTCGGTAAGTTCTAACTCTAAGTTTGAGTTTTTATTGGTTAATGACTAGGGTTTTTGGTACTAGTGATTTGTATGACCCATTTGAGGGTAAAATGGGTGAGTTTGGGTTATGTTGTGGTAATTAAACCCTAATAGCCATAATCTAGGGTTTTGGCCTTGTGATTTGAGGTTGTAAGTGTCAATTGGTGTTGTTAGTCACTAATGCACTTTAAGATTTATGAAAGAAGGATTAATGGGTAAGTTTGACTTGATTGTGAGTTTAAGTGAGTTAAAATGGGTCAAAATGTACTAGTTGACCTAATGGGATGGAATGGGTATGGATTACCCTAAGTTTTGTGTTAATTGAAGATTAATAGATTTAATTCACTAGTCTTAGTGATTAAAGTCGAGTCTTGGCCATTTATGGGCGGTTGTGAGTAGTGGAGTCATTTAATGCAAATTGGGACATTAAATGCTCAAGTGGGAGTATTGTGGTTAATCCCACTAGTTGTGAAATTGAATGCGCACTTAATGATTTAGGTACATTGCGTTAAAGCTCGGAAGTGCTAAATCATCATCCTTGTGACAAAGTGAGTGGAATAATTATGCGTTCATGTATATGGCATGTTTATTTGTAAATGTTATGGTATGAACCACGTGCCGGTAGTGCCATAACATGTGTGGGATAAGATGTGAACCACGAGCCGGTAGCATCGAGTGTGAACCACGAGCCGGTAGCACTATAAACTAAGATGTGAACCACGAGCCAGTAGCATCGAGTGTGAACCACGAGCCGGTAGCACTATAAACTAAGATGTGAACCATGAGCCGGTAGCATCGAGTGTGAACCACGAGCCGGTAGCACTATAAACGAGTATGACTCAAATGCGTATGGTGTGAACCACGAGTATGTAGCACATAGCGTTATTGGTTAACCATATTGAGATTGTTGTTTGTTTAGCATATAAAATATATTGCGTTGAGTATATGCTAATGAAGTGGTGTGATAATGTACGACTTGTTAGTGTTACGGGTATGTTGACATGCTATTTGAGTTACAAGTTCGTATGAGGTATTTGGTATTGTGATTGCAAATGGATAGGTTATATATATGTATGTATAATTGTTGCACTCACTAAGCATTTCTTACCCTCTCGTTGTTTACCATTTTATAGGTTCTGGCTTGGACAAGGGTAAGGGCATACGGTTGGATTAGTTGTCTCCCGTTTGTGTTGACAGGGGATGCTTTTGGGATAGCTTTTGAAGTGGCCGAACGTTTTGGGTAGTTTAGCCCCAAACCATGCTCGAGTGTCATTTGGATTATAAACTATCATTTGTTGTTGGTCAAACTAGTATCCCATTCGTTAATGGCCTTTGTGCCTTTTTGTAGACATTAAACTCCTAGTGTGTTTTGACGAATCGTGTGGAATGGGTAATATATTTAATTGGCGTAAATGTGTATTATATTTTAAAAAAAAATTATCGTACGGAGTACGGGTTGGGTTGTTTCACATAATCTGGCGCATTAATGTCTGGCTTAATAATGGCGTGTCCTTGACCAGTTCGTGTGGCTCTCATTCGGTCTTCCATACTTAGAGGTTCTGTTACTTCCATAATTGAATTTGTTGAATACGAATCACTGGAGGACTCTGATTTAACGGTTTGTGGTTCAGGAGGAATGATTAGTGGTTCAGGATTTTGGAATTGTCCTTGAATATCCTCCGGGTTTTCAATTTTGAAGTCGGGTTCAAAAAATGGATTATCGGGATTTTGAGTTGGAGTACTTGTTTGACTAGATGATGATTCTAAAGAAAAATCAACCGCGATAATATTGGCTAGATGTCTTGATCGGGTTACAGGTGGTGAACGTATGAAAGGTGGTGAACGTTTTGCTCGGTGCATTCACTGAATATCCTATTAGTTATAAAAGATAAAAAAATTATATAAGTTATCAAATTAATAGACTTTTCTGATTTTGCCCACGTTTCGAATAGCCAATAGATGCAGCAGGTAGCCAGGACCCTTTAAATCGGAAGCCCACAACTCGCCACTAACAAATCCAACTATTACTACGAACCAGAAAATTTTGAATGTCTATCAATTTAACCGCTTAAAATAATTTTTCGTCGAAGTTTAAAGAAGATAAAGAAAATTCTATGTCCTAAAAACTAGAGAGTCGAGAAATAAGAAAGAAAAAGAGTGCGACGAAAAACGTCGAAAAATAAAAGGTCAAAAAATAATAAAAAGAACGTAGCGCATCGAAACTTAAAAATCTAAAAACTAAGAATTAAAAGTTACGTCTAAAGGTATTAAAGCTTAAAAGGAATTCTATATCCAAAACGGCAATAACTTAAAAAGTACTAAAATTTATAAAATATTAAAGCGATAAGCGACGTCGTAAAATTCTAAGGCGCCTAAATCTTAATCTAAAGAAAAAGCACTTAAGGGATTTTACGGCAAAGCCTAAAAATCTAGAAATAAAAATAACTACGGCAAAATACTAGATTAAAAACTAATTAAGAACGATAAAAATACAAATATTACAAATAAAAAGATATAAAATATAAAAATAAAACTTAAAGTTGTAAAAAATACAATTTTTATAAAAATATTATTTTTATATTATTTATTTTATAAAAGTATTAATTCTAAAACTAATTAAAACTTAAAATACAAATTAATTAATAAAACTAAAACTAATTAATAAAAACTAATTAATTAATTAAAACCCTAATTAGGGTAAAAACATAATAATAATTATTAATACTCCGTAATTAATGATGTCGGCAGAGGTATTAGGCATGTCAGACAGGATCATGCGATCGCATGAGTTCTACGTGTATGGGCCATGCGATCGCATGGATTCGGATTCCAGGCCAGGTCTTGGGCTGCTACAGTGTAGTGGCCCGTATACTTTTAATTATTTTTTTTTCTGTTTTTAATTTATATAAAATATTTATATAAATAAAAACTTATATTTTAAAAACTACCTATTAGTTTTTGTAACTAAAAAAAATACAAACTTTTTAATAAATAAAAAAATGTAATAATATATAGTAACATATATATATATATATATATATATATATATATATATATATATATATATATATATATATATATATATATATATATATATATATATATATATATATATATATATATATTTTCTTATTTTTATATTTTTGATATTTAAAACGTATTTTTATAAAAGTAAATTAAGACTTGATAAAAATCTTTTTTTTATAGCGTTTTGCTTCGTCGAGTTCCCGGCAGCGGCGCCAAAAACTTGATGTGCGGCGAGGTATATACGAAATAGCTATATTTTTACTATGAAATACTATTAAATATGATACAATTTTACACAAATTATTTATTTATTAATAGAGTGGAAATACCTAAACCTTGCTACAAAACTTATAGGCAGTGTACCTAATCGTACAGTAGTGTAGTTTTTAGTAAGTCCGGTTCGTTCCACAGGGAGCTAGCCAAGTTTAATGCTATATTTTTAAAACTATATTTGTAAATATATAAATATATATATATATATATATATATATATATATATATATATATATATATATATATATATATATATATATATATATATATATATATATATATATATATATATATATATATATATAAGTAGTATTATTATTATAAAAGGGGGTTTTTACCGTTTAATGACCGGTTTGTCGATTTTAATTAAAGCGTAAAGATAAATGACGATGACAGAATTTAAATTGCGATAAAATAAATTGCAGTAATTAAAATGACAGTAAATAAAGGTATGATGAAATATGAAATAAAAGTATTATGCTTATTTAAACTTCCGTAATCATGATGTTCGACGTGTTGATTTTAATTTATTACCCGGGTTAATTGTCCTTTGTCCTGGTTTATTTTATACCTATCTGGTTTTTGTCCATAATAGTCCATCGGTCATAATTATAAAATGCTCGTCAAATTAACCTTATTCCCGAAGTTAAATATTCCAACTAATTAGGGATTCGAACTGTAACAAGGTTTTAATACTTTGTGAATAATTACACCAGGTTATCTACTGCGCGTAATCCAAGGTTTTAATACTTTGTTAACAATTACACCAATTATCATTGTATGTAATCCACCCCTGTTTTAATAAGATATGAATATTAATTTACCCACTTGATCAGAATGAATAATCAATTACCCAACCAGAATAATTAATTAAATGATCGTAAAAGATGTCGTATAAACGTCACTAAATAGAACATACATAATCATTTTAATAATTATTAGATTAACTAATTTAAAGATAGGTTCGACAGATTCTAATGAGTTGTCATTCGATTAGACAATACCCCCTATCTATTAATAGTCAATAGTCCAATGTCCACAAGTGTCGGTCTTTTGTCCAAACCTTAATTATGGTACAAAATCTAATAACCCCATCTTAATATTTAGTCCAACATCACGATTACTTTGGCTCAAATAAGCATAATAATAACTTAGTTACGAGACATTAATTCAAAAAGAAAGAACATAGCTTACAGTGATTATTTATCGCGTAGCGTTACCCGGACAGAGTTCCGACTTTAAAACCCGTAAAATATTTCTTACAATAACCCAATTATTTTTAAACTTAAATTAAAATTAAAATTATAAATATATATATTTATGTTACAGATGAAGAGAAGAGAAAAAGATATATCTAATACATCGAATTCGTTGGCTTTTATAGATGTGGCCTCATAATTGAAGCCATGCGATCGCATGGAAATGCTTCTTCCAGGCCATGCGATCGCATGGCCAGCTGGATCCAGGTCAATCTCTTTTGTTTCTAGCTTGTCGACGTTTTATTTAAATATATATAATATATAAATAATTTATATAATTATTTAAATATTATATTATATTCTTGTGCATAGTAGACTTGTAATTTTTAGTCCGATACGTCGTGCCTTGATAGTTGCCTCAGGTCCCGGTTTCAGATTTTCGAACGTCCTTTCGTACTATTTAATATCTTGTACTTTGCGTTTTGCAATTTGTAATTTGCACAAAAAATTATTTTCCTTAACTCCCAAAATCCGCGCAAGTCTTTAACTCACTTTTAGTGGAACTTTTGAGTGCACTATAGCTTTATTGGCACTTTTCAGGCTTTAGTGGCACTTTTTCTTCAATTCTTTAATCTTCGTGCTTTGTCTTCACATTTATTTATTTAAACGATTACAACTTAAAAATAGAATAATTACAACTAAAAACTTTACATATTGGGATGATATTGCGACTAAATATATGTTCGTTTGGAGCACTATCAATAGGTTTAGTCCTTGTGATTTGTCCACAGCCTCCTTCATAGTTTGCTCAATCCGTTTTCCAGTTCCAAATCTGAGCTTATACCATTCTTTATTATCAAACTTTTGGCCCTTAAGACCTTCTAAAATTTTGCTGTTTCCTCTTCATTTAATGCAGCCATATTTAAATCATCGGTTATCAATCCAAGATGGTTTCAAGAAATTTTATTTTTGGATGATTAAATGCTGATTGTAATCGTCAACGAATCTAATGGTTGACGAATAGGCGTTGTTGATTTCAAAAGTAATGAATGATAATTTCGGTGGTTTGATGTGATAATTCATCATAGAATACGAATGAATATAATTCATGAATGTAGTGATCTTTAGGAAGATAACATCTGCTAAAGCTTTACTTGAATTCTGATATGTCAAAATCAGAATATGTAATTGAATTTGTATGAAAACGGTTGTTCTTTAGTGAACGGATACATATATCTTGTGAACGTAAGTAGTATAGTTACTGATTATTGAATCAGAATTGAAGAATGTACAATGCAACATATTAATGTGAGATATAAATATTTCTTGGGTATTACCTACCCGTTAAAATATTTTCATAATTAACAGTTTGTACAAAAGAACTTTAATTACAATCTTTATGGAGATATACGTTCATATATGTATTCTTCAAATATAATATAGATTTAATGAGTTAATATAATATTAAACTTATTTGATTTGCGGTTGGAACGAGAATAAATAATCTTCAAAACTTGAGAGATTACATAATCGTCGCGGAATATTTCTTTAATGGAGTTATGAATCAATACTTCATCATTCATTGTTATTGATATACCTCAATATATGATGTTGGTGCTCGTGGAATTCTTGTGAAATTCACAAGACACGAATAATGTTTTCTAAAAAGTTTCGAGTACATCGAAAATGAAAGTGTAAAATCAAACATGTATTTGAATAATATACTTGGTTTATTATGAAATGGAGTTTATTGTGTTGAAGCAGTGATTAACGACTGTTAAGTCATTAACGAAGGATGTACATTATAGCATATTAGTGATATGAATTAACCAAGTAGTACATACTAGTTAAGATTCACACGTAATAGCTTAGTACAAAAAGATTTATTATTGTTCCAAACCATATATATATATAAAGTATACATATATAATTCTTTAGGAAGAATGAGTCAATACATCTTAACTTATTATTACTAATATTTCATGGTATCTATGGGGCGTATGATGTTGATGTTTGAGGTACTGAGTGTGATGTTGAGGCTTGCGATGTGGTTGTTGTTGTTGTTGGTACTTGTGATGTTGGTGGTGTTGCTGTTGCTGATACTGGTGCTTACCGTGCCTATGTTATTGGTGATGTTAGTGGTAATGATGGTACTGGTGGTGATGCTGGTTATGCTGCTGGTGCTGCTGATGCTTGTAGAATTCGCACCATATTCTCTAGAGCCACAACTCGAGCACGAAGCTCGTTGACTTCTTCTATTATACTGGGATGATTGGAGGTTCGGACAAGGGGACGAATAAGATCTAGAATTCTAGATATTATATAATCGTGGCGAGCTGTTCTGGAAATGAGGGTGAAAATGGTGTTCCGAATTGGTTCGCCGGTAAGTGCTTCAGGTTCTTCACCAATAGGACAATTTGATTGGTGAAAGGGATCTCCTTCTTCTCGCCTCCATTGATTAAGTCGACTACGAACCCATCCCCAATTCATCCAGAAAAGATGATGACTGATTGGTTCGTTCGTTCTGGTTACGCTGCCATTGGAGCTCGAGGAATCAAGTGAGTAATCCATATTATGTGATTGGAATTAGGGTTTGATATGAAATGGGTGTTGGATAGTGAATGATATATCCGTCTCCTTGAATACGTATATATAGCAAAAAGATTTCCATGATTTACGGAGGAAATTAAGAAAAAGTGTCAGACAAAATCTACTGGGATAGATATAATAAGATATGATTTGTCTATACTCCATTTATGGAATAATTGCAGTATGACGTGTCTAGATTAAAAATGATAAGTATGTAATCAGATAAACTTTTGATTAAAGACTTTCAATTCGTGATGGCCTATTCAGGTCTAGGGGCTTGAGCTATAGGATCCTTTAAATCAGTAATCCAAACCCTTCCATTCTAGATTTTCGTAGACGCCACTCGTCAAGAAAATTCAATGATCAAAAATAATGAGAAAGCAAAGATTTTGAAAATAAAGATTAATGTCTTTGAGTTATCGATAACCCAGTGAAATTTTTCGGTTCGCAAACCGATGCATAAAGGCATAAGGCATATAGGTACGTGATATAATAGGGAGTTATATACGTTTGAGTATGAATAGTAACAAATATAGGAGTTTCAAAAATCATGAATAATATTTCATGTAATACATGTGTAATACACAAAACCATGATAGATGACATAGGAATATCGAGAATTTCAGAAATCTTGATGTCGCATTTAAATGTGGTGGCGTAATTGGATAGTACTTAGGAGAGTGAGCAGAGTTCTTAAGTTGGCTCGGCATTCTAAGAAAGATTAAAGAATTTAATAAGTAAAGTTTCTAAGGCATAGTGTAGCATTTAACAATTAAAAACAACAATTAAAGGCACAATAGTCAAGGAAAGTTGTAGTCCTACATTGCTAAGGTACCTAATTGTATAAGGCATACTTAAAATGTAATCCTGTTTCTCTACAAAAAAAACTACTCTTATACCAATCTGTCACACCCCCAAATAGGGCCTGGGGTACTTGTGACTAATTATATTAAATCACAGTTGTATAAACGAGAACGACTCTATATGAGACGTTTTATTGAGTTTTGCAGCGGAAGATAAATAGATTACATTGTATTTAATGAACAACGCATTAAATGTCTTTAATTGATATGATATGTAATGAAGACTCCAAGCATAGCAAGCAATCATCATCAAAGCAGTAGATATACAGCGGAAGCAATATTTAAGTACCTGAGAATAAACATGCTTAAAAAGTCAACACGAGGTTGAGTGAGTTCATAGGTTTATCATAAATCAATAGTTCAGTATAGCATTAGACCATAAGATTTCAGTTTAAAGTTGATTAATACCAAATATATCAATCGAAAGAGTTGATGTTTGTAATATCGCGACTAAACAAAGTTACCCAGTGACACTTGTTATTCATGTTGTTGAATCATTATTATGTAGTCAAAGACCAATGGTCAACTGACTAGAGACATCACTCTCAGTAGCGCTACTCACAATAACTAAGCTTGCATCTTATATCTCATCAATTAACGATATTACGACAGGGATTTAGCATGACAAAGCATGTATATAGCATAAAAGTTTGAGTACTTGTGTCTAACGTGTAAAACAGTTATAAAAGTTGCGCATGTATTCTCAGCCCAAAAATATATATATATAAAAAAAGGAGCTATGAAAACTCAAGATACGATACGATACGATAGTTTGTAGTAAGTATGTGTATGATGGCACTGAACAAGTGCAGAGTTGTCCTCGGATTCACGAACCTATATCAAGTATATATATTAACACATATACTCGTAATCGAACAAGTTTATATATATATTTATATATATATATATATATATATATATATATATATATATATATATATATATATATATATATATATAAATTCATTGGTTATATCCTTTTTATTTTAATAATATATGTGTTTCATATATTTTCAAAAAATATTAATTTGTGTTGTGTTATATGTATTAAATATATTTTCTTATATATATATATATATATATATATATATATATATATATATATATATATATAAGAATAGTAATCATAATAATACTAAAATAATATTTGTAATGATAATAATAATAATACTCAATAATGATAATAATGTTTATGATTTCATTAATAATAATGATATTAATAATAATAATAATACTTATAACAATAATAATAATGATAACAGTTTTTAACAAAAATGAAAAGTTGAATAATAATAATAATAATAATAATTATAATTTTTGATAACAATACTTATCATAACCATAATCTTAATCATAATAATTAAAGATATCAATAATAATACAATAATAATAATGTTAATACTAATGATATTAATAATTTTTGTAATTTTTACAATAGTAATAGTAATAATGATATTAGTAGTTTTTAAATAAAATGAAAGGTTTAATAATAATGATAATGAAAATAATAATTTTTGATAATAATAATAATAATCATGATATAAATAATAATAATAATAATAATGATAATACTAATTATAATGATAATACTAATAATTATAATGATAATACTAGTATTACTAATAATAATACTTTTAATAATAATAATACTAGTAAAAATAATAATAATAATAATAATAATAATAATAATAATAATAATAATAATAATAATACTTAATAATAATAATAATAATAATAATAATAATAATAATAACAATAATAATAATAATAATAATAATAATAATAATAATAATAATAATAATAATAATAATAATTAATGAGAACTACCTTAAAAAGCTTTTCTTAAAAAAAATGCTCCAGACCGGACTAGAACCCGAGAACTCTCGCTAACCCGACAACCATCAAACCATCACTCTGCTACTGCTTTTTTGATTTTAATTACCCTTTAATTATATGTATCCCGTATTCTAATGTCATCACCTTCTTCAATACACTCAGTCGACCAGGGAACTCAAATTAAAATCAAATAATAAATTAAGGTTTGAAATAAGATTTGAAATTTTATTGCAAACGACCTGTAATGAATAATTGTTCGATTAAAAAAAATGAAAAGGCCTGCTGCAGTTCGTGAACCAAGTTAAAAACTCAAACATCAATCTTGATTTTAAGAACGTTTTAGATTCATGTTTCTACATGAAAAAGTTTCTAAATCATCCTTGTAAACTTTCGGAATCATTAATTTAATCTAAAACATCAAAACGAACTCAAAATTTTGCTATGAACAAAACAGTTGACTTTTTATTTTAAAAGTTTGACTCCAAAATTCGAGATCGTTTTGAGGAATTGAAAGCTAAGATCTTGCAGATAGTTTGAACAAAAGATTCTTAATACAACTGCATTTTTACATTTTTAAATGGGATTCAATTTCGAGGTTTTGTAAAATTGAACTAAGAACAGAGGTTCGAGCAGGTGTTCTTTATTTCTGTTTTATTTTCAAAATAGGAGGGATAGTGGTGATTGATAATGGAGATGTAAAGTTGACTGGTATCTCATAACACTGGATATAATCAATTTATATAGAATGAATAGGTGTCGACATGTTAATTCGTTCCAAAGAAAAAAAGACAGAAAAATAAATAAATAAATTGGGATCATGATTTGTAACAGATTTGGTTTCAATTGAAGTTGACTTGGAAAGTAGATACAAACGAAATCATAACCAGTAGAGAGGAAAAAAATAATCAGGAGATATATAAAAAATATAAAGCTTGATCATATGAAGAAAAAAAATAAAAAAAATAGATCGTGGAAGAAAAAAAAATATAAAAAGATTAGATACCTAATAATACTGCTTTTTGTAAAATTATATAAAAATAAGAAAGGCAGATACAGATCAACAATTTGTTGTATTATATTTTTCTTATTATTAATTTTAATTAATAATTAATAAAGATATTACTAATAATAATACTATTAATATTATAAAGATAATAATAATAATAGAATTGATGATAATATTAATAATATTAATAATAATAACAATTATATTAGTAATAATAATTATTATATTAAAAATTATAATAGTAAAAATATCATTAATGATATGATATTTATAATAATTTTAGTAATAGTAATGACACTAATATTAATATTAATATTAATACTAGTAATTACATTAATGATAATAATAATAATAATAACAATGTTAATAATTTTGATAATAATAATAATAATAATAATAATTTTTTTAATCATAATAATAATACTGATAATAATGATATTAATTATTGACATATTGTTTAAAAGGGATAATAATAATAATATTAATATGTCAAAGTAATGCGTAATTATTTACAAATAATTGTTCGTGAGTCGTCGGAACTAGTCGAAGTTAGGTTTAAATTTAGTCGGAAATTTCCGGGTTGTCATACAAATCTTGGAGAAACAAACGATAAATTAGCACCGCTATCAAATAGGATCCATGCAGGATTAGAGTTAACCATGAAAGTACCTGAGACAACTTCGTTTGATTGCTTGGCAGCATCATTAGTCATTAAGTAATTTCATCCCCGAGCCATACCCGCCGCCTTCTCCAACATCTTAACATGATCGGTGTTCAAATCGGGACACTCTGGCCTTCGGTGCCCTTCCTTACCACAATTATAACAAGTGAGTTTGATTGTAGAAGATGGCTTGGTGCAATCACGAGCCATGTGTCCTTGTCGCCCACAATTATAACATTTGGGTCCAAAACCCCCGGCGTACCCTTCTTCACACTACCAACACTTTCACTCGCACCCTTACTTTTCTTGTTCGAATGACTAGTAGCTTCAAACTTCCTCTTGCCAAAAGTAAAGCCACTCTTTCTCAAATCGAGCGACTCAAAACCTTTGGCCATATCAAACAACTCATCAAAACTTTTCACCACGTTTACACTAATCTTATCTTGATAGTTGTCGTTCAAGATTCGATAGAAATCTTCCTTCAACATTTTATCATTCCCGACATACTTCGGGAAAAATTGGGTCTTTGACAAGAAAACAGATTTCAGAGTGTTCAAACCCATCGACCCTTGCCTCAAGGCACGCAACTCGTCCTTAAGTCTAGTAAGATCGGCCGAAGTTCGGTACCCGTTGAAAAACTCTTCCTTGAACTCATCCCAAGTGAAATCCATGCATTGTTCTTCACCATAAAGTTGGATCTTCGCGTCTCACCACAATTTAGCATTGCCCTGCAACATACTACACCCGTATCTTGTCTTCTTATCAAGAGGGCATTCACAAGTACGGAAAGCCCCCTCCATATCGGAGATCCAACGGGCACTCTTAAGAGGGTCTCGTTCACCATCAAAGGTGGGAGGTTGAGAGTCCTTAAAATTCTTATAAAAGAAGTCCCGTCTCCCCACATTATCTTCTTGTAGAACAAGCTTAACTTGTTCCTTAACCACATTAACTAGTTGCTCATCGATCGTATCTAGAAACATCTTTTTAACGTCTTCGAGAAACTCCGCTTTTTAACGTTTAAAGATGGCCTCAACTTTGGCCGTGAACTCAACGTCCTCACTCGTACTTCCGTCATTGGTGTCGTGTCCATTTCTCATCTTCATTTTATAAAACGGAAATAGGTTAAACAACGAATGAAAAGACATGACACATATACATATTCACCTCACTACCCCATCTTGCTCAACAATCATAGTACATCGCTTGTTTGGCACTACTTGAACCCGTAACAATGGTAGCTAATCATTGTTACGCGAGCGCGTCGCATTAACTCGCTAGTACACCGTCTATCTCGCTTGATGATTGCAAAAACACCACACAAAATAATTAGCGCATAGTTAGCTCGCCTAAACCTAGGCACTAACCAATCCCCGGTCCGACCCGTCTCCTACAAGTCACGCATAAAGCGCATAAACAAATAAAGTCTAAGTCTAAGCACCTATCTCAAGTCGCCTAAATCCCTTAGACCATGCTCTGATACCACTTGTAACTACCCAAACCAATAACCAACCGAATACGCGAAAAGATTTTTTTTTTATTACAGTGTAGTGCGGGGTGCGCAGCACCTTAGGGTGCGTGGCGCGCACAGGCCAAATCAGCTTCTGTCCGTAATTGTCATTTTTCAAATAAAGATCTCCCACTTCCCGACGTATTTAGACGAAACGCTTTTCAAAACATGCTCAAATATGTAAAACTAACACCTTTCAATGATAAAACGAGTATTACGAACCCGGGCCCACATATGGCCGAAATACGAGTTTCGTACAAAATATAAAAGTTTCAACCGAATTAGTTTAAATTCCAAACGACACTAGAGCATGATGTTTGGGGGTTAAACTACCCAACTCTCGGTCAAACTTCAAAAGCTAACACATCCAAAAGCGTCCCCTAACAAACAAAGCGGGATCTCTAATCCAAACGAACGCCCTTACCCTTGTCAACGCCGGAGCCTATAAAAAGGTAAACAACGAGAGGGTAAGCAAAGCTTAGTGAATGCAATAATTATACATATACATATATAATATACCTACTTGCATACACTTACATACACTGTATAATCGCTAGCAATAACAATTAGCATACAAACTCCTAGTATAAGCTAATAACCTCCAAATACTGCAACTAGCGTAATCAATAGCATTTTCACTGAAATAATATATTATGCTATACAACGACACATACACAAACTATATGGTTAACCATACACACGTCATGGTGCTATCGGCTCCGTGGTTCACACCATACGTAATGCTATGATGCTACCGGCTCCGTGGTTCACGTCACTACGCATTCGAGTCATACTCTTTTATAGTGCTACCGGCTCCGTGGCTCACACTTAGATGCTACCGGCTCCGTGGTTCACATCTCATTTTATAGTGCTACCAGCTTAGTGGTTCACACTTTGATGCTACTGGCTCTGTGGTTCACATCACAACACATACACCATGATGCTACTGGCTCCGTGGTTCACATCAGAGTACACTCACACACACTATGGCACTCCCGGCTCCATGGGTCATACCATAGCATACAAATAGATACACCATATACATACATGGATAATTACTCTACTCACCTTAACGATTCGGTGACGGTTTTACACTTCCGCAAGCTTCAAAGCAAAGTACCTATTACAATAAGTACTCAATAAACACACAAACTAGTTGGACTAAACACCAACCATTCACTAATGTGCATTCAATGACTTAACGAATTAAACCACCCATTTACTCCAAAACCGTCCATTTAAGGTCAAGACCATCACGAACCACTAAAAGCTAGTGATTTAAGTTCAACAACACTAACTAACACACAATCAGGGTATTTCATACCCATCCTTCCCAACTAGGTCAATTATTACCCATTTGACCATATCAAGGTCACCACACCCATTTCGGGTCATCTACAAACCCACATAACACCCATTTTCTAAACATCTAGGTGTGCTAGTAATTTACTAACCAATTTAGACTCATAAACACCAATTAACACTTTGAAACCCTAGGTTAGTTACTATTGAGTCTTCATGACTCAATCTTACCTAAGAACACCCAAAATCACCAAATATGGGTTTTATGTTCTTCATTTACCCAAACCCTAACCCATACATAAATCAAAGTAAGGAAATCAAAGTTAGAACATACCACTACAACCAAAACGTAGCTAGAGAGGAGATGAACAACTTTATAACTCGAGCTAAGACTCAAAACTAGCTCCTTCTTCCTTTGCTTGAGTTTTCTCACACAAGAATCTCACTCTCTCTCTAAAATTGAAGTGGATAGGATGAGGTTGTTGGAATTGGAGTGAATGACCCCCAAGATCTGATCCACTGGCCTTAAACTCGTCCACAAGTGAAATTACCAAAGAGCCCTTCAAAATATCTGATTAAAAGGAACAGAATCCGGCTACAATGAACAGTGCGCCACGCGCACCCTTATGTGTGCGCTGAGCGCACTAAGCTCAGATCAGTCTCTGACCTCTGTTTAAATACACAAGGTCACCCACACTTCATGTACCCTATTTACACTGTTGTACAATAATTATTCGGGTCTTACAGTTAAACTCCTCGTCATTCGTCTCGATCTCGTTTCGCGTCGTCATTCTAAATAATGCAAAACGATTAGTCCACGAATGTATAAAACCACACGCACAACACCGCCCCATCTTGCTCAACACTCGTCGTACATCACTTGTTAGACACGATTTGCACCCGTAATAAGGTTTGCAAGTCCTTATTACGCACACACGCCGTGTCAACTCGTTAGTACAATGACTATTTTGCTCGATGTTATTCACAACGCAAACATAAATACAAACACAATGAAAAGTATATTAATAATATCCGTATATTAACATGACCGTTAGTCCACCTACAATTTAAAGCACTAATCGCATTTCCCATTCTGACCCGTATTTCTACAAGTCCCGCAATAAATAAGCACACACAAAAGTCTATGTCTAGGCACCTATCTCAAGTCACCTAAATCCCTTAGACCATGCTCTGATACCACTTGTAACGACCCAAACCGTTATCCAACCGAATATGTAACAAAAAAAAAATTATACAGAAGGGGTGCGCGGCGCGCAACCCCATATGTGCGCGGCGCGCACATAGCCTGGCAGCTTGCTGTCCAAAATTTCTATTTTTCGATTAATGATCTCCCACTTCCCGACACTTTTAGACGAAACGGTTTTCACAACATTTAATATTAGTTAAAACTAACACGTTCCAATAATAAAATGAGTTTTACGACACCGGACCCACATCGGTCGTTTTACGACTTTCGTACAAAATACAAGTTTATGACCACATGATTTTTAACTCAAAATATAGACCGAGCATGGCGATTGGGGATACGCTACCCAATCCTAATCAATCCAAAATCAAGATCTTCTAAAGAAACTACGCGAGTCCACTAGATCCCACGATTACCCGAGCCACCGCATCCATGCAAATCTATAAAAAGTAAACAACGAGAGGGTAAGCTAACGCTTAGTGAGTGAAAATATACTACATACATATATATGCATAAAATGGACACGCCACACAAATAATCAATTAACACATACCGGAGCATCCACGTATAGGGAAAACTAAGCATACCGTTCAACCGCCATATAACAAGCTAATAATCAACAAGTAAGTTTACCAATGATGCTATGAACAACACCAATAAGCTACACCCAGAGGGTTAGCTACATCACAACGATACAACGATATATATAACAATAAAGCATACAACGCCCAAGGTTAACCCCTTAACCCAATACCAAAAGTCAATTACCACAATGAAGATTGGCCGAACTACACGAGCCATAGTAAATCCTCATCCACACGAGACTACTATCTTTATTACCACAACAACATCGAGGTTGGCCGAACTACACGAGCCTTAGTAAATCCGCAACCACACGAGATCACTACCTCAATAAGATGACCGAACTACACGCATCATCATGAATCCGAATCCACACGTGATCCACTTCTCCAATCACAACTCAATACCAACCCTTCGCCATTGGGGTTGTATAATCCACATCACAAGCATATGTGATAACGTACACACAAAGTGTGCGCCTCGCCAAAGGTGGTCAACCAAAACTCACAACCGCGCCAATTGGACCTATTACACAAGTCCATCAAATCCACCTATATGTGAAGTGAGCTCTATAGTCGAGAACCACTTCACCCAACCCGCACCCATCCTACACATACATACGCACATAAGATATTAACACTCACCTTGTCGCCTTGATGAATGCTACCGGATAATCCGCAACTCGCCGATGGAATGTACCTATTCCAATATCACAATAAAAGTAATACACTTAGAGTAGATTTACAAACCAACTCAAAACGACACTTAGTGCAATCTCGACCAATTGCACTTTCAAGCACAAAACGCGCCCAAACTAACCAATAATCACTAACACAAGTGAAAATGGTCCTAATACGCCAATTAAACCCAAACACAAGTGTTAAACACTTATCATTCTCAAAATCACCCATAAACTCTAATTTGACTCAATTCAAAATTAGTCTTTCAAATACACTAAAATGGGTTTCAACAATTCCATAATCACCAAACCTAGTGATTAAGCCCAATTCCAAGTCCTAAATCATGGCCAAGTCAGTTTCCAACCCAAAACCCAACAACAACAACAATAAACTCGATTATTAGCAACGCTAAACTCACTTCATGAGTTTAAATGGGTTTCTCAACAATTTAAGTTCAAACCCTAACTTGAATATCAAAATCAAACAATGAAATTCGGAGTTAGAACTTACCACAACAATCAAAACGTAGCTAGGAACGAGGTGAATAACTTTAACACTCGAGCTTTTGATCAATTCAAGCTTCTTCTTCTCCAAAACCCCACTTCTCTCTCTAGAACTCTCCCTCTCTCTCTAAGATAGTTGAGAGTGTTTGTGGATGTGAAATGTGATCTAAAATTAGATCCAAACCAGCTGATAAGCTCTCAGATCCATCCTCAAGTGAAAAGACCAAAAAGCCCCTCATTAAACTCTAATTAAAATAAAACAGAAAAACTGTCCCAGGTGGGGTGCGCGACGCGCAACCTTGACCTTGCGCGGCGCGTACAGAGGTCAGAACAGCCTGCCAGTTTAATAATTTGTTCCACGGTTCACCCACTTAAGTACACCATAAATACTCTATGTACAATCAATATTAGGGTCTTACACGAAACCTCCCTTCTTCACACTATTTACACTTTCGGAACCCTTCTTGTTTTTCTTGTTGGAAAAGTTCGAATGACTCGAACCTTCAAATTTTCTCTTTGAGAAAGAGAAGTCGCTTCTTTTTGGATCCTCCAGCTCGAAACCCCGAGCCAATTCAAATAACTCGTCAAAAGACTTAGCCATTCCCCGACTAATCTTACCCTTCAACTCATCGCTTAGTGTACAATAAAAATCTAGCATCAACTTGTGATCATCAGCAACATACTCTGGACAAAAACGAGTCTTTGCCAAGAAGGTAGACTTGAGAGTAACCAAGTCCAATGAACCTTGTCGCAAATTGTGCAACTCGTCCCGAATTCTATCAAGGTCGGAAGGAGTTCGGTATTCTTTGAAAAATTCCTTTTTAAACTCTTCCCACGTCAAGCTCATGCATTGATCTTCCCCATATAATCGGATTTTATCGTCCCACCATAACTTGGCCTCTTCACGCAACATACTAGAACCGTACCTCGTCTTCTACTCGGGAGGATACTTCGCCGTACAGAAAGCTCCCTCGATGTCGGAGATCCAACATGTGCTTTTCAATGGATCCCTTACTCCATTAAACATAGGAGGTTGAGCATCCTTGAAATTTTTGTAATGGAAGTCTCGCCTTTTATATCCACCGTTACCATCACCCCCTTCACCACGAGGATAGATATTTCTAGCTTCTAATGCCTCTTCGATCTCGGCCTTTATTCGTTCGTTTATTAACTCAGTTACTTGCCCATCAACCGATTCTTGAAAAACCTTTCGGACATCCTCATGAAATTCCACTCTTTGCTTTTTAATGATGGCCTCAACTTTGGCCGTAAACTTGAGGTCCTCGCTCGTACCTCCTTCATGGTTCTCGGGTCCGTTTCTCGTCTTCATACTACAAAACGAAAATAGATTAAACAATGAAACGAAAGGATACAACATAATATTCATATACACCTCACCGCCCCATCTTGCTCAACAATCATCGTACATCGCTTGTTTGACACGATTTGAACCCGTAACAATGGTAACTAATCATTGTTACACGAGCACGTCGCATTAATGTGACGACCAGAAAATTTCCGATCAAATTTAAACTTAATCTTTATATGATTTCGACACGATAAGCAAAGTCTGTTAGGTTGAGTCTCAAAAAGTTTGAACTGTTTCATATATTCAATTGACCTTCGACTGCTCTCGACGATTCACGAACAAATAATTGTAAATAAATATGTGTGTATGTATATATAAATAATAATTCAAAATATAATTTGAAGTATTATATGTTGTTGTTATTAAAAATTAATAAAATAAAAATAGGATATTATAATAATTTTTATTTAAAATATATCTAGATATATAAATAATGTATATTAAAAATAAATATTAAATGATTGTAATACTCGTCTGATGTTCCGATTGATATTAAGCAAGTTAAATTCAAACATATGTAATTTTAAAATAAACGGTGATACGAAAATGAGTTCTATAAATTTTAGGCTTATTAAAAATGTATTTAGGAACTATTGGTTAAGTTTTAGCACTTTTTATATTTTACCCATAAATGAGAGGGACAGTTGATGTAATTTTTATGTAATAAATTAATGATCGAATTTTATACCATAATGACCAAAATAAATAAATATAGTTAATTTAAAAATATAGGATTTTTCTGAACACTTTTATTCGCCACTGAGTGAACAACGGAGTACGAAATAATAGTCCATGAAAACTGTCGGTAGGATAAGAACAATTGAGTTCAAGGAGTGTTTTACTATTATTATTTTATTATTTTATTTACTATTATTAATCAGCAACATTGTATGTGAATATATGTTTCTGTTAAAAGTCTTAATCATTCACTTGCATGGATTAATTCATCCGTGATTTGAGATAGTAATATGATGATTTGTTTTGTTTTACTCACAAACAAAGATATTCACATAAACCCAGAACTGTTTCATGCATACTACTTATATTCTCTTTTTCTTTGCTTCTATAAATCCAGCATTTAACCACACAAGTTGTTTTCCTTTCAACCCACAACCCTTGTACATGCAGCTTCTTTCTTTTCCTTTACTGCATTAACCATTTGACTAGAACTAATTACTTGTTGTCCTATGATTCGAATAGCATTATCATCAGTAAACCACATAACCAAAAACCACAAATTGCTATTTACTTTTGGTTTCTATGTTTGATCATCCTCATCGAACAAAACCATGCATCACCTCCATAACCACCATACAGTCACAACCTCGAACCTAATTACTACTGCTATATTTGTTTATTCCTTTCCTGTCAAAACAACCATAACCGTCATCAATCATCACGATCGCCACTCTCACAAAGAAACAATCGCCACCTTTGTTTTTCCTATGATAACCATCGAGCAACAACAACCTTCACCCACGATCAAACCACTTTCATAAACATCTATATTTTTTTGTTATAACCGACACCTCTCACCTCAAAATCGTGAACAACACCTTGACTACCCTAAACTATCACCACTCCTGGTTCACCACCGATTAACCCTCACCACCTATCAACTTAACATTAAATTTTGTCTCCTGTTTTCTTGTTTAATCAAAAACGAAACCCATTTCCACTATCAACTTGCAACTATTATCAAGTGCTACTGTAATTCGTTCTTGTTATTGCTGCTATAGTAAGATGAAATCTGCAGTTGCTACAGTCATTTAAAAACTCCCACAGACCACTGTTACTGTGATGCATATATATATATATATATATATATATATATATATATATATATATATATATATATATATATATATATATATATATATATATATATATATATATATATATATATATATATTTCAGCGGAGAAAGGAAGAAAACGGTTTAGAACTTTGTTGATTCGGGTTTTGCAAATTTTGACGGGTTAAGTGATAAAGGATTGAAGATGATGATTAAAAATAAAAGTGATGATGATTAGCTTGCTATTGGGTATAATTAGCATGCTATTGGGCTTCTTTTATGTTAAAAAAAGACTGTAATAGTAGTGGGCTGCTATGGGCCGTACATGATTTATTTGGATTTACAAAATGGGATTTATCGTGGGCCGAAATGAAGGAGAAAAAGAAAATAGAAACTGAATTATATGTGTTAAATACTTTTGGTATGTAAATTAAACCAGAAAAACGGAAACAGAAGGGTGGTTGGGTGTGTTTGTGTTTAGCGAGAGGTCTTGGGTTCAAGGCCGGTCTGAGGCATTCTTTTTGGAAAAAGCTTTAAAGGTAGTTATTAGTATTATTATTATTATTATTATCATTTTAATATTATCATTATTATTATTATTATTATTATTATTATTATTATTATTATTAAAAGAACCATTATTTTTATTATTATCATTTTTATTAAAAATTTTATTTTCATTAAAATTATTAGTATTATCAAAAGTATCATTTAAAATTATCATTTTTATTAAGATTTATATTATTATTATAACTAATATTATAATTAAAACTACCTTTTTATTTAAAATTTAAATATCATTATTATTATTATATTATTATAACAAATAAATATTTTGTATATAAAAATATACTTATACTAAAATTATATTAATATTACCATTATATATTAAAAATATTAATATTTCTATTATGTATATACAAAATAAATACATATATAACATGCAATTTAGGATATAAATTATATTAGAATGTAGTACAAATTATATATAACCTACAACACTAAATATATAAATACTATATAAATAATAGATGGAATTATTTGATTTTCATTATATGTTATAATATATATATATATATATATATATATATATATATATATATATATATATATATATATATATAAATGATATAGGTTCGTGAATCCGAGGCCAGCCCTGCATTGTTCAGTTGTTCAATGTCGTCATATGTATTTTTACTACAAAATACAATATTGTGAGTTTCATTTGCTCCCTTTTACTCTTTATATTTTTGGGACTAAGAATACATGCGCTGCTTTATAACTGTTCTTACAATTGCTTTATTAAATGCTTTTGAAATATATTTTGAACTGCGAATACATGAAATGCTTTTATAAATGTTTGATGAGATAGACACAAGCAAAACATTTCTTGAATGAATTATTATGCAGACAGAAGTTCTGCGGATTATTATTAAATTATGTGGACATGATAATTGCCACCGTTGAATTATGTGAACATGATAATTGCCACCGTTGAATTATGTGGACATGATAATTGCCACCGTTGAATTATGTGAACATGATAATTACCACCATTGAATTATGTGGACATGATAATTGCCACCATTGAATTATGTGGACATGATAATTGCCACCATTGAATTATGTGGACATGATAATTGCCACCAATTGATGTGAATGTTATGTATCGAGAGAATGATTTTTATACACAGGTTATGTGTATTAGTTTTTGTGCACGAGATATGTGTACGGTTACTAAGATTTATGAAAAATGGATTGCGTACACGAGAAAGGTGTACTGTATTTAAAAGATATCGCATGTACATTACAGGTGGGTGTAGGATTCGGGCCCATTTGTACCATGCAGCATTTAAATCTTGTGGTCTATCAAAATGATGAATTTTATTGTTTTAAGATAAACCTATGAACTCACCAACCTTTTGGTTGACACTTGAAAGCATGTTTATTCTCAGGTATGAAAGAAACCTTTCGCTGTGCATTTGCTCATATTAGAGATATTACTTGGAGTCATTCTTGACATATTGCAAAAGACGTTGCATTCGAGTCGTCGAGTTCCTTAAGATTATTATTAAGTCAATTATAGTTGGATATATTATGAAATGGTATGCATGCCGTCAACTTTCGATGTAATGAAAGTTTGTCTTTTAAAAACAAATGCAATGTTTGTAAAATGTATCATATAGAGGTCAAGTACCTCGCGATGTAACCAAATGTAATGTATTCTTCTAGATAGATTAGGACGGGTCGTTAGAGTTGGTATCAGAGCGGTGGTCTTAGTGAACCAGGTCTTGCATTAGTGTGTCTAACTAATAGTTGTTTAGATGCATTAGTGAGTCTGGACTTCGACCGTGTCTGCATGTCAAAAGTTTTGCTTATCATTTCTAGTCAGAAATCATCTATTTATCATCTGTAGGAAATTACCTACTTATCATTCCTAGTCTAGACACGTTTTACTGCATTGACTGCATGATTAGTGTATAGATAAAATTCATATCTTAGCGTATCTGTTATTGTAGACTTGCCTGATATATGCCGTAAATTCCTCCGTAGTCTACGAAATCTTTAATACTATATATATATATATATATATATATATATATATATATATATATATATATATATATATATATATATATATATATATATATATATATATATAGATATTCTATGTAGTTAAAATATCATCCAATATTCGAAAATCATTTCATATCGAAAAATCCTTTATTCAATCATATGAAATGGAATTCGCCACTAGTTCGAGTTCCTCGGATTCCGATATGGAGTTTCACCAAAGCTCCGGAAGCAACGTCACCAGAATGAATCAACCAATCAGCCATCCCCAATTCATCTGATGGGTTCGTAGCCTACTTAATCATTGGAGACGAGAAGAAGGCAATCATTTCCACCAACTGAATTCACCTCTTGGCGAAGAACCTGAAGCACTTACCGGCGAACCTGTTCGTAATACCATTTTCTCTCATTTCCAGAGTATTTCATCACGATTATATACTATCTCACATTTTAGATCTTATTCATCCGCTCGTTTGAATTGCCATTCGTCCCGGAGTAATCGAAGAAGTCAACGAGCTTCGCGTATGAGTAATGATTTTGGAGAATATGGTGTAAAACTTATCAGCTTCACCAACATCAACACCAGTACTACAACGACCCAAGTTTCAACATCACACGTCTCAACATCACAATCTGTACCTCGAGCATAATCAACGTTCTACATGACGTTCAACATCATTTATCTTCGTACGACATGACGATTTTGTAATCTCTAATGTTCTAGAGATTATATATTCTTGTTCTAACGGTAAATCAAATGAGTTTAATATCATATTGACTCATTAAATCCATGATTACATCTAAAGAGAATATATATGTAAGTATATTTTCATAAAGATTGTAATTAAAAATCCTTTTGTACCAACGATTAATGGTGAAAATATTTTAACGGGTAGGTAATACCCCAAGAAATATTTAGATTTCACATTAATAAATTACACTGTACATTGTACATTCTTCGAATCTGATTTAAAAGTCATTTACTATCCTACTTACATCCACAGATATACGAATCTGTTCGACCACAGAATAACCATTTTCATTCAATTTCATATTTGGATTTTGACTTATCAGAATCCTACAAGTGGCATAATGAAGAAAACATTGGACAAAATAAAATTTGTTAGAAACAAACAATTTAACTACGAGAAGAATTTTGTTAAGAATCCAAGCTAACTGTTCCTAGCTAACTTATTACATTTAATTATCGCAATTTATTATCGCAATTTTAATTCTCGCAATTTTATTTATCGTCATTTAATTTCTGTTATTTATTTTACGCATTTTAAATATCGGGACACGTATACAAGGTTTTGACATATCATATCGACGCATCTATATATATTATTTGGAATAACCATAGACACTCTATATGATGTAATGATCGAGTTAGCTATACAGGGTTGAGGTTGATTCTACAATAAAATATATACTTTGAGCTGTGATCGAGTCTGAGACATGTATACAATGGGTCACGAATACGTATTAATTAATTCAAATATTATATATTAAACTATATGTGGGCTACCAATATTGGACAATTAAAATGAATTAAAATATTGATCATAACATATGAAACTAAACATTTCTTCAAGTTTGCCACTTGATTTCATCTTAAACCTCATTTGTATCTTAACAATTACAATCCGCATTCAAACCTTTCATGATTCTTGAAAACACCTCAGCCGAGAGTATGAACCAACCGCACTTCATCTACGGAAGAAAAGATTGATGCATATAGTTATGCACCTGAAAACATTCAGAACCTGAGTAAACATTTAACACGTATCTGTGCTAGCTTCTTTGGTATTGTTATTACCGAAAATAACATTGCAATTCTTTTTCAAATTAGCTAATTTTGTCACAGCTCCAGCAAATCAACTTCGATTTTCATTTGGATTAGCCTTATTATAACTTGAAATATAAGTTGCCTTTCGTCATCGTTATCAAAGAACCATTTATATTCCACCACATTAGCAGAAACTTACCAACAACTTCATTACTTATTGGCTTAAGTCGCTCCGAAGAACCATTATATTTGTTCATTAAAACCCTATCATATACTCATCCGCACCTTGTAACGAGAGTTGCCATACCAATTACCAGAAATCAGCAACCAGTATTTTAAATCTCGCAGCATTTCTACATCAATCGATATATATAACATTTACCTCTTAGAATTATGATCTTCCATTCTGAAAAGCACCCAGTCTACGAATCAATACTCGAAATGCTGAAAAAGTTGAATGAAGCAGCAAAAACTGTAAACGACCTTAACAGTCAAAAGTGATGATAAAGAATAGTATGTTGGCAAAGCTCAGAAAAGTTGGAACTGGAAATGGATTGAGCGAACCATGAAGGAGACTCTGAACAAATCATAAGGACTAAACTTGTACATAAAGAATCCTGATGATTCTGTTTCTGATGAAATCTTTAGCGAATACCTTACTCCTTAATCGCTCTAAACCATCGTGAATGAATTTCTTCATCACAATTTGATTCTGAAATTCTAAGATATCATCGTATCTTTCTTTATTAATATCCTCAATATTTCTGAAGATATCTTCATAAATATTCTTGTCCGATATTAATTATCTCTCCGCTCTATCTGTGTTATATCATAAAGAAACTGTTTTAGTTTCTATAATTCTGAAGAAAAAAATTTGAATTTAAATTATGAATGTTTTTGAAGTAATGTTGGGGAACTGAAGCATGAGTTAGTATAATATAATGACACTTGATCAACGTGATTATATTATAGTAAGTCATGTTGAGTTTCTAATGGAACGTAATGATTCACAGACCATAACGTCATCATGTGCCATGTTACACGACTCTTACATTCTATCTAATCTATAAACATATCAAGAACATATTTTCTTGATAGTTCTATCTTTTCTCTTAAATTCTGGTAATTTAACCAATCAAGATCGTGCTATTATAATTTCTCTCTTAGAACATTAGCCACGTTCATTCAAAACTCCATACCCACAAATTCTGGACCATTACTTAATGTGCTTAATGGATAGAAGAGAAAACAGAGCATAAAGCTTCGAAGTGTAAATGGGGGTGTAAATTGCAGCAAATAGGAGAGAGCATTAACTGTGGATGACAATGATTATAGGAGACAGAAGCAGGGACATCGAAATATAAGGGAAGATATAAAACCCAACAACAGAGGTTACTAACCATGGATATTAATACGAATAGCAATATAAAGACACGGTATAACTAAGAATAGTATCACCCCAAGGTAATGATAGAAGTAAATAGATTTTTCTGGTGGAAGATTGAAAAGAAGGATGACATAAATGATAATTAGGAAAAATATCAAGGATTAAAACTGGATTAAGCATTTTCATAATCTTTTGGATGTATGAACTAAGAAAGAAAGTATAGGAATGGTGAGCATAATGGAACGGAAGAGTTTAATTTATAATAGAAATATCAGACAGAGTAATTGAGGCAGATCACCGTATTTAATTAAAGAGATCTTAATTCCCCTATTCACCGAAGAATCAAATCTTATAAATTTCAAAGATTTTCTTTAAATCCCTTGAATTCTAGAATTTAAACAAGACAACGTCAAAAGTTAAAGCGAAACTTTATTTATTCATTTCACTCTTTTGTGATAGCTTCATTCGTGCTCTTCGAATAATCAAATTTATCTGTATTACTCAATGATGATAAAACTCTATTTATCAACTCATATTCATCATGAAACATTTTTATTTTTAGCCATGACCACCTCACTCAAATTTCGGGACGAAATTTCTTTAACGAGTAGGTACTGTGACGACCCGAAAATTTCCGATCAAATTTAAACTTAATCTTTATATGATTTCGACGCGATAAGCAGAGTCTGTTAGGTTGAGTCTCAAAAAGTCTGAACTGTTTCATATATTCAATTGACCTTCGACTGCTCTCGACGATTCACGAATAAATAATTGTAAATAAATATGTGTGTATGTATATATAAATAATAATTCGAAATATAATTTGAAGTATTATATGTTGTTGTTATTAAAAATCAATAAAATAAAAACAGGATATTATAATAATTTTTATTTAAAATATATCTAGATATATAAATAATGTATATTAAAAATAAATATTAAATGATTGTAATACTCGTCTGATGTTTCGATTGATATTAAGCAAGTTAAATTCAAACATATGTAATTTTAAAACAAACGGTGATACGAAAATGAGTTCTATAAATTTTAGGCTTATTAAAAATGTATTTAGGAACTATTGGTTAAGTTTTAGCACTTTTTATATTTTACCCATAAATGAGAGGGACGGTTGATGTAATTTTTATGTAATAAATTAATGATCGAATTTTATACCATAATGACCAAAATAAATAAATATAGTTAATTTAAAAATATAGGATTTTTCTGAACACTTTTATTCGCCACTGAGTGAACAACGGAGTACGAAATAATAGTCCGTGAAAACTTTCTGTAGGATACGAACAATTAAGTTCACAGAGTGTTTTACTATTATTATTTTATTATTTTATTTACTATTATTAATCAGTGACATTGTATGTGAATATATGTTTCTGTTAAAAGTCTCAAACATTCACTTACATGGATTAATTCATCTGTGATTTGAGATAGTAATATGATGATTAGTTTTGTTTTACTCACAAACAAAGATATTCACATAAACCCAGAATTGTTTCATGAATACTACTTATATTCTCTTTTTCTTTGCTTCTATAAATCCAGCATTTAACTACACAAATTGTTTTCCTTTCAACCCACAACCCTTGTACCTGCAGCTTCTTTCTTTTCCGTTACTGCATTAACCATTTGACTAGAACCAACTACTTGTTGTCCTATGATTCGAATAGCATTATCATCAGTAAACCACATAACCAAAAACCACAAATTGCTATTTACTTTCGGTTTCTATGTTTGATCATCATCATCGAACAAAACCATGCATCACCTCCATAACCACCATGTAGTGACCCGAACTTTTCCATGTTTATATATATTAATTGAGATTGATATTTACATGATTAAATGTTTCCAACATGTTAAGCAATCAAACTTGTTAAGACTTGATTAATTGAAATATGTTTCATATAGACAATTGACCACCCAAGTTGACCGGCGATTCACGAACGTTAAAACTTGTAAAAACGACATGACGATATATATATATGGATATACATATGGTTAACATGAGATTATGATAAGTAAGTATCTCCATAAGTATATTAACAATGAGTTATATACATATAAACAAGACTACTAACTTAAGGATTTCGAAACGAGACATATATGTAACGATTATCGTTGTAACGACATTTAAATGTATATATATCATATTAAGATATATTAATATATATCATAATATCATGATAATATAATAATTTAACATCTCATTAGATATAATAAACAATGGGTTAACAACATTAATTGAGATCGTTAACTTAAAGGTTTCAAAACAACACTTACATGTAACGACTAACGATGACTTAACGACTCAGTTAAAATGTATATACATGTAGTGTATTTAGATGTATTAAAATACTTTTGGAAGACTTCAAGACATATATCAAAACACTCATACTTAACGAAAATGGTTACAGTTACTTTCCCATTCTTTTCTTTCATCAAGAATTCTAGTCGTATTCTTACCCGTATTATACACAGCTTCAAAACGTACTTACTATGGGTATATACCAATAGGAACTAGCATGGGATTCCACTTTTGATTATGTCATGTATTACTAATCAATTTTAACTTCTACCATGAGCTAGTCAACTAACTAGAACTCCTTTTAACCCCACTCACCACTCACCAATTACCACTCATCATTCACTCCATTTCACTTTCAATTCTCTTTCTAATTCTCTCTCAACACACACACACTATTATGAACGTATTTTTCCAGTAGTTAATCATCATCTTCATCAAAAATCACTTCAAGAATCAAGCTATAATCATCATAGGAAGAACACTTCAAAAATCCCTTCAAGTTTACTAATTTACTTCCAAGCTTTCTAATCCATTCCAAGTAATCATCTAAGATCAAGAAACCTTTGTTATATACAGTAGGTTATCTTTCTTATTCAATTTAATATTCATATTCAAACTTTGATTCAATTTCTATAACTATAAACTATCTTAATTCGAGTAAAAATCTTACTTGAACTTGTTTTTGTGTCATGATCCTACTTCAAGAACTTTCAAGCCATCCAAGATCCTTTGAAGCTAGATCATTTCTTGTCACTTCCAGTAGGTTTACCTACTAAACTTGAGGTAGTAATGATGTTCATAACATCATTCGATTCATATATATAAAACTATCTTATTCGAAGGTTTAAACTCGTAATCACTAGAACATAGTTTAGTTAATTCTAAACTTGTTCGCAAACAAAAGTTAATCCTTCTAACTTGACTTTTAAAATTAACTAAACACATGTTCTATATCTATATGATATGCTAACTTAATGATTTAAAACCTGGAAACACGAAAAACACCGTAAAACCGGATTTACGCCGTCGTAGTAACACCGCGGGCTGTTTTGGGTTAGTTTAAAAACTATGATAAACTTTGATTTAAAAGTTGTTATTCTGAGAAAATGATTTTAATTATGAACATGAAACTATATCCAAAAATTATGGTTAAACTCAAAGTGGAAGTATGTTTTCTAAAATGGTCATCTAGACGTCGTTCTTTCGACTGAAATGACTACCTTTACAAAAATGACTTGTAACTTATTTTTCCGACTATAAACCTATACTTTTTCTGTTTAGATTCATAAAATAGAGTTCAATATGAAACCATAGCAATTTTATTCACTCAAAACGGATTTAAAATGAAGAAGTTATGGGTAAAACAAGATTGGATAATTTTTCTCATTTTAGCTACGTGAAAATTGGTAACAAATCTATTCCAACCATAACTTAATCAACTTGTATTGTATATTATGTAATCTTGAGATATCATAGACACGTATACAATGTTTCGACCTATCATGTCGACACATCTATATATATTTCGGAACAACCATAGACACTCTATATGTGAATGTTGGAGTTAGCTATACAGGGTTGAGGTTGATTCCGAAATATATATAGTTTGAGTTGTGATCAATACTGAGATACGTATACACTGGGTCGTGGATTGATTCAAGATAATATTTATCGATTTATTTCTGTACATCTAACTGTGGACAACTAGTTGTAGGTTACTAACGAGGACAGCTGACTTAATAAACTTAAAACATCAAAATATATTAAAAGTGTTGTAAATATATTTTGAACATACTTTAATATATATGTATATATTGTTATAGGTTCGTGAATCAACAGTGGCCAAGTCTTACTTCTCGACGAAGTAAAAATCTGTGAAAGTGAGTTATAGTCCCACTTTTAAAATCTAATATTTTTGGGATGAGAATACATGCAGGTTTTATAAATGATTTACAAAATAGACACAAGTACGTGAAACTACATTCTATGGTTGAATTATCGAAATCGAATAAACCCCTTTTTATTAAGTCTGGTAATCTAAGAATTAGGGAACAGACACCCTAATTGACGCGAATCCTAAAGATAGATCTATTGGGCCTAACAAACCCCATCCAAAATACCGGATGCTTTAGTACTTCGAAATTTATATCATATCCGAAGGGTGTCCCGGAATGATGGGGATATTCTTATATATGCATCTTGTTAATGTCGGTTACCAGGTGTTCACCATATGAATGATTTTTATCTCTATGTATGGGATGTGTATTGAAATATGAAATCTTGTGGTCTATTATTATGATTTGATATATATAGGTTAAACCTATAACTCACCAACATTTTTGTTGACGTTTTAAGCATGTTTATTCTCAGGTGATTATTAAGAGCTTCCGCTGTCGCATACTTAAATAAGGACTAGATTTGGAGTCCATGCTTGTATGATATTGTGTAAAAACTGCATTCAAGAAACTTATTTTGTTGTAACATATTTGTATTGTAAACCATTATGTAATGGTCGTGTGTAAACAGGATATTTTAGATTATCATTATTTGATAATCTACGTAAATCTTTTTAAACCTTTATTGATGAAATAAAGGTTATGGTTTGTTTTAAAATGAATGCAGTCTTTGAAAAACGTCTCATATAGAGGTCAAAACCTCGCAACGAAATCAATTAATATGGAACGTTTTTAATCAATAAGAACGGGACATTTCAGTTGGTATCCGAGCGTTGGTCTTAGAGAACCAGAATTTTGCATTAGTGTGTCTTATCAAGTTTGTTAGGATGCATTAGTGAGTCTGGACTTCGACCGTGTTTACTTGAAAAATGATTGCTTAACAAATTTTGTTGGAAACTATATATTTTTAACATGTGAATATTATGTGATATATTAATCTCTTAACGCGTTTGATATTATGTGATAGATGTCTACCTCTAGAACAAGTCCTATTGACTCACCTAATAATAATGAAGAGTCAAATGTAAATTGGAATGATTCGTGGACTGATTCACAAGTTCCCGAAGAGGAACCGGAAGAAGAGTCGGAACCGGAAGAAGAATCGGAACCGGATGAAGAAATAGAACCGGTGGGGGAAATAATAAAACGGTTAAGTAAAAGAAAATCCTCAACCAACCGACCAAGGTTAATTATGGTCAATGGTGTTTCCGCCAAGGAAGCAAAATATTGGGAGGATTACCAATTCTCCGATGAATCGGATTTCGACGAGAATTCCGATGATGTTATAGAAATTACCCCAACTGAATTTAAAAAGGCAAAAGAAAATAATAAGGAAAAGGGCATAAAAATAGAGAAATCTAATTCCAACCCTGATGAACTTTATATGTATCGTCAACCCCCGAAGTCCTTAAGTTGTAACAATGACCCGGGAACCTCTAAACCACCAGGTTTTTCTAAACCAATGTGGAAAACGACGGCTCGTATTAGGGGAACATCATATATCCCTAGAAACTTGGCAAAACAAACCAAAACCGAAGAAGAAGAAACAAGCGAGTCGGAATAAGATAGTTGTATTCGTGTGGTGTAATATATGTAATATAGTGTGCTTATGCTTTATGATATATGTAAAAATTGCTTGTATTAATAAGTATTTTTTTTTTATGAATGTAACTCTTGTCTATTTTACAGTATAAAAACACAAAATGGATAGACAACCCAATATTTTAAGAGACCTACCCGGAGACATGATTGATGAAATCTTCTCTAGAGTTGGTCAGAATTCTTCGGCACAACTATTTAAGGTGAGATCAGTTTGTAAGACATTCAAAGAACGTTCCAAGAATGCCTTGGTTTATAAAAGGCTTTCGTTCGAAAGATGGGGGATATCACATTGGGAAATCCATAAGTTACGATGTGTTTACTTTGACGCATATATTGCGGGGAACCCAAATGCTATTTTACGCAATGGGTTAAGAAATTATTTTGACTCAATATATCCGAATAATGGACTTCGTGATTTAGAAAAAGCGGCTAACATGCAACATAAAGAAGCATGTTATGCTTACGGATTAGTAATGTTCGCTTCTCACCAAAGTGAGAACAAGAACATTGGGCTACAACTATTAAACAAAACGTTCTCACAAGTGACGGAGTCGGTAATTGGGGTAAGAAATGAGGTTTTTAGATTGTTACGGGACTGTTGGACATTACGTAACCCTCGTCCCTTTGACGACGTTACAACACGCTGTCTTATCAACGGCCATAACGGTTATGTTCCACAAGACCAAGGATGGGAAGTAATCCTAGTAAAACCAGAATGCATGACTTGTTTCTGGACGTATGAATTACGTGTCTTTATTGCCTTTGCTGAACAACTTGTGTACTAGCTAGAATTATCTTCACAACCATCTTGTATCAAATTTATTGTGTGCTATATTTCATGCTATATGTAAAATAAGCGGTATTGTAAGTTTGTAAAATATTGTGTAAAAGTTTGAACGCGAAATATTATTATAATCAGTTTTTCATATAGAATTGTAGTAGTTGAATTGTATATTAGCTACTAAGTATGAACTTAACGAGTAGGTACTACCCGAATTTAAACTTATAAAACGCTAATATGAAGAAAAATCTTTTATAAATAAGTTCATATTATGCTACGAAATACTATTAACTACTCTTAATATTCTGTATAATTAACTTGTTCCATTTGACTATTTTGAAGGAAATGGCACCGACTACTCGACACACCGTGAATATGAATGAAGAGGAATTCCGTACTTTTCTAGCTTCAAACATAGCCGCAGTACAGGCAGCGCTACATACCAATAATAACCTTGGATCTAGCAGTACAGGAAATCGTGTAGGATGCACCTACAAAGAATTCACTGCCTGCAAACCTTTGGAATTTGATGGAACCGAAGGACCGATCGGATTGAAATGGTGGACCGAGAAGGTCGAATCGGTGTTTGCCATAAGTAAGTGTACTAAAGAGGAAAAAGTGAAGTACGCTACGCATACCTTCGCAGGTTCTGCGTTAACATAGTGGAATACCTATCTAGAGCAAGTGGGACAAGACGATGCGTACGCACTACCGTGGTCAGCATTCAAGCACTTGATGAACGAGAAGTACCGTCCCAGAACCGAGGTCAATAAGCTCAAGACAGAACTTAGAGGGTTACGAACCCAAGGATTTGATATTACCACGTACGAAAGACGATTCACAGAATTGTGCCTATTGTGTCCGGGAGCATTCGAAGATGAGGAAGAGAAGATCGACGCGTTTGTGAAAGGATTACCGGAAAGAATCCAAGAAGATATAAGTTCACACGAGCCCGCCTCCATACAACAGGCATGTAGAATGGCTCACAAACTAGTGAACCAGATTGAAGAAAGAATTAAAGAACAGACTGCTGAAGAGGCCAATGTGAAGCAAGTCAAAAGAAAGTGGGAGGAAAACGGTGATAAGAATCACCAATACAACAACAGCAGCAATTACAACAATAATCGCAACAATTATCCCAACAATCGCAACATCAATCGCAACTACAACAAACGGCCCAACAACAACAACAACAACAACAACAGCAACTACAACAATCATCCCAACAACAATAATAACCGCAACAACAACAACAACAACAATCAGAAGCAGCTATGCCAAAGGTGTGAAAAGTACCACTCGGGGTTCTGCACCAAATTTTGCAACAAGTGTAAAAGAAATGGTCATAGCACGGCGAAGTGTGAGGTCTACGGACCAGGGGTTAATAGAACGAAAGGAACAAATGGTGTCGGAATGAGTAATGGCGGAGCAAGTAGTGTCGGAGCAAGTTATGCCAATGTAGTTTGTTATAAATGTGGAAAACCAGGCCACATTATTAGAAATTGCCCGAACCAGGAGAACACTAATGGACAAGGCCGCGGAAGAGTTTTCAATATTAATGCGGCAGAGGCACAGGAAGACCCGGAGCTTGTTACGGGTACGTTTCTTATTGACAATAAATCTGCTTACGTTTTATTTGATTCGGGTGCGGATAGAAGCTATATGAGTAGAGATTTTTGTGCTAAATTAAGTTGTCCATTGACGCCTTTGGATAGTAAATTTTTACTCGAATTAGCAAATGGTAAATTAATTTCAGCAGATAATATATGTCGGAATCGAGAAATTAAACTGGTTAGCGAAACATTTAAGATTGACTTGATACCAGTAGTGTTAGGGAGTTTTGATGTGATAATCGGTATGGACTGGTTGAAAGAAGTGAAAGCAGAGATCGTTTGTTACAAAAATGAAATTCGCATTATACGAGAAAAAGGAAAACCCTTAATGGTGTACGGAGAAAAGGGAAACACGAAGCTACATCTTATTAGTAATTTGAAGGCACAAAAACTAATAAGAAAAGGTTGCTATGCTGTTCTAGCACACGTCGATAAAGTACAAACTGAAGAAAAGAGCATCAATGATGTTCCCATTGCAAAAGAATTTCCCGATGTATTTCTGAAAGAATTACCGGGATTACCCCCACATCGATCTGTTGAATTTCAAATAGATCTTGTACCAGGAGCTGCACCAATAGCTCGTGCTCCTTACAGACTCGCACCCAGCGAGATGAAAGAACTGCAAAGCCAATTACAAGAACTTTTAGAGCGTGGTTTCATTCGACCAAGCACATCACCGTGGGGAGCTCCTGTTTTGTTTGTCAAGAAGAAAGATGGTACATTCAGGTTGTGTATCGACTACCGAGAGTTGAACAAACTTACCATCAAGAACCGCTACCCACTACCGAGAATCGATGACTTATTTGATCAACTACAAGGCTCGTCTGTTTATTCAAAGATTGACTTACGTTCCGGGTATCATCAAATGCGGGTGAAAGAAGATGATATTCCAAAGACTGCTTTCAGAACACGTTACGGTCATTACGAGTTTATGGTCATGCCGTTTGGTTTAACTAATGCACCAGCTGTGTTCATGGACCTTATGAACTGAGTGTGTGGACCATACCTTGACAAGTTTGTCATTGTTTTCATTGATGACATACTTATTTACTCAAAGAATGACCAAGAACACTGTGAACATTTGAGAAAGGTGTTAGAAGTATTGAGGAAGGAAGAATTGTACGCTAAGTTTTCAAAGTGTGCATTTTGGTTGGAAGAAGTTCAATTCCTCGGTCACATAGTGAACAAAGAAGGTATTAAGGTGGATCCGGCAAAGATAGAAACTGTTGAAAAGTGGGAAACCCCGAAAACTCCGAAACACATACGCCAATTTTTAGGACTAGCTGGTTACTACAGAAGGTTCATCCAAGACTTTTCCAGAATAGCAAAACCCTTGACTGCATTAACGCATAAAGGGAAGAAATTTGAATGGAATGATGAACAAGAGAAAGCGTTTCAGTTATTGAAGAAAAAGCTAACTACGGCACCTATATTGTCATTGCCTGAAGGGAATGATGATTTTGTGATTTATTGTGACGTATCAAAGCAAGGTCTCGGTTGTGTATTAATGCAACGAACGAAGGTGATTGCTTATGCGTCTAGACAATTGAAGATTCACGAAGAAAATTATACGACGCATGATTTGGAATTAGGCGTGGTTGTTTTTGCATTAAAGACTTGGAGGCACTACTTATATAGGGTCAAAAGTATTATATATACCGACCACAAAAGTCTTCAACACATATTTAATCAGAAACAACTGAATATGAGGCAGCGTAGGTGGATTGAATTATTGAATGATTACGACTTTGAGATTCGTTACCACCCTGTGGTAGCCGATGCCTTGAGCAGGAAGGACAGAGAATCCATTCGAGTAAAATCTATGAATATAATGATTCATAATAACCTTACTACTCAAATAAAGGAGGCGCAACAAGGAGTTTTAAAAGAGGGAAATTTAAAGGATGAAATACCCAAAGGATCGGAGAAGCATCTTAATATTCGGGAAGACGGAACCCGGTATAGGGCTGAAAGGATTTGGGTACCAAAATTTGGAGATATGAGAGAAATGGTACTTAGAGAAGCTCATAAAACCAGATACTCAATACATCCTGGAACGGGGAAGATGTACAAGGATCTCAAGAAACATTTTTGGTGGCCGGGTATGAAACCCGATGTTGCTAAATACGTAGGAGAATGTTTGACGTGTTCTAAGGTCAAAGCTGAGCATCAGAAACCATCAGGTCTACTTCAACAACCCGAAATCCCAGAATGGAAATGGAAAAACATTACCATAGATTTCATCACTAAATTGCCAAGGACTGCAAGTGGTTTTGATACTATTTGGGTAATAGTTGATCGTCTCACCAAATCAGCACACTTCCTGCCAATAAGAGAAGATGACAAGATGGAGAAGTTAGCACGACTGTATTTGAAGGAAGTCGTCTCCAGACATGGAATACCAATCTCTATTATCTCTGATAGGGATGGCAGATTTATTTCAAGATTCTGGCAGACATTACAGCAAGCATTAGGAACTCGTCTAGACATGAGTACTGCCTATCATCCACAAACTGATGGGCAGACCGAAAGGATGATACAAACGCTTGAATACATGCTACGAGCATGTGTTATTGATTTCGGAAACAGTTGGGATCGACATCTACCGTTAGCAGAATTTTCCTACAACAACAGCTACCATTCAAGCATTGAGATGGCGCCGTTTGAAGCACTTTATGGTAGAAAGTGCAGGTCTCCGATTTGTTGGAGTGAAGTGGGGGATAGACAGATTACAGGTCCGGAGATTATACAAGAAACTACCGAGAAGATCATCCAAATTCAACAACGGTTGAAAACCGCCCAAAGTCGACAAAAGAGCTACGCTGACATTAAAAGAAAAGATATAGAATTTGAAATTGGAGAGATGGTCACGCTTAAAGTTGCACTTTGGAAAGGCGTTGTTCGATTTGGTAAACGAGGGAAATTAAATCCAAGGTATATTGGACCATTCAAGATTATTGATCGTGTCGGACCAGTAGCTTACCGACTTGAGTTACCTCAACAACTCGCAGCTGTACATAACACTTTCCACGTCTCGAATTTGAAGAAATGTTTTGCTAAAGAAGATCTCACTATTCCGTTAGATGAAATCCAAATCAACGAAAAACTCCAATTCATCGAAGAACCCGTCGAAATAATGGATCGTGAGGTTAAAAGACTTGAACAAAACAAGATACCAATTGTTAAGGTTCGATGGAATGCTCGTAGAGGACCCGAGTTCACCTGGGAGCGTGAAGATCAGATGAAAAAGAAATACCCGCATCTATTTCCAGAAGATTCGTCAACACCTTCAACAGCTTAAAATTTCGGGACGAAATTTATTTAACGGGTAGGTACTGTAGTGACCCGAACTTTTCCATGTTTATATATATTAATTGAGATTGATATTTACATGATTAAATGTTTCCAACATGTTAAGCAATAAAACTTGTTAAGACTTGATTAATTGAAATATGTTTCATATAGACAATTGACCACCCAAGTTGACCGGCGATTCACGAACGTTAAAACTTGTAAAAACGACATGACGATATATATATGGATATACATATGGTTAACATGAGATTATGATAAGTAAGTATCTCCATAAGTATATTAACAATGAGTTATATACATATAAACAAGACTACTAACTTAAGGATTTCGAAACGAGACATATATGTAACGATTATCGTTGTAACGACATTTAAATGTATATATATCATATTAAGATATATTAATATATATCATAATATCATGATAATATAATAATTTAACATCTCATTAGATATAATAAACAATGGGTTAACAACATTAATTGAGATCGTTAACTTAAAGGTTTCAAAACAACACTTACATGTAACGACTAACGATGACTTAACGACTCAGTTAAAATGTATATACATGTAGTGTATTTAGATGTATTAAAATACTTTTGGAAGACTTCAAGACATATATCAAAACACTCATACTTAACGAAAATGGTTACAGTTACTTTCCCATTCTTTTCTTTCATCAAGAATTCTAGTCGTATTCTTACCCGTATTATACACAGCTTCAAAATGTACTTACTATGGGTATATACCAATAGGAACTAGCATGGGATTCCACTCTTGATTATGTCATGTATGACTAATCAATTTTAACTTCTACCATGAGCTAGTCAACTAACTAGAACTCCTTTTAACCCCACTCACCACTCACCAATTACCACTCATCATTCACTCCATTTCACTTTCAATTCTCTTTCTAATTCTCTCTCAACACACACACACTATTATGAACGTATTTTTCCAGTAGTTAATCATCATCTTCATCAAAAATCACTTCAAGAATCAAGCTATAATCATCATAGGAAGAACACTTCAAGAACACTTCAAAAATCCCTTCAAGTTTACTAATTTACTTCCAAGCTTTCTAATCCATTCCAAGTAATCATCTAAGATCAAGAAACCTTTGTTATATACAGTAGGTTATCTTTCTTATTCAATTTAATATTCATATTCAAACTTTGATTCAATTTCTATAACTATAAACTATCTTAATTCGAGTAAAAATCTTACTTGAACTTGTTTTTGTGTCATGATCCTACTTCAAGAACTTTCAAGCCATCCAAGATCCTTTGAAGCTAGATCATTTCTTGTCACTTCTAGTAGGTTTACCTACTAAACTCGAGGTAGTAATTATGTTCATAACATCATTCGATTCATATATATAAAACTATCTTATTCGAAGGTTTAAACTCGTAATCACTAGAACATAGTTTAGTTAATTCTAAACTTGTTCGCAAAAAAAAAGTTCATCCTTCTAACTTGACTTTTAAAATTAACTAAACACATGTTCTATATCTATATTATATGCTAACTTAATGATTTAAAACCTGGAAACACGAAAAACACCGTAAAACCGGATTTACGCCGTCGTAGTAACACCGCGGGCTGTTTTGGGTTAGTTAATTAAAAACTATGATAAACTTTGATTTAAAAGTTGTTATTCTGAGAAAATGATTTTTATTATGAACATAAACTATATCCAAAAATTATGGTTAAACTCAAAGTGAAAGTATGTTTTCTAAAATGGTCATCTAGACGTCGTTCTTTCGACTGAAATGACTACCTTTACAAAAACGACTTGTAACTTATTTTTCCGACTATAAACCTATACTTTTTCTGTTTAGATTCATAAAATAGAGTTCAATATGAAACCATAGCAATTTGATTCACTCAAAACGGATTTAAAATGAAGAAGTTATGGGTAAAACAAGATTGGATAATTTTTCTCATTTTAGCTACGTGAAAATTGGTAACAAATCTATTCCAACCATAACTTAATCAACTTGTATTGTATATTATGTAATCTTGAGATACCATAGACACGTATACAATGTTTCGACCTATCATGTCGACACATCTATATATATTTCGGAACAACCATAGACACTCTATATGTGAATGTTGGAGTTAGCTATACAGGGTTGAGGTTGATTTCGAAATATATATAGTTTGAGTTGTGATCAATACTGAGATACGTATACAATGGGTCGTGGATTGATTCAAGATAATATTTATCGATTTATTTCTGTACATCTAACTGTGGACAACTAGTTGTAGGTTACTAACGAGGACAGCTGACTTAATAAACTTAAAACATCAAAATATATTAAAAGTGTTGTAAATATATTTTGAACATACTTTAATATATATGTATATATTGTTATAGGTTCGTGAATCAACAGTGGCCAAGTTTTACTTCTCGACGAAGTAAAAATCTGTGAAAGTGAGTTATAGTCCCACTTTTAAAATCTAATATTTTTGAGATGAGAATACATGCAGGTTTTATAAATGATTTACAAAATAGACACAAGTACGTGAAACTACATTCTATGGTTGAATTATCGAAATCGAATATGCCCCTTTTTATTAAGTCTGGTAATCTAATAATTAGGGAACAGACACCCTAATTGATGCAAATCCTAAAGATAGATCTATTGGGCCTAACAAACCCCATCCAAAGTACCGGATGCTTTAGTACTTCGAAATTTATATCATATCCGAAGGGTGTCCCGGAATGATGGGGATATTCTTATATATGCATCTTGTTAATGTCGGTTACCAGGTGTTCACCATATGAATGATTTTTATCTCTATGTATGGGATGTGTATTGAAATATGAAATCTTGTGGTCTATTATTATGATTTGATATATATAGGTTAAACCTATAACTCACCAACATTTTTTGTTGACGTTTTATGCATGTTTATTCTCAGGTGATTATTAAGAGCTTCCGCTGTCGCATACTTAAATAAGGACGAGATTTGGAGTCCATGCTTGTATGATATTGTGTAAAAACTGCATTCAAGAAACTTATTTTGTTGTAACATATTTGTATTGTAAACCATTATGTAATGGTCGTGTGTAAACAGGATATTTTAGATTATCATTATTTGATAATCTACGTAAAGCTTTTTAAACCTTTATTGATGAAATAAAGGTTATGGTTTGTTTTAAAATGAATGCAGTCTTTGAAAAACGTCTCATATAGAGGTCAAAACCTCGCAACGAAATCAATTAATATGGAACGTTTTTAATCAATAAGAACGGGACATTTCACACCATACGGTCACCATCTCGATCCTAATTACTACTGCTATATTTATTTATTCCTTTCCTGTCAAAACAACCATAACCGTCATCAATCATCACGATCGCCACTCTCACAAAGAAACAATCGCCACCTTTGTTTTTCCTATGATAACCATCGAACAACAACAACCTTCACCCACGATCAAACCACTTTCACAAACATCTATATTTTTTTGTTATAACCGACACCTCTCACCTCAAAATCGTGAACAACACCTTGACTACCCTAAACTATCACCACTCCTGGTTCACCACCGATTAACCCTCACCACCTATCAACTTAATCATTAAATTTTGTCTCCTGTTTTCTTGTTTAATCAAAAACGAAACCCATTTCCACCATCAAATTGCAACTATTATCAAGTGCTACTGTAATTCGTTCTTGTTATTGCTGCTATAGTACGAGGAAATCTGCAGTTGCTACAGTCATTTAAAAACTCCCACAGATCGCTGTTACTGTGCTGCATATATATATATATATATATATATATATATATATATATATATATATATATATATATATATATATATATATATATATATATATTTTTTTTTTTTTTTTTTTTTTTTTTGTTCAGCGAAGAAAGGAAGAAAACGGTTTAGAACTTTGTTGATTCGGGTTTTCCAATTTTGACGGGTTAAGTGATAAAGGATTGAAGATGATGATTTAAAATAAAAGTGATGATGATTATGTTTGATGATGATGAACCGATGAATCCCACGACATTTTTTTTTTGTTAATGCTCGGTATTCTTTTTTGTCGAAACCCTACCACCACCACAATCCATCAGATATAATTAGCATGCTATTGGGCTTCTTTTATGTTAAAAAAAGACTGTAATAGTAGTGGGCTGCTATGGGCCGTCCATGATTTATTTGGATTTACAAAATGGGATTTATCGTGGGCCGAAATGAAGGAGAAAAAGAAAATAGAAACTGAATTATATGTGTTAAATACTTTTGGTATGTAAATTAATCCAGAAAAATGGAAACAGAAGGGTGGTTGGGTGTGTTTGTGTTTAGCGAGAGGTCTTGGGTTCAAGCCCGGTCTGAGGCATTCTTTTTGGAAAAAGCTTTAAAGGTAGTTATTAGTATTATTATTATTATTATTATCATTTTAATATTATCATTATTATTATTATTATTATTATTATTATTATTATTATTATTATTATTATTATTATTATTATTATTAAAAGAACCATTATTTTTATTATTATCATTTTTATTAAAATTTTAATTTTCATTAAAATTATTAGTATTATCAAAAGTATCATTTAATATTATCATTTTTATTAAGATTTATATTTATATTATTATTATAACTAATATTATAATTAAAACTACCTTTTTATTTAAAATTTAAATATCATTATTATTATTATTATATTATTATAACAAATAAATATTTTGTATATAAAAATATACTTATACTAAAATTATATTAATATTACCATTATATATTAAAAATATTAATATTTCTATTATGTATATACAAAATAAATACATATATAACATGCAATTTAGGATATAAATTATATTAGAATGTAGTACAAATTATATATAACCTACAACACTAAATATATAAATACTATATAAATAATAGATGGAATTATTTGATTTTCATTATATGTTATAATATATATATATATATATATATATATATATATATATATATATATATATATATATATATATATATATATATATATATATATAATATATATATATATATATAGGTTCGTGAATCCGAGGCCAACCCTGCATTGTTCAGTTGTTCAATGTCGTCATATGTATTTTTACTACAAAATACAATATTGTGAGTTTCATTTGCTCCCTTTTACTCTTTATATTTTTGGGACTGAGAATACATGCGCTGCTTTATAACTGTTTTTTCAATTGCTTTATTAAATGCTTTTGAAATATATTTTGAACTGCGAATACATGAAATGCTTTTATAAATGTTTGACGAGATAGACACAAGCAAAACATTCCTTGAATGAATTATTATGCAGAAAGAAGTTCTGTGGATTATTATTGAATTATGTGGACATGATAATTGCCACCGTTGAATTATGTGGACATGATAATTGCCACCATTGAATTATGTGGACATGATAATTGCCACCATTGAATTATGTGGACATGATAATTGCCACCAATTGATGTGAATGTTATGTATCGAGAGAAAAATTTTTATACACAGGTTATGTGTATTAGTTTTTGTGCACGAGATATGTGTACGGTTACTAAGATTTATGAAAAATGGATTGCGTACACGAGAAAGGTGTACTGTATTTAAAAGATATTACATGTACATTACAGGTGGGTGTAGGATTCGGGCCCATTTGTGTAGTGACCCGAACTTTTCCATGTTTATATATATTAATTGAGATTGATATTTACATGATTAAATGTTTCCAACATGTTAAGCAATCAAACTTGTTAAGACTTGATTAATTGAAATATGTTTCATATAGACAATTGACCACCCAAGTTGACCGGTGATTCACGAACGTTAAAACTTGTAAAAACTATATGATGACATATATATGGATATATATATATATATATATATATATATATATATATATATATATATATATATATATATATATATATATATATATATATATATATATATATATATATATATATATATAGTTAACATGATACTATGATAAGTAAACATATCATTAAGTATATTAACAATGAACTACATATGTAAAAACAAGACTACTAACTTAATGATTTTTAAACGAGACATATATGTAACGATTATCATTGTAAAGACATTTAATGTATATATATCATATTAAGAGATATTCATACATGATAATATCATGATAATATAATAATTTAAAATCTCATTTGATATTATAAACATTGGGTTAACAACATTTAACAAGATCGTTAACCTAAAGGTTTCAAAACAACACTTACATGTAACGACTAACGATGACTTAACGACTCAGTTAAAATGTATATACATGTAGTGTTTTAATATGTATTTATACACTTTTGAAAGACTTCAATACACTTATCAAAATACTTCTACTTAACAAAAATGCTTACAATTACATCCTCGTTCAGTTTCATCAACAATTCTACTCGTATGCACCCATATTCGTACTCGTACAATACACAGCTTTTAGATGTATGTACTATTGGTATATACACTCCAATGATCAGCTCTTAGTAGCCCATGTGAGTCACCTAACACATATGGGAACCATCATTTGGCAACTAGCATGAAATATCTCATAAAATTACAAAAATATGAGTAATCATTCATGACTTATTTACATGAAAACAAAATTACATATCCTTTATATCTAATCCATACACCAATGACCAAAAACACCTACAAACACTTTCATTCTTCAATTTTCTTCATCTAATTGATCTCTCTCAAGTTCTATCTTCAAGTTCTAAGTGTTCTTCATATATTCTACAAGTTCTAGTTACATAAAATCAAGAATACTTTCAAGTTTGCTAGCTCACTTCCAATCTTGTAAGGTGATCATCCAACCTCAAGAAATCTTTGTTTCTTATAGTAGGTTATCATTCTAATACAAGGTAATAATCATATTCAAACTTTGGTTCAATTTCTATAACTATAACAATCTTATTTCAAGTGATGATGTTACTTGAACTTGTTTTCGTGTCATGATTCTGCTTCAAGAACTTCGAGCCATCCAAGGATCCGTTGAAGCTAGATCCATTTTTTCTCTTTTCCAGTAGGTTTATCCAAGGAACTTAAGGTAGTAATGATGTTCATAACATCATTTGATTCATACATATAAAGCTATCCTATTCGAAGGTTTAAACTTGTAATCACTAGAACATAGTTTAGTTAATTCTAAACGTGTTCGCAAACAAAAGTTAATCCTTCTAACTTGACTTTTAAAATCAACTAAACACATGTTCTATATCTATATGATATGCTAACTTAATGATTTAAAACCTGAAAACACGAAAAACACCGTAAAACCGGATTTACGCCATCGTAGTAACACCGCGGGCTGTTTTGGGTTAGTTAATTAAAAACTATAATAAACTTTGATTTAAAAGTTTTTATTCTGAGAAAATGATTTTTATTATGAACATGAAATTATATCCAAAAATTATGGTTAAACTCAAAGTGGAAGTATGTTTTCTAAAATGGTCATCTAGACGTCGTTCTTTCGACTGAAATGACTACCTTTACAAAAACGACTTGTAACTTATTTTTCTGACTATAAACCTATACTTTTTCTGTTTAGATTCATAAAATAGATTTAATATGAAACCATAGCAATTTGATTCACTCAAAACGGATTTAAAATGAAGAAGTTATGGGTAAAACAAGATTGGATAATTTTTCTCATTTTAGCTACGTGAAAATTGGTAACAAATCTATTCCAACCATAACTTAATCAACTTGTATTGTATATTATGTAATCTTGAGATACCATAGACACGTATACAATGTTTCGACCTATCATGTCGACACATCTATATATATTTCGGAACAACCATAGACACTCTATATGTGAATGTTGGAGTTAGCTATACAGGGTTGAGGTTGATTCCAAAATATATATAGTTTGAGTTGTGATCAATACTGAGATAAGTATACACTGGGTCGTGGATTGATTCAAGATAATATTTATCGATTTATTTCTGTACATCTAACTGTGGACAACTAGTTGTAGGTTACTAACGAGGACAGCTGACTTAATAAACTTAAAACATCAAAATATATTAAAAGTGTTGTAAATATATTTTGAACATACTTTGATATATATGTATATATTGTTATAGGTTCGTGAATCAACCAGTGGCCAAGTCTTACTTCCCGACGAAGTAAAAATCTGTGAATGTGAGTTATAGTCCCACTTTTAAAATCTGATATTTTTGGGATGAGAATACATGCAGGTTTTATAAATGATTTACAAAATAGACACAAGTACGTGAAACTACATTCTATGGTTGAATTATTGAAATCGAATATGCCCCTTTTTATTAAGTCTGGTAATCTAAGAATTAAGGAACAGACACCCTAATTGACGCGAATCCTAAAGATAGATCTATTGGGCCTAACAAACCCCATCCAAAGTAACGGATGCTTTAGTACTTCAAAATTTATATCATATCCGAAGGGTGTCCCGGAATGATGGGGATATTCTTATATATGCATCTTGTTAATGTCGGTTACCAGGTGTTCACCATATGAATGATTTTTATCTCTATGTATGGGATGTGTATTGAAATATGAAATCTTGTGGTCTATTATTATGATTTGATATATATAGGTTAAACCTATAACTCACCAACATTTTTTGTTGATGTTTTAAGCATGTTTATTCTCAGGTGATTATTAAGAGCTTCCGCTGTCGCATACTTAAATAAGGACGAGATTTGGAGTCCATGCTTGTATGATATTGTGTAAAAACTGCATTCAAGAAACTTATTTTGTTGTAACATATTTGTATTGTAAACCATTATGTAATGGTCGTGTGTAAACGGGATATTTTAGATTATCATTATTTGATAATCTACGTAAAGCTTTTTAAACCTTTATTGATGAAATAAAGGTTATGGTTTGTTTTAAAATGAATGCAATCTTTGAAAAACGTCTCATATAGAGGTCAAAACCTCGCAACGAAATCAATTAATATGGAACGTTTTTAATCAATAAGAACGGGACATTTCAGTTGGTATCCGAGCGTTAGTCTTAGAGAACCAGAATTTTGCATTAGTGTGTCTTATCGAGTTTGTTAGGATGCATTAGTGAGTCTGGACTTCGACCGTGTTTACTTGAAAAATGATTGCTTAACAAATTTTGTTGGAAACTATATATTTTTAACATGTGAATATTATGTGATATATTAATCTCTTAACGCGTTTGATATTATGTGATAGATGTCTACCTCTAGAACAAGTCCCATTGACACACCTAATAATAATGAAGAGTCAAATGTAAATTGGAATGATTCGTGGACTGATTCACAAGTTCCCGAAGAGGAACCGGAAGAAGAGTCGGAACCGGAAGAAGAATCGGAACCGGATGAAGAAATAGAACCGGTGGGGGAAATAATAAAACGGTTAAGTAAAAGAAAATCCTCAACCAACCGACCAAGGTTAATTATGGTCAATGGTGTTTCCGCCAAGGAAGCAAAATATTGGGAGGATTACCAATTCTCCGATGAATCGGATTTCGACGAGAATTTCGATGATGTTATAGAAATTACCCCAACTGAATTTAAAAAGGCAAAAGAAAATAATAAGGGAAATGGCATAAAAATAGAGAAATCTAATTCCAACCCCGATGAACTTTATATGTATCGTCAACCCCCGAAGTCCTTAAGTTGTAACAATGACCCGGGAACCTCTAAACCACCAGGTTTTTCTAAACCAATGTGGAAAACGACGGCTCGTATTAGGGGAACATCATATATCCCTAGAAACTTGGCAAAACGAACCAAAACTGAAGAAGAAGAAACAAGCGAGTCGGAATAAGATAGTTGTATTCGTGTGGTGTAATATATGTAATATAGTGTGCTTATGCTTTATGATATATGTAAAAATTGCTTGTATTAATAAGTATTTTTTTTTTATGAATCTAACTCTTGTCTATTTTACAGTATAAAAACACAAAATGGATAGATAACCCAATATTTTAAGAGACCTACCCGGAGACATGATTGATGAAATCTTGTCTAGAGTCGGTCAGAATTCTTCGGTACAACTATTTAAGGCGAGATCAGTTTGTAAGACATTCGAAGAACGTTCCAAGAATGCCTTGGTTTATAAAAGGCTTTCATTCGAAAGATGGGGGATATCACATTGGGAAATCCATAAGTTACGATGTGTTTACTTTGTCGCATATATTGCGGGGAACCCAAATGCTATTTTACGCAATGGGTTAAGAAATTATTTTGACTCAATATATCCGAATATTGGACTTCGTGATTTAGAAAAAGCGGCTAACATGCAACATAAAGAAGCATGTTATGCTTACGGATTAGTAATGTTCGCTTCTCACCAAAGTGAGAACAAGAACATCGGGCTACACCTATTAAACAAAACGTTTCCACAAGTGACGGAGTCGGTAATTGGGGTAAGAAATGAGGTTTTTAGATTGTTACGGGACTGTTGGACATTACGTAACCCTCGTCCCTTTGACGACGTTACAACACGCTGTCTTATCAACGGCCATAACGGTTATGTTCCACACGACCAAGGATGGGAAGTAGTCCTAGTAAAACCAGAATGCATGACTTGTTTCTGGACGTATGAATTACGTGTCGTTATTGCCTTTGCTGAACGACTTGTGTACTAGCTAGAATTATCTTCACAACTATCTTGTATCAAAGTTATTGTGTTCTATATTTCATGCTTTATGTAAAATAAGCGGTATTGTAAGTTTGTAAAATATTGTATAAAAGTTTGAACGCGAAATATTATTATAATCAGTTTTTCATATAGAATTGTAGTAGTTGAATTGTATATTAGCTACTAAGTATGAACTTAACGGGTAGGTACTACCCGAATTTAAACTTATAAAACGCTAATATGAAGAAAAAGCTTTTATAAATGAGTTCATATTATGCTACGAAATACTATTAACTACTCTTAATATTCTGTATGATTAACTTGTTCCATTTAACTATTTTGAAGGAAATGGCACCAACTACTCGACACACCGTGAATATGAATGAAGAGGAATTCCGTACTTTTCTAGCTTCAAACATAGCCGCAGTACAGGCTGCGCTACATACCAACAATAACCTTGGATCTAGCAGTACAGGAAATCGTGTAGGATGCACCTACAAAGAATTCACTGCCTGCAAACCTTTGGAATTTGATGAAACCAAAGGACCGATCGGATTGAAACGGTGGACCGAGAAGGTCGAATCGGTGTTTTCTATAAGTAAGTGTACTGAAGAGGACAAAGTGAAGTATGCTACGCATACCTTCACAGGTTTTGCGTTAACATGGTGGAATACCTATCTAGAGCAAGTGGGACAAGATGATGCGTACGCACTACCGTGGTCAGCATTCAAGCACTTGATGAACGAGAAGTACCGTCCCAGAACTGAGGTCAATAAGCTCAAGATAGAACTTAGAGGGTTACGAACCCAAGGATTTGATATTACCATGTACGAAAGACGATTCACAGAATTGTGCCTATTGTGTCCGGGAGCATTCGAAGATGAGGAAGAGAAGATCGACGCGTTTGTGAAAGGATTACCGGAAAGAATCCAAGAAGATATAAGTTCACACGAGCCCGCCTCCATACAACAGGCATGTAGAATGGCTCACAAACTAGTGAACCAGATTGAAGAAAGAATTAAAGAACAGACTGCTGAAGAGGCCAATGTGAAGCAAGTCAAAAGAAAGTGGGAGGAAAACGGTGATAAGAATCACCAATACAACAACAACAGCAATTACAACAATAATTGCAACAATTATCCCAACAATCGCAACATCAATCGCAACTACAACAAACGGCCCAACAACAACAACAACAACAACAACAACAACAGCAACTACAACAATCATCCCAACAACAATAATAACTGCAACAACAACAACAATCAGAAGCAGCTATGCCAAAGGTGTGAAAAGTATCACTCGGGGTTCTGCACCAAATTTTGCAACAAGTGTAAAAAATAATGGTCATAGCGCGGCGAAGTGTGAGGTCTACGGACCAGGGGTTAATAGAACAAAAGGAACAAATGGTGTCGGAACGAGTAATGGCGGAGCAAGTAGTGTCGGAGCAAGTTATGCCAATGTAGTTTGTTATAAATGTGGAAAACTGGGCCACATTATTAGAAATTGCCCGAACCAGGAGAACACGAATGGACAAGGCCGCGGAGGAGTTTTCAATATTAATGCGGCAGAGGCACAGGAAGACCCGGAGCTTGTTACGGGTACGTTTCTTATTGACAATAAATCTGCTTACGTTTTATTTGATTCGGGTGCGGATAGAAGCTATATGAGTAGAGATTTTTGTGCTAAATTAAGTTGTCCATTGACGCCTTTGGATAGTAAATTTTTACTCGAATTAGCAAATGGTAAATTAATTTCAGCAGATAATATATGTCGGAATCGAGAAATTAAACTGGTTAGCGAAACATTTAAGATTGATTTGATACCAGTAGAGTTAGGGAGTTTTGATGTGATAATCGGTATGGACTGGTTGAAAAAAGTGAAAGCAGAGATCGTTTGTTACAAAAATGCAATTCGCATTATACGAGAAAAAGGAAAACCCTTAATGGTGTACGGAGAAAAGGGCAACACGAAGCTACATCTTATTAGTAATTTGAAGGCACAAAAACTAATAAGAAAAGGTTGCTATGCTGTTCTAGCACACGTCGAGAAAGTACAAACTGAAGAAAAGAGCATCAATGATGTTCCCATTGCAAAAGAATTTCCCGATGTATTTCCGAAAGAATTACCGGGATTACCCCCACATCGATCCGTTGAATTTCAAATAGATCTTGTACCAGGAGCTGCACCAATAGCAAGTGCTCCTTACAGACTCGCACCCAGCGAGATGAAAGAACTGCAAAGCCAATTACAAGAACTTTTAGAGCGTGGTTTCATTCGACCAAGCACATCACCGTGGGGAGCTCCTGTTTTGTTTGTCAAGAAGAAAGATGGTACATTCAGGTTGTGTATCGACTACCGAGAGTTGAACAAACTTACCATCAAGAACCGCTACTCACTACTGAGAATCGACGACTTATTTGATCAACTACAAGGCTCGTCTGTTTATTCAAAGATTGACTTACGTTCCGGGTATCATCAAATGCGGGTGAAAGAAGATGATATTCCAAAGACTGCTTTCAGAACACGTTACGGTCATTACGAGTTTATGGTCATGCCGTTTGGTTTAACTAATGCACCAGCTGTGTTCATGGACCTTATGAACCGAGTGTGTGGACCATACCTTGACAAGTTTGTCATTGTTTTCATTGATGACATACTTATTTACTCAAAGAATGACCAAGAACACTGTGAACATTTGAGAAAGGTGTTAGAAGTATTGAGGAAGGAAGAATTGTACGCTAAGTTTTCAAAGTGTGCATTTTGGTTGGAAGAAGTTCAATTCCTCGGTCACATAGTGAACAAAGAAGGTATTAAGGTGGATCCGGCAAAGATAGAAACTGTTGAAAAGTGGGAAACCCCGAAAACTCCGAAACACATACGCCAGTTTTTAGGACTAGCTGGTTACTACAGAAGGTTCATCCAAGACTTTTCCAGAATAGCAAAACCCTTGACTGCATTAACGCATAAAGGGAAGAAATTTGAATGGAATGATGAACAAGAGAAAGCGTTTCAGTTATTGAAGAAAAAGCTAACTACGGCACCTATATTGTCATTGCCTGAAGGGAATGATGATTTTGTGATTTATTGTGACGCATCAAAGCAAGGTCTCGGTTGTGTATTAATGCAATGAACGAAGGTGATTGCTTATGCGTCTAGACAATTGAAGATTCACGAACAAAATTATACGACGCATGATTTGGAATTAGGCGCTGTTGTTTTTGCATTAAAGACTTGGAGGCACTACTTATATGGGGTCAAAAGTATTATATATACCGACCACAAAAGTCTTCAACACATATTTAATCAGAAACAACTGAATATGAGGCCGCGTAGGTGAATTGAATTATTGAATGATTACGACTTTGAGATTCGTTACCACCCGGGGAAGGCAAATGTGGTAGCCGATGCCTTGAGCAGGAAGGACAGAGAACCCATTCGAGTAAAATCTATGAATATAATGATTCATAATAACCTTACTACTCAAATAAAGGAGGCGCAACAAGGAGTTTTAAAAGAGGGAAATTTAAAGGATGAAATACCCAAAGGATCGGAGAAGCATCTTAATATTCGGGAAGACGGAACCCGGTATAGGGCTGAAAGGATTTGGGTACCAAAATTTGGAGATATGAGAGAAATGGTACTTAGAGAAGCTCATAAAACCAGATACTCAATACATCCTGGAACGGGGAAGATGTACAAGGATCTCAAGAAACATTTTTGGTGGCCGGGTATGAAATCCGATGTTGCTAAATACGTAGGAGAATGTTTGACATGTTCTAAGGTCAAAGCTGAGCATCAGAAACCATCAGGTCTACTTCAACAACCCGAAATCCCGGAATGGAAATGGAAAAACATTACCATGGATTTCATCACTAAATTGCCAAGGACTGCAAGTAGTTTTGATACTATTTGGGTAATAGTTGATCGTCTCACCAAATCAGCACACTTCCTGCCAATAAGAGAAGATGACAAGATGGAGAAGTTATCACGACTGTATTTGAAGGAAGTCGTCTCCAGACATGGAATACCAATCTCTATTATCTCTGATAGGGATGGTAGATTTATTTCAAGATTCTGGCAGACATTACAGCAAGCATTAGGAACTCGTCTAGACATGAGTACTGCCTATCATCCACAAACTGATGGGCAGAGCGAAAGGACGATACAAACGCTTAAAGACATGCTACGAGCATGTGTTATTGATTTCGAAAACAGTTGGGATCGACATCTACCGTTAGCAGAATTTTCCTACAACAACAGCTACCATTCAAGCATTGAGATGGCACCGTTTGAAGCACTTTATGTTAGAAAGTGCAGGTCTCCAATTTGTTGGAGTGAAGTGGGGGATAGACAGATTACGGTTCCGGAGATTATACAAGAAACTACCGAGAAGATCATCCAAATTCAACAACGGTTGAAAACCGCCCAAAGTCGACAAAAGAGCTACGCTGACATTAAAAGAAAAGATATAGAATTTGAAATTGGAGAGATGGTCATGCTTAAAGTTGCACCTTGGAAAGGCGTTGTTCGATTTGGTAAACGAGGGAAATTAAATCCAATGTATACAAGGTATATTGTACATAACACTCTCCACGTCTCGAATTTGAAGAAATGTTTTGCTAAAAAAGATCTCACTATTCCGTTAGATGAAATCCAAATCAACGAAAAACTTCAATTCATCGAAGAACCCGTCGAAATAATGGATCGTGAGGTCAAAAGACTTAAGCAAAACAAGATACCAATTGTTAAGGTTCGATGGAATGCTCGTAGAGGACCCGAGTTCACCTGGGAGCGTAAAGATCAGATGAAGAAGAAATACCCGCATCTATTTCCAGAAGATTCGTCAACACCTTCAACAGCTTAAAATTTCGGGACGAAATTTATTTAACGGGTAGGTACTGTAGTGACCTGAACTTTTTCATGTTTATATATATTAATTGAGATTGATATTTACATGATTAAATGTTTCCAACATGTTAAGCAATCAAACTTGTTAAGACTTTATTAATTGAAATATGTTTCATATAGACAATTGACCACCCAAGTTGACCGGTGATTCACGAACGTTAAAACTTGTAAAAACTATATGATGACATATATATATGGATATATATATATATAGTTAACATGATACTATGATAAGTAAATATATCATTAAGTGTATTAACAATGAACTACATATGTAAAAACAAGACTACTAACTTAATGATTTTTAAACGAGACATATATGTAACGATTATCGTTGTAAAGACATTTAATGTATATATATCATATTAAGAGATATTCATACATGATAATATCATGATAATATAATAATTTAAAATCTCTTTTGATATTATAAACATTGGGTTAACAACATTTAACAAGATCGTTAACCTAAAGGTTTCAAAACAACACTTACATGTAACGACTAACGATGACTTAACGACTCAGTTAAAATGTATATACATGTAGTGTTTTAATATGTATTTATACACTTTTGAAAGACTTCAATACACTTATCAAAATACTTCTACTTAACAAAAATGCTTACAATTACATCCTCGTTCAGTTTCATCAACAATTCTACTCGTATGCACCCGTATTCGTACTCGTACAATACACAGCTTTTAGATGTATGTACTATTGGTATATACACTCCAATGATTAGCTCTTAGCAGCCCATGTGAGTCACCTAACACATGTGGGAACCATCATTTGGAAACTAGCATGAAATATCTCATAAAATTACAAAAATATGAGTAATCATTCATGACTTATTTACATGAAAACAAAATTACATATCCTTTATATCTAATCCATACACCAACGACCAAAAACACCTACAAACACTTTCATTCTTCAATTTTCTTCATCTAATTGATCTCTCTCAAGTTCTATCTTCAAGTTCTAAGTGTTCTTCATATATTCTACAAGTTCTAGTTACATAAAATCAAGAATACTTTCAAGTTTGCAAGCTCACTTCCAATCTTGTAAGGTGATCATCCAACCTCAAGAAATCTTTGTTTCTTACAGTAGGTTATCATTCTAATACAAGGTAATAATCATATTCAAACTTTGGTTCAATTTCTATAACTATAACAATCTTATTTCAAGTGATGATCTTACTTGAACTTGTTTTCGTGTCATGATTCTGCTTCAAGAACTTCGAGCCATCCAAGGATCCGTTGAAGCTAGATCCATTTTTTCTCTTTTCCAGTAGGTTTATCCAAGGAACTTAAGGTAGTAATGATGTTCATAACATCATTTGATTCATACATATAAAGCTATCTTATTCGAAGGTTTAAACTTGTAATCATTAGAACATAGTTTAGTTAATTCTAAACTTGTTCGCAAACAAAAGTTAATCCTTCTAACTTGACTTTTAAAATCAACTAAACACATGTTCTATATCTATATGATATGCTAACTTAATGATTTAAAACCTGGAAACATGAAAAACACCGTAAAACCGGATTTACGCCGTCGTAGTAACACCGCGGGCTGTTTTGGGTTAGTTAATTAAAAACTATGATAAACTTTGATTTAAAAGTTTTTATTCTGAGAAAATTATTTTTATTATGAACATGAAATTATATCCAAAAATTATGGTTAAACTCAAAGTGGAAGTATGTTTTCTAAAATGGTCATCTAGACGTCGTTCTTTCGACTGAAATGACTACCTTTACAAAAACGACTTGTAACTTATTTTTCCGACTATAAACCTATATTTTTTCTGTTTAGATTCATAAAATAGAGTTCAATATGAAACCATAGCAATTTGATTCACTCAAAACGGATTTAAAATGAAGAAGTTAGGGGTAAAACAAGATTGGATAATTTTTCTCATTTTAGCTACGTGAAAATTGGTAACAAATCTATTCCAACCATAACTTAATCAACTTGTATTGTATATTATGTAATCTTGAGATACCATAGACACGTATACAATGTTTTGACCTATCATGTCGACACATCTATATATATTTCGGAACAACCATAGACACTCTATATGTGAATGTTGGAGTTAGCTATACAGGGTTGAGGTTGATTCCAAAATATATATAGTTTGAGTTGTGATCAATACTGAGATACGTATACACTGGGTCGTGGATTGATTCAAGATAATATTTATCGATTTATTTCTGTACATCTAACTGTGGACAACTAGTTGTAGGTTACTAACGAGGACAGCTGACTTAATAAACTTAAAACATCAAAATATATTAAAAGTGTTGTAAATATATTTTGAACATACTTTGATATATATGTATATATTGTTATAGGTTCGTGAATCAACCAGTGGCCAAGTCTTACTTCCCGACGAAGTAAAAATCTGTGAAAGTGAGTTATAGTCCCACTTTTAAAATCTAATATTTTTGGGATGAGAATACATGCAGGTTTTATAAATGATTTACAAAATAGACACAAGTACGTGAAACTACATTCTATGGTTGAATTATTGAAATCGAATATGCCCCTTTTTATTAAGTCTGGTAATCTAAGAATTAGGGAACAGACACCCTAATTGACGCGAATCCTAAAGATAGATCTATTGGGCCTAACAAACCTCATCCAAAGTAACGGATGCTTTAGTACTTCGAAATTTATATCATATCCGAAGGGTGTCCCGGAATGATGGGGATATTCTTATATATGCATCTTGTTAATGTCGGTTACCAGGTGTTCACCATATGAATAATTTTTATCTCTATGTATGGGATGTGTATTGAAATATGAAATCTTGTGGTCTATTATTATGATTTGATATATATAGGTTAAACCTATAACTCACCAACATTTTTTGTTGACGTTTTAAGCATGTTTATTCTCAGGTGATTATTAAGAGCTTCCGCTGTCGCATACTTAAATAAGGACGAGATTTGGAGTCCATGCTTGTATGATATTGTGTAAAAACTGCATTCAAGAAACTTATTTTGTTGTAACATATTTGTATTGTAAACCATTATGTAATGGTCGTGTGTAAACAGGATATTTTAGATTATCATTATTTGATAATCTACGTAAAGCTTTTTAAACCTTTATTGATGAAATAAAGGTTATGGTTTGTTTTAAAATGAATGCAGTCTTTGAAAAACGTCTCATATAGAGGTCAAAACCTCGCAACGAAATCAATTAATATGGAACGTTTTTAATCAATAAGAACGGGACATTTCAATTTGTACCATGCAGCATTTAAATCTTGTTGTCTATCAAAATGATGAATTTTATTGTTTTAAGATAAACCTATGAACTCACCAACCTTTTGGTTGACACTTGAAAGCATGTTTATTCTCAGGTATGAAAGAAACCTTCCGCTGTGCATTTGCTCGTATTAGAGATATTACTTGGAGTCATTCATAACATATTTCAAAAGACGTTGCATTCGAGTCGTCGAGTTCCTCAAGATTATTATTAAGTCAATTATAGTTGGATATATTATGAAATGGTATGCATGCCGTCAACTTTCGATGTAATGAAAGTTTGTCTTTTAAAAACGAATGCAATGTTTGTAAAATGTATCATATAGAGGTCAAGTACCTCGCGATGTAACCAAATGTAATGTATTCGTCCAGATAGATTAGGACGGGTCGTTAAAATTAACTCGCTAGTACAATGTCTATCTCGCTTGATGATTGCAAAACACAACACAAAACAATTAGCGCATAGTTAGTTCACCTAAACCTAGGAACTAACCAATCCCGGTCCAAACCGTCTCCTACAAGTCCCGCATAACGCGCTTACACAATAAAGTCTAAGTCTAGGCACCTATCTCAAGTCGCCTAAATCCCTTAGACCATGCTCTGATACCACTTGAAACAACCCAACCCGCATTCAACCGATAAAAGAATTTTTTTTTTTTTTTTATCAATAGCGCGCCATTCGAATGATCGCCAATGTAAACCATTTCATACAACCCGTTTAAACGTACAACATGTTTAAAGTTTACATCATGGGCACGAAGGCCCTTAATCAAAAGTAATACAAGTTCGACCCATAATTGATAGTTTTAAACCAAACGACACTTGAGCATGGTTTGGGGCTAAACTACCCAAAACGCCTAGGTCGACTTCCAAAAGCTTCCTCAAGCATCAATATGGGAATATCTAATTCCCGGCAATCCCTTTCCCCTTATCCGCATTCGTACCTAAAAAGTAAACAACGAGAGGGGTAAGCAAAGCTTAGTGAATGCAATAATTATATATACATATACAACTTACCTACTTGCACTCACTTACACAATATCCGCATACATACTAGCAATGTAATTAGCATACCATCATAAAGTATAACGCTAAATCTCCGATAACACAAGCTAGTTTAATAATAGCATATAACCCAAGCAATACGATATGCTACACTATAACACAACATTGATGTTCTCAACATCCACTAGTATTCAAGATTTCAAGGCTAGCCCTACGAATGGTATCGTCAACATCGAACTTAATTCCCATTCATCCTATTAAATGGGGTATCGTTAACATCGAACTTAAACCCACATATGAGGTATCGTCAACATCGAACTTAAACCCTCATCGAAGATCACTACAATAGTAGTATGGCTTCGTCAACATCAAACTTTAAATCCATACATGAGGTATCGTCAACATCGAACTTTAACCCTCATCCAAACAAACAATAACCTCTAGGATATGGTATCGTCAACATCGAACTTTAACCCATACCCCACAAGAAAATAAATCATATACATACATATATAATTATTCCACTCACCTTATTGCCTTTGGTGAACTAGAAATCAAGCTCGCGACCTTCAATGTAATGCACCTATCACATTATGCATTTAATTAACATACAATCTAGTGGACTAACCACCAACACTTAACTCTTTAGCATTTAATGATCTAAATGCATTAAATAACTTACATCCACCAAAACCGTCCATTGATGGCCATGACTCATCATAAATCACTAAAAGCTAGTGATTAGAGTCTACTAACACCAACTAACACAATTGATGGGTATTTCATACCCATCTCACCCAACTAGGTCAACCATTACTCATTTGACCAATTTTAACACTTAGACTTACAATTTTAGTCAAACTTAGCCCATTAACACTCTTTCATCATTTTACAAGTGTATTAGTGACTAATAACACAATTAACACTTACAAATCCCAATTTACATGACCAAACCCTAAATCAACATCATTTGAGTTTTCTTACATCAAATTAACCCAAATTCACCCCTTTAAGTCCCCAAATGGGTCTTACAAGTCTCAAATGGCCAAACCCTAGCCATAAGTTAACTAAAACTCAAAACACGGAGTTAAGACTTACCAACACTATCCACTCATAGCTAAGAACGAGGAGAACAATTTTACTTCTTGCTCCAAAGATCAAATCTCAAATCTTCACTCTCAAATCTCACTTTGAACTCAAATAAGTTTTGTGTTTGAGAGAAAAATAGAGAAAGAAAATGAAAAAGAAATGAATAAAGATGGATAAGTGGCTGAGATTTAGAGTCCCAATCAGATCCACACGCTAAAGGACGAATATACCCTCGAATTAACCCTTTTTAAAACTGAATTCGGAGTCAGACTGACAGCAAGGTCGCGGCGCGACCCCCATATGCCGCGGCGCGGCGTTTCACATAAAATCCGAGCTGTTTAAACCTCCTCCTGAATCTGGTTCGAGTTATTTGTCGCGGCACGACCAGAACCCTCGCGGCGCGGCAATGGCCTAAAACTGACCATTTCGACAACTTTAATCCAACTATCGATTTATGCGACTAGTACGCTTCGTTCTCGCTTCCTATATACGCCTAAACTCCATCATAAAGCCTCACATGTCTTAATACACTCCTAAACCATGTGTATACTCATACACACATACATTCTCATGCGTAATGTATATATATACATATCTCGTATACATCAAATTAACTATTTAAATCATTTAATCACGTAAACAAACGAATTATAAACGTACTAACGATTAAATATGTACCTTAATTCACGTATGGGAAAAACGATATGTTACATAAATCACATGTGATTGTAAAAAAAAAAATTGAAAATTTTTTTTTTTTAAAAATCAAAAACTTATTTTTTCCGAATTTTTTTTTTTAATCACATATGATTTTCGCGCTACATGTCGCGCTCTAATTGGTCCCTTGAATCTCAACTTAATTTATGAATCCTCCATACAATAGTATTTTTAATTTTTGATATTACTGTATTAAACGAACTGTACGTCAAATACTACGTAGTACAGTAAGTCAGTAATAAACAGTGAATCAATATAAATAAAAGTTCATATTATAAGGGTCTGTTTTAAGAAATAAAAATAGTTTAGGGTGATGAAGTAAAGTAAAAGCTTGCTAATGCTCGACTACACTAGTCTGAGGTATACGACGTCGTTAGTAGGCAAAATTTGGAGGTACCTGTAACAGTACCTGGAGTCAAAGTTTGAGCACCTATTCTTTCGGGTAACAAACCCTAAATCCCCATCCCCAATCAAAGAAATTGAAATTGAAAAATGGCCATTTCTGGTGATTTTAGAGTCTCTGCTGCTTTAGGTTTTTCTCCTACGAATCACTTTCGCGTTAATTCACCACCTAAGGTAACACACTCTCTAATTTTTGCATTCAGTTTTGTGAATATATATTCAAATTCAAATATAAGTCTGGTAATGCTTGCTTATTGTTGGATTCGTGGCTTATTGTTGTAATTTTTATGTTTCTTTTGGTATATTATTGGGTGAATCTGGGAAGTATTTTGTGCAATTGAAGCATGAGTCATGCTTTCAGAATTAGGGTTTTAATTTGGGGATTTTAGTGTATGCGTTCCATCGTAAATGTCCTCATTTTAATTCCTTTAAAGTTAGTTTGATTTTTACATTTTACACCTATAATGACTAATGGGCAACACCTCATTAATGGTAGATTTGGAAAATGAGTAAAACGGATTTTAAAAATTCGGAACTAAGAAGAACAATGAAACTCTTGAAACTGATCAGCATCGAGTCACCTTGTTTTTTTATCAGCTTCAAGTTTTTGAAATAATTTTCTCTGATGTAAATGAACTAATGAACTTAAAATGAGGTAAAACCTTTTGAAGTATAATCAAAACCAGAGAACCATTTATGATAAGATTGGATGAATTATTGTTTATGATTTTGAGTAATGGTTGTTAGTTTTGTTTTCACCAAAAATATTGTTAATGCGACCCTACCTAAATGATGAATAGTACAGCAAGTTATGGTTACAAGATTGAACTTGACTATTAGCCTTAAGTTCAAAATCTATTTATATCACATTTTTAAAGTGAAGTGAATTATTACCTATTTTTGCGATGACTTAGTATCAACTACTACAACTTTTGAGCCACAACGTCCACACGTTTTTTTTTATATATATACTATTGTCGTAAACACACTGGTTAGTACGGTTTTGATTTAAATCACAAACTGGAATGAACATGTATACAGTTTGCTTACCTTTTACATAGTATTTTTTTCTTAGTTGATTGAATCTCTTGGTTCTGAAGCACTGATCCAAAACATGGTTATTCATTTGAATCTACTCTAGCCTTAGTTGATTTTTGCTGGTTCAGGTTTGTTAATTGCTCGCCATTTTTGCTGTTGTAGAGCCATCTTCATCATCTAAACACTAACTCCCTCTACCACATAAACTATCTTGTGCCACAATCCCAATCCAAAATGATCTATTTGCCTTTTAGCATCATATCTTTTTTTTTTTGGATGGCCCTAGATGCATTATTTCTTCTTTTTTTTTTTTTTTTTTTTCTTTCTGTCAGATTCTATTCAAAATGACATCTTTCTCCGTTTGTAATGATTTTTTTATTTTGAAATTATATTGATTTGAATTCATGATATTTTCTTATATAGTGCTCAATCAGGAGAAGATTTTAGATATTTTGATGATTACACAAGTACTATTCTTAAATCAGTCACTTACTCACTCAGTAACATTTTACTTTAGAATCTGGTTAATTTTGCCTATGGTAATTATGTTGCTGCATAAATTTGATGTCCAGAGAGTATTCAATTCTTGAAATCTTTTGTGACAGTGTAACTATCAGCATTCTTCACATTATAACACATCCACTTGCTTATACAATGCATCTCTTTCTATTCATTTTAGCACATTTTTGATGTATTTCTCAAACATACATATTACTTGATTATAGGTCGATTCTGTTAATTTCCTAAATGGACGATCAACTGTTTCTGAAAGTATGCCCAAAGTTTCAGCTTCGATAGCACAAACGCAGGCCATACGTTGTCACGCTAAACGATCTATAGGAATGATCAACGACTATGAAATGTCAACAAGCTCATTTAGCCAAGATGCAGAAAGCTTCTTATTAAATGCAATAAACATGAATTTCTTCGAGCGTTTAAGTTTGGCTTTAAAGATCATCTTCCCATCACCATCAATGATAAGGAACTCAAATGCAAACGTTGCCAAACAACGTCTGAAAATGATTTTATTCGCTGATCGTTGTGCAGTTAGTGAGGAAGCAAAACAGAAAATAGTCAGCAATGTAGTCAACGCCCTTTCTGATTTTGTGGTAATTGAATCTCAAGATAAAGTTCAGTTAAGTGTATCGACGGACCCCGCACTCGGGACGATTTATTCTGTTACGGTTCCTGTTCGGCGTGTGAAATCGGAGTATCAAGAAGAAGATGGGGAGGGTACGATAATGAATGCGGAGTACAAGGATAAAGGTGCGACTTCTGGTTCGATGGATGTGACATTTGATTTTTATGTTCAAGGTGAATGATTTTACTTGTGTTTTTTGGTAATTTGAGATTGTAACCTGAAAAAAGATAATCTTAAAATTTGTTTGGTCAAGATGCTTGAAATTTGTTGTAATTGATAGCAAACGTTGTAAATATTTGATATTGTTTGTTAGATGCTTTGAATTCCACTGTCTGATCTTTTCATCTGAGACCTTTTATGATTGAATCTTTTTGGTATCGCATTAGCTGTCGATTCTATAATGTGGGGCATACTTGATTCACAATGACTTATCGATTCACTCTTCTACAAGATGACTTAATCAATTACCAAGTGAGTTACGCGTTGTCTTTATAATTAGATCTAAACTCGTTACCCAAACTATCTTATGATATAATAATAGAAGTGATAATTAAAATTGCTTTAAGAAACTATGTACCCTTTGATCTTCCTCTATGATTCGCGCTTTCATTTAATAAGAAGCTCACTCGTGCCATTTGACCTCGTCCTATAAGACTCATACAACGCTCGACGTCTCTAAAGGGAAACCCCTAGGTTCATAGTGACATAAGAGTAATTATCCCGAAGTTCAAGGCAAAACATTAGTTTTTCCTTCTTTTTACAAACCTTTTTTCATTCTTTTCTTTTCATCTTTTTTTCTTCGTTTTCTTCCTCGAGTATCACATATTTTAAAAGTAAAAAACTCACATCGACACTCTCACAGCGAAGCACGGAGAGAACCCCTCAAATTTCAAACCTTTATTAACGTAAGTCAATATGATTATTAATAAATGTTACATATTAACTAAATGCAAGTTCAAATTCATGAGACCGCTATTCTTACGCATTTAAATTATACACAGTTTTAAAAAATAATTGTCACATGTATTTTTTAAATTTTTAAGTCTTACCCATGGGCGGAAGATAGGCGTACCCGGGAAAGGTGCCCGTCCCATCTGAATTGAATAAAAAAATTACACTTAAAATATCACTAAAAAGTAAGGGTTTTTGGTGTTTGCACCCCTGTCACTTGTTTCGCCTCATCTGTTGTCGGGTTTAAGTTCCGCCATTGGTTTACCTCTTACTTTTGTTATGAAAACCTGCCTAACGCACCAACTCCAGCGGAAGATATGATATAATTGTTTGAGACAAACTTATGAGATCTAATATAATGCAAAATAAAGTAACCGATAGACAAGACGATTTAACGTGATTCGGAAAAACCATGTCTACGTCCACCCCAAGAGTTCATTTTATTCTTATAATATAAAAGATCTTGGTACAAGAGATAGTACACTATGAGTTAAACTCAAACCCAAACCCCTTAGATTTTAGGATAAAATCTAAGTTTCGCGTACACTCTTTTATACCCCTTACAAGAATAAAACTCTCCCTCACAAATAAACGCACTATGTTTATAAATCCTATCAACTATGTTTTCCTTTTCTTGTAATTTGTGATGTCTTTTCTCCTTTGTATCATCACCTATTTATACATGAAACATTTACATACAAAAGTCAGACTTTGTTACATGGACATCCATGTGAAAACAACTTGCATCCTTATTTGACTTGTAGTAAAGCAGAACCAAACTTTGCTACATATTATCAAATGGTGAGCTAGATGTGAATGGCTAGATGTCTTCACCATGCAAAAGACAAATTCATTTTGATGTTTTCAGATGCAAAAGACAATTTATATTTGTCTACTAAATATTTATCATAATTTGAACCGTTGTCCAATAACTTTTAACCTATTTTTGATCTTACATACATAAAGTATACACAAAATACTTTATCACATTATTCTTAGTGGATAATTAATTTAGTTAATGTTAAAGTGACTTTGTTTATAATGAGTTTTAATTTTTTTCCACTAAATACTTTATCACATTATTCAGAATAGGCCGTTTTCCTTTGAAAAACGAATTCGTTTCTATATACGTGTTTTTTTGGCAAAAAAAAAAAGAAGTTAGAATTAGAACAATAGGTATATTGGTCTCGGGATTAAAAGTATATTGGTCTCCCCCTTTATCACTGCACGATCGGTACTGGTGGTTTCCTCTAATCTGCTTGCAAGCAAGTTCAACCGGTCATTCCCCCATCATTCATGGATTGAGTTTTGTAATATACTAGTTTCTTCACATGTATTATCTCGTTTATGAGCACTCCGCATGCATTGTATAGTTTGTGTATAGGGCACTTTGTATAGTCCATTTATAATAATAAAGTTTTACTTACTTCAAAAAAAAAAAAAAAAAAAAAAAATTAGAACAATGGAGTATAATTAAAGAGATCTACAGTATATTTATATTTACTAAAAACTAGCTCAGGTTGTTTTATTTTTACCACCGCCACCTCCTTTCTTCTAGATCTGAAACTTGAACGGTTTTGTAGTTTCTTCACAGACCTCCTCTCCGACCACCGGCATCTCGCCGGTGGTTCGGCCTTACCGCTTTTTGTTCAATAAGGTACACCACTTTTTCCCTTTTCCGACGATGGTTATGGCCCTTTAATCATCGCCGGCCTCACTTACGGCGACCAGGTGGCGAATCTGTGCGTTCTTCATACGGGTTCTGAGTGCTTTTTGTGTTTCTGGGGTGTTTGTTGGGTGGTTGCTGTTCCGATGTGGTTTGGGTTGGTCTCTTAGTCGTTTACTCTGTTCCTGGCCTCCGTTTTCTCCTCTTATGCGGTTGTAGGCGACGAGTTCCGGCGGAACTCTACAACCCTATTGGTCGGATTTCGAGTTGGTTTGGGTTTGGGGTCGACTTGGGTGGCTACAGGTGTGCGTGTTTATGTGTTGAAATTCGGCAGTTTTCGGTGGATGGGCTGCTGCCGGTGATTACCGGAGGTTGGTAGTAGCTGTTGGTGGCCGTGGGTGGCTGCTGCAGTTGCTTCCTGTTTTTGGTGGTTGCGGGTGGTGGTGTACTAAGGTTGGCGGCCGCTACTTGCTTCCATTTGTGGTGGTCGACTGCCGGTGGTCGTCGGCGACCTAAGATGGAACAGGTGGTGGTTGAAGCTTGATATTGCTCAAATTAGACATATCTTTAGTCGCAATATCAAGTTCTATCGTTGTTTATTTCGTGTGTAAACATAGTATTTTCGTTTGTATTCCATTTTATTGTAAAATAGTTAGAATCATTGTGTAATTGAAGAAATATGGAAGATTTTGGATGATACTACTCAGAGATCGAAAACAAGTCAAAAAGTCGATGAATAATAGAGTGCGCCAAGGAGTGCGCCAAGGAGTGCGCTCAGCTCACTCGTCCAAATTTCGATCAGAGAATTCTGGGATCAAAATTTGGACGAGTGAGCTGAGCGCACTCCATGGCGCACTCCTTGGCGCACTCTACTATTCATGCTTTTTGAAACTTGATGTGTGAAACGTGGTATATGAATTGTTGTATGGAAAATACCGGTTTTAAAGATTACACACACTAACGGGCAGTGTACCCAATCGTGTAGTAGTATAGATAATGGTAAAATCCGTGTATCGTTCCAAGGACAGTTATATGTGCAAGTTAAGATTGTATAAACTAAATTGAGTTTTAACTAGATAAAATGAAATCAAACAAATACAAGATATTGGGTTGCCGTTTAACGATGGACAAATCAATAAAGGAATAAGTTTAAAGGACAATATTTTTGGTATTTTAGATTTATAAAAAATGAAAAGATAGTTTTTATATCAAATTAAATAAATATGCTCGTCTAGACTTTTTAACCTCGAATGTTGATTGTTGTTTTAGGATTAAGACTGGATTGATTGACTACGTACGAGAACTAATTAATTGGTTTACTAAGAGTAGTCTTGTGCAAACACTCAAACGGGATTACACGACGCAAGTGATGTTCTTGTCATCTAAGACCTCCTATTTGTAATCAACTAATTCAACTACCCTAAAGACTTGAATGATGATCATGCCAATGATGTGTTGATCATGATCCACTCCTATGTCAACTAATGGTTTAGCTTAGTTCTTTCTCTTGGTCCGGTTAAATGCTCAATTCACCCAACCCAAGTAATCAATTAAGTGTAGTAATAGGATCCCTATAAACGTCACTAGATAAGGCAAATTTCTAACACCTATTAGCTATATGGAATTGAGTAATGAAAATATGTATAACATATTCTAGGGAATTGATCGTTCTCCTAGACAACTACACATATCAATTAAGCTATTCCAAAGTATCTACAAGAGTCGTTCTTACATTCCTATATAGATTAATCGTTTGAACGCAACTTACCCCTTTTGGTAAAAAACGGGCAAACACTTGTCACTAGGTGCAAATCAATATACTAAATCAACAAGATGGTGTTTCTTAGTTGAACAAGTATACTAACTAATTGAATCGAAAAGATTAAACTTAACAAGAATGGTTCTTGTATTCAAACATCAAACTATCATGCATAAGAACAATCAATCAATAAAGGTAAACAATCAACATCTCGATTATTAATCTAGACAATCATAAAAAGAACTAGCTAACAATCATATTTAAAGACAATAACAAACTGCAAACAAAGATAGAATTCATTAAACTAACAAGAATCGACCTCTTGAAGCAATCTTGGATGATGATCCTGATGATTCTTGATTCCGGATTGAAATGATGGATTAGGTGATCCTGGATTACTCCAAGGATCACCTTGAATCATAACCAACCTCTGCCTCTGAAAATGACTGTGTAGTGGTGTCTCAAGAATGAAGCTGGAAAGGGGTTTAAAAAGGCTGAACAGTAGATGGAAAGTAGGGTGCGCCGAGCGCACAAAAGCACATGTGCGGCTCGCACTGTTCACCTACCACAATTCCACTTTACAGCTCGAGTTGCACGTCCAGATCTGCTTTACACGTCAGAGTGCGAGGATAAAGTGCGCTGAGCGCACTCTACTATTCATGCTTTTTGACTTGTTTTCGATCCCATAATTCTCTGATCAAAATTTGGATGAGTGAGCTGAGCGCACTCCTTGGCGCACTCTACTATTCATCGACTTTTTGACTTGTTTTCGATCTCTGAGTAGTATCATCCAAAATCTTCCATATTTCTTCAATTACACAATGATTCTAACTATTTTACAATAAAATGGAATACAAACGAAAATACTATGTTTACACACGAAATAAACAACGATAGAACTTGATATTGCGACTAAAGATATGTCTAATTTGAGCAATATCAAATCCCCCACACTTAACTCTTGCTTGTCCTCAAGCAAGTCTTGTTTCAAAAATACTAATACATAGCAAAAAATAGAATACACACACATTTATTGGAGAACACAATAATAGGAATCACACTCACACGATATAGTACACAAGTTTACACTAGTCACACGAAGTACACGAAACACACACGTTCTTTTGGAACACAAACTCACGCTATATGAAACACATGTTACACAATTGGGAATACACACTCGTTGAGGTACACACACAATATATGTAACACACGCACACATTTGGATTGCTCGGGAGAAATGAACTTTGTTGTAAGTTTCGAAAAATTTGGATCCTTAGGGAAAATTGGATCTTGTGAAAACGTTTTATGATTTTGAAAATGTCATGCTAGTTTTTACACTAGACACGTTTTCCGGTTTTAACCTCAAATTCCGGTTGAGGGTAACTGAAAACCGAAGTCTCAGTCGGCGATTAGCAAGCTATCCGCCCCCATGATTGTAGTATCATGGAACTCTTAATCGGGCGCCCCCTGACGCGATATTAATATCGGTCTTTCATGACAATTTGTACATTTTAATTCAAGGGTTAAAACTGCGAAGACTGAGCTATCGCGCGGGACAGATCCTGCTCCAGCTTATATGCCGTAATCAGTTTTACACTGGACAGCTCCTTGGATTTACCCTACCAAGTTTATTTTCGGGTTTGAAAGTTCAAGACTTTCCCTTCCCACTGTACCTAATATCGTGAAATGATATTGGTATGAAATGACATAGTTTAGGAAGTTTGCTATATCAAGTAAGGCGACATTCGGAAGACTTTACTTCCTTCAAGGATGGACTGGATACATCCTTTAGTTTTAGTGACATTATTCTTTTTCCTTTCAAGCCAAAAGTATTTTAAACATTTTTCTTAGCAAAATTTGGTGATAGTAATTTGAAAAGATTAGTAAAATCCCCCACAATTGGCTTTTTCGTTAAGACTTTTATTTCAAAAAAAATTTAAAATTTCCCATTAAATTATGAAAATGAGCCAAGTTGAATACTGTTTGAATACCCGCGAGAATTTATACCATCCCCCACACTTAAGATTAAGTAATGCCCTCATTACTTAAAATCAGTAAAATTTAAATTTGAGAGGACAATATTGAGAAAAAGGAGTTCGAAAAACCTAGGTTCAAAAACTGGAGATCGTGGAATATAGGTGAGCGATGGCGCATCCTTCATTCCTTGATCTTCATCACACAAATTCTAATTTGATAGGTATCTTGCTGAATTTTAATGCTAGTGTCACTAAAACCTTTGAAAAACATCGTACACTTTTATTAACGCGTCATGCACTCGACTGGACCCCAGAATTTAATGCCTAGTGGGGTTAAACTCCTCCACACTTTATCGGAAGAGACGTGAAGTCGGTGGAAAAAGTTCCACGAATCAGAATAGTGAGCCAATCATTTACACCTCGGGTGGTGTATATTATATGTGATAAATCCTTTTTTAGTTTCCCGAAAAAGGATGACCTAACCGGAGGGTTAACATACGACTCCTCTCCAAGTGCGGATTTCAGTAAAACTTTTATTCTTATTGGTAGATATTGGTCAAATGGGTCTTTAAAGATTGTCTTCCCCAAATTGACATCCTCTGGAATAAGCGTGGACCTGCTGTGAATCTCAACTATAGAGCGGGGCTCAATTTCCAGCTTCAATTCCTTTAATTCTTCAGTTGTAGGCTCATAGCCATTAGCCATGAGAACGGTTAACAATGCTTTTTCATTAATCATAGCAACCTCTTCTTCATCACCAAACGAACGGGAATGCAAATCCTGCAATTCTGGGAATTCCATCATTAACTCAGAAAGTGTGTCTATTGGGATTGGCTCATGATCAACTTCATTTATTATCGACTCATCTCCAATATCAGCACACTCTTGCCCACTCTGAAGGTGAACCAACATCTGTGATATGTTGCTTATTTGTTTCCCTATGTTCTGAAAGAAGATTTCTTGATCTCCAAACATTTGTGCATACCTCTCACTACTTTGTGTTTGAGCGGCAATAAATTCGGTTTGAGAGGCAATAAGCTTATTCATCATATCTTCTAATCTGTTTGAGAGGCCATGTTCTTCATCTCTTCTAACAAGCTCGTTAGTTTCATCCTCCAATTTGCTAATCAAGTAATTAAGCATCATCCTGCAACTGACAAAAACTAGAAAAGAATAAAAGCACCAACACTAAACAGTGATAAAAAAATAATAAAAACTCTACAAAAAAATGATAAAATCTAAAAAATAATAATCACAACTTAGTTAACAATTCTTATCTTGACACAACATTCCCCGGCAGCGGCGCCAAAAACTTGATGTGTGAAACGTGGTATATGAATTGTTGTATGAAAAATACCGGTTTTAAAGATTACACACACTAACGGGTAGTGTACCCGATTGTGTAGTAGTATAGATAATGGTAAAATCCGTGTATCGTTCCAAGGACAGTTATATGTGCAAGTTAAGATTGTATAAACTAAATTGAGTTTTAACTAGATAAAATGAAATCAAACAAATACAAGATATTGGGTTGCCGTTTAACGATGGACAAATCAATAAAGGAATAAGTTTAAAGGACAATATTTTTGGTATTTTAGATTTATAAAAAATGAAAGGATAGTTTTTATATCAAATTAAACAAATATGCTCGTCTAGACTTTTTAACCTCGAATGTTGATTGTTGTTTTAGGATTAAGACTGGATTAATTGACTACGTATGAGAACTAATTAATTGGTTTACCAAGAGTAGTCTTGTGCAAACACTCAAACGGGATTACACGACGCAAGTGATGTTCTTGTCATCTAAGACCTCCTATTTGTAATCAATTAATTCAACTAGCCTAAAGACTTGAATGATGATCATGCCAACGATGTGTTGATCATGATCCACTCCTATGTCAACTAATGGTTTAGCTTAGTTCATTCCCTTGGTCCGGTTAAATGCTCAATTCACCCAACCCAAGTAATCAATTAAGTGTAGTAATAGGATCCCTATAAACGTCACTAGATAAGGCAAATTTCTAACACCTATTAGCTATATGGAATTGAGTAGTGAAAATATGTATAACATATTCTAGGGAATTGATCGTTCTCCTAGACAACTACACATATCAATTAAGCTATCTGAAAGTATCTACGAGAGTCGTTCTTACATTCCTATATAGATTAATCGTTTGAACGCAACTTACCCCTTTTGGTAAAAGACGGGCAAACACTTGTCACTAGGTGCAAATCAATATACTAAATCAACAAGATGGTGTTTCTTAGTTGAACAAGTATACTAACTAATTGAATCGAAAAGATTAAACTTAACAAGAATGGTTCTTGTATTCAAACATCAAACTATCATGCATAAGAACAATCAATCAATAAAGGTAAACAATCAACATCTCGATTATTAATCTAGACAAGCATAAAAAGAACTAGCTAACAATCATATTTAAAGACAATAACAAACTGCAAACAAAGATAGAATTCATTGAACTAACAAGAATCGACCTCTTGAAGCAATCTTGGATGATGATCCTGATGATTCTTGATTTCGGATTGAAATGATGGATTAGGTGATCCTGGATTACTCCAAGGATCACCTTGAATCGTAACCTCTGCCTCTGAAAATGACTGTGTAGTGGTGTCTCAAGAATGAAGCTGGAAAGGGGTTTAAAAAGGCTGAACAGTAGCTGGAAAGTAGGGTGCGCCGAGCGCACAAAAGCACATGCGCGACACGCACTGTTCACCTACCACAATTCCACTTTACAGCTCGAGTTACACGTCTAGATCTGCTTTACACGTCAGCGTGCACGGAGAAAGTGCGCTGAGCGCACTCCTTGGCGCACTCTACTATTCATGCTTTTTGACTTGTTTTCGATCCTAGAATTCTCTGATCAAAATTTGGACGAGTGAGCTGAGCGCACTCCTTGGCGCACTCTACTATGCATCGAATTTTTGACTTGTTTTCGATCTCTGAGTACTATCATCCAAAATCTTCCATATTTCTTCAATTACACAATGATTCTAACTATTTTACAATAAAATGGAATACAAACGAAAATACTATGTTTACACACGAAATAAACAACGATAGAACTTGATATTGCAACTAAAGATATGTCTAATTTGAGCAATATCAAAGCTGACCGAGGTTTACTGACTATTTGTAACTGGGGGTTTGTATATGTCCTTAGAAAATTGGTAAAGACGACTGGTTCCTTTATGGTTTGATTCTGCTTTTGGATCTGTTCGGTTGTCGCGAGTTTGGTTCTTTCATTCCATTTTTCCCGTCGTTGGGTCTCTTGTGGGTTTGATGTTGTTGCCGGCGTTGTTGACCTAGTTGACTTCTGTAAATAGGCCTCGGGTTAGGTGTTCTTAGGTTGCCCGGTGATTGGGGTGAAGATGCGGGGTTGGATACGGGGTCGGGTTTATGTGTATGTTTGTAGATTTAGACTTGGTGGTTTCATGTTTATGTATTCTCAATGTAATTCCAATGTTCATGCTCTGCTGTCAATGTAGTCGTTCATATTGTTTTGAACGAACAGAGCGAGTGTCAATGTGTTTTGGTCGTTTGTGACCAATTACTTTCACAACAGATCGTCACGATCTGCTTACTGTTGTACCACCAGATCTTCGGATCTACTATATATATATACATATTAATATTTTCGGCAAAAAAAAAAATTTACTAAAAACTTAAGTCATAGCTTCTTGTGCTCGTAAATTGAAGGTCTTGTTAAAAAGTACAGTACCCAGCAACAAATGCAGTTGTACTTAGAGATGGCAATGGATCAGATATGGATCGGATGATGCTATATCCACATCCATATCCATTTAATTTTTGCTCATCCATATCCATATCCATATCCGTTTAATTTCAGCTCATCCGTCCATATCCATATCCGATGGATTAACCTGGTTAATGGATATCCATTGGATATCAAATGAAATGTTATCTAACGACGATTTTAACAATTTAATATAGATTATAATAAAAATAAATATTTAATGTTATATATCTATCAATAATTCAAGCATATGGACAATAATTAAGGTAGACAAAAGTCTATGAATGTACAGGATGGATGCCAATTTTTTCTAATTGAGAATAGTATATATTTGTAGTATATATATGCAAGCAAATGTAATCATTTAGTGTACCCATTCATATACATATATGAAATATATCTTTCTTTCTCCATCCATTATTACTCTTTCATATTCAAGTATTGTGTAATAAGCTTAGGCCAAAGGTAGTTATAAACTCCTAAATTATAACACATTATCAGCACGAGGTGCTCCTTATAATCAAGGTTTATCTAAGCAAGCACAAGTCACTAATCAAGGTAAAAAATTCTTTAACGATATCTTCTATTATTTATTAGTAAGGTAAATATTATTATCATCATAAGTTATATATGGTCGGTTATACCGCCTGAATTATATTTATGTAATCTAACTTTTATTAATTTCACTAACATTTATATTTATGTTATTTAAGTTATATATGGTCGGTTATACCGCCTGAATTATATTTATGTAATCTAACTTTTATTAACTTCACTAACATTTATATGGTCGGTTATACCGCCTGAATTATATTTATGTAATCTAACTTTTATTAACTTCACTAACATTTATATTTATGTTATTTAAGTTATATATGGTCGGTTATACCGCCTGAATTATATTTCTGTAATCTTACTATTATTAACTTCACTAACATTTATATTTATGTTATATATGGTCGGTTATACCGCCTGAATTATAACAGTAATTTACTAATGATATGTTCAAACCGAGTAGTGCATCTTTGTTTTATGTGATAACTAGGTTTAGAACCTGTGCGTTGCACGGCTGCTCAAAAACAATTAAAATCATTAGTTAGATATAGATACAGCTCTTAAAGTCATTTGTGTTGTAAACGGTTATTTCGTGTTGTAAGTTGAGCCCCCTAGATCTGGCCCTCGTGATTAATAATATCTTTTGCTTTTGAAAAAAAAAAGATATTGGTTGTAGTCAATAAAAACGATAAGCATCATGTAAAACGATTAGACCATTAGATGGCCACTGTAACAATTACTCGTAATTAGTACGGCCAATATGCACGTATATGAAATTGTTGACATACACTATGTTCTACTAATATGTAAATTACAAAGTTACAAAATGATTGTTAGAAAAGGATATAAACATGGGATATAAATGATTGTTACCAAAGGATGGAGTTAATTGTGACTTTTTCAAACGTATTTAATTTTTTTTTTCAAGGTATTAAAGAGATAGGATTATACCCGTTCTTTTTTTTTTAATTAATTTCATTAACTAATAATCCAACTAATAACATTAATTAGCTATTTAATGTTGTGAATAATTGTGAAAGAGACACATGGATTTTCCACTTGGCACAATTAGCTACAATTAAGGTGCTAATGACATGTCAAGTTTTTTTAAACTCTCTTTTATATAAGTATATAGATTACCCTTGAAAGCCCCATTGCTTTCGAGCAATGTTGGTTAGAAGATTTTCATCAGCACAGTTCGGGACACCATTCACCCGATTATAAGCACACATAATGCCGCTAGCTTGAGCATGTTGTATGCAACTTTGAAATGGTGGTTGATATGTGTCAGCAAGATCTTGTTTCGATACCTATTTTCACATTTTCACGCAGAACTAATTACAGGAATATTGTTAATTCATTCAAGGAAAAACACAATACAGATAACTAAAAGGGCTGATAAAATGATTAAGGTTTTCTTATATAAGACAATATATATAGTTCTTTTTACTTGGGTTTGGATATATTATATGGGTTTATAATGATACAAGTGACAATAATTAATTTTGCACATATATACTACACGACAACTATAAGATTAATTTTGCACATATATACTACATGACAACTTATCTTCATCGTTTTGATGAAGTTCTTTCCATTTATAATATGAATCTTTTCGCCTTAAAAAAAACTATAAGATTAATCAAATTAAAAATAAGAAATGAACAACCAATTACTCCCTCCGTCTCCGTCCTAAATCTATTGTTCACAGACAAAAAAAAAACACACAGTTTTAGGAAATCCCATTAACTTTATTCTCCACCAATAAAATATATTCTCTCTCCACTATAACCTCTTTTGATTGGCTGACAAGGAATCTGGACAATTAATTTGGGATGTTCCAAAACGGAATACTAGACAATAGAATTGGGACGGAGGAAGTAAAATCCATTAATTTTGGTCATGGGTTGTGGACCACACCAAAGTGCTTTTTGGAAATCTAGTCAAAAATCCAGAAATGGATCGTCCAAGTGTGCTATCCGCTCCATTAAAATAATACTCCAAAACTTAAAATACTCCAAAACAAAAAGAAAAAAAACCAATGCACAAAATCCGCTAAGAGGTATCAATCATTCTATTACAATAATGAATAACAAGCACACATATCAAGTAAAAGGAATAATTTCTTGAAATTAATATTTTTTTTTATCAATCTTTAATTTAATATATTTTAAGTTTATATGATATTTCCCAAGTAGTGATACTATTCATTTTATATATGCACACAATTAAACAATTTTCTAAGTATTATAAAAGTTAAATTGGATGTTAATTTTATTATTATTATTATAGATATTGTATAGTAGATTTTTTGAGTATAAATATGTGTGTTATGAGTTTATAAAACACACACTAAATATATTCTCTCATATTCTCTCATATTCTCTCTATATACTTATTAGTAGTCTACAGTCAAGAACTAGGCCACTAAAGGTAGTTATAAGCCTACTGAATTATAACACGTTATCAGCACGAAGTGCTCCGTATAATCAAGGTTTATCTAAGCAAGCACACGTCACTAATCAAGGTAAGAAATTATCTAACTTTTATTAACTTCACTAACATTTATATTTATGTTATTTAAGTTATATATGGTCGGTTATACCGCCTGAATTATATTTCTGTAATCTAACTTTTATTAACTTCACTAACATTTATATTTATGTTATTTAAGTTATATATGGTCGGTTATACCGCCTGAATTATATTTCTGTAATCTAACTTTTATTAACTTCACTAACATTTATATTTATGTTATTTAAGTTATATATGGTCGGTTATACCGCCAGAATTATATTTTCTGTAATCTAACTCTTATTAACTTCACTAACATTTATATTTATGTTAATAAGACCTCATGATTGTACGCCACACGTCATTTGACAACACGGTACTTTATGTACGCAACACGTCATTTGACAACACGGTACCATGGGTCGAGATTAATTCCGATCAATACGAATACGATGGGGTCTTTATATGTTATCTAACATTTATGATTACTTATGCAATTAATCATTATTTATTTCATGCATACTAATGTTTATTCTTAAATTTAAAATCTTAAAAGTTAAAATAAGAAAAGGTAGTTTGTATTTTTATTAAAAGTAAATCTTAAAAGTTAAAATAAGAAAAAGTAGTTTGTATTTTTATTAAAAGTAAATCTTAAAAGTTAAAATAAGAAAAGTAGTTTGTATTTTTATTAAAAGTAAATCTTAAAAGTTAAAATAAAAAAAATAGTTTGTATTTTTATTAAAAGTAAATCTTAAAAGTTAAAATAAGAAAAAGTAGTTTGTATTTTTATTAAAAGTAAATCTTAAAAGTTAAAATAAGAAAAGTAGTTTGTATTTTTATTAAAAGTAAATCTTAAAAGTTAAAATAAAAAAAGTAGTTTGTATTTTTATTAAAAGTAAATCTTAAAAGTTAAAATAAGAAAAAGTAGTTTGTATTTTTGTTAAAAGTAAATCTTAAAAGTTAAAATAATAAAAAAAGTAGTTTGTATTTTATTGAAAGTAAATCTTAAAAGTTAAAATAGAAAAAGTAGTTTGTATTTTTATTAAAAGTAAATCTTAAAAGTTAAAATAAGAAAGGAACATAAGTTCCGAATATATTCCTTTTTTTTTGTTAACTGAATATGTAAATGATTAGTCAGCCTATAAAATTGGTATAATATGATTTATATTTTATTTGATAATATGAAGCAGGTTATGAAATCAAAAGTTGTGTATACCAAAACTCTACCTAAGTTGTTGAATATATTTTATTATTATAATATATATGTAGTCGTAAACTGGATATTTCTCGTTTGAGTTATTAACACATTAGATCTATGAAGTAATTAAATAGTTGTGAATATTATTTTATTCCAAAAAGAAGAAAATATATATATATATATATATATATATATATATATATATATATATATATATATATATATATATATATATATATATTGCAATACTATGATCTGCTACTCTCATGTTATCATATTGTGGTATACTGTTTTAACTTGTATGATTGTATAAACCGACTACATATGAGCATGTTATAGAACATATTTGTGTCTAGTTATCTTCGGATAGAATAACTATTTTTGAGTCTTATGCATGATGAATATAATCATTGATTTACGTTTTGTATTGACTAGGAATATTCTATTTATGGAATGAATATTGATGAATCATAATCATGATTTTTTAAGACAAAGTATACTTGGTGTATTTGATGTATGCATCAAGCAATTTTATACTTATATATGTATATATGTATATATGTATATATTGTGATTATATATGCTACATGGTTATGGTTGCTACCTTGTAAGTTTTTAATTGGTCTAACATGAAACTTGGAAAAAGTGGTTATATTAATTTGTTATATCATGACCTATGCTATTATTAATCTAATTGATTAATAAGTTAGTAGATTAGATTGGCATATTATTTTGTGATCGGTGAACTCTTTTAAACTCTCGCCATATACATGATTATATGTGCTATACACTGATGCAATTTGATTTTTTTTTTAAATCACGATAAATTGCATGTTGGATTATTTTAATATTTAATGCATAATTGATAATCATCATGATCTTTTAAGATTAGAAATATATTTGATCTGTACATAAATTAGTTGTATACTTAATATGCATATCTTTCAAGTGAATATAATTCACAGACCTTTGATATATTAGATCGATTTACATGGTAATTTAATATTTGAAATGTTACCTTATATTTGATATATATTATTTTATGCAAAAAAAAATTAAAAAAAAAATAAATAAATTATGTGGAGTCCAGTTTTATGATGATTAATTGGGCTTATCATGACTATTGCTACTAGGTTACTAGTACGATTGTTGAGTCGCTTTCTAATGCGGTTCTTTCTCAGATTGTAACTTGTTTGCAGATAATGGTAACATACACACTATGATCAAATCTAAGAAATATTTTATTGATTTAAATCAAATGAAGGAATTATAAATACTATATCAGGTCTTGCAAACTTGATATAAGGAACGGAAAAGGCAAAAATTCATATTACCAAATGGTAAAAATTTTCTGATAAACAATGCCTTGTTTTCTCAAAATCAAAGAGAAATTAATTGAGTTTCTCTGATATATATATATCATAATGGATATGATTATCAGTAAATGATAACAGATAATGAGAAATATCTATGTAGCACCGAAAAGCGCATATGATGAAAAGCGCGTATATGATTAAAAGCGCATATGATGAAAAGCGCATATGATGAAAAGTGCAGCGCATATGATTAAAAGTGCATATGGTGATTAATGAAAAGCACATTGAGAAAGAATCACCAATATTTCTTGAAAGAATTCAAGGGAATATATATGGACCAATTCATCCATCATGTGGACCATTTTGATATTTCATGATTCTAATAGACGCATCTAGCGGATGGTCTCATGTTTGTGTGTTATCAAGCCGTAATATGGCATTTGCAAAGTTTCTTGCACAAATTATTAAATTGAGAACACATTATTCTGATTACATCATTAAAAGGATGAGACTTGATAATGCTGGTGAGTTAACATCTCAAGTATTGAATGATTATTATATGTCTACAGGGATTGTTGTTGAACATCCAGTTACTCATGTGCATACACAAAATTGGTTTAGCTAAATCAATAGATAAACGCTTGCAGCTAATAACTAGACAATTGGAAATGAGTACAAAACTCTCAATATTTATATGGGGACATGTAAAATTACATGATGCGACATTAATTCGCATTAAACCAAGTGCAAGTCATAAATATTCTCCATTACCAACTTAATTTTGGTCGAGAGCCAAATATTTTCCATCTTAGAACATTTGGTTGTGCAGTGTATTTTTAATTGCACCACCACAATAAATTATTCCTCAAAGAAGGATGGAAATATATGTTGGATATGAAACATCTTCAATCATAAGATATATTGAACCCATGACGGGTGATGTTTTACAGCACATTTTGCTGATTGTCACTTTAATGAAACATTGTTCCCTATATTAGGGGAAGAAATGAACAATAAATAAAAAGATGCTTCATTATGTGAACATCAATTAAGGTATATAGAACTCGCACAAAAGAATGCGAAACGAAAGTTCAAAAATAATGCATATGCAAGAACTTGCAAATTAATTACTTTATGCATTTAAAGATACAAAAAGAGTGACTAAATCATATATACCAGCAGTAAATGCTTAAGCTAGAATTGAAATTCCAAAAGCTGGCAATAATGTCACTCATGAGTCTTCGCCACGTCTGAAACGTGGAAGACAAATTGGTTCCAAAGATAAAAATCCTAGAAAAGAAAAATCAGCTGATAATGAGGTAAAAAAAAAGTGTTTAAGAAGAACCACAAATCAATATTCCTTCTACAGAGGATATTGATAAATGTAAATACATAAATTGCAATAAATTATGCAATATTATGGAGCCGAAATGAAATGAAAAATCTTGATGAAATATTTTCATATAATGTTACAATGACATCATGAATAAAGATGATGATCTGGAACCAAAATCTGTCATCGAATATCAAAATAGACATGATTGAGCTCAACAGAAAGGAGCAATACGAGCTGAATTAGAATCACTCAATAAAAGAAAAGTTTTCGGATCAATCGTTATCACTTTTAAAGATGTGAAACGTATGGGATATAAATGAATTTTTATCCGAAAAAGAAATGTGCAAATGAAGATACAAGGCAAAACTAGACTTGTAACTCAAGGTTTCCCACAAAGACCAGAAATGAATTATGAGGAAAACTTATCCTTATGTAATGGGTACAATTATTTATTAGATACTTAGTCAACCTGGTAGTTACTTAAATGCATCTCATGGATGTTGTTACTACTTATCTATATGGATCACTTGATAGTGATATATATGAATATACCTGAAGGGTTTAAGGTATCAGAAACATCTAACGCAAAACCTAAAGAAATGTATTCCATTGAATCACAAAGATTTTTATATGGGTTGATACAATAGTATAACGGATTAAGTGATTACTTGATAAGAAAAGTGTATACATATAAACTTATTTGCACATGTGTTTTAATTATGAAAACAATGACTAGATATATATCGTAGTTATTTATGTCAATGGTCTTAATATCATAGGTACAAATAAAGAGATCCATGAAGCCATTCAACTTCTAAAGAAAGAATTTGAAATGAAAGATCTCAGAAAAACCAAGTATTGCCTTGGTTTACAAATTGAACATATGCCTAATGGTTTACTTGTACATCAAACAACATATACTGAAAAGATTTTAAAACGTTTTAATATGGACAAGGCAAAACCATTAAGTACTCCTATGGTTGTTAGATCACTTAATGTTGACACTGATCCATTTCGTCCCTGTGAAGATCATGAAGATATCCTATGTAACATCCCGTGATTTTCCGTTAAATTTATTTTAACACCGTCTTTTTTTTTTATAATATCTTTCGTTATTCAAATTTGTATTTTTCGTTAACTAACGTTCATAATATTCTCGTTATCTAATTATAACGTCATCCGTTACTCGAACGTTTTTAAAATATTCGTTGGGTTAATTCCCGCACCCGCTTTGAAACTCGAGGGACCGAGATTGCCAAATGGGCAAACTAGTTGACTAGGTCAACTAGTCAACCCACTTACCACATCCATTCATTTCATCTCCACCTCCCACCTTCATCCTCCTCTTTCTCTCTACTTCCCATTTTTGAACTCAAAACCCTCAAACATAAAATCATCATCTAAATCCGATTGGAGAAGCAAACATCAAAACAAATTACATTTTTGTGATCCTCTCTTCATCCTCTACATTTTGATACCAATATCATCAAGTTTGGGTAACTTTCTAAAAACTCTAGATTTCTATAAATTCGTGTTTTTGACTTGAAATTGTGTTAGTTAGTGTCTATGGCTCGTGTATAACATGAATACATGTTTTGTTTGCTCGATTTGTTGATTTGAGTAACTAGTTTGAACTTTTGAAATGGGTGTGCTTAATCTTTGATTTTGGATGATTAAAAGTTGTTTAATTGTTAAAGTTCATGTTGTAATTGTGTTACTAGTATCACTAGCTTCATTTTGATGTGTAGATTGATTTGTAAAACTTCAAAAACATGATTATTGATTTTGTGATGCTTGACTAGGGTTTGATAGTTCTTGACATGAACTTTTTGATGCTTGAATGCCATGAAATGTTAATTGTTAGTGTTTAGTTGTAATGTATGCTTCATTACCTTCAAAACGGCATATCATATGTGTGAATTGGATTCCCGAAACTTAAAATGCATATTGATGAACTTGAAGCTTTGAAAATGGAATTTTATTGATCACATGACGAGAATTCGATTATTGTCAATGAGGTTTTTAATTGATGAATTGTGTTTAGTTGCATTCTACGTCAAAAGAGCTTTCCAACGATATAAGGTGCGAGTCCTAAGTGTTAGCGGTTTGTGTTTTATGCACAAAAAGGTTTTGGATTGAGACTTGAACATTTGGGACTGGCCAGGCACCAGCACCCGACCTTTGCCGCGGCGCGGCCCCTTCCTGTCGCGGCGCGACATATAAGGGGGCCAGGTTCTGACCTCCTTGTCCCAAATGTGAAAAATGTTTGGCCCGTTCTAGACCTCCGATTCACATGAGATTTGTTCTAACATGCTTATATATGAATAAAAACCTCAGAAAAATAGTTCGGGACCCGACCCGAACGTGTTGACTTTCGTTGACTTTGACCGACCAAAGTTTGACTTTTTGTCAAACTTAACCAAATGATTATGCAACCTTCCTAACTTGTTTCTATACTTGTATCTTGCATGAAACTTGACAATTTGATTCACATGCTACATAATCGAGTCGTAACGAGCCATAGGACTAATTGAGCACATTTCACCCGACCTTGTGTCGTAACCGGTAAATTGATACAACTTACTTGTTTAGGTCAAGGCTAAGCAACTTTCATGCACACGTTTACTTTGTGAAGTACTTTTATACTCTTGCACTCGAGGTGAGATCATAGTCCCACTTTTCAACAACTTTTATACTTTTAAATCGTGGGCTGAGAAACATATACATTACGTACTTATATACATTTCACACGTATATATATTTTTTTTCATACTTTTATACATTGAACACAATTGTGAATACAAAGATACGGACGAGTTTGAACGAAAATCCTCAATTCAATTATCATTAGTTACATCAGATGGTGTAAGCGAGACTATGTTGTGTGGATCCATACGGGTTTGACTAACCCTCATTCGGATGGTTCGCTACCGTTAAGCGAATGAAATATATTCTGGTACGGTGTATGTTCTAACACTTTTATGCTGAGGTAAATGATACGGTTAAGCTTTGATAATTGGGTGCTCGGTAAACAACAATACTTATGGAATTCAAACGATTCGGAAAATCGACTTATACTATAACTCGTGGTTCAACTTATTTTACTTACATACTCATTTACTAAACCTATGATTTCACCAACGTTTTCGTTGACAGATTCTTCTATGTTTTTCTCAGGTTTTGAATGCTTAAGTGATACATGCTTCCGCACTCTTTTGATACTTGCTTGGATGTCGAGTATACATGCATATTTGGAGCATCTTTTTGGCTACTTTTAAATTGTGTCGCATAGGTTTCAATTGTACGTTTAACATTGTAATGTAACTAGCCGTCGAACTTCTTTTTGTAAACTTGAAACACCCTTTTACATTGAAATGAATGCGACATATTTTGGTCAAACGTTGTCTTAAAGACTTATGACCATGTAATGGGACCTACGTAGTCGACGCCGTCACTTGACGATTTGCCGGGGTCGCTACAAGTGGTATCAGAGCATTGGTTGTAGGGATTTAGAGTTCATTTGTGTCCACCCCGAGTCATAGGGTACATAGGTGAATCTAGACTACAACCGGCATATAGACTGGAGTAGGAATTACTTGACTATTTGTGCATTATACTCGAACTCTTCCATCATATCTAACTCGTATCCGATCTTGATCTTACGTTGATAAATTTTGTTGACGCGCCACCTTGACTTTATGATGTAATGTTAAATGCACATGTAAATCAGGGTAATATAATTTTCGGGATTATATTACGGTGATTCACATGGACGTTCTGACGTTATGACATAAAGAATTTAAGGCGAGTCAAGCAAAAAAAAAAAAAATTTTGTCTCTCTATCCTTATTCCATATCACGGTTAGTATTATTGAGAATACTAACCAACGATATTCTTGTGTTTTGAAGGAACAATGGCTCGTCGGCGCGCTCCTCCCGAAACTCCCGAACAAGCTATACAACGAATGATAGCCACCGCCGTGGATGCGGCCATGGCCGGTCACTCTTCCAACAACAATAACAATAACAACAATCACAACAACAACAACAATGGAGCCGGTAATTCAAACGAAGGGTGCTCCTATAAGAACTTCATGGGGTGCAAACCTCACACTTTTGATGGAACCGGGGGACCGGTCGTGCTCACCCGATGGTTTGAGCAAACAGAAGCCGTCTTTAGCATAAGCGGTTGTCGGGACCAAGACAAGGTCAGATTTTCCACTCACACCTTCGCCGGTATCGCTCTCACATGGTGGAATACGTATGTACAATCGGTGGGTATCCACGAAGCCCACGCTCTCTCTTGGGTCGACTTAAGAGGAAAGATGATCACCGAATACTTCCCGCGCGAAGAGACCCGCAAGCTTGAACACGAGCTAAGAACTTTAAAAGCGGTCGGGAATGACCTAAAGGCCTATAATCAACGATTTTCTGAGCTAGCCTTGATGTGCCCAAATCTCGTGAGTACCGAGTCTCTAAGGGTTGAGCTGTACACGGATGGTCTTCCTAAGAGCATCAAACAAGGAGTAATGTCATCCAAACCCGCTAATCACCAAGAGGCTTTGAATATGGCCCGCCAATTGATCGAAACGGTGGACGAAATTGAGGTGTCGGCATATAAAGCCGAGGATAAGTCGGGTGGCAACAAAAGAAAATGGGAAGCCCCCGAATTGAGCAACTACAACAACAACTCCGCCAAGAAGCCTTTCACCTTCAACGACAAGAAAGGCTATGCCGGAAGTCTACCATCTTGCAACAAGTGCCACAAACATCATTATGGCGAATGTAGCAAACCATTTTGCAACAAATGCCGCAACCGTCATTATGGTGAATGTGGTAAGTTAACTTGCCACCGGTGCCAAGGAAGTGGTCATACGGCCAACGATTGTAGGAGCGTCGCCCCCGTCGCCCAAAAGGCGCCCAATGCACACCGCTCGGGCGTTTGTTTCGAATTTGGCCAACCGGGTCATTTTAAGAATGCGTGCCCAGAGAAGGAGACCAACCCCAATGCACGCGGCCGAAATTTCAACATTAACACCGAGGGAGCCCGAGATGACAACTAGTCACAGGTACGTTTCTTCTCAACAACCTTATATTTCATGTTTATTCAATTCGGGTACCGTTAGACGTTTTATAACCAAGGCCTTGACTCGTACTCTTTGCACACCACCATATCCCCTAGACACTACCTATGCCATGCAGGTGACCGACGGAAAACTATTACGTTAAACTTTTTGGGTGGAGAATTTGAATTTTGACTTGACACCTATAGAACTAGGGGACTCAAAACCTATTCGTTAAGAAGAAAATGATCCCTTACATGTGTATAGATTATCGTGAACTAAATAATTTTCGGTTAAGAACCGATATTCTCTTTCCCGTACCGATGACCTCTTGATCAATCACAAGAATTCCGTGTGTATTCCAAAATCGACCCCCATTCCGGTTATCTCCAAAACGGTTTTCAAAATTCGTTACGATCGTTATGAATTTCTTATAGTGTCATTCAGTTTAACAAAGGCTTCCTCCGTATTCATGGGCCTGATGGGCCTGATGGGTAGACAGATCCGTCATCATATTCATATGTGATGTTCTAACCTATTCAATTCAAGTAAGGAAGGAAAACGAACAACTTTACCGTCTTACGCTCGAACTGTTGAGAAAAGAGCAACTCCATACCAAATTCTCCAAGTGGGAATTTTTGTTGAACGAAGTCCAATTTTTCTAGACCATGATGTTAATGGTCAAGGCATTACAATCAATCTCGAAATCAAGCCGCACGTAATCAGGAAACTCTCCCCACTCAGACTTGTATTCGTAAAAATCTTAGATCTCGCCGGTTATTACCGAAGATTCATTTCTGACTTTTCTCGTGTTACACGACTTCTAACCTCGTTAACTCATTGAAGGAAAATTAAAACCCCTCCGTGCCCGAACCTTGAGCGTGATTTTTCACACCAACATTACTAGCTAAATTCGTATAGCACTATATGGAACCCAAATATGGAAATATTTCTACTTGAACGCCGAAAGGCATACCCTCTCGACTCAAAATCAATGTAACTGAAATTTACTACTTCGCACGAAGAATTCGAATACCTCTGTTATTCCACCGTTACCGTCTGATGTTACTGGAACTTAAGGTAACCCACAATCCAAAGATACTTCACTCTTCTTCGACTTAACGTCCTTGTGTTTCCGATAAACGACCCACTACTATTCAACCCCGAACTATACAACTACGTGTACTATCTCGTTTCTCTTTCAAACTTCAACTTTTAACAACTGGATACACAATATGGCAACCTCGAGATGTAAACTCATCCTATCTAAGTCCTCATTTCACTCCTACCTTCATCGCTCACACTTCCGTATAAGGAAACCTTTGTAACAATTTGATGGATAGAGAAACTCTTCATATTACATTAGTATTCACCACGAGGGTGAATAGTCCTAACGAACATTTTGAGCCCTAACTAACTCGTTCAAACATATCTTAAGGAATTCTTTTTCCAATACGGTGTACCATTGCCAATTACCTCGAATCAATACTCGTATCGCTTCTAGTTTTGCAAGAAACCTTGGGAACCCGCTTAGACATGAGTACCGCGTACCACTCACAAATCGATGAACCGAGCAAACGAACGATTTACATCTTGGAAAGACATGTTTCGATCTTGCATTGTCGCTTTTAGTTGATCCCTCATACTACGATAGTTACCATTCGTGTACCAACGCCGCACTTCCGAAATCCTATATGACCGCAAATGTCATACCCCTATTCGTTGGGCCAACGCATGTGGCAAACGAACACCGAATCTTAACCCGTTCAAGAAACAACAATTGAGATCATTCAAGTCCGAGAAGGGCTCGAGACGACCCGTAGTCGCCAAAAGAGTTATACCAAACTTAGATGAAAACCTCGCAAAATCCCAGTGTGTGACCGCGTAGTATTGAGAAACCGCACCTTGGAAAGGTGTAATTCATTTTGGGAAATCGAGGAAGGTTATATCCGCAATATTGAACCTTTTGAAACCTTGGGGCGTATTGGAGCCGCTCCCTACCATTTAGAACTGCCGACTCAATTAAGTTTCCGTTTACCTTACATTTCGTGTAACAAACTTAGAAACGTGTCCTGCGAAACAGGAACTTGCAATCCTTCTAGATGCACCAACTATTGATGACAAACTACTCTTCATAGGAAAACCGGCTGAACTTGTGGATCGTAAAACCAAACCTTACTACTACGTAACACCCCGACTATTCAGATTCGTGGAAATGCCTAAGGATGTATCTTCACTGCTCCGTAGATTGAACAACGCTAGGTCTCGAGTAAGAGACATCGACTACTACTTCCAACTAAATTTCGGGACGAAATTTCTTTTGAGGTGTGGATAATGTAACATCCCGTGATTTTCCGTTAAATTTATTTTAACACCGTCTTTTTTTTTTATAATATCTTTCGTTATTCAAATTTGTATCTTTCGTTAACTAACGTTCATAATATTCTCGTTATCTAATTATAACGTCATCCGTTACTCGAACGTTTTTAAAATATTCGTTGGGTTAATTCCCGCACCCGCTTTGAAACTCGAGGGACCGAGATTGCCAAATGGGCAAACTAGTTGACTAGGTCAACTAGTCAACCTACTTACCACATCCATTCATTTCATCTCCACCTCCCACCTTCATCCTCCTCTTTCTCTCTACTTCTCATTTTTGAACTCAAAACCCTCAAACATAAAATCATCATCTAAATCCGATTGGAGAAGCAAACATCAAAACAAATTACATTTTCGTGATCCTCTCTTCATCCTCTACATTTTGATACCAATATCATCAAGTTTGGGTAACTTTCTAAAAACTCTAGATTTCTATAAATTCGTGTTTTTGACTTGAAATTGTGTTAGTTAGTGTCTATGGCTCGTGTATAACATGAATACATGTTTTGTTTGCTCGATTTGTTGATTTGAGTAACTAGTTTGAACTTTTGAAATGGGTGTGCTTAATCTTTGATTTTGGATGATTAAAAGTTGTTTAATTGTTAAAGTTCATGTTGTAATTGTGTTACTAGTATCACTAGCTTCATTTTGATGTGTAGATTGATTTGTAAAACTTCAAAAACATGATTATTGATTTTGTGATGCTTGACTAGGGTTTGATAGTTCTTGACATGAACTTTTTGATGCTTGAATGCCATGAAATGTTAATTGTTAGTGTTTAGTTGTAATGTATGCTTCATTACCTTCAAAACGGCATATCATATGTGTGAATTGGATTCCCGAAACTTAAAATGCATATTGATGAACTTGAAGCTTTGAAAATGGAATTTTATTGATCACATGACGAGAATTCGATTATTGTCAATGAGGTTTTTAATTGATGAATTGTGTTTAGTTGCATTCTACGTCAAAAGAGCTTTCCAACGATATAAGGTGCGAGTCCTAAGTGTTAGCAGTTTGTGTTTTATGCACAAAAAGGTTTTGGATTGAGACTTGAACATTTGGGACTGGCCAGGCACCAGCACCCGGCCTTTGCCGCGGCGCGGCCCCTTCCTGTCGCGGCGCGACATATAAGGGGGCCAGGTTCTGACCTCCTTGTCCCAAATGTGAAAAATGTTTGGACCGTTCTAGACCTCCGATTCACATGAGATTTGTTCTAACATGCTTATATATGAATAAAAACCTCAGAAAAATAGTTCGGGACCTGACATTTCTTTTGCAGTTAATTTGTTGGCAAGGTTCAGCTCAGCTCCTACCAAAAGACACTGGAATGGGATCAAACACATATTTCGATACCTTCAAGGAACTACTATTTAGGATTATTTTATTCTAACGAATCGAAACAAGATTTGGTTGGTTATGCAGATGCAGGTTATTTATCTGATCCACATAAAGCTAAATCTCAAAATGGATATGTATTCCTAAATGGAGGTACCGCAATATCATGGCGTTCTAAAAAACAAACACTTGTTGCAACATCATCAAATCATGCCGAAGTGATTGCATTAAATGAAGCTACTCGGGAATGTTTTTGGTTGAGATCAATGACACAACTCATTACTGATTCTTGTGGACTAGAACGCGATAAAAGTCCAACAACTATCTATGAAGATAATGTAGCTTGCATAACACAGATGAAAGAAGGGTATATCAAAAGTGACCGAACAAAACACATACCTCCTAGATTCTTCTCATACACTCAAAATCTCATTAAGGACAACCAGATTGAAATGAGATATGTTCAGTCCAACAAAAACTCTGCTGACCTTTTCACCTTCCAACTGCTATTTTCAGAACAGACATTCATAATATTGGCATGAGGCATGTTCAGAAGATGTAACAATTCAGGCGTTGCCTACTTGAGGGGGAGTCAACTCTATGCTGCACTCTTTTTCCCTTAGCTAAAGTTTTATCCCAATGGGTTTTCTTTAGCAAGGTTTTTAACGAGGCAGTGCTAATTATTCTCTAATAAAATTGTCATCCAAGGGGGAGTGTTATAAAAGTTAAATTGGATGTTAATTTTATTATTATTATAGATATTGTATAGTAGATTTTTTGAGTATAAATATGTGTGTTATGAGTTTATAAAACACACACTAAATATATTCTCTCATATTCTCTCATATTCTCTCTATATACTTATTAGTAGTCTACAGTCAAGAACTAGGCCACTAAAGGTAGTTATAAGCCTACTGAATTATAACACTAAGATATATATAATCACCAAAATGGCTAAATGTATAGTGGTTCGCGAGTCAACCACAACGGACTGGGTTCAAGTCTTGAGAGAATTTGTATATAATGTGTAGTTGTATATCTAATGTTTGAAGTAAAAAGCGCATATGATTAAAAGCGTATACGATAAAAAGCGCATATGATGAAAAGCGCATATGATGAAAGGCGCAACACATATGATGAAAAGCGCAACACATAATGATAAAAAGCGCATATGATGAAAAGCGCAACACATATGATGAAAAGCGCAACACATAATGATAAAAAGCGCATATGATGAAAAGCGCAGCGCATATAATTAAAAGCGCATATGATGAAAAGCGCAGCGCATATGATTAAAAGCGCATATGATGAAAAGCACAGCACATATGATTAAAAGCGCATATGGTGAAAATGATATATGATGAAAAGCGCATATGGTGATTAATGAAAAAGTACATATGGTGATTAATGAAAAGAACATATGGTGATTAATGAAAAGAATATTGAGAAAGAATCACCAATGTTTCTTGAAAGAATTCAAGGTTATATATATGGACCAATTCATCCATCATATGGACCATTTTGATATTTCATGGTTCTAATAGATACATCTAGCGGATGGTCTCATGTTTGTGTGTTATCAAGCCGTAATATGGCATTTGTAAAGTTTCTTGCACAAATTATTAAATTGAGACCACATTTATCGATTACACCATTAAAAAGGTGAGACTTGATAATGTTGGTGAGTCAACATCTCAAGCATTTTATGATTATTATATGTCTAAAGGGATTGTTATTGAACATCCAGTTGCTCATGTGCATAAAAAAATTGGTATAGCTGTATCAATAATTAAAAGCATGCAACTAATAGCTAAACCATTAAAAATGAGTACATAACTCTCAGAATTTATATGAGGACATGCAAATTTATATGCTGTGACTTTATTTCACATTAAACAAAGTGCGACTCATAAATATTCTCCTCTACAACTTGATCTTGGCCAAGAGCCAAATATTTCACACCATTAAGACATTTGATTGTGCAGTGTATGTTCTAGTTGCACAACCACAACGCACTAAAATGGGTCCTCAAAGGAGGATGGGAATATATGTTGGATATGAAACATATTCAATTATAAGATATATTGAACCCATGACGAGTGATATTTTTACAGCACATCTTGCTGATTGTCATTATAATGAAAAATTGTTCCCTATATTAGGGGGAGAAATGAAAAATAAAGAAAAAGATGTTTCATGATGTGAACATAAATTAATGTATCTTGATCATCGCACAAAAGAATCCGAAAAGAAAGTTAAAAAATAATACATATGCAAGAACTTGCAAATAAATTACCTGATGTATTTACAAATACAAAAAGTAATGACTAAATCATATATACTAGCAGTAAATGCTTCAGCTAGAATTGAAATTCTAAAAGCTGGCAATAATGTCACTCATGGGTCTTTGCCACGACAGAAACGTGGGAGACCAATTGGTTCCAAAGATAAAAATTCTCGAAAAAGAAAATCAGCTGATAATGAGGTAAAAGAAAGTGCTCAAGAAAAACCACAAATCAATACTCCTTCTGCAGAGGAGATTGATTATGTCAACACAGAATTTTCAATCAATTATGCACATTCAAAAATATTATGGAACTGAAATGAAATGAAAAATCTTGATGAGATATTTTCATATAATGTTGCATATGACATCATGAATGATGATGATGATCCAGAACCAAAATCTATCATTAAATGTCAAAATAAACACGACTGAACTCAATAGAAAGAAACAATACGAGCTAAATTTGAATCGCTCAATAAAAGAAAAGTTTTCATATCAATAGTTATCATTGTGAAATATATGGAATACAAATGAATTTTTATCCGAAAAAGAAATGAGAAAAATGAAGTTACAAGGTAAAGCTAGATTTGTAACTCAAGACTTCTCTCAAAAACCAGAAATTGATTATGAGAAAACTTATTCTCCTGTTATGGATGAAATTACTTAATCAGCCTGACAATTTCTAAAGATTTAGAAATGCATCTAATTATTACTACTTATTTAAATGAGTCACTTGATTGTGATATATACATGAATATACATGAAGGATTTAAGGTATCGGAAGCATCAAATGCAAAATCCAATGAAATGTATTCGATTAAATTATAAAGATCTTTATATGGGTTGAAACAATCGGGTCGTATGTGGTACAACTAATTAAGTAAATATTTGATAAGAAAATGGTATACAAATAATCTTATTTGCCCATGTGTTTTCATTAAGAAAACAACATCCGGATATGTGATTATAGCTGTTTATGTCGATGATCTTAACATCATAGGTACAAATAAAGAGATTCATGAAGTCATTCAACTTCTAAAGAAAGAATTTGAAATGAAAGATCTCGGAAAAATCAAGTATTGCTTTGGTTTACAGATTGAGCATATGCCTAATGGTTTACTTGTACATCAAACAAATTATACCAAAAAGGTTTTAAAACGGTTCAATATAGACAAGGCAAAACCATTAAGTACTCCTATGGTGGTTAGATCACTCAATGTTGACACTGATCCATTTCATCCCCGAGAAAAACATGAAGATGTTCTTGGTTCAGAAGTTCCATATCTTAGTGCAATTGGAGCTCTTATGTACCTTACAAATTGTACGATACCTGACATTTCTTTTGCAGTTAATTTGTTGGCAAGGTTCAACTCAGCTCCTACCAAAAGACACTGGAATGGGATCAAACACATATTTTGATACCTTCGGGGAACTACTGATTTAAAATTAGTTTATTCTAACGCTTCAAAACAAGATTTGGTTAATTATGTATATGCAGGTCATTCATCAAATCCTCATAAAGATAAATCTCAAACTCGATATGTATTCCTAAATGGAGGCACCACAAAATCATGGCGTTCTTAAAACAAACACTTGTTGCAACATCATCAAATCATGACGAAGTGATTGCATTATATGAAACTACTCGAAAATGTGTTTGGTTGAGATCAATGACACAAATCATTATTGATTCTTGTGGACTAGAACGCTATAAAAGACCAACAACTATCTTCACCAACAACTATATATGAAGATAATGCAGCTTGCATAATGCAAATGAAAGAAGAGTATCAAAAGTGACAGAACAAAATATAAATGCTGACGAGGCGCCAAAGCCATAAACGGTCTTAACGGTCATAAGTTTGATGGAAAAGAATGGTATGCTGGTAAGGCTCAGAAAAGACTAAAAGGGAATAGGAATTGAAACAAGGGTTTGAGCAAACCATCAAGGAGACTGTAGACAAATCACAAGGGCTAAACTTGTACATAAAAGATTTAGATGATACAGTTTCAGATGAAAACCTTAGATTCTTCTCATATACTCAAGATCTCGTAAAAGACAACCATATTAAAATGAGATACGTTCAATCAACAACTCTGCTGATCTTTATACCAAAGCACTGTCAACCGCTGTTTTCAGAACACACGTTCACAATATTGGCATGAGGCAAGTTCAAAAGATGTCACGACTCAGCGATGTCTATTTGAGGGGGAGTCAACTCTATACTGCACTCTTTTCCCCTTGACTAAAGTTTTTATCCCACTGGGTTTTTCTTTAGCAAGGTTTTTAACGAGGCAGTACTAGTTGCTTTATAATAAAATTGTCATCCAAAGGGGAGTGTTATATATCTATCAATAATTCAAGCATATGGACAATAATTAAGGTAGACAAAAGTCTATGAATGTACAGGATGGATGCCAATTTTTTCTAATTGAGAATAGTATATATTTGTAGTATATATATGCAAGCAAATGTAATCATTTAGTGTACCCATTCATATACATATATGAAATATATCTTTCTTTCTCCATCCATTATTACTCTTTCATATTCAAGTATTGTGTAATAAGCTTAGGCCAAAGGTAGTTATAAACTCCTAAATTATAACATTTAATTCTTATTCTTTTGATTTGTTACATATATTTTGATTGTAATTTATCGCCGGTTATGAATTTAATTGAGCAAAATACGTTATAATATAAGTAACTATATGTTTAAACTAATCTAAATATGTAACTTTAAATATTGTTAGTAACAATTAATAATTATGACTATTACAACCCTTAATTTCGTTAATATTTTAAGAATTTGTAGATTATATGTATATGTATATCGGTATGTAAATGTAAATGCATATATTTTAGTACGCATATATGTATATATACGTGTATTTCGGATGATTATGGATATATCCGTGGATGATCAGTTGTCATCCATATCCGATCCACGAAATATTTAGATCATCCATATCCGTTAATCGTCTATTTACATCATCCGTATCCATTATAAATGGATCGGATAGGGTGGATATCCGGAACATCCATTGCCATGCCTAGTTGTACTCGATCAGAACAGGGAGCGTGATAGCGGGAAACTACCAATTTTTAAAATTCCAATCGTGTTTTCTTTGCGGCATCACCACCAACAGCCGCCGACTTCCGTCATTTATCCGGTACCGTCGACTGCCGACGTCACGAAGCTTATCCAACCAGCCGATTGAGCTACACTTCAAACCCTAGGTCGGTCAGTAAACAATCTTTTATATCTACCACATGCCTCATATCTTTTGCTCACATTTTAGGGTTTCCAATTTTAGTTTATTAATTCTAAAAACTAATATACTCTAGAGAAATTGATTTTTCAGACGCACAATATCAAATCTAACTTCAATTGTATACAGTTTATAAAGATGAATACCACTTGTTTGACGTTCGAAAATAATCCAATTGAAGATGCCATTTCCAGAATTCGCTTCGCTTCAGCATCCAACGATCTCCTAATCTCTTCCTGGGATACCGTAAGTAATCGTTGAGATATATGTGTGCAATTACTCATAGTGTTATACATATGATCAATGACTACTGAATTATGAAACATTGTATGCACAGAATCTTCGTTTATACGATATCGAAGGATGCAAGGTGATATTTGAAGCTTCAGGGGAAGCTGCACTTCTGGATTGTTGTTTCCAAGGAGAGACAACTGCATTTAGTACTGGTTCTGATTTTTCCGTTACTAGGTTTGTTTTTCAGTTAGTTGTCCACTCTTTATTTACAATTTAGCTCGAAATCTGGAATTGTATTTGTTTACAGGCTTAAATTTGAATGCAAGTGAACTGATTTTCAGTTATTAATATTGGATTTGTTATATGTTGGTTTATGTGGTCTATAGAAAGTAGTGAATTTTGTTGCAGCTTCATAACTTTTTTATATAAGCTTTGTAATACATGCGTTCCTGTATTACATATTTTATAATATGTAAGGCATATTATAATCTGTATTATGTAACTTATATCAGTAGTCCGATTTTATTATTCACGTAACATATTACTTGGTTAATATTTCGTATTGTTTTATTTGGATTCTTGGTTAATACTGAACAGTGGTTCTTCAATATTTGTCTTAGGTGTTAAACTGCGTAGTTTTTAGTTACCAAGTACTGTTCTTGTTAGTTTTCATGCATCATGTATGTATCTTTCTTAAAGCCATGTATAATCAAATCATAACAATTTGTCTTTATTAATTTATATGATAATAAAAAATCAAATAATAACACAATGTCTGTAAACGTGTTTTCGTCTTATATTTTTTATTCTGTGCATGTTCCCTCATTTTCTTGTAGGTATGATTTACATTCAGGAGTCAACGAAAACTTTGGAAGTCACGATGATCTTGCTACATGTGTTGAATATTCTGATGAAACAGGTACTCTGTAATGGCTTTTACATTATGGATTTTAACTATACAAGGGTACCAATCTAACATTTCGTATCTCGCAGTTTAAATATGGTTAATGCCTATAAATACATAATTACCATTTTGTATACTTGCCCCTTCTTTTATTTTTGTATCTTAACGAGTAGGTTTACTGCGTGTTATAGAGGAAATAAAATAAAAAAAAGATACATGTTTAGTACCTTATACAACTCTCATTGTTTACATTTGATATCGTTTTTTTTTCTTTGTTCATATATATTTTTTTAACATATCATAATCTTCCACCCTAACACCTAACATGACACATGCAATGCGAATCAAATTGAATATACGTCATTTGGACTTGTATGAATTTTTGTCAAGTATTATTGAATAATATCTTCTCCATATCGTTATGGATATGCTTTTGCGCTTATGTAATGTAAGAAACAAGAAGGACATCGTGCGATATTTTCAAAATTCGATGTATGTCGTGGTTAATTTACTATATATGTAACTATGTAATATAAATAATAAATTGTGCTACTAATAATAATTATTACCTAGATGATAATGTGACATATTAGAAAGTGATAAGGTTCATAATATCCTAAAAGTAGTCTTCTTTTTTGCAGGTCAAGTTATTACTGGTGGTTGGGATAAAAAGATAAAGTGTTGGGATTCACGTTCAATTAATGCGCTTACTTGTGTAAACACCGTTAATGTGAAGCTTGAATCTATGTCTGTGTGTGGCTATATTGCAATGGTTGCTGTTGGCAAATCTGTAAATATGTATGATTTACGCAAGTTCAACACTTCACTCTATAGCAAATGTGTGAACCTCCAACTTAAGTGTGTCCGACCATATCTTGATCAAGGTAATTCAGTAATAAACTTTTATGACCCTTATACTACATGTGTTGGTGTCTAACACTATCCGTTAAGTTTTAAATATAGTACATTGAGTTAATATTCATCTTTTTAAGACATACCTTTGGAATATTTTCACGATCAAATGATTATTATTTACTACATAAATTAGTTCACATAATGTTGCAAAATCTAAACGTTCTGTTGGAAATGTATTCATAAATTAGTTGTTCTATACCTTTTAATGTACTTATGGTTCTCTCCATGTTAAAAGTTTGAGCTGGGTTTTTATCCAGATGTGGTAAGGGTGTGTTAGGGAGTTTGGATAATACGGCAAAATTCTGTTTGGACTGAAACGGGTCACTTTCATACGGGCCAAACCTGGCATGGTTCGGTGAACTATGTTTGACCAATTACAATTCTTTTTACAAATAATTAATGCGTTAAGTGTGATCAATGTTGCAAAAATCGCTACTTGGGGAAGTTCTCGGTCGGGACTTTTTAGGGAGTATTCAGCAACTCGGGGAGTACTTGGATGTTGACCAAGTTTGACTTTGACCGAGATTTTACTGATTTGACCTATTTTCCGAGTGATCCCGAGTTCCGGCCGAGCCTTGACCAATTTTCTGAGCCATCCTGTATTTTGATCGAGTTTGACCAAGTCTGACTGATTTTGACCTTGTTTTCGTCAAGTACTCCCTGACTTGCAGAAACCTAGTACTCGCCGAGTAATTCTAAGTTCTGCAACACTGAGTGTGATTAAACGAATAAATATTATACTCCGTAACAGTTAAGTATATGAATAGAAGAATCAGAAATTCAGAAGGTTGTGTACATTGCAAGTAGACTTAGGGCGACTTTCAACTAGTTCTGCCTGCCTATCTTACCTTTTTTTTCGGACTTTTTGAGATAAAACACAAATCTATATTGATCAATTATAAGTAACCTGATATTTACACAGCTAATTTATTTAATTATTTTAAATTAAATTATGCAGGATTTGCAGCTGGATCCATAGAGGGACGTGTAGCGTTAAGATATTTTAATCCATCGGACCAAAACAAAAATGGGTATGTTTATGTATCATGAACTCAACATGCCTTGGAGTCTATGTTCGAGAGATGATACTATATTGTAACTTTAAAAATAACTTAAATTTTCTGTATTTAATGCTCTTATCATGTTAATTTATTAAAATGGTAACTTTATATTGCAGTTACACATTTCGATGCTTTCCCAATGCAAAGGAGAAAAGGCACAGTATTGCTGCTGTGAATGATATTGTTTTTAGTCCATCGTACGTCTGTTTTAACTACTCATTAATCATGAAAAAACATAAAAGTATAAACTTATTTTCTCTATGTGTTAGGGCTTATGGTACCTTTATCACGGGTGATAATGACGGTTATCTCACCATGTGGAATGCTCAAAGTAAAACGAGAGTATTAGAGGTATCTTTTCATGATCTATTGATCGTATACTCTAATGATATAAAGCCTATAATTATGGTGGTGTGAAATTAAGTTGTTAATGGGACGTGATATAGTTTTGATTGTTTGTTCATATCAGATGCCGAAGTTTGAAAATAGTATTGCCTCGTTATCATACAACTGTGGAGGACAACTGTTGGCTGTTGCTATAAGCCACACATATCAAGAAGCAAATGAATTGTTAGTATATCTTTTCATATCTTTTTCTGTAGTAATTACTCTTTCATGTTCTTGAAACTGTCATAAATATTATATGTATCAACATAAATGCTAAGATTCTTATCAAGCAGTTTTATTCATTGATAAAAATAATGAAATGTTTCTAGTAAGGGTTGGGTCAACAGGGCATATTTTTTTTTCTTTCTTATTTGATATATACTCGTAGCTAATGGTTCTTATATGATTGCAAACAGTCAAACACTGATAACAAAGGAATACTCTTTTCAATAAGGTGATTTTGGCATCAAAAGTAATATACATTAGACTTTCTACCTGTTTGTACCATTCACTCATTTGATGAGTTATTTTTTAGCTAAGTCTTTAACGTTACCCTTTTAACCAACGAGATATAAAACGTAATCAAATAGACCAATCAATTGAATAAATGGCCAAATGGGCCGAAATTGCTACTTCTATGAATTACATGTCCTCTAACTTGACTACTCTGCTTATGGTTTACATACTTGACTCATCTTGAGAGTATTTTGTTTTTGTTTTTTTCACCTTTTTTTCTTCATTTGATATCTAAGGGAGGGTTTTGAACTAGGAGTATGTATCACAGTATCAGTCAGTATATTTTTGTTGTGTGTTAACTGCTGTCTGATATTTAAATTCTTTATTACAGAGAACTACCTCCAAGGATATACATACATGAGATGGAAGACATTAACAGCGGTTCTTTTTCAGATGGAAGTTCAAAATCGACGAGTTTTACATAAACACAACGGTTAACCTTTATGACATTAATGTCTTTACCATCATATAATCCTTTTGCTTCGTATTCCTTTTGAAAGAGACGGTTAATGGTAAGCTGAAAATGGCGGGACCTAGAGGTTGAGAGATTAGGTTTGTCTCGTGATCTTTCGTTTACTTTTCATGTTTGTCGTTCACTTAGTTCGTTTGGTTTGGTTTGGTTGATATTATGATTCGCGTTGTATCGCTAGTATTGGTTGGTTTGTTTTAAGGTTTTTTTCGGGTCGTTAGAGGAGACTTGTTGTTAGATAATTTTTGTGTTAGATGAGTGTTTTCTAGGCGCGAGCTTCCCTGTTACCCCCGTTCTTTTGTATTCTCTGTTGAGGGCGTTTTCATTTGAAAAACGACTTCGTCTCTATATAAGTTTTAGTTTTTTCGCCAAAAAAAAATAATAATAATAAAAAAATATAATCCTTTTGTTTTCACCTTTGATTTTCCTTACTTGTTTGACATATTTTTATCTTTTTAGATACGCAAAAATAATTCATATTTGTTTCACATGATTGAAGAGTACTTTTAGAGTTTTATGATGTTATTATGTTAACGATGAATGCATATGTTTTAAGCAACTACTCTTAATTGGGGCAGTTTTTTAATGAGTCACTTCTCAGGAAGACATGACGTGTTCTATAACAAATTTAGAATTCATGCTGTTTGTTTTAGTAGGTTTAAAGCTTAGTATCTGTATCTAAGTTAGGGTTTGTTGTAACTCTAACTCTGAAGGCGATGGTTGATCAACTGATAAATACATTCATGTAATGCGCTTTAAAGAAACAAGACTTGGCAATTGGTATTCGTTCTTTATATTTGTTGGTGGCTAATGACATATTTTCTATGCTTGTAACAGATGTGTAAACACAGCTTGATAATTTAAACTATGAAGTTTTGAGAAGTCTTTGCTTTATATTCTAAGAAACAACTGACATATATGATTTAAACACCAACCAATAGTTTGTTGAATCAAATGTCCCTCTTTTTTGTTAATAATCAAACGTTCTTTGTTGAATCTTGATAAATGATCCTAGATTCTACTCTGCCGAGGTACTACATATAACCTTGTTAACCCATACTAGTTTTACCATGTTTTTTCTCCCATTAAGAATGATATCGATTTTATATTATGATACCCATAAAAGTCAACTTCAAGTAATTTTGAGAGTAGCAGTCCCATAACTCATCTATAAGCTGATGGAGAGGTGAGATAAATACTTTGGGGTATGATTATGAAGTGTCAAAGTGGTGAGAAAGTAATTTAAAATGTTATAGAAGAGGGTTGTAGAAGGTTTTTTGTGAAGTGACAATTTAGTATTGAAAGTAGCTTGAAGAGTGATAAAAAGGTAGGAAAAAGACAAAATTGATTAATCAATTGAAGTGTTTGTAAAAGTTTTTGTGTGTTTGGCTTGGTGCCTTTGTTTGTATCTTTGTTTCGAGTCTTCATCTTTTTGATGAGCGGCTCGTGTTCTATAAAAGTTTCGGTTTTTTGCCAAAAAAAAAAAAAAAAAAAATTGATTATTAATCTATGGATATGATTGGGGACGAGTTTATTGAGCTTTTAAAGCTTTTAACATTTATAAAAAACCTAATATTTAATAAAAAATTTCGTTTGGTAAGAGGAGCATAAAGCTTTTAGATAGAGAGAAAAAGTTAAAAGCTCAAAGTTACTTGAAAAAGCGTTAAGCTTCTGGCTTTTTGTCATTTTACTCTTTATTTAACAGAGTATCAGTTACCAGCTAAAAACTATCAACTACCAGCTACTAACTATAAGCTAAAAGTTATCAGCTAGTTTTTACCAAACATACCCTATATGTCTCATATTAATAGTCTCTAGATAACAAACAAACAATTTAAGAAATCTAATAATTACCGTATATTGTAATTTTTCTTTACTTTACAGTTTCACCCATTACTTTTTATCTATCATTTTTTCTTATATGTTGAAGTTAATGAATTTAAGGTATAATATTAACGTGAGACAAACCAATATGTAATAGCTGACTATCAATATGAAATGGACAGAGTCTGGACGTTTTAGGCATTTGTGTGTGTCACGGTCATTCTGGAGGTCATGTAAAGTGTATAAGAAGGAAAAAACAAAACTCAAAAGTATAGGGTGTAATATCGTATAGACTCATTAGTAAGAGGTCTTTTATTACTCAATTCAAAAGTACAAGGCTCAATTATGATTAAAAAAAAAAAAAAAAAAAAAAAAAAAAAAAACTTATGTAATTTAATCTGACGGCCAAGATTCAGTATGAATAAAACCGTACAGTAGTATCTTTCTTTATCCCTCTATAGTACGGCTGTTAGTTAAAAACCCTAATTTACCAAATCTCTACACAATTCAACAAACTACGCCCTTCGTCACTTT